>NC_051309.1:125257090-125882090 GCF_015220235.1 Choloepus didactylus
ATATGTTTTCAGAGTCATTTAACAACATTTTAATAGCATTATGGAGATTAAAAATGTAAAAAAATTTACATTTCTCCCTTACTTATGATTTTATCTTAGTTTGTCACTAACTTTGGCAACATTGAATCAGGGTTTTTGTTTGTTACTGCAACACAATCATGATCTAATAAACAGGAGTAAGTAATTTCAAGGCATTACCTGAGAAGTAGCAAAGTAAGTTAGCCATCTTTCTATGTGAACTGCGTACCATCCAGGTACCAGGCATCTCCTCTGCAAAGTTTTTAAGTCAGATGGGGCCCAATGGCCTGTTGTAATAACTTCATAGAAATTAAATCTCAGAGCAGCTGGATCTTCATGTGATCGTTGATGCTTTAACAAGAAAGTCAATTGCAAAGTTAATTTTCTTTATGTCTGCATAGATATGTGTGTGTGCTTGCATGTTTGATATATATGTGTGTGTGCATGACTCCATTTCATAAAAATAATAAAAATTGATCACTTGATTTTAGAAGTAAAAATATGCTGAAAAGTTCATGGATTGTTACCTATGTATTGGAATATTGCTTATTTTAAAGTCTTTTAAAGTATAAGCCTCCAGTAATTTTAAGTGGTATGAAGATAACTTCACGATTGTCTTCATGCCTAAAATATCTAGTTTCAAGGCAGAGACCAAGTACAAGGATTTCCTTCAGAGGTCTAATTAGGAGAGAAAAGATGTCAGGGCCTAAATAAATCAAGCATGATGAAAAGAGATTTAGAAGGGCAAGAGTAGGCTTAGGTTTTATTCTGTTCACTGTTTAATTACAGCTAATACCACAGGTTCTGCCATCTACCCATTATCCCTGTGTGGTAGGTGCTAGGAGTACAGAAAAAGCAGATTTTATTCCTAACGTGTTTTTAGGTGTCATACATAAATTGACATTGCCCAATTTCCCCACCTTTTGCTCTCTTGAGGGTTTCCATCTAACACTGCTCATTCTTAAATACCGCTTCACTACCAGTTTTCAGTACCAAATCCCTGGAGTCATGCACACTGAACATCCATTGGTCAAGCATGAGAGAGCCCAACTAAGCGAAAGATGAATTTAACAGTCAATTCACAAATATTTATTAAGCCTTTTTCCAGAACAAAGAATCATGATATATTCTGAAGGTAAAATGATATAATAAAGACATAATCATTGTCATCAAAGAAATAAAAATCGAGTGAGAGAGACAGACTAATACATTATAATGATTTTGTATATTTGAATTGAGGAATAAGTTACTTGCTATAATGGCCAGACCAATAAATGACTAATCATGACTGGAGGAAGAAGAAAATTTTCTCAGTGGCTGAAGATTTTGAGCTTGAATTTGATGAGGAAGATTTTGATAAGCAGAATAAAGACAACCACTGAAACTGAGAGAGCTTTATCATTTAAGGTGAGTGAAGTTGGATAAGATGTGTGGAGATGGATGAGTACCTTGGTCCACTGAGATTTCTAAAAGGAGACATGAAGAAAATCTAGTACAAAACAAGGATAAAACTATATTGGAGCCTGATATAATACTGTAATAACAGGTTATATGTGAGAAATAAATAAGAATGACTAGAGAAGAAAAGACAATTAGAAAATGGTGAATGGTTAAAGAGTAACTAGTGAGTGGAAGACTGGTGGAACTAATAAACATTTTTTAAGCCCTCTCATGATTGTAATTTATTGAGTACTTTTATAGGTAAATGCATTATGCTGAGTAAATAGAGATTACATAATGTGTATGATTAATGTAATTAGAAGAAACGGCATAACATGAATAAAGAAATTAAACATAGTATATTCATGTCAATACAGTAATGCTAAAATTTCTACTTTAGGCAGCATGGCATAGAACTATACTTAATCTGCTCTACATTGATGTACACCAATTTACTACCAACTTATACTTATATTCCTGCAACTAAGAAGATTAGCATAAAAATATGACCAAGAAGTCACAAAGGGATGTATTTTATGGAAAAAATAGCACTATAGCTCCTCTGCGAAGTGCATTATAAAAATGTGGGGTAGAAATTACAGTGGCAGGTGACATTTGTAGGAGTCTCTGAATTATACCTGCTGAGCCTTGGATTTATGGTATTTGCTGAGCAGACAGGACCAGCTAAATAATAGGCTGCATTACTTTTTAAATGTGGAGCAGTTTGGGGTCCCTACTCTCAGCAAGACAGTGCTAAAAACTGTTACCAGAAAAAAAATAGTTCCTTTCAAATCTGTATGTTTAAAGCATTTACTTGAAGCAGGTACAGAGAAGCATGCTCCTCATATATATTATCTTTTATTTATTTTGTCTCATCTAAGTGAAGAAAGGATTCACATAAATCTGCTATAAGTAGTGACCAGGCTTTTCCCCAACCCCAAGGATTTGAATTAAACAATTAAGGAGCCCCACCCCAGTCAAGATGGTGGAGTGAGAAGCTTCAGGGCTCTGTCCCCCACAGCAGCTTTGAACAACCAGTAATAACTGGCAGAAAATCTTTCTCAAATATCCAGAAAACAGTTAAAGGATTACAGTAAGAGGGTGAGCACCAAATCAACAAAAAGGCTACTTAAAAGGAATAATCAGATCTCCTAGTACCTGGCTGGTCTCTGGCTCATCTCTCAATAGTTTGTTGTGAAATCAACCCATGGTCCCACTATGGGTTCCTGAACCTGGTTCTGGAAGAGGCAGAGTAACTATCATGCATATACCAGGCATACGTATGTCTGGCCTGATCTGTCTGGTGGTTTCCAGAGGGAGTGAACTAGGACACTTTTCCCAGGCTTGCTGTCCCAGAACTTGTTCTGTATGCAGAAGGCAGCTCATAGAACTCTCCTACAAAACAGTGTGGGAGAGCAGTCAAGTTGTATTTGCCTGGAGCAAGGGATTATTGGATGAAGGACATACAGTTCAGAGCACATGTACATAAAGGATCAGGGAGGCCCCTGTAATTTGTCCTGGAGTTATTTTCTAAACCCATTGTATGGCTAAACTGAGGGAGAGCTTTCACAGAAGTCAATCTGCAAGGACTGGGAAAAGTGTTTTCTTTTATTCCATTTTTTTTTTTATTGTTAGCTCTGACATTTAAGGAAAGCACTGTCATGATACAAGCTGGATAAAATCTTAAGGAGCAGATGCCTCAGTCTAAATTCCAGTTATAACAGCTTGAAATATCAAAATGTCCAGGTTTCAATAAAAGAAACAGGAGTGATGGCTCAGGTAAGGGATAAAATTAAAACATTAGAAAGCATCAGTGAGGAGGACCAGACCTGGAACATGCCAAATATATATATATTTTTAATTGGTCCTAAATAAGCTCAAAGGGCAAAAGGAAAATGTGGACAAGGAAATCAGGAAAAGATAGATGCACACAAAGATAATATCCATCGAGAGATGGAAATTATGAAAAGGAACCATACAGAGCTGAAGCCTACAATAACAGAATTAAAAAAAAAAATCCCTGCAGGGGTTCAACAGCAGAATGGAACTGGCAAAAAAAAAATAATAATAAAAAATAATAATAAAAAAAAGTAAAAAAATAAAAAAACAAAAATAAAAATAAATAAATAAATCAATGAACCTGAACATAGGACATTTTAAATCATCCAAACTGAGAAGCAGAAAGAGGAAAGAATGAAGAAAGGTGAACAGAGCCTGAAGTACTTGTGGGGCACATCAAGTCTACCAATGTGCACACTGTGGAAGTCCCAAAAGCAGAAGAAAGAAATGGTCAGGGAGAATATCCAAAGAAATAATGGCTGAAAACTTCCCAAATTGAATGAAAGACATGAATGTATACATCCAAAATGCTCAACAAACAAGATAAACCCCAATAGACCTACATCATGATATACTACAATCAAACTGTTGAATGCCAAAAAAAAAAAAAAAAAAAGAGAGAGAATTCTGAAAGACATAAGAGAGAAGCAACATGTTGCATACAAGGGAGCCTCAACAAAATTAAATGTCAATATCTCATTGGAAATCATGGAAGAAAGAAAGCAGTATGATGATATACTTAAGGTGCTGAAAGCAAAAAATTGTCGATTGCCAAGTAATAATTCTATACTGGCAAAACTCTCTTTCACAGCAGGGACATGAATAGGCAGTTGCACACTGGTGTTTATGGCAGCATTATTCATGATTTGCAATGGAAGGTGACGGCATAAGGGTACAACAACTAATGAATGGAAGGGCAAACCATGGTGTATAAACACTATGGGATATTGAGCAGCTGCAGGAAGGAATGAAGTCATGCGGCAAGCAACTAGGTGAATGAACCTTAAGGACATTATGTTGAGTGAAATAAGCTAGAAACAAAAGGACAAATAATATATGGTCTCACTAACATAAACTGACTATAATGAGCAAACTCTGTTAATTGAATTCAAGAGCACGGGTTATCAGGGAATAGAAAGTAGGCAGAGATTGGGCAATCAATGATTAAGGAGTACAGAATGTTCAGTAAGGCTCATTGTAAAATTTCCTAGATTGTAAGCTCTTACACTAGTCACATCTATTTCTGATTTTAATGTTATTTCTAAATTCTGAGATACTGTGCACTTTGTGTATAATCTGGTAGGTGCCTGGAACATTGGATATGTGTGTGACACCTGAGACTCAGAGTTAGAGTTCTGCAGTTCTGAAAGTCAGCATTACTCCATACAGCAACTATTGAAGAAGCTGAAAAAGAGACCAGACTTCAATTAGAGATATGAATGAAATGGACCTGGTTAGGTCTAAGGTAAATCAGAACACAGGGCAAAGGATGATATTATCTGTATTTTAAAATTTCAACTTCTGTGTGAGACCAAAGGAAAGGATATTTATTTGGTCTAAAATTTAAATTTTCTATAGCACACTATCTAATTTATCCTTCTTGGTCAATTTATTTAAACAACCTAATTACATGGGACCTAGAATAGAGAATGAGATCTTATTATTCTCTACATGTAAATGTAATAACTAGATGCATCCTAGAGTATTTGGGGCAGAAAATACAAAAGTATTTGCAAAGTCACCTTGAGGGACTAGGTAAAAATGTGGAACTATTAAACTTTCACACCTGGGAAATTTCTTATATTCTCTCAAGCATTAGCAACTCCTGATTCAATAAGCTAAGCCCTTGATCTTGAGGCTTACCCTTAAGAAACTTTTTCTGCAGTGGCAAAACTAGGCCTACTTATAATTATGCCTAAGAGTCACCCCCAGAGAGCCTCTTTTGTTCCTCAGATGTGGCCTCTTTATCTCAGCCCACTCTGCAAATAAACTCACTCCCTCCCCCCACTCCCCAGGGTGGGACATGACTTTCAGAGGTGTAAGTCTCCCTGGCAATGAGGGACAGGGCTCCCAGGAATGAGCCTGGCCCTGGCATAATGGGATTGAGAATGCCATCTTTACCAAAAGGGGGAAAAGAAATGGAAAAAAATTAAATTTCAGCAGCTAAGAGATTTCAAATAGAGCCAAGAGTTCATTCTGGAGGTTACTCTTATGTAAGCTTTAGCCAGATACCGCAAACTACTACAGTATGCCAAGCCCCAACCAACAGTATTACGGAAAACCCTAGGGAGTGCCCTGAGCTCTAACTAAGTCTCTATAAAAGTTTTTCTTATTAAGTTTATTCTTTCAGGAGAGGAGCAGAATTTCGTCTCTCCCCTAGAGCAGCTGGCAGTTACCCAAGAACTATATGAAACAGCGTTTTCGGGGTCTCCAGTAACCAGTCACACATTGGACTCAAGTTTGGAATTGGAGGAAAAGCTGAGATCGCAGCGAACATTGTAAGTTCCCCGGACCAGGGGTCTGGCGCCCCTCCCCACCCAGACCTCACAGACTGTCTTGCTGCCGGCTTCCTGAAAGTGGGGGGGGGGGGGAAGAACCAAAAAACAACAATCTGCTGAGGGCAAGAAGGGAGGCTCAACCCAGCCTCAACTGCAGAATTAATTAACAAATTAATTAACTAACTTTGGGAGCTGGGGTGCTAAAGAAGGGCTGGGCTCCAAGAAGTGGGGGCTCGTAAAAGCGGGCACCCATTCCCAGACTCCAAAAAAGCCATTTTTTTTTTCCCTTACATTTTGTCCCTTCTGGCTTCTCACTGATCCCTTATCTCTTTGCATTTCAATAGCCCCTGGCAGGGGTGGAACTGAAGCTGTTGGAGAGTAATTATCAGACAATAGCCCAAAGCATATCTTTAAATGCTCTATTCTGACACTGACACAACTTCCAGGCTGGGGAAAGACATTTAAAAGAGACTCTTTTTTTTTTTCCCTTTTTTCTTTTTCTTGATTTCTTTTCTACTTTTTTTTTTTTTTATCTAAAAGTAATATATGTGGTTATTTTCTATCGGAAAGCCCAGGTTGAGGGACTAGGCTGGGTTTGAGGGGAGACAAGAGTACCCACAGTGTCTTTGAATTCCGTATTCACTACTGAAGGCCTCCAGCCCCATCTTTAATTGGTAACTCAGGCTGACCAAGGAATCTACCTTGAGAGGCCCCAAAGAGGAGAGAGGAGAAGGGAATAGTGCCCCTGAGAGACAACTGGAGGTCTGAGGATTGGGAGAGTGGAGGGAGGCCCAGCTCAACTGGCAGTCCTCCTTCTGGGAATTCAGACCCCAGGGGCTGGAATTCAGATTCCAGCTTCAGTCAGCCACGCCCCTGACAGGCTCAGAGTCACCAGGAGAACTAAAGGCTCCACACCTCCTTACACTGGTGGGGGAGCTGCGGGCTGGCCAGCGCCACCTGCTGGACAGGAGAGGAAAAGCACCAATTCTAAAGGCCTCATAGGAGGGTCTCATTCTCAGGAAAACTCCATACCCTCCCAATGAGACCTGGGCCTCACTAGACTGGGAAAATCTGACTAGGGTCGACCATATCCAAGGAGACCCACTCACAAAAAGGTTACATAGAGGCAGAGCAAGAAACAGAAAAAACAAGAGGGGAAAAATTGTGATCAACTAAATAGAACCTAAGTTAGAGGTCTAGAATAAGTTGAACTGAATAACAGAGGCCAGAGAACAAAGCCAACCAACAAGAAAACCACTAGGTAAAAGACAGAAAACAAGCTCCAAAATAAACTAATCAAGAGAATCAGATGCCTAGACAACTTAAGATAACAAGCCATACCAGGAAATACGAAAACATGGACCAGCCAAAGGAACAAACTAATAGCTCAGCTGAGACACAGGAGTGGAGGCAACTAATGCTAAATAAAATTGATGAAATGAAGGAAGATATAGCAAAAGAGCTGAAGGATATAAAGAAGACACTGGCTGACCATAAAGAAGAATTCATAAACTTAAAAAAACAAATGGCAGAACTCATGGGAATGAAGGCCACAATGGAGGAGATGAAAAACACAATGGAGGGACACAACAGTAGATTTGAACAGGCAGAAGAAAGGATCAGTGAACTGGAAGACAGGTCATTCGAATTCATACACACAAAAGAACAGCTGGTGAAAAAAATGGAAAAATATGAGCAGGGTCTTAGGGAGCTGAGTGACAACATGAAACGCACAAATATACATGTTATGGGTATCCCAGAAGGAGAAGAGAAGGGAAAAGGGGCAGAAAGAGTAATAGAAGATATATTCACTGAAAATTTCCCAACTCTTATAAAAGACAGAAAATTAGAGATTCAAGAAGTACAACGTACCCCAAATAGAATAGATCCCAATAGACCTACTCCAAGACACTTACTGGTCAGATTGTCCAATGTCAAAGACAAAGAGAGGATTCTGAAAGCAGCAAGAGAAAAGCAATCCATCACATACAAGGGAAAGTCAATAAGACTATGTACAGATTTCTCTGCAGAAACCATGGAGGCAAGAAGACAGTGGCATGATATATTTAAGATACTGAAAGAGAAAAACTGCCAACCAAGAATTCTATATCCAGCAAAACTTTCCTTCAAAAATGAGGGAGAGATTAAAACATTTTCAGACAAACAGACACTGACAGAGTTTGTGAATAAGAGACCAGCACTACAAGAAATACTAAAGGGAGTGCTACAGGCTGATAGGAAAAGACAGGAGAGAGAGAGTTGGAGAAGAGTGCAGAAATGAAGATTATCAGGAAAGGTAAAAAGAGAGGAAAAAATAAGATATGACATATAAATTCCAAAAAACAAAATGGTAGTAGAAAGTACTGCCCTTACAGTAATAACACTAAATGTAAATGGATTAAACTCCCCAATAAAAAGACACAGACTGGCAGAATGGATTAAAAAACAGGACCCATCTATATGCTGTTTACAAGAAACTCACTTTAGACACAAGGACAAACATAGACTGAAAGTGAAAGGTTGGAAAAAGATATTTCATGCAAACAACAACCAGAAAAAAGCGGGAGTAGCTATATTAATATCAGACAAGTTAGACTTCAAAAGTGAAACAATTAAAAGAGACAAAGAAGGACACTATATATTAATAAAAGGGTCAATTCATCAAGAAAACATAACAGTCATAAATATTTATGCACCAAACCAGAATGCCCCAAAATTCATGAGGCAAACACTGCGATCACTGAAAGGAGAAATAGATACCTCTACAATAATAGTTGGAGACTTCAATACACCACTCTCATCAATGGATAGAACATCTAGACAGAGGATCACTAAAGAAACAGAGATGTTGAATTGTATGATAAATGAACTAGACTTGACAGACATTTATAGAACACTACACCCAACAACAGCAGGATACACTTTTTTCTCAAGTGCTCATGGAACATTCTCTAGGATAGACCACATGTTGGGTCACAAAGCAAGTCTCAACAAATTTAAAAATATTGATATTATACAAAACACTTTCTCAGACCACAATGGAATGAAGTTGGAAATAAATAAAAGGCAGAAGGTCATAAAATTCACAAACATATGGAGGCTAAACAACACCCTCTTAGAAAACCAGTGGGTAAAGGAAGAAATTACAAGAGAAATTAGTAAATACCTCGAGGCAAATGACAATGAAAACACAACTTATCAAAACTTATGGGATGCACTCCCCCCTACGTGGGATCAGACACCCAGGGGAGTGAATCTCCCTGGCAACGTGGAATATGACTCCCGGGGAGGAATGTAGACCCGGCATCGTGGGACGGAGAACATATTCTTGACCAAAAGGGGGATGTGAAAGGAAATGAAATAAGCTTCAGTGGCAGAGAGATTCCAAAACGAGCCGAGAGATCACTCTGGTGGGCACTCTTACGCACACTTTAGACAACCCTTTTTAGGTTCTAAAGAATTGGGGTAGCTGGTGGTGGATACCTGGAACTATCAAACTACAACCCAGAACCCATGAATCTCGAAGACAGTTGTATAAAAATGTAGCTTATGAGGGATGACAATGGGATTGGGAAAGCCATAAGGACCAAACTCCACTTTGTCTAGTTTATGGATGGATGTGTAGAAAAGTAGGGGAAGGAAACAAACAGACAAAGGTACCCAGTGTTCTTTTTTACTTCAATTGCTCTTTTTCACTCTAATTATTTTTCTTGTTATTTTTGTGTGTGTGCTAATGAAGGTGTCAGGGATTGATTTAGGGGATGAATGTACAACTATGTAATGGTACTGTAAACAATCGAAAGTACGATTTGTTTTGTATGACTGCGTGGTATGTGAATATATCTCAATAAAATGATTAAAAAAAAAAAAAACAAAAAAAAACTTATGGGATGCAGCAAAGGCAGTGCTGAGAGGGAAATTTATTGCCCTAAATGCCTATATTAAAAGAGAAGAGAGAGCAAAAATTGAAGAGTTAACTGCTCACCTGGAGGAATTAGAGAAAGAACAGCAAACTAAAACCAAAGCAAGCAGAAGGGAAGAAATAACAAAGATTAGAGCAGAAATAAATGCAATTGAGAACAGGAAAACAATAGAGAGAATCAACAAAACCAGAAGTTGGTTCTTTGAGAAAATCAATAAAATCGATGGACCACTGGCTAGGCTAACAAAAAAAAAGAGAGAGCAGATGCAAATAAATGCAATCAGAAATGGTAAAGGAAATATAACTACCGACCCTGCAGAAATTAAGGAGATAATGAGAAGATACTATGAGCAACTATATGCTAATAAACTAGACAACTTAGATGAAATGGACAACTTCCTAGAAAAGCATAAACAACCAACATTAACTCAAGAAGAAATAGATGACCTCAACAAACCAATCACAAGTAAAGAGATTGAGTCAGTCATCAAAAAGCTCCCAAAAAGGAAAAGCCCAGGACCAGATGGTTTCACATGTGAATTCTACCAAGCATTCAAGAACGAATTAGTACCAATCCTGCTCAATCTCTTCAAAAAAATTGAAGAAGAGGGAAAGCTACCTAACTCTTTCTATGAAGCCAACATCACCCTAATACCAAAACCAGGCAAAGATACTACAAAAAAAGAAAATTATAGACCAATTTCTTTAATGAATATAGATGCAAAAATCCTCAACAAAATACTCGCAAATCGAATCCAGCAGCACATTAAAAGAATTATACACCACGACCAGGTGGGATTTATTCCAGGTATGCAAGGCTGGTTCAACACAAGAAAATCAATTAATGTAATACACCACATCAATAAATCAAAGCAGAAGAACCACATGATCATCTCGATTGATGCAGAAAAGGCATTTGACAAAATTCAACATCCTTTCCTGATGAAAACACTTCAAAGGATAGGAATAGAAGGGAACTTTTTCAACATGATAAAGGCAATATATGAAAAACCCACAGCTAACATCACACTCAATGGGGAGAGACTGAAAGCTTTTCCTCTAAGAACAGGAACAAGACAGGGATGCCCACTATCACCATTGCTATTCAACATTGTGCTGGAAGTTCTAGCTAGAGCAATTAGGCAAGAAAAAGAAATAAAAGGCATCCAAATTGGAGAAGTTTATTCTTTCAGAAACTTTAGGCCTCCAGATTGATCCTATGGGTGCTAGATAAGCCCTGAAACCCAGAGGTATAAGTCTCTCCAAGAACATCAACAAGTTTCATTCCTCTTCCCAATAAGGTCAACACCCCTTTCCAGCAAAAAGAAGTTAAAATGGTCATTGCCCAGATATCCGTGAAGATTGAGAGAATGATCCAGGTGTACAGTGAAATTAGTACAAATGACTGTGACTGCTGACTCACTATATAGATACTCCATTTTAGTGTCTACTGTTTTAGAATAGCCAGAAGGAAATACCTGAAGTTGTTGAAATGTAACACTGATCTTTGATAATGATTGTATAACTATATAACAAAAAAAAGAAAAGTCAGTTCCCTGTGTTTGTATGGATCTACTTCTGGATGTTTTGTTCTGTTCCATTGATTGATCTGTCTATCTATCTATCTATCTATCTATCTATCTATCTATCTATCTATCTGATAATCTACTGTTTTAGTTAACCTACCTCTATTGCAAGTCTTAAAATTTGGTATAGTACAATGCTAGTGGTCAATAAGGAGGGCTGGGCATGGGGTATGGGAAGTTTGGGGTTTTCTTTTCTGTTTTTTTTTCTGGAGTAATGCAAATGTTCTAAAAATGATCGTGGTGATGAATGCACAACTATGTGAAGATACTGTTATCCAATGATTGTATACTTTGGATGGATGGATGGTGTGTGAATGTATTTCAATAAACTTACATTTAAAAAAAATGCCTTTCATAAATGAGAGAGGGATTAAGACATTCCCAGATAAATAAAAGCTGAGAGACTTTGTCACCACTTTACTCGCCTTACAGGCAATGCTGAAGGGAGTTCTGCAGGTTGAAAGGAAAGGACAATATACAATAGACTGAAGTCACACTAAGTAATAAAGATCTCCAGTGAAGGTGACTAGATGACTAACTATAAATGCCAATACTATTTTTGGTTTACAACTCAACTGTTTACTTCCTCCAGGCTCTACGAGGCAAATGAATAAAATGCAATGATAAATCGGTTGTTTTGGACTCATTAAATTTGTAGCAAGAACTGTATAAAGGGGGGCAGAGGTGTACAGAACATAGTTTGTGTATGCTTTTGAAGTTAAGTTGGTATCAAATCAAACAAAATTGTTCAAGATTGTTTAATTTAGGCCCCATGGTAACTACAAAGAAAATATTAGAGGATATTCAAGCACATAGAGACAGAAAGTAGAGTTCAAGTTGTCAGGGGTAGGGATGGGGGGAGGGATAATGGGGAGTTAATGCATAATGTATATACGGTTTTCATTTGGGGAGATAGGAAAGTGTTATTAATGGAAGGTGGTGAGGCTAGCACATTTTGAATGTGATTAATCCCACCGAATGGTAGCTTGGCATAGCTGAGATGAGAAAGTTGATTTTGTATACATGTTCTTACAATTAAAAATAAAAAAGAAAGAGCTACTAAATAGAAAATGCCAATTAAATATAATGTGTGATCCTGTACAGGACCTAATAAGGGAGGACAAGAGGCTCAAATAGACATTATTGGGACATATGAAAAAATAGGAATACAGATTGCAGGCTTTATGCCAATGTTAGATTTCTTGAACTTGGTAACTGCACTTGAAGTTGTTCCATAAGTGAATATCCTTGTTTTTTGGAAATGTACATGGCCATATTAAGTATTCAGGGAGCATGATGTTTGCAAACTATACTAAAGTGGATTAATAAATATAGATAGATAGATAGATGTTCCATAAGTGAATATCCTTGTTTTTTGGAAATGTACATGGCAGTATTAAGTATTCAGGGAGCATGATGTTTGCAAACTATACTAAAGTGGATTAATATAGATAGATAGATAGATAGATAGATAGATAGATAGCAAAAAGTGTAGCAGAATGTTAAAATTGGTGGAGCTGGGTATATGGGGAGATAGGGGTATGTTGGAGTTCTCTGTATGGGGTTTGAATCTTTTTTTAAAAGTGTTCTGTTAGTTTGAAAGTATTTCAAAATTTAGAGTTGTAAAGCAAACTTAATTAAAGCTTATCATCTCAATGCTTCTGGTGCAATTTTTAAAAGTAAATTTATCTTGCTTTGCAATATGAATTTTCATAAAGTGAGAAAGATGCTTTATTGTTTCTCATGGGAGAGACTGACTCATGGATTCTGATGATAATTTCTGACACTTGCTTCCAATCCAAGTGTCCATTTGGATCCCAAACCACTTGCAATCCCAACTTGCAGTGTCATATTGTTCTGTACATCAGTATTTCTTTTTGGTAATACATGCTTATTGAAGAAATTTGGCAAAGTCCAGAAAAATAGTGAAGAAAACATAAAAAGTAATTATCATACTCTATTCTTAAGAATTCCCTTTTAGTCTTTTTTAATTTTGGCATTGATTTTTAGATGCATTAAGCACACATATACAAATGTACTCACATAATTTGCAATACATGGATTGCTATGAACATAAATTCAGAATCATCAACTTCATTTAGGCCCTCATTACTGTAAGCAATTTAACGTTTTTCTGGTCAAATTTATCTCAATCATGCACAAAGATATCACACCCTTTTCACTCCCCTCAATTGGCTCCTTCCCCAAATCACCCTTCTCTTTTTTATCAGATTAACTCATTCCCAATTTCTCAAAGGAAGGGGAGACTATCACAGTCACTTTCACTTCCTCTATCCCAGACATAGAGCAGTATGTATATACATTCATTCCTCTGTCCTTCAAGCATCAATGTAGGAATTCTTAACCAGGACTTTGTTGATAGAATTCAGAAGGTTCATGAACTTGGATTAGTAAAAAATTACCTCTTTATTTTCACTAACTTCTAAATGAAATTTAGCATTTTTTTAAATTACGAACATAGATAACAGGCACAGAAATATTACTGTACCTGTGACTTTATCACCAACAAAATTCAGCTTTTGTGTCCCATTTCAGTGTTTCAGATATCTTGAAATGTGTATGCATATCATAACTTCAAAACTGCAGTAAGGTTAGACTACCATTATACCTTATTATCTAATGATTTAATAAAAATATTTATTACTTAAAAAGCATTTTGATAGTTCCATTTCTATATAGTTGTTTCCTTTGTAATTCCATGTGTTCAGTTTTAAGCTTTTCAAATATGTTTCTGAAATAGGGTCCATGGGCTTCACCAGACTGCCAAAAGCATTCTAGCACGGAAAGTTAAGAACTCTGGAAGTAGATGCAGTGCTTCCTCTTCCATCTAAGCCAGTTTCTTTAACCTCCATCTCTGGTTCTCAGAATCCTCATTGTATTGATAAACCATTTTCTATCCAGGACCTTTGAATGGCCTCTTTCTTTGGAAACTTCCCATTATAATTCAAATAACTATCACCACCGAACAAATTTCCTTTGACCCAATTTCAGCTTCTATGTAATTAGCATGTCTCTTGTTTCTCCCCTTTCACAATTACACTTTAGTTTTTTACAAGTGCTGCCTCCATTTTTTCATCCCCACTTCCTTATCCTTCAACTAAATCCACCTCGCTTTGATCTTCTCACTCCACAGCTAAGGGCTCCACTTCCCCCCATGTCTTTCAACTCAGTGCAAATAGTTCAGGCCTTGTTTTGCCTGGTTGTCTAATTTCTCAGCAGTTTGACACTGTTGTTACCCACTCCATTTGGCAGCAAAACCTTCCCTTGGATTTGGCATCACTGCACTCCCAGATTTTTTCTTCTACCACTCTGGCTTTACTTTCTTGTCCCTCTTGCTGTCTCATTCCATTCTGTCCTTTTCTTCTGTATACTCTCAAGCAGTTTCACCATTCTTTTGGCTATGGCTTTGTCTCCAGCCCAGACAGCTCCCCGAGTGCCAGCGTGCTCTACTGTTCCTCTTGGGTATGTCAGTGGTCTCATACCTCATACTCAGCATCAGAGTCACACATTTTATACCTTCCCTCACCTCCCACTTCCTCCTCAGTGGTTCTTTTTACCATGGGAAGGTATGGTCACCATGTAGCTACACAGTTCCAATTTTGATTCATCCTTGACATTTTTTTCTCACCCACTTTGTTGGTGTTAATCCCTAAATAATTCTCAAAACTTTGCGCTTCATTTAGTTTCTACTTAGATCATAGTCTATGCTACTTCCATTTGTCAGCAGGCCTGCCGCAATAGCCTTTATTTTGATTTCTCTGAATACTCATTTGTCACATTACAATCCATTCTTCAAAAGCAGATAGTTATGGTAGATTGAGCTGTAGACCCCAGGAAAAAAAAACAAAAAAAAAAAACAACAAAAAAAAACATGCACGTGATCTTCATTCTATTCCTGTGAGTGTGAATGCACTGTAAATAGGACCTACTGAAGATGTTATTTTTAGTTAAGGTATGGTCAACTCAATTGGGATGGATCTTAATTCTATACAGGAGGCCTTATAAAGAGAAAGTCATGGGAGAAGCTAGAAGCTGGGAGTCAAAGGAACCTGGAAGAGAAAGGAAAGGACATAGCCATGAGATGGGAAAGTCAAGAAGCCCAAGGATGTATGGCCAGCCAGAGCCTCATTGTCCCTGGGAGCAAGCAAGCCTTCTAGCCACTGAAACCATGAGCCAATAAATTCCTATTGTTAAGTCAACCCATGGTGTTGTATTTGTCATAGCAGCCTGGAAACTGATACAATAGTACAATGTTTTCTAAAAGGAAATCTAGTAGTCACAAACTGGTTTCAATTTTTTCAAAGGCTTTTCAACTGCTCAAAGAATGACAATGGGTTTGCCCACTTGATTCCAGCCCCAGTATGTCTCTCAGCCTTCTCTCTTAGGTCATCACCTAACCACTTGGAATTCCTTTTAGCTAAGTATGTAATGTTTCTTTGCAACCAGTGAACTCCAAACATACTCTTCCATCTCCTGCCTCCTCACCTTTCTCTACTTTCACTGTGTTAATATCTATGTATCTTTCAGTTTTAAGCCTAAAGTTTACTTCTCTAGAAAGTGTTCTACTAACACCTTCCATACTTCACAGCATGTGCACAATTTCGAATCAAATATTTTTATGACTATTTTATTAATAACTGTCTCTCTACCTACAGAATATAAGTTCCATGAGATTAGAAACCATGTTCTGCTTGCTTTTACATTCCTAATAGCTAAAACATGGTACACTGACAATAAAAACAGATTGTTTTAAATATTTGAAAAATAGATAAAATAGATAAGGGAACACAATATTTTAACTATTTTATTGATTAAAGTTTTCAAAATCACAATTATATATAGCTGCATTATTATGCCATTTCAACTTAACACAATTCCACATTGCTGGACATTTAGGTTCTTTTCCTTTTGTTGTTATAGATAGTATCACAATATACATACATATTTGGACACCTCTTTGAAGTTTTCCTTATGATAGATTCAAAAAGAGGAATCAACACAAATGGATCAGAGGCAGTTAGATAGGGAAGGAGGGAGGGGAAAGTGACCCTAAAACCCATAACTAGTAAAGAACAAAACAACAGGAAGTTCCAAGCATACCTAATCTCACTCGGGTCCAGGCCCAAAGAGGGCCAATAGAGGGCCACAGCTCACTCATCCCTCATTTACCTAAAAACCAGAGCCAATAGGACATCACAGCCCGAACATCCCTCATTAACATACTAGGAGGGAGGGAGACAGGACCTCACAAACATCAAGAAGCCCCAACCTTCGGGTGCTTCTCATCTCTTGGTGAGTGATCACACTTGCCTCCTCAAGTGCGTACTTTCTGTTTGTATTAAACTGTTTCTCGCTACTGAAAGGCCTTGAATTCATTCTCACCACTTAGTCAAGGACCCTCACCCGTCAGCTCCTGGTGAGGTCTCGACCTCTCCGAGAGTTCCCGAGAGTGGTCGGGCGACAGAACTTTACGAACTTACTGACAAATATTGCGAAACTGGTTTTCATGAAATATGCTCTAATATATCTTCCTATTGGAATGTTTCAGTACCGTTATAATCACACTTGCCAGCAGAGAGAATAAACATTATATTTTTTGCCATGATGATACCAAAAAAGTATCTTATTTTAATTTACATTTCTCTGCTCTCAAATTGAGCTGATCATTTTTTCATCTAAATGCTGACCAGTTGTACTTTTTTGTCTGTGAATTTTCTATATAGATAGCTTTTTGTTCATCTTGCCAATTTTTCTAGTGAGTTATTAGATTTATTTTTTTAATCAATTTGTAGGTGCTTTTTACAAATTATGGGCACTAGCCCGTTTCCCATGAATTTGTTAAAGATATTCCCCCTTGGATATTTACCTTTAATTTTGCTGATTTATGCCCAACCAATTTACCACATGTTTATACGGATTAGTCAATCTAGTAAATCTTTGACTTGTGATTTTTTTCTATTATTTTATGCTTGTAATTCCTCACCCAAATTTGGTATGAGTTAAATACTCAGCTCTTATTTCTTTATTTGTTGGATTAGCTGTTTTTACTTTTGACTCTTTAATGCATTTGAATTTATTTTAGGGTTTTACCATTGCTTACATGCTGTGACTCAGTGCTTTCAACAGTTATGTTTTGCTTTTTCCTACCTGGTACCAGGAGTAAGCCCGATCTGAAGGGTCAATGAGGATGGTGATGATCTTGGCCTTGGGGACCAGAGAAGCAGCTCTCTTAGGAGCTTCTTCTGAGTGGAAATAATTAGCACTCTTCTCAAACAGAAAGTCACTTGTAAGGTTGGATGGAGTAGGAAAAAAGTCCATATACCTGAAGGAGGAGCACAACAATGAATTAATCTGAGATTTAAATTTTCTTTCCCTACTATATTCAGTATATAATATAATTGGCATATTTTTGCACTTATTTAAATTACCTTGATCACTGATTTCTAATTATTGATGGTATAATAATATAAATAGTGAATATTCTTTGTGTGCTGAATGTGAAAACAACTGAAAGTATTATTGTTCTAATGGCCCAATTTAAGCAGAAGGAGTGAGATGGAATAAGTAGATTGATAAGGGATAGAAGGAAAGATCCTTTAGATAGAGGCTGATCTGTGCTATCAAAAGCCAAATCCAGAAAAATTAGGTAAACAGCAAATTACCCCATATTGCCTGCTAGGTATTTTAAAATAGTAAAATTTTGTTTGCAAACTTCAATGCAAAAATTCCAAAATTGTGATTAAAGAGCATAAGAGAGGTGGAAATTTATCAGAATAGCAATAAAATACTAAACAAATTAAGGCATAGCTATTCTCCTTCTTTTTAATTTCTGCATATTTTGTGGTGTGTAGCAATGTGAACACATTATAGTCTATCCAGAGTAATTAAGGGGATATTTCTTGCCAGTTGATCCTGTGGTGCCTTGGTAGGTTCACTCCTCCATATGTTGTTGGAATGTCCCTCTGTGTGTAGATTATGGAATCAATATGTTCTGAGGTTAATTCATGCAAGGCTTTAATTATATGTGTAACTCTCCTTACAGCTCATCACTTCTCTAACCCTCAAATGTTTTAGAAATAAATAATGAGAGCAATTAAGAATTTATATAAAACACTTATTTTCCTCTTTTGACATTTGTTATTATGTTTCCCAAATGTGGAGTGGTGAAGAGTCCCATTTATGTTCCAGCTTAAAAATTTGTGTTCTATTTGAGCTCGTAGATGACAGAGAATTAATCTGCTTTTAGTAACTTCCATGCAATTTCAAAGCACATAGAGTATTTTACAAGTAAAGTAGGATAGTAATGTCCTATGTGCAGAGTGGAAGAATCTGCACTCAGGGATGGGAAGCCAAACCTGTTCACTGGCCTTGGCTCTGCCCTATCCTAGTCAGAGCCATGTCTTAAAAGAACAGGTTTTAAGTCAAGGACAGGCTCGTGTGTGGTGATGTACAGAAAGTTACAGGCTACAGATATGTACATTAAAGGAAATTTTCCCCAGGGTGAGATTTGTCTTATATTCCAGGGACTTTGAATTCAGGCCCATATTATCATAGAAATTCGAGATAGAGTTAGAAAAAAGCACTAGAGTGAGTTCTATTCCAACATCAGATTTATTCTATTTCTGTTTGGGGAAATATTGTGATTTTTTTCATACTTTAACAAGTGCAAATGAATATTTCTCTTATGCAGCTGTGTGAATAGATGGATATGGTTTTGGAAATGTTCTGTTATGATTTGCATGATGAATATCAGCCTGTGTTATACTTTAACATATACAGTCTATGTAGTTAATGAAGATACATGTTACTGAACATAAAATAAAACATAACTTCTGATTTATTTGTTTCCTGAAGCATCTTTGTGGAAATGAATCATTTAGCAAAGAAAGAAAAATTTCAGCACAGTAAGATAATAATATGCATAAGGAGAATTTTAAATATCCTTATGAATGATTCTGGTGAAAAATATCCCATAATGTTCTTTATTTAATCATATTAATTTACCAGAAAAATATTATCATTAATGCACTGTCCAAATAAAATTATGGGCAACACTGATTAAAAGTATCATCACTATAAATTAATTTCTAATTCACTGTGATAGAGCTGAGCATAACAAATTTATTCTGTAATTATGCAGATGCCATGTATACATCTACAATTGCTTTGATATGATTTAGTATGTGTTAATAATGGACGTTACTTTTTATTTGTCTTACCAGTCAATTCCCTTGTGATAGTTGTTCCCATTAAAGAATTGAACTTCTTCAAATGTTTTTGGACTGGGGAGATTGCTGATGATGGAGGGGTGCATAAGAAGAAATAAATAAAGTGCAGTTGTTCCTATTACAAAAATAAAGAAGGTAAAAGGTTATATGGCAATTCAAGAAGAGACAGAATATGATTTGAGCGTATTTCTTGCTCAAAAATAATATTCAAATGACCATTTATTCCCAGCATCCAGTGGCTTCTCTAAAATCAATTAGGGCAGATTTCATGTAGCAACAATCTGAAAAGTCTTCTGTTAATCTGCATGATTATATTTACCTAAATGCATGATTTAATATTATTTACACAAAGAAAAGAAGACTGATGATAAAGCTAAGGAAGAACATCAGAAATTATGGCTCAATAATCCCCTAAAATACATAAGTGGCTAAAGCTTAGGGAGCCTCTCTTCCTAGTGTCCAGCACAGCCCGTGAACATGGTTGATCCTTATTTAATATCCAAATCCAGATCAATTAAATTAAATCAGACTACCTAAATCTGTTTGCTGAATGTTATTTGTACTACAGTGCCTTAGAAATTAAAAAATTGAAGGAGACAAAACTGGTTAAGAACTTAATTAGAGGCCTGAAGAGTTAAGCAGAAGAAATATCTCAATATATTTATATATCTTTATAAAGATGTGAAAATTATGAGGGCCAATAGGAGTCTTGGAGGACAGATCTGATTTGCTCTTGAAAATAACTTGAGCTCCAAAGAGAAATGTGGAAAGGAGGGAAAAATGTTCCAGGGAGAGGAAATGAATTAGAGATAGAATAGTAGCTAGCAGAGTATATGGAATCCAGAAAGGTTCTTTTTAAAACATTTTAAGGTGTGCACAAAGAAGCTTAAGTGATGATGAGAATGAAACATTAGAAAGAATGAGAGAGATTTTTAAGACATACAAGGGAGCTGAGAAAATTGGTAATTTAATACCCTAAAGTGTTGAGAACAGAGGGATCTGGGGCACAGATAAAGGAATGTTTCTGAATTGTTGCTGAATTTCCAAAAATAGATATTTTATAACCTCAATAGCAAATACCAATGTTTATCACCCTGATGGTCACAGGATTGTACCCAGATCTCCACTGGGCTACAGAAAGTCACAGCTTTCATGTTCTGAGCCTTCCGCTTTCATGCTGCCAGGAGCTGATGGGGCACGAGGAAGCATATGACAGGAAGAGAGGAGAAAGCTCTTTCAACTAGGGATAGTAGACATGTGGCTTGACGTTTATAAAATCAGCCAGAAAATCTAGGTCCACTCCCCAAAGTGTATATTTTTTTATCACTTATGTTTTCATTTACTATCTTTGACATTCATTTTTTTCCAATTTCTTCTGTATAAATATATGCTGTGGAGTAATTGGGACAGACCTCAAGCCTTGTATTACCCAAAGAGAAACTTTATTCTATTTTCATACAACCAACTTCTCTTTTAATACACCAAGGCAAGCTGGTCAAATCATAAGAAATTAATATTGATGACAGGAATACCGATATTCTACAAGATTTAAGATCAATGAATTATGCTCTGATAATTCCCATGCTAAAGTTAGCCCTATTAGAAATTGTCTCCCAGGCTGGTAATCCAAAATCTGACCTTGGGTCATGAAGGATGCTTATCTGTCCAAAGGATCAAAGTTGGAGTGTGATTTAAACTTTGAGTGCCTTAAATCCAAGGCTACTATACTCTGCCTGTTTCTCTTTACCCCACCCGCCACAAGCCACCCACTTCCGGTTGGCAGGAATTCCTTCTAGGATTCAAGAATGGAGAAGTGGGATACCAAGCTCATGCCCTGCCCTTCCATTCTCACCTCACAGCAACTGAGTAAACAGAAAGTTGAGGACCACTTTTGTACCTCATGTTTATTGTAAGGGATGCATGTACCATGTTTAAGTTGTTTGAAGGAAACTTTGCCTTCAGGGCTAGTTTCTTAGCCCTCCTCCACTTATCTGTGACCCCCTCCAGGGAATTAACAGCCTCTACAACAGCGGGAGTTTTACCAACTGAAGCAATAAAGACAACAAAATAAGACTTCAGACTTCTATGATTGAATGGACATTAATGATCATAACCATATTCATATAATATGAACAACATTTTCATAGTACATAAAAAAATCTTATTACTATCATCCAATTTCTTCATTTTAACTTCTTGTTTGTCTTGGAAAAGCCAAATCAGCTAAAAGCTTTTCCACTCCCATACTGGCAGGTCAAATATTAAAATATGAAAGTATATCTTATTGTCTTTATAAATAGAAACAAGAAGGAAAGATAAATTTACACTTACCAAACTGTATTTTTCTAGCAGATCTAAGAAGTAATAATATTCAGTGCAAATGATAGAGGATATGTCTTTAAATTAAACTTAATTTTACAACACAGGAATGTTTTATTTCTTTAGTAGTCATTCCAGAGTTAGCACTACCATAATGGAGTGGGTAGAAAATGAATGCATATTTTAAACAACAACAAAAACAGAGATAGATCTGAAAATATGTGCTGTTTTATTCCCTCGCTGCACATGTGTAACTTACTGTTGTAATAAAATTTATATTCCTAGAGGAAGAAAAGATTTCAACAACCAATATCTAATAGTTTGGAAATTTTGCCCACAACCTTTAAAATGATCTACTTGCTTGTTTTACACATACCTTTGTCCTGGTCAGGCTTATGTACTGTGACTGTTTGTATTGTGTTACGGTTGTACACTCACTGATGAAAATGATTCTAGTCAACGCAGTGAACTCAAAATATATCAACTCAGTAAAAACTTTAATTAATCAGGATATGAGCATAGTGTTTAAAACTGCCACGTACAGAAGAAAGAATAAAATATACTAATTGAAAGTGTCACATCATTGGTGAAATACTTGTACTCCCTTTTACTACATTTTTAATACAGTTGTCCTTCAGCACATGAGAAAATACTAGGGAAGAAAACTCCTGATGAACCTCAGATCTATCAGAAAATAAGTCCAAACCATATTTGCACCTGACAATTACTTTAACAAGAAAGAAAGAAAGAAAAGCATATAAAATATTTTAAAGAAAAAGTGGCTCTGGAGAAAAACAGCAATTCTAGGTTGATGGGCAGTATAAAATAGTTTCAGTTAAGCCAACACACTTTTAAAAAATGTAATTCACAAGTATATTAGGCAAAGCCACCAAAAATAGAAATTAAAAATCTGGTACCACAACTGTGACGAAGTAAACTCTTGTTTTTGAAAATTTGACACACCTGATGAATAGTTTTAAAATCTATATTTAAAGAATTTACTGCTTAATTCCAAATAACGGGCAGCAGTAGGGCCCAGTTGAGGTTCCTGGTATAAAGGTGATGCAAGGGGATCAAAAGCGGTTCAAACAATGAACATGCACAGATGTCTAAATATTTCAAAAAGCTAAACCGAATCCAGTGATACCATTTGGTAATATATTTCATGATTAAAAAAATAATAAGCAACAGTATTGGCTAATCTTACCTGTTTTTTGTGGCCCAATCACAAGGAATTTTGGTAAGTGGTCACAAGTTTTCTCTCTGGACCAGATATCTTTGTGTCGTTTATCATCACATGGATTCTGCAAGAGGGAAGAGCTACTGTTACTGTGTATTCATTGCCTGGCTCTGTTCCCTAAATATGATTGAAAAGGTAGGGTCAAATTCTTGCCTGATACCCTGGAGCTAGCAGTTAGTTAGGCCCCTCTCTGGTTCTCTGATTCCCAAATCTTTTCCTTATAAAGTGATTGGTGTCTTCCTTTCATTCAAGGTTGGAGCTTAGTGTCAAGTTGATCATGCTGTCATCTTCTTCTGATGTTTAGCTAGGTTCTAATAGCTGAGATTTTATTTCTGGGTTTATGTTTTGTGTCTTTACACCAGAGTCCTTGTTCAAAGATAGTTTCTCAGATATCGGTGCTTTACCACAGACCTTCATATTTGCTTTCCCGTAGAGGCTGGAATGGCGTCCTTAAATGCCAGACATGACCAGCATCTCTTTTTCTTTTCTTTCCATTTTTTTTTCACAGTATGTGCTGTTTTCTGTTGATACTATTTCAACAAGTTCAGCCACAACCCATAAGCTGATAGCATGTATATCAATATTTCTAACCCCTACCTCTATCCTGAGTTCTAGATTTACATGCTAAATTGCATTTGAGTCATTGTCATATAGATGTGATGAGGAAATTTCAGACCCAACCCATCCAACATAGCCAGCTGTCCAATTTTATTCCTATCTCAACTTTCTCCTCTCATTCCATTCTCCATCCTTTCCATTTTAGTGGCTGTATAATTTATCTTCTAAATCAGGACACTTCGGAGAATTTAAAGGGCTCTTAAAATGAAAATGGTACATTTTTGGAAATATTTATAAACTGACAAGTTGGTTTTATTATATTTAGGTTCTATGCAATTATTATATTCAAAATTGTTTTCACAAAATAAAATTCTTTCTAAAAATAATATATTTCTGGAAATTAAAGCAAACTTTATTTTTGTATTTATTATCCCCATATTTAAAATGACCTAGGCTGAGTAATAATTTATGGTTCATATTAATGTTCTTTAATTATTTCTTTACCCATGTCTTTCTCTGATGCCACATCAATAAAATTCTGAAGAATAGTTGTTTGTAGTATGATCTTATTATGTTTTCATTTTTCATGAAAATTCCTGCAATTCCTTTGCAAGCTGAATTTCATGGTTAATAAATTTTAAAATGTTGACACTTTCAACTGTCTCTTCTCCGTAGGCCACTGCATTTTAATCTGAGGAAGTATTTTCTTTACAGGGTAGTTAACTCACAGAAAATGCTGTTAAATAGTAGATACTTTCAATTACGTTTTTTCATATTGAAACATCTAAATTTTAGAAACAAAATATTTTCACAATTGTTTTCCATTCAGAGTGTCTTTCTTTGATAAATATATTTTAAGATAAAACTTGTCAAATAAGTTGTTTCCAGTTATGAGTCTTTTGATCAATTTGCCAAATATAGGAGCAGCAAAACCATACACTTCTCTGTATAATTTCATTCCAGCCCAGAATATAAATTATCCAAATATGTGTGTGTGTGTGTATATATACACACAGACATATATATATATCCACTTAAAATATGATAATTGCCAAGAAATACTAAACTTTCAAAGTTCAATTAAGGAGTATCAAAATTAAACCTTGTATTCCATTTGAACTGTCATTATTTGATTTGTCTATTTTCCCTTCCTACTTTGAAGCTTTGTGTTTTTTTTTTTTTTAAGAGAGAAAATAGTTATGAGGCACTTAAAGAAGAGAGATTGCAATAAAAGGAGTTAATTATGATCCAATAAACTTGACATTTCCTATCTAATTTATATAACTGAAATTTTGTTTTATTTAACTGGCATTTCTATCTTTCTGCAATTTTTTAATCCAGTATGCAAGTTCAACGTCCCCCATGGTCTAGCTTATCTTAAACTCTCTTACCTTATTTTTTCACTACGGCACAGATGACTAAACTGTCTACTTTCCATTTTTTACTTCAGTGATACAATGTTCCCTTATTTTGCTTGGCATATGGGTTCCCAGCTAGAGACTACATTGCAGTCTCTCTTGAAGTTAGGTATGATCATGTGAATAATTTCAGTCCAATGGAAAGTGAGACAAAATGATGTGAGGCTGCCTCTTAAGAATACAGCCATTTGCCCTGGATTTCCCTTCTTTAGTTTCTAGCTGTGAAATGGCTACAATTACGGTAACTGCCTGACTCAGAGGTAGCAGCCATGTATTGAGGGACCTGCCATCCTGGGACCCTGGATGACCGTGTGGAACAGAACTGTCTACCTGTCCTAGACTGCCTGCTCATTGTCGGATGGTTGTGTGAGATGGAAACACCTTTCCATCTTATTTAGCCACTGTGTTTTTAAGTGTCTTCATTACAGCAACATAGCTGATACCCTAACTCAATGTGTTTCCAAGTACTTGTCCATGAGACGATAAGGAGTTTGTTCCAGAATATAAATCAATACGCTGCTTCCTTCAATGAGAGAGACCTGCTACAAGAAAAAAAATATTTCAGCTTAAGTAAGCAGTGTATTAGTGTTATAGTCAGTTTACCTTCTGGTATAAGCTTCTTATCTCAGCGAATCAGCAACATAACAGTTTGGGTCAGTCCAGAGAAGTACTTTAAATAGCAGTTCTCGAAGTTGACAATTGCCAACACCAACCCAATGCTTCAGATATATTGTATTCATTACACACAAGTACTCATGCCTGCCTTTAAATGTTTCAGGACTTTTTTTTTTCCTGTGGGGCCCTTATTCTTCTCCACTTCATAGTGAAAATTTGCCAATCTTTCTTGCTCAAGCTAATATTGGCCATAGAACATTCCTATTTATTTTAGAGAAGCAGCATAACCCGGTTAAGAGTGTGAGCTGAAAAGGAAGACTACCTGGGTCTTAATCAACTTTCCCCAATTCTCTATGACTCAGTTTCCTTATCTGTAAAATAACAATTGATAGTACCTACCTCACATGGTGGTTGGGAGGATTAAATGAATTAATAAATTTAAAATGATCAAATCATGCAATGTATAAGTGAGAGTGCTGTTTAATTGATTCCATATTTGCCCTTTCTTTCCTTTTGTCCAGAAACTAGGCAATTGGAGTAACATCTAAGACATTGGTCTTACTGGTGTACTGGTTTATTATAAGTTTACATTCTGAGAAAACACTTCTGGTCCATTGTCAGAAAACACTGGTACTTTAGGCTGATGCCCCTCCAAGAGAGAAATTTCAGCTCACACAATTATATGACTGGTCATATAGGATATGTGAGTTTCTTGGTAGGGAAACAGCTTGAAGTTTCTCCAGGCAGGCTTGAGGATTTATAGGCTTTCCTAACAGATGAAACAAAGTCCCCTTTATAATTCTAATTAAATTTATTTCTGAGTAAACTTTGGTGCCTGACTCCTGCATCTCATCCAATCAATAGTTTTAGCATTTCTCATTATTGAGTTCTCAACTTAAATGTCACCCATCTAAGAGCTCCTCAATGATCATAACCAAAGCTACCTTTCACTCCTGCCTCTCTAAGATGGTTTCCTGGCATATTTTCTTCATTGTATTTCCATACCTGAAATTATACTATTCACTTGTGTGTGTCTTTTAGTCTTCCTATCTCAATCAGAATGTAAGCTCTCTGAAGACAGGGCCCTGTCTTCAATTAGATTATAGCAATTATAGATTGCTATAATCTAATTCAAAGAGGTGCTTGATAAATATTTGTGCACTGAATGACTGATTGAATGGCTTCCTTAGGATATGCATAGTGAATATTTAGTAATATGCATGGAAAATTTTTTGATGTAAGCTTGAAAACTGGTATACTATGAATTGTGTAGACATTTTGTTTCCAAAACTCCAAGGAAACCCCATTCACAGTTCCCTTTCTTTACAACCTGACTTTCATCACAAGTCCAGAAGCTATTTCTTGCTCCTCACTCATACTCTCATTTTGGAACATCAGTTTCCACATTTTATCATACAGCTGCTTCATTTGTAAAGAACTTGATTTCCCAACTATATTTAACATTTTAAGCAATAGGAATGCAGTCACCATGACCTATACTTATTCAACTTCCCCACAAAGATCCCAGGAAAGAGCAAATCTCAGCGTAAGTATTCCGTATTTGCTCAAATGAAGGTTCCTTTATACTTAGCAAAGGCAGAAGAACAAACTGAGTGATTATTCAGGGCCATTGTAGAAAGTCAAAGCCTTCCTTGTGAGATCTTTTCCTGGTTCTATACATTCAGCTAAACCACTTACCTCCTGATTGCATTACAGAGTTCTTTCCTATCCTAACATCTGCTCACAAAACTGGTGAAATACAACATTCACTGAAATAACTAGATTCAAAATATGCCTTGAAAAGAGGTCCCTTGGACTATAATACATGGAGCATGGATAAACAAACCTGTCTTTGGTAGCCAGAGAAACTAGCATTTTTAGTGACACTTTCTCAGGAAATTGTACTTATAGGAGTTTGTAAAAAATCAAATGAGATTATCTAGATGCTAAAATGTTACAGTATTACAAATGTTCCAAATGTTTTTTAATACTAAAGATTCCATTTGCATTACTTCAGTTTTTCCTGTTGGTATCTTACAGTAGGTGGCATTTGACACCCCCAAACTAGGCAGGCTGTCTTTCTAACTGTGCTCCTTCTATTTTATGCTATTTTAGGGTTTTCTGGATGCCTAGATTTCTGACATCAGCTTTTCTTCTGGCATGTTTTTCTTTTTGTCTGTTAATCACAACTTTATTAAAAGAATGTTTGCATATTATATTTTATATTCTGGAAATGTTTGTTTAGACTTTGCCTACTCTGGCTTTCCTTATATTGTCTGAACATGTAAATAACCAGCAAACATAATATCTAACTTTTATTGATCACATTCGTTCTATATTCCAAGCATCTGCTTTACATAGATTATTTCTAATCCTCATGGCAGCCCAGAAAGACAGATATTATTATCCCTTCTTTATAGCTGAGGAAGCTGAGGCACAAGGTGCTTTATTTAGGTATCACTGAAGGTCGCACAGCAAATTAGCTGCAGATTTGGAATCCAAAGCCAGGATTGTCTCTGCAGTTAAACTGTGTGTATATGTATGTGTGTGCGGTAGTGTGTGCGTGTGTGCATATGTGTGTGTGAAGTTTTTGCCATGATTATGAAGGTCAAAGTGTCTTCTCAAGAAAAAGCAAAATGTTTCCTCGCATTTTCATATTTTTTTCTATTGGTATTGTTTTGATTTTTAAAAATCAGAAAATTGCAAAGCAATTATATCCCTCTTCATTCTTCTCCACTTTTTTGGTTCCTGAAAATCTGAAACTGCTGTTAACAGCAATTTTCTGTTTTCAGTACCAAGCACTATAGATATATTTAAACTTTGAGAAAGGAATTCAGTTTAAGTTAGAGATTTGCTTTAGGCAGCTTGTGATTATAGTACCGTCTACTGAAAATGCATGTAAGTCAACTGTCACACAGGTAAAGGGGATGCAGCTAGTTTTTGTACATGGAATATGGGAAGAGGCAGATTTATTTTTAAGTAGACATTAATAAGGTGAAGAAAAAGTTCCCCGAGGCAGTGTACAAGACTTAGAAAGGGTAGTAAATTCTGATCAAATCATGTTACTTAGGGGTGTGCGAGCACCCAGATTTTTCCCCCTCCAATTAAGTCAAAATTGCAAGTTCACAACTAAACTAAAAGCATGAATTTTAAAAAATCTGAACTCCACAGTCTTACAGAAAATATGGAAATAACTTTTGTTCTCATTAAATTTAATTATTCCAAGCCTACATTGCCTTTTCTATACCTAAAATATGCTTCACTCAGGGGTTCTCCAAATCCCTCACTTCACTGTGGAGTTATCAATGGAAGATTAGTTGTCCCCACTCAGATCATGTGCTTACTCCAGATAACTAGGATACATCTAGATCTTTAAATAAAGTTTTTACTAAAACTTTCGAACTTCCCAGTGCTCATAGTGGAGACAATATTTTGTTACAAACATTTTAGAGGATATGGGTTTCCTCTTCATTTACCCTCTGCTTGCCTTCAGAGCAGAAGGTCGTTCTGACCTCACTGAATACCTAGGAGTCTGCTATCAAAGTTGCGCTTTTAAATTTTAATTCTTTTACTTCCTTGACTTGCAGAGTTGTTTTGAAGTGTCAACTGCTTGCTACATTTGCCTTATACATGCTTTTTTAAAAATCCTCTTCCATGTCTGTATTGCACAGACTGGTGACTGTATTTTTCTTTGCTTTTCAATGTCATTTAAGGCTAAATACAATTCATGTACAATGATGAGGAATTTTAATAGGCTGGGGATATTTATTCCCAATGCATCCATTAGCAAGTCCTGGTGGAGAAACTCTGAGAGAAGCACCATCTTTATCAAGACTCCATCATGACTTGTGCATATATGAGACCCACACAGTCCCTCCACCCCTTAGCAAAGCCTTGCTGAGTGCACTGATCCACAGTGAGCACTCTCTCCACAGAACTCCTGTAGCACTTAATTGTCTGATTCTTTCTCAACCTTTTCCAACAAGAATCACAGAGGAGTGGGTTGAGGGTGGGGAGGAGTCGTTATAGCTCCAAGAGTGTGAGTTTAAGCACAACATATCACTGACTTATCTTAAACATCTGTGCCTTCTCCACCATATTATAGCCATGTTTATTTAAATAAAATGATACTGTTGGTGTTTTTCCCTGAAATACTCCCATAGTAAAAATGACCCCAGGAGAGGTGGTATGATTTCTTGGTGGCTCTGAGTGTCTTCAAACACACTCCTGCACATTCCTGTACACCGTGCCTGATATGACTCTTTGTGGCATTATGAATATCCTGCCAGGGAATCCAGAAAGCCAACACTTTAATAGAATAAATTTTATTTTTAAACTCTTGTTAGTCAGTTGGTTTAGTATAGTGTTATTCGCTCATAGAATGACGTTAAATTTATCAGAAGTTTCTCTAGGACACACGCAAAATCAGCTTCATTCTTTGTTCCTTTTTGTTATTCTTGGATTAGGTGCTCAAATACATTTGTTTATGATGATTATGATTCAGAAAGTATGAAAATATTGTAATTCTATTTTATTTTATCTCTTTAGGGTACTTTCTTTAAGTAGTTTTTCCCTGACCGAACCTCATTAAGTGGTTGGTGGGGGAGTCTGACATTTGACAAGAACATATTTGCAATGATTGACAGGAAAAGAAAAAACCATTGCTTATGTTGCTGTTTTTGTACGTCACAATGTCTGACAGCCTTGTGCCATCAAAACAGTGAAGTGCTTCATTGCAAATTAAAGAAACAAAATGATGAGTAATCATCTAAATATTTTGGAGGCATTCCTGGAAGGTTTAGATAACATATTATTACTGTATTAAGCAAAGAAATGTAACATGGTAACAAATAAATTCATATTAAGAACATAATGAAGTCTGTGCTTCTACTCTATCATTTGTGAAGTGATAAAAACTATATTGGATATTTCACTGGAAAAGCTAAATAATCAATAAATGGAAGAAAATATGCAGTTAAAGAAATCCTGTTTCCCCAGGTTTGGAGTAAGTATTCATTGATCACTTCTTTAATCTCTGTGTTTCACCCACAAGCAAATTCTACCAGTTTCTTTTCTTTCTTTTGTTTGAAGACTTCATGCTTTTCAAAACCATGAAGATATTCAGGGCTTCCCTTTCTCATATCTAGATTATTTTCTTAACTTTAGCACCTCCCTATTATTGCAGGTCCTAGGGAAAAGACTTCTGGTGTAATTTTTATTGGCCAACTTATTATTATTTTTTTAATTGCTTCACTTCCATCTCCAGAACCTATGTATAAAATCCAAACTACTCTGGCAACTTTCAAACTTTCCCCTCTGACTTGTATCTGCTTCTCAAGGTCATTTCCCATTTAATCTCTATTCTTCTCCAAGAAATTAGTGTGTTCGTTGTATTGTTTATATACCCACACCTCTACTTGTGCTTATTCAGTTGTGATATTTTAGTGACAGCAGCTATGGTCCTAGGTTAGGTGCCAGGCATACGAATATGAATAAACATAGTCTCTCCTTTATTGTGTCCAAGTAGGTATATGATGCGCACAAACATCTGCAATACTGTATTGTAAGTGCCGTAACAGAATTGTAAATACAGTATAGTGTCAATAGAGAGGAATAAATATGAAGACAAGTTTATAATATGTCACTCTGTGCACATGAGAAGGAGACTTTATGGTTTGTAATTTCCATGAAGGCAAGGGCCTTTCTTTTTATTTTGTATATACTTAAAAAGTATGGGTCAAATACATTCACATTGAACATGCTATCAGATATGTGCTAATATAAGTGGACTCTTCCTAAGTAAGGCGTTATCTCTGAAGTTTTTCATTCTACAGAGACAATTAATGATAATAGTAGATTTTTCCATGTGTATAACTGCCATCATGTTGTGGTTGAAACTGCACTAGATGAATAAGAAAATCTGGGCTGTAGTCCTGTCTTGTCCCTAATAAGCCACGTGACTTTGAACAAGGCATCGCTATACTAGGTGTCATCCATTTCTTCTCTAAGATGAATTGGTTGGGCTAGATGTCCCTAACTTTTCCTGCCCTTACAATCTATAATTCAGCATGTCAGCATTCATTCATTCTTTCAACAGATGCATGATAGCACCTACTGTGTGTACACCACTAGATCCTGTGACTTGTTTATGACCCAGACATTCAAATCTTACAGTTTCTAAGTAGGGAGGGGCTAGAGGCTTTGACAGCTTGTATAAACAAAGGTGCTAAATACCCTAGGTAGTGTAATGTGATTTTTTCTCCTACTTCTTTAACCCTGGAGACCATGGATTGGAAGAGGAGAAACTGCAGCTCTTTCAACATCCCCCTAGCCAGTCAGGCAAGCAGAAGTCCACATCATGCTTGGCATGTTTGTTGGTAGTGAGACTCTGAAGTGACTGAGTAAAGACTGAGACTGAGCTAACCTGACAGCTTGAGAGCTTAAAAGCATCGATTAGTGAATGTGCAAGCATCTGAACTTCTAACTGCCTCCATATGTGGTTTTGGTTTCTATAATGAGAGTTTAAAAAAAAAGGAAATTCTATACTCTCATGCTTTATAGTGATTTTTCCAACAAAACAATAAGGGGCATGAATTAATAAGCTCCCATGAATATAATTGTAAGTTTCATATACATATACACCAGAGACTAAACTGAGGGGGATACACCCCAGGGATATCATTCCACATGTGTTATAGCACACGTCCCCATATTAAACAGCTTTGGAAGAATCTGCTTCGAGTGAGGGGAGCACAAACACATTTTGTGTTGTATTTACCATGCTGCCCATTGACAGATATTCATATTGCACTTCTTAATTAGGTGACAAAGCAGCTTCAAATATGATAGTTGGTGCTAATGAAAATTTACATAGGGAAGCAAAGAAAATTAAATAGATGCCAAGATTATCATTTTGTACTTTTTCTTTCTATTTATGGCAATAAAGAAGTGTGAATTGAAAATCTGAAGAAACATAAGAGTTGACTTATTTTTTAAAGGTGAAATATAATAAATAAGAAATCATGCTTATAAATACAAAATGGTACCTTAATATTTCATTTTAACAGTAGATAACAATGACAGACCCACATAATGTGCATCTATTCTAACTTTGTGGGAATATGATGAATAGGCTATAAAACATTTGCCAATTAATGTTCATTATGTACATTTTGTAAAACTAAATTAATGTTGCAAAAGGAAATGATGACAATGCTTACATTTGTTTTGTTTGGTATTCTAAGTTTGATAATATGAAAAGAAGAGGTAACCATAAGGGAAGGGAACTCTGAAAGCACTATGTACTTTATTTTTATTTCACTACTTTCAGATTTGTTTCAGACATCATTCTTGACTGTTTAAGTATACCAGGTTTGCTGAGATATGTTAGCTGTTTTCAAAATCACATGTACCTGAATAATTCTCTCTTCTACTCAACTGTTCTTCTGCTTTCTTTTCCTCACTTTTCTTCTTAAATGTATCTGATAATATGTTACATTGATTAGTTGGAAATGTCTGCAACTTCTATTTAGTTTTTAGTTGAAAGAAACTGTAAATAATGTAATTAACATGACACAGAAAGTAAAAATTCATGAAGCCTTTCTGATTAATTCATAAATGTATGAGGTCTTTTCTGATTAATTCTATTGGATATTTAAAACTTCCTAAGAACTTACCTATCTGGTGCTATTCAAAATTAAAATTGTCAGCACTTGCAAATATTTTATTTGTACATGTATGTGTTCTTATGATTTCCAAACTGACACATTTCTCAAAGGAATAGTCCTATTTTCTATTTCTTATTTTCACTTATCCCTCCCAATCAACCGGTGCAGTATTTTATACTTAACAAATGTTCAATCACTATTTAAAATCATCATGTCAAACAAGTCCTATTGGTGCTGGAGTATCTTTGATTATACTCAATAATAACAAAAGTAGAAGTGTCACTGATACTCAAACATTATCAAGAAATACAATTATTCATTTAAGAAACATTTTTCTTTAAAGGAAAAGAAAGAGTAGGGTTTGGAACCATTGGTTGATTCCCCATATGTCAGCTGTCTGAAACTTTGTTATTTAGTTTGCTTGCTTTTTGTTAATTTACATTATTATACATTATAAACATCTCAGAAATAAACAGACATAAGAAAAAATTGATTCACTATCAATATTTTTTAATTTTATAATATTGCATGAGCATTTTTGAGTAACTACTGTCTATGCTGCACAATGATTTTCTTTTATGAAATTCAACATCTCTTTGGTGTGACTCTACACACTTGTAGTAATCATGTCTCTATCTGTCTATGTATCTTTCTGTATAACTTACATATCAAACATGTAAATTGTCAAGCAGCTTATTGGTAAGGGTAAAAGAATTAGAATGTGTAGTCCAATGTAAACACAAACAGTTAAGGGTTGCCAAATAAATTACTAGTATAAAGCATGATTTACTGCAGCAGCCAGTTTTAAAACTGAATTTTGAAGCATATGACAGATTTTACTAGTAAATAAGAATAAGAAAGAAACCATCCACTAAATTTGAGAGAAAATATTGTATTTTATTCTTCTTTGCCTTCCCTAGAGCAACTGGTGCCTTGACTTACACATAGCAGGTGCTCAATAAACGTGTTGAATGAATTCCTGACTGTATAGATACAGAGTAATATGTAACGTGATTTATGGAATAAAAGAGAAACAAATATTCTTGAGGAAGGGAGAAAAGCCTGTATAATGTCTGTTTTACAGTGATTTCTCATTAATGGTGATACTATTTCTCTACCGACTGCTTAGCGGGGGACTGTCTGATCTGCTCTCGGCAGCCAGCTTATTGATTGGGTGGGTCGATGCAATCTGATGCATACAGAACCAAGAAAGTGGGAGGCAGCATTTTCCTCGATAACTGCTAAGGAGCGGATAGTCTACATTCAATGCTTCTAGACTGAGTGGCCCCTGTATGAAGTTGAATTATTCCTGAAAACAATCCTAAAAATGGCAATTCTTTCTTTTACCAGTAGTTCTAAGCCCAGTGATTGATTAGTTAGATCTGGAGAAAAGTGAAGACATATTAAAGATAGACTAAATCTATATTGGCCCAAGGTAAAGATTGCTTTTCCTTTTTCATATGCACCATCTGTACTATGCAGGTAAATATCAGTGCCTAGTTATAGGATCTTAAATTATTGTGACACTTGGTGTTCTGTTTCCCTAATTGTCCAGTGCCCAACTATTTTACCACTAGTTGATGCTTACAGTAAATGCAACTCGAAATGATTATCTGGGAGAAGACATTAACAATAAAACATCATCCCCAATTACAAAATTTCCAACCCAACAAACCAGTCAAACAACAGACTCAAACACTTAATTCATAAAATAAACAGTAAAAAGTATTATTGAAAATGGGAATGAAACTATTGGATAAAAGAGACATTTGTGCTAAATACAGGTTTTATTATCTCCAACAGAGTGCCTGACACAAGCTAAGCACTCAAAAATCGCTAGTTTCTTTCTTTCATCGCAGGGAAGAATGTTCTGTGTTACCTGCCATAGAGGATCTTTCTGCTCAGGAAAGAGCTCAAAGTACTTGTGAGCCAGCTGGACTGGAGGCAGAGTTTGCAATCGCAGGTTGGTCCAGCTCTGCACGAAGCTGGCTAGGTTCACAAAGGTGTACAACCCTAGGCGGTCATTCCCATAGTTTGACAAATGGGTCATGAAAATGCTGATCTGAAAGATAAATTAAAATGACTATAAAATGTCATACATGTAAGCTCAAAAGTGACAAAACAAGTTATAGGCAGCACCTCACCTAACCTTGAAATTTCAGGAGAAATTAGGTAGAAATCCACAATTTTGATTTACCTGTCAAACTCTATTGCTTATTCTTGAAATTAAAATTGAAACGGAAAATAGCATCCCCTCTCTTTATCAGAAGTACAGTATTATTTTCCATATCAGTTGTTTCCCCCATTGTGGAATCTACCCCATAAAATCTAGTAACTTCCAGACTTGGGAAGAATCAGAATTAGACCAATTCTAAAACTGAGCAATGGTTCAGATCTTTTTTTTTTTTTTTAATTAGAGAAGTTGTAGGTTTACAGAAAAATCATGTGTAAAATACAGACTTCCCAAATACCCCCATTACTAACACATGGCTAGTGTAATACATTTGTTGCAATTCATGAAAGAACATTTTTATAATTCTACTATAAACTATAGTCCATCATTTACAATAGGGTTCACTGCTTGTGTTGTTGTTGTCTTTTTATTTTTATTCTAGTAACACATATACAACCTAGACTTTCCCCTTGTAACTACATTCACATATATAATTCAGTGCTGTTAATTATATTCATAATGTCATGCTACCATCACTACCATCTATTATATAAACTTTACAGTCAATTCAAACAGGAACTCTGTACAATTTAAACATTAACTCCCCATTCCCTTCCCCCAGCCTGGTCCGTAGTAACCTATATTCTAGATTCTGACCCTATGAGTTGGCTTATTCTGGTGTAGATATATGTCCAAGTTGAAATGGAATCAGACACAAGCAAATTTGTTTCTCTGTGTCTATGAATTTTTTATGCAATAAAGAAATGGTTAATGTTTGTAAGAAAATTGGTTGCATCTAGCTAACATCTCTCTTATATTCATGAATCCTTTGACAATTTTTCATACCTCAATAACAGTTCTAAAAATATGGGATTTAAATGTTGTTCTTTTGTGGACCAAAGACTAGGGAAGAAGTAACATAGGTTGGTCTCTCATAAAATGGCAAAAATTTGAATGTGATTCGAGACATAATCTAATAGACAATCCATCAGTAATTACAGCTAAATAAAGGAGGAACTGCATAATCCTGATCTAAATTGTAGAGATTATTTATGCAATGCCATATCAAGGGAGTGTGTAATTTTTTTTTTACCAAAAAAAGTACATGTTTGTTTTTTAACCTCATTTTATTTTCACCTTTATTTCAAAAATTCATGTCTTGAGTTCATATTTAGATCTATAAATATTTCAGAGCAACCCAAGTATTTTAATTAACTACTTTATTACATCCATTAGAAAAGCAAGGGAAATATAATTTATAGATACATTAAAGCAAATATAATATGTGAAAGTAAACAGAAAAACAATATATGGGGTGAGTATATATAAGTCAAGTGTCCCAGGGCTAATATTTTGTATGATGTTCATTGACTCTTTTTAAAGAGTTTCCAGTATGGTTACTGAGTCATGCTATTTAAGAAATAAAAATGGTTTTGTAGTAACCATTCCAATATTATTTTCAGTGCAACATGGGTACAATAGTTAGCCATGCAGCATAGGTTAGATGGTGTAACTTTTCTCCCCAGACCTACTGTGTCACTGGATAGGTATAAATGCCCGGAGTTGAGGCCTTTCAATCTTAAAAATAACAGAAGCAGTACCTTGTACCAGAATTTTAAAAATAATACTCTGATAGGGCATTATAAGTTAAAGATATCTAGTTCATTGTTGAGTGTCCTTTTTGCTTTGAAAAAGATACTCTTTCTGTGTGTTATACTAGAATAGTAAAATGGATTTTCTGGGGAAAAGCTATGAACATTGTTAGAGACACTCCTAACTGTGGGAGAAGGTGGAGACGGGTGGATGAAATCTTGGCTCATTGCCTTTAATAACCCTAAAATAATACCTAAAAATTATTTAGTCCTACCATGTGCTAGGCAGAATTCTAAGCCCTCTACATATACGAAATGACTAAATCCCCATAGGAATCTTATGAGGTACTGTTATTGTCCCCTTTTACAAATGAAAAGACTGAGGGACAGAGTAGTAAAGCAATATGTCCAAGCCCCAGATATAGTCAGTGGCAGAGCAGGAATTCAAACCCAGGCAGTCTTATTCCAAAGTCCAACATGTGATGGTCCTGGCATCTTCACCAAATATTTTTATATATTGAGCTTAACATCTATCAATTTTTCCCCTTTTGCCTCTTTGAAAAGAAAAGAAAAGAAAAAAAAGTCTTTCTACAGAAGAAAGTGGGAAATCTCTGTATTTATTATCTTGGCAACAAAGTTTTCCTCTACTCTTTTAAATTGGAATGATGGCAAATAAATTGTTTTGGGAATCTCAAATAAAAAAAAAAACTTTTAAGTAAATAAATTATAGTATTTGAAAAGATATTACTGATAGAGTTCAAATTTATGCTCAAAGTCAATATCACCCCTATCATATTTCCAGTCCAATTTTTCCCCTGGAAAAGATTTTTATTCTAAAGGTCACAAAGAAAAAAAAAAAAAAATAGAAAAAAAAAAAAAGCCCATTATAAAGGATATTTTTGCACAGCTTGTTTAGATAGAAATTTAAATTAAATCCTGCAAATACTGGTTGATATAAAGCTCTTACTTAAGATTCACATGAATCATTTGGACAAGCTCAAGGTGCATATGTCACTGGTTTTCATATTGGCCGATCTCTCTCTTAAGCTCTTTTATCTCAAATAGGAAGTGCCCTCTTGCCAGGACTTAATTACAGAGTTTCTAGAACGTAACATGTTATCAATAGTTGAGGACCATCTAATCACAATTGTTGTCTTGAGAGCTCCTTTATCATCACCACAAAATAATATGCATTTGATCCCAATAAGGACATATTTATCTCATGTCACCACTGTAATTAAGAAATAAGACAATGGAAGTAGTGTGTTTCAGGATAATTATAGTTTCCTAGGACTGAAATTATTATGAAAAACTGGGATGCAGGCTGAATGCCTCAAGAAATATAATAGCGTTCTAGAAATCTACCACCTGCCCTCTAACATTGTTTTTAAGATGGAACTATAAGGCACCTGTGAATGTCTAAAGTCTGACAAAATTATAAACAAAAATACCACTCCGAGAACAACCTGAGAAAGTTATTTTTATATCATGGGCATATATATATTATCATTTCATTTGGGTATTAATGTAATACTTCTGAAAGATTTTGCAGCAACTAGCTCTAAGTCATTTATGTAGAATTACCTTGGGTTAGCAGCCTTGCAGTATGAAGGAAGAATACAACTTAATTCAGGGCAAATGGAAAGTATGCCTTGAGAAGAAAGCAGAGTTTAGAGATGTTGTGTGGTTCTAAGCTGCGGCATGCTGAAGCTTTTACATTTCCCTTTGCTGACAATAAAAACAAGCACCCTGGTCACAATGCTTACAGTTGCTGTTGTATGGGGGAGCATGTATGCATACTTAATGGTTAGAAACAAATTACATGGTTTCTGTACATGGTCAAGTACCACTGCACTTTAGGAAAAAAAAAATTCTGCAAGCACAGTTTAACTTTGCATATATGGCTTGCTAAAAGCACCTATTGTGTAGACGGTGCATTTTAGTTTTAATATTTATGGACAAATGGCTTTTTTATTATTAAACCATTTCAGAGAGTGTAGGCAGAGTAAAACAAATTAAAAATAGATTGGTTTGAAGAATAAATAAAAATAATTTTTTCAGACTTACAATCCTTAGCTACCATTTTTTACATGATAGTATATGTTCTGCTTATCTGTTCTTTTATTTATTTATTTTGATTGTTATTTTCTTATGTATCTAACAAAAATATTCTTCCTCTATATTCCCCAAAGTATCATCTGGAAAAGGTATGGCTGTGCTATGTTGGTACAAATTGTTTATAGATGCAACTCGCTGTACCTTGAAATATTGCAGCTCAGAGATATGCATTGATTCAGAAAGGCAGAGCTTTAGCTTTCATATGACAAAGACAGGCAAGGACACCTTGTTTAATGGGTGAGGTTGAGAATAAGATGTCAAGCGACAGTAGCAATAGGCCAACTGCACCAGGCCTGCCAGAAGGGTCTCTGAGGTCTGGTGCCATTGTTGCTTGTCGTCCAGCATGCCTCTGCACTGCCTTTGTCCTGTTTTTGGTGCTTCTGCATACGTCCCTTCCTTAGCTCTCAGTGTTTTTGACGTTGTTATAAATAAACATAAAATAAGTCTAAATTCTTCATTTTATCTGTTGTAAAAATATAAAACCAAGCTTGTTGGCACTCTCATAGTCTGATTTCTCATTAGAAAAATAATTTTTCTTTGGCTCAAATGCCAGACCCAAAATACAAAACTCAAATTTGGGAAGATCATAACCTGTGAAATAAATCCATTTAATGGCACATGTAGAATCGAAGAGAAAGGGGAGTTTTATATATAGTAATGTATATATCCTGATTAGAGGGAACTGGATAAGAATAATTGAACTCTATGGATAATCCTTAAATGTAGGTATAATCCTTTTGCAATGACAAATAGGATAATGTTATATAAATATGGGCAAGTGGCTATCCTGTTAAGTCTCTACCACAAGTTATACAATTAAATATTTTTGATAACCTTTCATTTTTACCTCTCTTATGAAGTCACTAATTCCAAAATATAAGAGAGAGGCAAAATAGAAGAATAAAATTTATAAAGGCCTCATTTTATCCTTAAGACAAAGCATCAAGCCTTCTCTAAGTTCATTTATAATATTTTGACTGGCAGTCCCAGAGAGTTTCCTTGCTTTTCCTACTTGTATTACCAACACAATTTTGTTGTAAATTGAATAGTTGCTAATATCAATAACATGAATATATATCACCCCACCCTGACCAAAATGGTGCAATGAGAAATTTCTGGACTCCATCCTCCAACAGAAGCTTTGAGTATTCAGTAAGAACTGGTAGAAACATCTTTCTCAAAGCCCCAGAAAACAATTATAATGCAGTAACATCTGAATTTTCAGTCAAGAAGAAGGCTACTTAAAAGCAGTAGGAGCTCGCGGTGCCCTTGCTGGCCCCCTTCACCCCTCAGCAGCTTAGTGCAGAGCCGCCCCCTGCAACCATTACAAATCGATGTCCTGGTTCCAGAGGGAGCAGAGTAATTCTCATATATGTATTGGGAGCCTGTAGGTCTGTCCCAATCTGTCTGGTGGTGGCCTGAAGGACTTGCTGTCCAAGAATCTTCCCTGCATGTAGAAGGCAGCTCGCTGAGCTCTACTACAGAATTCTGTGGGAGAGTAGTCAAGTTGTGGCTTCCTGAGGCCAGGGATCATTGGCTGCAGAGCATGCAGTGCAGTGCCCAGGACTAGGAGGAAATGGTTTTCCTAGGGAAGAGGGGACATTGGGAACTGGGTAATGAGGAAATTCCTAGGGCTACATATGCATGCTCAAGACAAGATACATATGCATAAAGAACTAGAGAGAACCCTATGCTTTGGCCTACAGCTATTCTCTAAAGTCATTATAAGAATAAGCTGCGAAGGATATCACTCATACGGGTCATTCTGCAAACACTGGGAAAGATGTTTTGGGTTTTGTTTTGGTACGTTTTTTACTTTTTTTTTGTTGTTAGCTTCTGCAATTCAAGGAAAGCTCTATCATAATACTAGTTGTATACAAGCTTAAGGAACAGATGCCTTAGAACATAAATTCTAGCACTAACACATTACAATATCGAAATCCTCAAGTTTCAGTGAAAGATTACATAACATGCAAACAAACAGGAAGCAATAACCAAGGCAAAGGAGAATGTTACAGGATTAGAAATGAACAATGAGGAGGATCAGACCTAGGACATTACAGAAAAAAGATATTACAAAAATTATGGACCCTTAAGATGCTAATGCTAAATATGCTGAAAGAACTAAAGAAAAATATTGACAAAGAACTAAAGGATATCAGGGAAACAATAGATGGACACAAAAAGGATATCAATTGAAAGCTGGAAATCACCAAAAGGAAGCTAACAGAGCTGAAGTCTACAGTAACATATATAAAAAATTCCCTACAGGGGTTCAACAGTAGTATGGAGCTGGCAGAAGAAAGAACCAGTGAACTTGAAGATAAGACAATTGAAATAATCCATTCTGAGGAGAGAAAAAGGAAAGAATGGAAAAACACAGCCTGAGAAATCTATGGTACACCATCAAGTATGCTAATTGATGCACTGTAGGAGTCCCAGAAGGAGAAAAATGAGAGAAAGGGACAAAGAGAATATTAAAAATAATAATGGCTGAAAACTTCCCAAATTTAACAAAAGACAAGAACATACATATCCAAGATACTCACTGTACTCCAAGCAGTGTGAGTAGACTCACACTGTAGCATGTTATAATCCAACTGTCAAATGAGAAAGATAAAAAAAGAATTCTGAAAGCCACAAGAGAAAAATAACGTGGCACATACAAGGGAGTCTCAAAAAGATTTAGCGCTGATTTCTCATTGGAAACCACAGAGGCAAGAAGGTTGTGGGAAGACATATTTAAAGTGTTGAAAATAAAAATTTGCTAACCAAGAATTCTACACCCTGCCAAACTGTCTTTCAATAATGAGGGAGGCAAAGAGGACTGGAAATAGCAGAGTCACAGAGACAAAAGGAGCTATTCAAATGCAGATGATAACTCCCTAGGGGGGTGAATCTTTCCTAAGAGGAAGGAGGTGGGGCCCAGCTCTACTACCCACCTTCACTTCAGAACCAGACCCCAGAGCCTGGGAAAAAACAGCCAAAACAGAAACTAAAGGGGCCACACCTCCTTACACCAGTCAGGACCGACAGGCTGACAGTGCCACCTGCTGGACAGGTTAGGAAAGCACAGTGGCTAGAGACCTCACAGGAAAGACTGTCAATTTCTAAGACACACCCACAGGGAGGCTTGAAGCTGAATATAAACCCATTCAGAGATCTGAACCCATTTTGATCTGGGAAAATATGATTGGGATAACTAAGGAAACCAGATGCCTAGACAATGGAAAACTACAATCTACACTAGGAAAAATTAAGATATGGCCCAGTCAAAGGAACAAACTTACACCTCAATAAAGATACAGTTGAGATATGTTTTCACTTTAATGAAACAATCTATTAAAGACTTTCAAAGAAATACGTTAAATCAAAGCAAAAACCAAATCAAAGAGTTCAGGGAAGATACGGCAAAAAGAGATGAAAGATATAAAGAAAACACTGGGCAAACATAAGGTAGAAATTGAAAGTTTGAAAAAACAACTAGTAGACTCTATGGAAATGAAAGGCACAACACAAGAGATGAAAAACACAATGGAGACACAATAGCAGATCTCAAGAGGCAGAAGAAAGCACTCAAGAACTGGAGAACAAGACACCTGAAATCCTACACACAAAAGAAGAGATAGGGAAAAGAATGGAAAAATATGAGCAACATCTCAGGGAATTAAATGACAATATGAAGTGCATGAAAGTATGTTTCATGGATGTCCCAGAGAAGAAGAGAAGGGAAAAGGGGCAGAAGCAATAATAGAGGAAATAATCAATGAAAACTTCCCATCTCTTATGAAAGACATAAGATTACAGATCCAAGAAGTGCAACTTACCCCAAACAGAATAGATCTGAATAGGCCTATGCTAAGACACTTAATAATCACATTATAAAACATCAAAGACAAAGAGGGAATCCTGAAAGCAGCAAGAAAAAAGCAATCCATCACATAGAAAGGAAGCTTAATAAGACTATGTGCAGATTTCTCAGTAGAAACCATGGAAGCAAGAAGGAAGTGATGTGATGTAATTAAGATACTGAAAGCGAAAAACCACCAACCAAGAATCCTATATCCAGCAAAACTGTCCTTCAAATATGACGGAGAGTTCAAAATACTCTCTGACAAACAGACAATAAGAGAGTTTGTAAACAAGATACCTGCACTGCAGGAAATACTAAAGGGAGCATTACAGACAGATAGGAAAAGATAGGAATGAGAGGTTCGGAACAAAATTTTGGGTGATGGTAGCACAGCAATGTAAGTAAACTGAACAAAGATGACTGTGAGTATGGTTGAAAGAGGAAGGTTAGGAGCACGTGGAACACCAGAAGGAAAGAGGAAAGATAAAGACTGGGACAGTATAACTCTGAAACCTGAAGTGCTCAACAATTGTGATAAAATGTACAAATATGTTTTTACATGAGGGAGAACAAATGAATGTCAACCTTGCAAGGTGTTAAAAATAAGGTGGTATTGGGGAAAAAATGCAATCAATGCAAACTAGAGAAAATAGTTAACAGAAACATTGTATTATGATTCCTTTAATGTAACAAAGGGAATATACCAAAGATAAATGCCTATTAGGGGGACATAAGGGAGGGATATGGGACTCTTGGCATTGGTGATGTTGTCTGACTCTTTTATTCTACTTTAGTTTAATTGTACCTTTCCTTTTGTTTTTCTTTTCCTTTCTTTTTCTTTTTATTTTGTCTCTCTACCTTCTTTGATTTTTCCTCCTTCTTTGTAGAAGAAATGGAGATGTCCTTATATACTTAGTGGTGGTGGTGGTGAATACATAAATACATGACTATATAGGGAACCGTCAATTGTTTACTTAGGACAGAATGTATGGTGGGTGAACAAAACTGTCTTAAAACAAAACAAAACAAAATGGGTTGATGAAGAAACCTTGATGGCACTATATTGAATGAAATAAATCAGACACATAAGGACAAATATTGCAAGGTCTCACTGATATGAACTAATTATAGTATGTAAACTCACAGACAGGAAATGTAAGTTATCAGGATATAGAATGAAGCTAAAGAATGTGGAGTGTTTGCTTATTATGAGCAGAATATTCAACTAGGTTGAACTCAAGTATTTGGAAATGGACAGAGGTGATGGTAGCATGTTATTGTGAGAATAACTAACAGTGTTGAATGGTGTGTGAATGTGGTGGAAAGGGGAAGCTCAGAGTCACATATGCCACCAGAAGGAAAGTTTGAGGTTAAAAGATGGGAATCTATAAAACAGTGAATCTTGTGGCCAATGTTTGTGATTAACTGTACAAATATTAGAAATCTTTTTCATGAGCTAGAACTATGACACTATAACCAGAAGTTAATAATAGAGGAATATATAGGGAAAAAATATACATATTGCACACTATGTACTACAGTTAGTAGAATTTTAACATTCTTTCATCAACAATAACAAATATACTATAACAATACTATGAGTCAGTAATGGAGGGAGGGTGGTTAGGGGTACAGGAGGAGCTGAGTTATCTTTTTTTGTCTTTATCTCTTTTCTGGAGTAACGAAAATGTTCTAAAAATTGAAAAAAGAATTAATTGTGGTGATGGATGCACAGCTGTGTGATGGTACCGTGGGCAACTGATTGTACATTTTGGATCTTTGGATAATTGTATGGTATGTGAACAATCTCAATAAAATCAAATTTACAAAAATGAGGATGAGATTAATACATTCCCAGATAAGCAAAAGCTAAGGACTTCATTATCACAAGAGCAGCCTTGTAATATTTTCTAAATGGAGTTTCACAGGTTGAAAGGAAAAGACACTAGACAATTCCCACATGAAGAAATAAAGATCTCCTGTAAAGATAATGACAGTAGTAAGTATAAATACCAATCCTATTGTATTTTGTTTTGTTACTCCACTTTTTTCTTCTTGCAGGATCTAAAAGGCAAATGCATAAAATGTAATGATAAATAGTGGTTTTGGATTCACAATGTATAAATACATAATCTGAGACAAGAACTAAGTAAAGGTGGAGGATGGAGGGATATAGAAGTATAATTTTGTATGCTACTGAGGTTAAACTGGTATCAAAGTAAATGAGATCATTATAGATTTAGGATGTTAAATTTGAGCCCCGTGGCAATCACAAAGAAAATAACAGAGAATATGTAAGCTCATAGATATAGGAAGTTACCAGGGGTGGAGGGTAGGGGCAATGGGGAGTTAATGAAAAAAGAGGGTAGGGTTTCTGTTTGTGGGTGAAGGGAAATTTCTAGTAATGAATGGTGGGGAGAGCACTGCAATACTATGAATGTGATAGTCCCACTGAATGGCATGCTTGGGAGGTGTTGGGAACGGAAGATTTATGTATATATTTTTTCCACAATTAAAAAAGAAAGCTAGACTAAAGTGATAATGACAATTAAATGCATTATATGGTACAGGATGGGATCTAAAAATGGAGGAGAAAGGCTCAAAAGGACATTTTTGAGACATAAGAGAAAAATGGAATATACAATGAAATTTTATATCAGTGTTAAATTTCTTGAACTTGAGAACTGCATTTAAGGTGATTATATAAGTGAATAGCCTTGGCCACAGGAATAGTACATGCAAGTATTATGTATTCAAAGATTATTAAGTATGCTACCTGTTCTAGTTTGCTAATGCTGCTGGAATGCAAAACACCAGAAATGGATTCGCTTTTATAAAAGGGGGTTTATTTGGATACAAAGTTACAGTCTTAAGGCCATAAAATACCCATCAGCAAAGGGTACCTCCACTAGAGGATGGCCAATGGTGTCTGGAAAACCTCTGTTAGCTGGGAAGGCACGTAGCTGGTGTCTGCTCCAAAGTTCTGGTTTCAAAATGGCTTTCTCCCAGGACGTTCCTCTCTAGGCTGCAGTTCCTGAAAAATGTCACTCTTAGTTGCACTTGGGGTATTTGTCCTCTCTCAGCTTCTCCAGAGCAAGAGTCTGCTTTCAACGGCCTTCTTCAAAATGTCTCTCATCTGCAACTCCTGTGCTTTCTTCAAAGTGTCCCTCTTGGCTGTGGCTCCTCTTCAAAACATCAATCACAGCTGCACTGAGTTCCCTCTGCCTGTCAGCTCATTTCCATGGCTCCACTGATCGAGGCCCACCCTGAATGGGTGGGGCCACACCTCCATGGGAATATCTCATCAGAGTTATCACCCACAGTTGGGCGGAGCACATTCCATGGAAACAATCAAAGAATTACAATCTAATTAACACTGATAGGTCTGCCCACACAAGATTACATCAAAGATAATGGCATTTGGGGGACATAATACATTCAAACTGGCACATTCCACCCCCTGGACCCAAAAATGACATTATCTTTCCATATACAAAATATATTCATCCCACAATATCACAGAAACTTAAATCATTTCAGTAACAATAGTTAAGTACAAAATTCCATCAAAATCAATTATAGGCATGGTCAGTCCTAAGGCATAATTTTGCTTTAGCTGTGGATCTGTGAACTTAGAACAAGTTATGTGCTTCCGATATACAAAGGAGAGACATTCACAGGATAAACATTCCCATTGCCATAAGGAGAAAGAGTAAGGAAAACTGGGTTACTAGGACCAAAACAGTTCCTAAAACCTGCAGGACAAACTCCATTAGATTTCAAAGTCTGAAAGTCATTAACAGAATGACGTTGCATCCTTGGGGCTTGAGAGAATGGGAGTCTAACCCTTCCTAAGGGCCTTTGTGGCAGCCCTTTCCTCTCCAAATGCTTGGGTGAGTGCTCCAAAATATCCACACATTGGGGAGACCACCTTCTTGGCCCCATCCTCCTCAAATATTGGGGCAGCACCCAGATTCCCTTCCATCTCTGGGGCACATGCTCAACCCCTTCAGAACAGTGGGGTGGCAGCCAGGCTCTCCCCAATTCCCTAGGAACGTACTCCACACTGGGATCTGGGGTGGCGAAACTCTTCTAGAGCATCGAGGCGGAATGCTCACCCTCGACCTCTGGGGCAAACTGAACCATTCCATGCATGTGGGCCACTCTGCTCTCCCAGCCCAAGGCCTCTTGACTCCAGACCTCAACCTCCATGGTGCTGTCTTTGAAGAAATTTTTCCTTCAATTTGTTCCTTGTCTGTCTCCTCCAGTCCAGACCAGCAATGGCTCTGTCTATAAAGATCTCCCAAAAATTCTGTTGGCTTTGCATGAAGCACACAGGGGTCAAAGCCATCAGACAATAGGACTTTCCACAAATCCTTTCTGCTTAACTCCTTTTCCAATCTTGACTTGTACTGAAATGGTGGCTGTGTTCCATGTTTGGTTACATCCTCACCTTGGGTTGTAGCTTCTGGGATTCCAGCCCCTGGAAGCCCATAATTTTCCAAGCCATCAGCTTCTGGTTTCTTTGAACCCAAGAGTTCAGTTCTAAGTTTCTCTCTTTCCTCTCACATTTTACTACAAGGTGCAAGGAGAAGCCAGGGTGCATCCTTTACATGTAGTCTGGAGATCTCCTTAGCTAAGTGTTCCAGGTTGTCGCTTTCAAATTCTTCCTTCCATCTGACACCAGGACTCAATTTTGCCAAATTCTCTGTCACTTTAAAACAAGGATCGCCTTTCTTCCAGTTCACCACCACAGATTCATCATGTCTGTTCAAAGTGTTGTCAGAAGTATCTTTAGAGTCCATATTTCCACCAACAGTCTCTTCAAAGCAGTTTAGGCCTTTTCTATCAAGCCCCTCATAATTCTTCCAGAATCTTCCCTGTATCCATTTAAAAAGCCGTTCCAACACATTTGGTATTTGCAAACTCACCAGCAAAAGCACCCCACTTCTCTGGTACCAAAATCTGTTCTAGTTTGCTAATGCTGCAGAATGCAAAACACCAGAGATGGATTAACTTTTATAAAGGGGGTTTATTTGGTTACACAGTTACAGTCATAAAGTGTCCAAGGTAACACATCAGCAATCAGGTACCTTCACTGGAGGATGGCCAATGGCATCCAGAAAACCTCTGTTAGCTGGGAAGGCATGTGGCTGGCATCTGCTCCAAAGTTCTTCTTTCAAATGGCTTTCTCCCAGGACATTCCTCTCTAGGCTGCAGTTCCTCAAAATTGTCACTCTTAGTTGCTCTTGGGGTGTTAATGTGCCAATTTGAATGTATTATGTCCCCCAAATGCCATTACCTTTGATGTAATCTTGTGTGGGCAGACCTATCAGTGTTAATTAGGTTGTAACTCTTTGAGTGTTTCCATGGAATGTGCCCCACCCAGCTGTGGGTGATAACTCTGATGAGATATTCCCATGGAGGTGTGGCCCCACCCATTCAGGGTGGGCCTCGATCAGTGGAGCCATAGAAATGAGCTGACAGGCAGAGGGAACTCAGTGCAGCTGTGAGTGATGTTTGAAGAGGAGCCACAGCCAAGAGGGACACTTTGAAGAAAGCACAGGAGCTGCAGATGAGAGACATTTTGAAGAAGGCTGTTGAAAGCAGACTCTTGCTCTGGGGAAGCTGAGATAGGACAAATACCCCAAGTGTTTTCTGAACAAATGTTCAGAAAACAGATATAGATAGATAGATGATTAGATGGATATAGAAATATAGATAGATAGATAAATGATACAGCAAATTTGGCTAAATGCTAAAATTCGTGGATCTGGTCATTTGGGATGTTGGTGTTCTCTGTTCATATTATTTTTGCAACTGTCCTGTAAGTTCAAAATTATTAAAAAAAAGTTTTAAAAAACCCTGAATATACATTCAGTATTAAATTGTAATTTAAAAATCATTGTTAGAGCATACATTTTTACTTAAAGTGCACATTAAATATTAAAATATTAGTTCCATGCCCTAGAGTGCCTTTAAAAATCAAATCATTTGCAGAATAGTCAGATACATATTTTGTAGGAAAAATCATATTATTATAACAAATATAGAAAAAAGCAATAACTTTGCAGAGCAAGAAATGTGCCCCCTTTCAAAGAAGCTTGCTCTGTATTTATGCCATAGACAATACCTTTTAAGATAAGCATTAAATACGAGCAATCAGTTTCCATTTTTGTCTCTGTGGTCCTGCCAGTGTGCCCCTTTCCAGAATGAGTGCATTGTGTTTAAAAATACATCCATTAGTTTGTTAAATTATTGATTAGGCTTTTAGTTCTCATAAAACAAGAAGATAGATGGAATATAGGGGAAGGTGTCCCTGATGGCCAATCTGCCAAGCTTTGGCATTGAACTCATTTTTTCCCTACAAAAAGGTTCTTTGTCTCTTAATTTTATTCTGAATATAGGCTGGAACTACACATGAGATTCTAAGAGACAAACTATATGCTTACCAATTTGAATGTCAATGTACTAATTAATTTAAATACATATGTCATACCTGTTGTGCAAAAACAAATATAATTTTACCATATTTTAGGCAACCCAAGTGATACTTCTTCAGTCCTGGACAACTAATAAATTGGTAAATGTTTACATGTGTTGTCAGCTAACATAAGTAAGGAACATATACCCAAACTTAACATAATGATATTATCCTACCAGCCAATCTAAAGACAGTCGGTAGCTTAGGATCCACTATTTAGAGATACCATTTCTGTTTTTCAAAAATGAAAACATTTACTAGAATGGTTGGTTAGGGATATGATCTTTTCTTAAAACATAGTTTTTTAAAATCATAATGTTAATTTGTTTGTATAACAATACAACACTATTTAAGGCTTACTTTATAGTGTAGCTCAATTAGGTATCAAGGAAACATCCTATTAAACAGACAAGGAGCTGAGCATCCAGGGCTCCGAGGAATCCCAGCAAAGCCAGGGCTCAGGCCAGGGCACAGGAATCCGTGCTCTCTCCCACATTTTGGTTCTGCTGGAGACTCTGGCGACAAGTTCATCAAACTTCCTTCTCCTATTTTTCTGCTGCTTCTCCTTCTATTGTGTTAATTACCTGATAGATGCTATTTTTAACAATCTTGGGATGAAACTAATAACATTTTATCATGGATTTTTTTACAATTGGCTCAGTATAAAATTTCACTTATGTGTTTTTAATTTTCTTTGGAAATTAACTAAAAGTTGAAATTTCAAGATTTATGTCTATACACACAGGTGTACTGCAGCTGACTGCTGACTCTGGGCATTCCAGGATAATACACACTGGAGAATGAAGCTATTATTTCATTTGGGAAGACCTTACTTCTCCCATAGCATTTGAAACAGATGCAAAGATTTTCCATGATGGGACACAAATAACACATTTCTACTAAGAAATTTGTGTTATAGATCTAGAAAGTAGAATCAGTCTTCTGATTAAAGAAATATGTTTGATTTATTGAGACAGATCTTTCAAGATGTGTTCCTATGAGTACCACTCCCAGAAAAGGACAAATAAAGAAAAAAGAGAAAGCAAAGAAGAAAAGGAGGAGGGGGGAATAGAGAAGGAGAAAAGAAAGGAAGGAAAGGTAGAGAAGCAAAGAAAATCTCCAAAATTGAACACTTCCCACCATCTGTTGGTCAGATAGACAGGGGAAAGGCAGACAGCTAAGATTGGATTAGATTGTGTCTGTAAATCTCCACTCAGAAAAAAACACTCCAGCTATTGATCTTCCTACCTGGGCTCCTTCCTTAAGCAGAGGGGTTGTTTTTGTTCCATGTGACTACCAAAGTGGTTTCATATGAGATGTGCATTATCACAGGCATTTATAATGAATCACTATTCCTAGTTGATGTTTTAACACCCCACTACCCTTGACCACGAAAAAAAGTACTTTCCTTGGGTGTGTGAGAAGACTAAATCTTAGTTTTCCAATTTGGAACCAAGTTTAATGAAAAGAAAAATAGTAACTGAATAGTTAAAAAATTAAAAGAGCTAGTGATTAAAATATTACCCAGGGACTCTTTGCATTTTGCATGAGTCTGAAAATATTGATAAATAGCTATCGGTTGCTGTTATAATTCACATTGGTTTAGTTTGCATTCAATAAGGCAGTACAAACATGAAATTTAGAATCAGAAGGCCTGAGTTTAAGGACTGGCTATGCCATTACCTTATTTAACCTCTCTGAATCTCAGTCTTCTCTACCATTAAATGAACACAATAACTTAGTTTACAGATTTGTTGTGATCTTCCCATGAGTTGGGGCATGTCAGAACATTTTATAAAATATAGAACATCATTTAAAATTATCATTGTTATGCATATTCAATAGAAGTTACTTCAGAAAAGTTAACATATCAAATCAAATTTTAAAGTATTTTAATTCTACTTCAGAGATATCGTTTATAAGCAGTCAGTAGTTCTTTGTTCCAAAAAAATCAACTGCATATACCATGACTATGATAATTAACATAATTTTTAGTTAAACCAGAAAATGATGGATACATGTAAACCAGAGTGACAATGACTAAGATTGATGCCTAAAGCATGAAGCTCTTTTGTAGCCTTCATGTTATTTCTTAGTAACTGTAGATTTCATCCATCAAAACCACCACTAACAGCTGCAGTTAAAAATCAGTAGAGGAAGAGATTGTTAAATGGAATCCTGTGTTTCATTTCAAAAGGTGCAGTGAATAAATACTACCCAGGGCTGGTGCTACGAGCTGATGTCTTGCTTTGCCCCAACTCTGTGGACCCTAAAGCAAAGAGTACTTCTTAGACATCTCCTTGTTGCCTCATTCTTCAGGCATATACTCCCTGACATACTGCATATTTTTTGGTTATCTATTGTCTCCCCCATGTCAGAATGTAAGCTCCATGGATACAGGGGCTTTGCTGCTATTGTCCACTTCAGTACCCTCAGTGCTTAGAAAAATGCCCAGCACATACCAGACGTGCAACAAATATTTATTAAATGAACAAACAAATTCCTGGTAACAAACACTTCTTTTTCCAGTAGAAAACAAGAAGCAACTTAATTGCTTTCCAATTATGCCCCAAATTCTAAAGACGTGAGGGGAAAAACAAAACTCTATCCTAAAACCCTGAAAACAGCTGGCATTTAATGGGATACGATGAATGGTTAAATTACATTTTTATTTGTGTTTTCCATTTCCATTATCAAACTAAATGCAACAGACTTTCCATCTCACATCTGATTATTTACCAGTGTCCCAGTTTTTCAGTCATAATATTTGGTTAGTGAATTATTAACAAATCAGAACTGTTTTGATTCAAGACCCACTGGAGTGTAAATACTGATCTTCCTGAATAAAGAAGTTGGGCAGTGACTTCGTCAAAGCAGCAATAAATAGGGCAGCTGTTCTAACAGAGAACAGAAGGCTCCTGCTCTATTTCAGTGATCAGGAGTTTTACTCTCCATTTTTCTTGTGCATTAATAGAGGCTTAAGTCATTTAAAGACAACACATGCATACAACCATACCATTATTACAAATATTTCTGTTTTGTTTTTCTTTAGCTGGCAAGTCAGAACTAAGGTTTTAGATGTCACGGTAATTGCCTTTCAGAATACCCTGATTTTGAACAAAGGTCTCTCTAGTTTTACAGGATGGGAGACAAAAGAAGCTGCTTCCCAACTGAACTACTTAGCATAACTCTCTTTTCAAGAGATCAAATCTCCTTTTCAGCCATGCTGCAATGATGCCATATAAAAGTCATTAAAGTGTAAATTCATAACCCAGGAAGAATCATGGGCAGTTCAACCACAGGGTGGAGAACACGTGGTCATTAGTGATCAGTGTAGGCTTCACTAATGGCCTCAAATGGAGCTCAACAGTTTTAGGTAGAGAACATGTCATCTTTCTTTATTCAAACAATCAACCAATTGACAAATATTGATTAAATCCTACTAAGTTCCTGGCAGTCTATTAGGAACTGGAGATATGAGAGTGAATAAATTATAAATGGCCCTTGCCTGGAGGAGCTTAGAGTCAAGTGAGGATATTGAAGAGAAAACACCAGACATGAGACACTAGGATAAGGAAATGTGACTGCTCTATGATATCACACAGGTGTGGAGGCTGGGGTGGGGGCACTGATTTAAGACTTATGGAAGGCTTTTTGAAAGAAGGGACATCAAAGCTGAGACCTGAAGGATGAGTAGGGACAATTCAGGTTAGAGAATGGGTTGGATAAGGGTGGGTGAAATGTGGTTGAGGTCATATATTAGACAGAGGGGTGTGCAAATGTGAAAAGTAGTTGGTGAGAGAGTGCATTCCAGAAACTAAAAGTTGTGTAATATGGTTCATGCAAGGAGGTAGAGTAACAAGAGAAGGAAAAGACCAGTACCTATAGATCCTATAAATCCTTAAGGGGGCCTAAGAGCAATGAAGAAGCATTAAAGGTTTGAGGAGGGAATGGACATACATAGTCAGACATGCATTTTAGGAAGAGCATCCTTAGGAAGAACAGGATAAGCTGATGAGAGGTTGGGAGTCACTCAGGAAGCTTTTATAGGCACATGATTGAGAGATGATGACCTGAACAGTGACAATGGGAAAATAGAGGAACAGATTTAAGACATGTTAAGGATATTGAGTCTCTAATGATTGGGTTTGATTTGATGTCAGTATATAAAAAAGAAGGAGTCAACGTGAAACTCAGGTTTCTGGCTTAGATAAGTGGATTGATGCTGGAGCAAATTCATCTACAGAGGAAACAATGGAAGGATGAATAGAACAAAAGATTGAAAGAAGCAAAAAAGTTTTAAAACAGCCGCTGTAGAGAACTGTACAAATGCTAACAAGGGAAGCCCAGAAGCATGCTGTGGCTGCTCTGAGGGACCAGAAAAGCCCATATACATTTATGCAAACCTTAATCTGTTTGTGTGATATTCTCCAGCATCGCATTAATTAGTAGCCCGATGTAGGTCTAGAGGGAGCAGACAGTTGAATTTTTCTAGAATTCAATTTGCCAAACAAATATGATGGACGAACAGTAAGACAAGGGAGTTCTACTAATGCTTATTAGACAGAGATTGAAATCACTCCTAGTGTGCTTTCTCTAAATAACTCGTATTTTCAATCTTCTAAATTGTATTTTTATAGTATTTTAAGTGATTCATCTTATGGATACAGGGTGGCTATATTTAAAGTATTATTTTGCTTATTCAAATGCACATTTTAAAGTTCCTACCAAGGAATGTTGTAAAGTACTGACAATTAGACAGACATTTTTTAACTCTATAGAACTTACCTCCCTTCTTCCTCAAGGGAGTATTCTGATCAGTGACAACTATGAACTGGAGGATATGCAATGTGTCCTTTTAGGAGAGGAACAAGAGGTTCAAAAATTTTTTACACTTCTGGTAACTCTTTTCAATTTCCTACTTTTGGAGCATTGTGATGAGGAAAGCAAGGGGGACCCCTGGAAAGGAAAACAAAAAAAAACGGGTTCCTAGACTAAGATTCGTGCTAAAATCATACAGAGGCATTTATATATATTTTTAGCTTTCCTCTTGGTTTAACTCTGCTTTCCATTGTAGAAATTATGAATTTCCTGTGGGCTAATTGACACCAGGGAAAATATCTTGGCCTCAGTTATTTTGCCTATAATCCCAAACAAGAGGGCTTACCTCAGCATAATGTGAAGGTTTCAATGGGGACTGAGACAGGTGGAGAAGCAGGTTGAGTAGGATTTGGATCTCCCACATGCCTTCTCTGTACTGTGGGATTTAGGTGCTAACCACCACTACTATAACTCCTGAAGAACCCACACAGTCCTCCATAAGAGGGCAGCATTTGAATGCCTGCCACACTGAGGGCACCCTTGCTTAGTTGGTATTAGCCAGCAAATCAGCAATTTATGGATAGATGCAAAACAACCAAGAAAGAATCAGTGAACTTGAAGATAGGTCAATAGAACTTCCCAGACTGAAGTGGAAAGAAAAAAAAAAGAAACAAAAGAAAACAACAGAACAGAATATACAATAAATGTTGGACAAGATGAAAATGTGTAACATATGTAAAATTGTAATACTGGAAGAAGAACAAAGAGAAAATGGAGCATAAGAAAACGTAAAGTAGTAACAGCTGATCAACTTTCAAAAAATTATGACAGATACCATACCAACAATCCAGACATCTCAGAAAACAACAAACAGAACAAATATCCAAAAAGCCACACCCAGGCATATCATATTCAAACAGTAGAAATCCAAAGACAAAATCTTGAAGCCAATGAAAAAAAAATAATAACTTGTATATAGACACAAGGACAAGAGTTACAGTGGATTTTTCATTAGAAAGTGTGCAAACAAGAAGAGTGGAGGAAAATATTGAAAGTATTGAAAGATACAAACCACTAACCTAGAATTATATATATATATATATAGCAAAATTATGCTTCAAAAGTGAAGGAAAGCACAACTATATGATGATACTGTAAACAATTGATTATACACTGTGGATGATTGTATGGTATTTGAATATATCCCTACAAAATTACAGGGAAAAAAATAAACAGAGGGATGCAAGTGCTGGAGAGAACTTGGAGAGAGAGATGTATGTATTCACTGTTGGTGGGGAAGTAGAATGGTGTAGCCTATCTTGAGGACAGTGTGGTGGTTCTATAAGAAGCTAGGTATGTGGGTGCCGTAAGGTCTTGCAACCTCATTATGGTGTATATACTTGGAAGATCTGAGAGCAGGGAAACAAGTGGACATTTGCAGGCCACTGTTTATGGAGGCAGTATTCATGATTTGCAATGGATGGAGATGGCCTAAGTGTACATCAACTGATACACAGAATGGTGAACTGTGGTGCATGCATACAATGGAATATTGAGTGGCTACAGGAAGGAATGAAACTGTGAGGTATGCAACTGAGTGAATGGATCTTGACTGCAGCATTTTGAGTGAAGCACAGCAGAAACAAGAGGATGAATATTATAGTGCCTCTCTAATATGGACTAACTATAATGTGTAAACTCTGAGAATTGAATCTTAGAGCACAACTTATCAAGGAAACACATTGTAATGGTCTCTAGATTGTAAGCTTTTGTGGCAGTCACATCTATTCCTGAGCTGTGGTGGTTATCTCTGAATTCTGAGATGCTGAGCTCCTTGTATTTAACCTGGTTGGTCTCTGAGACTTGGAGCTAGAGCTCGACAGCTATGAATGTCTGTATTACTTATGGCAACTGTTGAAAGAACTGAAAAAGAGTTCAGACTTCTATTAGAGATATGAATGAAGCAGATCTGGTTAGGACTAACACAAATCAGACCAAAGGGTAAAGGACAATACTGTCTGGGTTTTAAAATGACTTTTGTGCAAGACCAAGGGAGAAGAGGTTTATTTGGTGCAGGATCTATATTTTCTGTAGCACACTAGATAATTTAACTTGTATGATCAGTTTGGTTGAACACCATAGGTGGCTGGAACTTTGAATGGGAAGTGGGATTTGGTGAATTTGTAAAGGCTGGGGTGAAATCCTGACACATCCCAGAGTGATATGGGCAAAGAGTAAAAGTGTATTTGTGGGGCCTCCTGAGGAACTGGGGAGAAATGCAGAAATGTTGGACTGCCCCACCTGGGTTATTGCTGATTTTCTCATAAACATTGAGTACTGCCAATTTGGGGGGCCAGGTCCTTGATCTGGGGGCTTTTTCTTGTGAGGCTTGTTGTTACAAAGGAGAGGTTAAGCCTACTTATAATTGTGCCAAACGGTCTCCCCCAGAGAGCTTCTTTGTTGCTCAAATGTGGCCCCATCTCTCTCTAAGCCCATTCAGCAGGTGAACTCACTAATTTTCTCCCTCCATGGGACATAACACTGAAGGGTGTGAATCCCCCTGACAACACAGAAAATGACTCCTGGTGATGAGCCTGGACCCAGCACTGGGACTGAGAAAATATTCTTAACCAAAGAGGGAAGAAAGATGAAAACAAAAGGTTTCAGTGGCCAAGAGATTTCAAATGGAGTTGAGAGGTCACCCCGGAGGGTATTCTTATGTACTATATAGATATCAACTTCTACTCTTTAGTGTGTTGGAGTGACTAGAGGGAAATACCTGAAGCTGTCAAACTGCAATCAAGTGACCTTGATTCTTGAAGACGATTGTATAATTATGTAGCTTGCACAGTGTGACTGTGTGACTGTGAAAACCTTGTGGCTCTCACTCCCTTTATCCAGTGTATGGACAGATGAGTAGAAAAATGGGGAAAAAATTAGATATGAAGAATAGGGTGTCATGGAGGGGGTGGAAAGTTTTGGTTCTTTTTTGCATAGTTCAGAAACCTGTTTCTACAAAAAGAAAGGATAAGAGGATTGTGTGAAGACAGTCGACCAAGGTGATCCAGGATACAGTCCTTCCACCAAAACAGCTATTAAAGAGGAAGGACCTGTCTTAAACAACAATTTTGAAACTCTGGAGGCAAGAAAAGCACTGTACAGCATGCACTGCACAGAATAGGAGGAAAAAGCTAATAAACTATCATAAGAACAGAAGTTACTCTTTCCACACACAGCTACTGGTGCCCAATGATGCCCATATCCCACTCTTATAGCAGCCCCTTGCTAGCTCTCTGGTGACAGAAAGATACATAAAATCCTGTTTCCCAAGAACAGGATTGGGCTGGCTAATCATTGATTATGACTTCTGATTTGCAACTTTGGATCACTGCAGGCCCGGCCTTAAGGGCAGTTACTGTTTTGACCCATCCTGGACAAAGGTGGTGGCAGCAGCTGTTTCAGCTGGCCAGGACAAAAAGAGCAACAGCCATTATTTCAACCTTCCACATACGAGGCCTGCAGCAGAGGTGGCAACTTAAAGAGGCTATACTTCCTCAGTTATCTGCAGGGCACCATTTGCTGTGCAGGCTAGGAAAGCTCAGCTTTGGGGACTGTTAGAGAAGCCTTTGGCAACTTTTCTGATCCCCATCAATGGACAATTTGGAGCCAGTCTGTGCTCACTTCCTGGGTCCATAACCCTATTTTGACTGGGAAAAACTGATGTGGGAATGTCCTCTCAGGCATGACCCTCATCCCAGAATTTTCCCTCCAGGCAAAAGCAGCTTGAGACAAGGAAAGGAGTGTGAAGAACTACAGAGGTCTGTTAGCTTTTCAAACACCCAGGAGAGGGAGGTCTGTCTCCTGGGAAATGGAGGGGACAATCAGACTCCTATAACAGGGGAACTCAAAAACAACTAACAAGAAAAAGCCCAGGACAAAACAGAGGCCCAGAAAGACAGTGAAATCCCTGCACACTGCATTCACCTTAGGTCGACTTTCCTGACAGGAGGTTGGAGACTAAGAAAATCTGTCTTATCACCAGCTTTTTACAAAATCAGAAACAGGCATGTCAGGGAATAAATTCCAGTGTTAAAATTTTAAAATATTATAATGCTCAGTGTGCAAAAAAAGAGTACAAGAGAAAGAAACAGGAAATGATGGCCCATCCAAAGGAAGAAGCAAAGAATCAAGTAAACACCATTGAAGATGAAAGTGTGGACATATCAAACAAAGCCTTTAAAAACTTTTTAAATATTAAAAATACTCAAGGAGAAGAAAGAAAATACAGATAAAGAACTAAAGGATATCAGGAAAACAAGGAGTAAAAGGAGAAGGAAATTTTCAAAAGGAACCAAACAGAACTACTGGAGTTGAAGACCACATTAATTGAAATGGAAAATTCCAGGAGGGTTTCAAATGCATATTGGATCTGGCAGAAGAAAGTATTAGTGAACTCAAAGACAAGACACTTGAAAGGAGTCATACTTAGGAGCAGGAAGAAAAAATGAATTATTAAAAATGAAAATAGTCTAAGACAACTATGGAACACCATAAAACACACCAAAATACAGAAAGGATCTAAGGTGGTGGCATAGAGAGGAGTGGAAGCCAAGTAGTCCCCCTGGAACAACTAAAAAAACCCAGAAACAACTAGTAAATAATACAGAATAACTGCAGGGTGACAAACATGACTGTCCACTCATCATACACCAACCTGAATTGGGAGGAATGCCTGAGATCACAGCATAAAATCTGTAAGTAAAAACTGTGGATCCAGACTTCCGGAAGATGACGGTTAGGAGAGACAGGGCAAAAAAACACCACCATGAAAAATAATAGATAAAATCCAGAAAGTCACCCAGAACACCAGTTCCAGCGATGCACCAGTTGGACAAGGTCTGCTAAATCCACAGGACCATACACTTGGTGAAACCAGGAGTCTGTGTTCTGAAATGAGTGAGTAAGCTGCTGAATATCCAGCAGCCACACTACAGTGTGGGGAAACTGTGGGTTGGCATTTGCAGTTGGAGTAGTTCTTTTTAAAAACCCAAAGGTGGCTGCAGATATGTCAGTGAAAACCACAGAGGGAGTGTGGCAGGGACAGCGTCTCCACAACCTGTGTGTATGCCTCAATATCTGGCATGGATAATAGCCTTTTGCACACCCACTGTTAATTGTTTCAGAGCTAGGAAGGCAGAGGTTAGCCAAAAGGGGAAAAAACCCACGCCCCTTGCAGTCATCTTCCCGGCAGGCTGGGAATGCTCCTGCCCGGTGCTGGTACCATAGCACAGAGCTGCACCAAAAAACCCAGTGTGACAAGAAATGTTTCCAGCAACACGCGCACATGCCACAATATCTGGCATGGACAACAGCCTTTCGCGCACCTGCAGCTAACTGTCCCAGAGCTAGGAAGGCAGAGTGGTGCAGAAAGGGGGAAATTAACATGCCCCATTCAGCCATCCTTTCAGCAGGCTGAGAACACACCTACATGGCCTGGTGGCCCAGAACTTCCCTTGAGGGTCAGCGCACACTTGTGATGTAGCACAACCTTCCCTCAGCAGAAGCCCTAGAAGGGCATGGCTTGGAAGAGGGACCCACACGGAAATCCCAGGGACCATACGCCAATACCAAGGACTTGTGGGTCAGTGGCAGAGACAATCTGTGGCAAGACTGAACTGAAGGTTTAGACTCTTGCAACAACCTTAAATCTCCAGGAACAACTGGGAGGTTTGATTGTTAAAGCTGTTCTTGATCCCTAACTGCTCAAAAACACCCCCACATTCAGGGTGGACAACATCAACTACACATGCAAAACTGGTGCACCAATTGGACCCCACAAGAATCAGACCCCCACATACCACAAAGATGAAGTTGGGGAGAACTGGCTTGAGGGGAATAGGAAGCTCACAGATGCCACCAGCTGATGAGTTATAGAAAGTGTAAGCCACCAAGCTGTCGATCTGACAAATTAGAGAGAAGTCTTTGAATTCGCATACATATTCTAAAAGAACCCTATCAAATTAAGCACATGCCAAGAGGCCAAAAACAACAGAAAATTTTAAAGCGTATGAAAAAACCAAATGATATGGATAATCCATACCCAAACACCCAAATCAAAAAATCAGAGGAGACAGAGTACTTGGAGCAATTAATCAAAAAACTAAAGACAAACAATGAGAGCATGGTACAGGATATAACAGACATGAAGAAGAGCCTAGAAGACCATAAAGAAGAAATTGCAAGAATAAATAAAAAAATAGATGATCTTATGGAAATGAAAGAAACTGTCTACTAAATTAAAAAGATTCTGGATACTCATAGTACAAGACTAGAGGAAGCTGAACAATGCATCAGCAACCTGGAGTGTGACAAAATGGAAAAGGAAGGAACAAAAGAAAGAATGGGGAAAAAATTGAAAAAATCAAAATGGACCTCAGGAATATGATAGATAATATAAAACATCCAAATATTAGACTCATTGTGCCCCAGAAGGGTAAGAGAAAGGTAAAGGTCTAGAAGGAGTATTCAAAGAAATTGTTGAGGGAAATTTCCCAAGCCTTTTACACAACATAAATACACAAAGCATAAATGCCTGGTGAACTCCAAATAGAATAAATCCAAATAAACCCATTCTGAGACATATTCTGATCAGACTGTCAATTACTGAAGAGAAGGAGCAAGTTCTAAATGCAGCAAGAGAAAAACAATTCACCACATACAAAGGAAAAAACATAAGACTAAGTAGTGACTACTCAGCAGCCACCATGGAGGTGAGAAGGCAGTGGCACAACATATTTAAATTTCTGAGAGAGAAAAATTGCCAACCAAGAACTCTTTATCAGCAAAGCTCTCCTTCAAATTTGAGGGAGAGTTTAAATTTTTCACAGACAAACAAATGCTGAGAGATTTTGCTAACAGAAGACCTGCCCTACTTGAGATACTAAAGGGAGCCCTACAGACAGAGAAACAAAGAAAGGAGAGAGAGAGATGGAGAAAGGTTACACAATATTAGATGAGGATGCATTTTTTAAGCCATATAGTGACCACTGAATATAAGTTTGGCTTTATTATCATCATAGTCATCGTAAGACACAACCCAATATTAAATTATTTTTAATTCCATATTCCAGAGAGGAAGCAACAGACATTGCATAATGGTGACATCATTAAGGAGAAAACATACTTGGTATCACATCATATTCCATGCTACCATTTCTTTCACTCTATTTCAAATGGATAACCCAGGTTTATGGTATGGCATTCTTTCTGAAACACTAGAAGTTAGAAGATGAAGTTTCTTGCCTCATTTTTCTGACTTGCTTATTGTAAATGTGGTCATCTCACTTAACTTGTAAGATAACTCTTAGTTTCCTAACTGATAAAACAGGATTAGACTAAGAATAATTGAAGCTATTAAATATAAGCCTGAAAACACAGACTTCTTTGAAAATCTGAAGGAATACTCTTACACTTTTTGAGAGCATTGAAAAAGTGTATTCTGAATTATGTTTTATTGGTTGGTGTAGATTAGATGCCATTGTCTGCAGATAGGCATGGGATATATAGAGCAAAGGCATATAGGGAGCAGTGTTGGTGAAAATGCCTATTTATATATAGAGAGACATCTGTTATTGTAGTCATTGAACCACTAAATTTAAATGGCAATTATTAACTTCTATTTCATACACTGAAACAAAAGAACATTAATTGTGGACCCAAGATTTGCTATTTATTGCATAGTTAATGGAAAATACTGAACATTTTAGCTTCTGAGTTCAGATAGAGGGGTTGGCAAAAAAAATCTATTTGCTCTCTAATCCCTAAGCTTATATAGTTTACAGTGAGAATTACTATAAACAAAACAAAATTATCTCAATGCACTTAGTTCCTTGGTTCAGATAAAAATAATCTGAATAGCAAGGGTTATGTGTAGGCATGTTTGTAAATATACAAAGGAGGAAGAAGGGGAAGTTTTGATCTGTATTCAGATTTATTCTGCAACCTGTGTATGGTGAGAATAGTGCAATAATATCCTCATCTGTAAAATTTATAACACTGCCACTATTTTGTGGTATCGAATAAGATGACTATAAATATCTAAAAATTAAATACTATTCTGAAGCTTTAAAAAAATAATAGAGGGACATATAGGGAAAAATATACCGATTGCAAACTAATTACAGTTAGTAGTATTTTAACATTCTTTCATTAACAGTAACAAATGTACTATACCAATACTATGAGTCAACAATGGAGGGGGGATAGTTAGGGGTATGGGAGGATTTGCGTTTCCTTTTTTTGTCTGTATTTCTTTTCTGGAGTAATGAAAATGTTCTAAAAATTGAAAACAAATTAATTCTGGTGATGGATGCACAGCTATATGATGGTACTCAGGGCAATTGATTGTACACTTTGGATCTTTGGATAATTGTATGGTATGTGAACAATCTCAATAAATTAAAAAAAAAAAACAAAACACCAAAATACACATTTTGAAAGTACCTGAAGGAGAAGGAAAAGAGAAAGGGGCAGAAGGAATAGTCAAAGAAATAATGACAGAGAACTTCCCAAACTTAGCAAAAGACATGAAAATGCATATCTAAAAAGCCCAAAGAACACCCACAGGATTAACATGAAGAAAAATACACCCTCTCATATAGTGATCACATATTAGATGCCAAGGGGAAGGAGACTTCTGAAAGTAGCTAGAGAAAAACAACATGTTACATAAAGGGCGTCTCTATTAGATTGATTGCAAATTTCTCATCATAAAACATGGTGGCAAGAATGCATTGCATTGAAATACTTAAGTTGCTGAAAGAAAATAACTGCCATCCAAAAATTTTATATCTGGCAAACGTTTCTTTCAAAATGAGGGAGAGATTAAGAAATCTCAGATTAAAAAAAAAAAAAAAGCTGAGGGAGTTCATCACCATAAGACCTGCACTACAAGCAATGCTGAAGGGTGTTCTTCAGACTGCAATGAAAGCACACTAGACAGTGGTTCAAAGAGGCATAAAGAATAAAGACTTGCAGTAAAGGTAATTGAATAATTATAGATGCTAGTAATATTGTAGTGTATGTTTTGGTAAGTAACTTCACTTTTAACTTGCTACGGGTGCTAAAATGCAAATGCATAAAACCTACTGATAAATTTTATGTTTTTGGACATATAATGTAAAAATATATAAGTGATAGCATGTACAAAAAATGGTGGGAGGGCAAAGGGGTATAAAAATATATTTGCATGCTATTGAAGTGAGTGTGGTATCAAAACAAATATGACTGTTATATATTTAGGGTGTTAAATTTCAACTGCATGGTAACCACAAAAAAAAACTGATGTAAAATATATCCAGATAGAAATGAGAAGGCACTCAATGTAGCATAAAACAAAAAATCAAAGAAATATAAAAGTAAGCATTAATGGAAGAGGGGGAGAAAAAAGATATTAGGTTTACAGAGGCTAAATAAAAAGATGGCAGAAGAAAGTCCTGTATTACCAGTAGTGACTTTAAATATAAATGAGTTGAGCTCTCCAGTCAAAAGGTGGAAATTGGCAGAATGGATTTAGAAAAAAAAAAACATGTCCCTAATATATGCTGCCTGCAAGATACCTTAAAGATGAAGATAGAAGTAGGTGGAGAGTGAAAGGATGGAAAAGAATATACCATACAAGTAGTAACAAAAGGAAAGCTTGGGTGACTATACCAATATCAGATAAAATAGGCTTTAAGTCAAAAACAGTTATGAGGGACAGAGACGGTCATTATTTACTGATAAAAGGGACAATTCAACAGAAGATGCAACAATTATAAATATATATGCACCTAACAGCAGATCCCCAAAATACATGAAGGAAATACTGACAGATTTCAAGGGAGAAATTGATGGTTCAACATTAATAGTACGAGGTTTAGTAGATAACTCTCAATAATAGATTGATCATCTAGTCTTCAGATCAATAAGGAAGTACAAGACTTGAATGATACTCTAAACCAACTAGACCACACAGACATGTATAGAACATGCCACCCTACAAAAACAGAAGACAAATTCTTCTCATTTGCACATGGATCATTTTCAGAATAGACCACATTTTAGATCAGAAAACAAACCTCAATAAAATAAAAAATATTGAAATCATACAATGTATATCCCCCAACCACAGTGGAGTGATTCTAGAAATCAATAACAGAAGGAGAAATGGAAAATTCACAAATATGTGGAAATTAACATGCTGTTAAACAACCAGTGGGTTAAAGCAGAAATCAGAACCCAATTAACAGCACTGAAATATACATCTGAATGTGATTTTAAAAAGTGAAATGTTATACTGTGTATATGGTAACAGAATAAAGATTTAAAGAAAAGTTCATGGAACTAAAGTACATGGACACTGAACTCTACGTTAAACCACAGACTTTAGTTAATAATACAATTATAAAAATATGCTATCATAAATTGTAGCAAAAGTTCTACACCAGTGCAAGATGTTGATGGTTAAGTGGCATATGGGAATCCCATATTTTATTCATGATTGCTCTGTAAACACACAACTTCTCTAATTTTTTTAAAAAAAGCAGATATATATATTTAGAAGAGCAGATGTCAGAACAAGGAAGATCATCATGGATGAAGAGGGCAACACATGTTCTGCCAAGAGCAGATTCTAGAGTTTTCACACTCATACTTCTACACACACATAATAATACCTATATGCTGGTACACTTACATTACACTCATTCACACACACACGCTTCCTCACACATGTGTGTGCATATGTACACACCATCTCTAAGCTGCTTAGGAGAAAGGAATTTGTAGTCATATCTGGGAGCAGAAAATAACTTTAATTTGAGTTTAAAATCATACTTTTAGCTTAAAAGATCTTCAAGGTTCTCAACTAAAAGTTGTTAGAAATTTATGAATTTTGGCTAAGATATTCTTGTGGAATCATCCCTCTTGTGGGAAGCAATGTTCAATATAGCACAGACAAGACCTAACAAACATTGTCTAATCCTGTCTTTTCCGTTAATAGTTCTCTAATATTCCACAGTGTTATGGTACCTATTAAAAATATACTTCTCTCAATACTTTTACAGATATAATGCTTATATCTCTTTTTTTTATTAAATTCAGTTTTATTGAAATACAGTCACACACCATACAATCATCCATGATATACAATCCACTGTCCACAGTATGATAACATAGTTATGTGTTCATCATCACAATCTATCTCTGAACATTTTCCTTACATCAGAAAGAACCAGAACAAGAATAAAAAATAAAAGTGAAAAAAGAACACCCAAATCATCCCCCCATCCCACCCCATTTGTCCTTTAGTTTTTATCCCCATTTTTCTACTCATCCATACACTAGATAAAGGGGGTGTGATCCACAAGGTCTTCACAATCACACTGTCACCCCTTGTAATCTACATTATTATATAATTGTCTTCAGGAGTCCAGACTGCTGGGTTGGAGTTTGGTAGCTTCAGGTATTTACTTCTAGCTATTCCAATACATTAAAGCCTAAGAGGTGTTATCTGTATAGTGCATAAGAATGTCCACCAGAGTGACCTCTCGACTCCATTTGGAATCTCTCAGCCACTGAAACCATTTTGTCTCATTTTGCATCCCCCTTTTGGTCAAGAAGATACTCTCAGTCCCACGATGCCGGGTCCACATTCATCGCCAGGAGTCATACTCTGCATTGCCAGGGAGATTTACACCCCTGGGAGTCGGGTCCCACGTAGGGGGGAGGGCAGCGAGTTCACCTGTCGAGATGGCTCAGTTAGAGAGAGAGAGGGCCACATCTGAGCAACAAAGAGGTACTCAGGGGGAGACTCTTAGGCACCATTACATACAACTTTAGACTCTCCTTTGTGGTAATGAGCTTCATAAGGGCAAGTCCCATGCTTGAGGGCTCAGCACATCAAACCGCCAGTCCCAATGTTTGTGACAACATCAACACCAGTCCAGGTGAGGATGTTCAACACATCCGTACCTTCCCCCAGATCCTCGGGGCTGGGGAGGGGGAGGCTGTAAATATATTTTTTATTGTCTGCCCAAATTACTCTAGGATGTGTCACTATTTCACTCCAGCCTATACTAACCTACCGTATCTCACTTCCTGTTCAAAGTTCCATGCAATTGTGGTGTCTGAACAAATCGACTGTAGAGTTGTACCGTTTAGAAAATTTAGATCCTGTACCAAATAGATATCTATCCCCTTGGTCTTATATGAAAGTTGAAGTTTTAAAACACAATCAGTTTCAACCTTTATCCTTTAGCCTGGCTTGCCCTGGTCTTAACCAGACCTGCTTCATTCATATCACTAATTGAAGTCTGGGCTCTTTTTCAGCTTTTTTTTTTTTTTTTTGACAGTGGCTGTATGCACTAATACTGACATTCATATCTGCCGAGCTCTAGCTCTGAGTTTCAGGTGTCTCAGAGATATGCATTGTTCCAGAGACCAATCAGGTTATACGCTGGGGGATCAGCATCTCAAAGTTTAGAGATAGGCCTTACAATTCAGCGATAGAGTTAACTGCTGTAAGAGCTTACAATCTAGGGACTATTACAATTATTGTGTCCACGTTAGGCTATGTTCTAAGATTCAATTCTGAGTTTACACATTGTAGTTAGTCCATATTGGTGAGGCATCATCCCTCTCACCATGTTTTCTCCAATACTTTTACTCCTATATATATTTTTTCCTACAATTTTATAGAGTTATATTCACATACCATACATTTATCCACAGTGTACAATCAGTTGTTCATGGTATCATCATAAAGTTGTACATTTATCACCACAATCAGCACTTGAACATACTGATTACTACCAGAAAAATTGCTTGTTTGTTTTTTTTAGCAATAAGAAAAAATGATAAAAAGAAAAATAACATGTCATACAATACAATATACTACTAAGGACAGCAAATAACACCACTACCAAGAATCCCATATTACTCCCCTATATCCCCCTCTCATATACCTTTAGCATTGGCATATTGCCTTTGTTACATTTAATGGAGGTATATTACAATGTTACTGTTGACCATAGACTCCAGTTTGCTTTGATTATGTTTTTTCCTGAATACCATCCCTTTTTCAAATTTCTACATGGTTGACATTCATTTGCTTTCCCACATGCAAAAACATTTTTATATTTGTATATTTGGTAACAGTCATTGGCCACTCCAGTTTTTGCCACATTATACAGTCCCAGTCTTTATCATCTATCTTTACCTCTGGTGTCATACATTCTCCTATCCCACCTCTTTCAGCTTTACTCACAGACATCTTTGTTCAGTGTACTTACAATACCGTGCTACCATCACACAGTATTATGCTATCTATTTCTGGATCTATGCAATCAATCCTAAACATTCTGTAGTCCTTCAGCATCAAATGGCTGATCTCTGCCCTCTTTCTATCTCCTGGTCGCCTGTGTTGTCAGCTTTTAACTCCCAAAGTTTGTTCATTAATGTCTGTTCATATTAGTGAGACCATACAGAATCTGTCCTTTTGTTTTTGGGTAACTTCACTCAACATAATGTCCTCAAGGTTCATCCACATTATTACATGATCCATGTCTTTGTTCTGTCTTACAGCTGCATAATATTCCATCATGTGTATATACCACAGTTTGTTTATTCACTCGTCCTTTGATGGACATTTGGGCTGTTTCCATCTCTTGGTAATTGTGAATAATGCTGCAATAAACATTGGTTTACAAATGTCTGTTTGTGTCTTAAGTTTCAGTTCCTCTGAGTATATACCCAGCAATGGAATAGCTGGGTCATATGGCAAATCTATATTTAGCTTCCTGGGGAACCTCCATACTGTCTTCCAGAGTGGTTGCACCATTCTACATTCCCACCAACAATGAATAAGTGTGCCTCTTTCTCCACATCCTCTCCAGCACTTGTCATTTTCTGTTTTTTGAATAATGGCCATTCTGGTAGGTGTGAGATGATATCTCATTGTGGTTTTGATTTGCATTTCCTTAATAACCAGTGAAGTTGAGTGTTTTTTTATATGCTTTTGAGCTTATATCTCTTTTGAAATTTATTCCATTATTTATGTCAATATTCACTTATAAATTTCAATTCAATTATATTTTTAGAGATATTGGTTCACCATTTGAAATTCTCATCTTTTTCTTTTGCCTTTTTGTAAAGAACTCGTATAAAGTTTATCTTTTGCCAGCTTATATTAAATGAATTGCATTAAAAAATTCTCTTATGGAACATGATTGCCAAATATCTTAAACATGCATTTTATGATATTTAAAAATGAGGGTACTGAGATGGGTTGGAGAATGGTAGGGCAAGATGGTGGTATAGGGAGGTGCAGAATTTAGTTAGTCCTCTAGAGCAACTAGTAAGTAGCAAGAAACTGTCTGGACCAACTGTTTAGGGGACGTCAGTAACTGGACACACATTGTACACCAGTCTGAAATGGGTGGAATGTCTGAGATCTCAGTGGAATAACTGTAAGTAAAGCCCCTGCAGAGAGTGGTGCCCCTCTCCCACTGGCATGGCAGGCTGAGTTGGAACATTATCCAGTCGGAAAAAGCAGCAGTCTCTACTAGGAGCTAGGGAATATAGCATAATCAAGCTCCAACTGCAGTTTTAACTAACAAATTTGTACTACTAAATACAAGCTATGAGCACAGATAAACCCAGAGCGAGGAGGAAAGGAACCCTGAGGTCTCTCTTGGCACAGAGGAGGTGGGGATGATGGAAAGATAAAAAAATAAAAAAATAAAAAATAAATAAATAAATAATGAAAACAGAGGCTTTTGGAGTTGTCCAAGCTCAGAATACTGGAAAAAGGCTGTGCCCCAAGAAATAGGGCACATAAAGCCAGGCACCAACTTGGCTCTTGACTGGAGAAATTGGGGGCTGGGTACTGGCTCTGAAAAGAGGATTTTTTGTTTGTTTTGTTTTTTTAAACTATTCTAAGTAACTCATTAGAGAAAGCCTCCAGCATTTTCAATTAACAGCCCTGACCCAGGCAAGGGTGGAGTTCAGATAGATCTGAGAGACAAAGTGAGGAGCCAAATGAGGGAGATAATTCCCTAAAGGGTGTATCTTGGGAAAGCCCAAGAAAGGGGGTGGGGCCTAGCTTAAGTGGTGTCCCTCCTTCAGAGAATTCAGATACAAGTAACTGAAAAATAAAACAAAAAACACAGAAGCAGCTTAAGCTTACCTTCTACCTCAACCATGCCCCTGGCAGGGATAGGGATTGCTGAGAATTAAAGGCACTGTACTGCTTTACACTTTTGGGGAACTGTGGGCTTACAAGCTCTGCCTTTTGGGCAGGATAGGAAAAGCGCAGAGTCTAGAGGTCTCAGAGGAAAGTCTGATAACCTGCAGGGTTGATGTTGATTGCACCCTCTTCTTGAGACCTGGGCATGTCCTGGGAAAATCTAACAGGGGTTGATCATATCTGGGTAGACCATCCTCAAAAATAAAAAGGTTCCATATAGTCAGGGGAAGAACCAGAATAAGTAGAGCTGAAAAATTCTGATCAGTTAAACAGAAGCTATGCTAAAGGTTGAGAATAAGTTGAACTGAATTCCAAAGAACAGGTAAAGAGTAAAGTCAACCAACAGGAAAACCAAGGAAACCCTAGATAAAAGAGTGAATATAACATCTGGAATAAACTAATCAAGGAAACTGGAAGCCTAGACACCAAAAAAAAATTATGAGTCACACTAGGAAAACCAAAGATACGGTCCAATCAAAAGAACAAACTAACACTTCAAATGAGATACAGGAGTTGAAACAACTAATTAAAGATGTTCAAACAAACATACTAAATCAATTCAAAAATCAAATCAACAAGTTGCAGGAAGATATGGCAAAAGAGATGAAGAAAACAATGAAGACATTGAATGAACATAAGGAGGAACTCTATAGATTGAAAAAACAAGTGACACAATAGAAGAGATGAAAAACACAATGGGGACTTACAACAGCAGACTTGAAGAGGCAGAAGAAAGGTTTAGTGAACCAAAGAACATGGCATCAGAAATCCTACACACAAAAGAACCAATAGGGAAAAGAATGGAAAAATATGAGGAGGGTCTCGGTCAATTGAATGACAGCATGAAGTGCACAAATATATATGTCATGGTGTCTCAGAAGGAGAAGAGGAGGGAAAGGGGGCAGAAAGAATAATGGAAGAAATAATCAATGAAAATTTCCCATCTCTTTTGAAAGACATACAATTACAGATCCAAGAAGCACAAGGTACCCGAAACAGAATAGATCTGAATAGACCTACTCCAAGACAATTATTAATCAGTTTATCAAAAGACAAAGACAAAGAGAGAATTCTGAAAGCAGCAAGAGAAAAGCGATCCATCACATACAAATGAATCTTGATAAAACTGTGCAGATATCTCAGCAGAAACCATGGAGGGAAGAAGGCAGTGGTATGATATATTTAAGATACTGGAAGAGAAAAGCTGCCAACCCAGAATACTATATCTGGCAAAACTGTCACTCAAAAATGAGGAACAGTTTAAAATATTTTCATTTAAACATACACTGAGAGAGTTTGTGGACAAGAGACCTGCTCTACAAGAAATATGAAAAGAACTACAGAGAGATAGGAAAGGACAGGAAAGAGAGGTTTGTAGAACAGTGTATAAATGAAGACTATCAGTAATAGTAAACAGAGAAAAAAAGAAGCTATAAGACAGAATAAAATTATGAAGTATATAACAACATGGATGAATGTTGAGGATATAATGTTGAGTGAAATTATCCAGAAACAAAAGGACAAATATTGTATGGTCTTGCTAATATGAACTAACAATAATGAGCAAACCTTGAGAGTTAAAGTTGAGAACACATGTTATCAGGAGATAGAAAGAGGGTAGAGAATGGGCATTTGATGCTGGAAGGAGTACAGAATGTTCAACAGGATTGATTGCAAAGATCCAGAAATGGAAAAATGGAAAGCACAATGCTACCTGATGTTAGCACAATATTGTAAGTACACTGAACAAAGATGAATATAAGTATAGTTGGAAGAGGAAGGCTAGGGGCATGTGACACCAGAAAGAAAGATAGATGATAAGGACTGGGACTCTATTACTTAGCAAAACCTAGAGTGGTCAATGATGGTGATTAAATGTACAGATATAAGAATGTTTTTACATGAATGTGAACAAATGAATGTTAACATTGCAAGGTGTTGAAAATGGGTTGGTATATGCAAAATATTCAATCAATGCAATTTAGAGTCTATGCTTAAGAGTAAAATTGTAATATACTTTCATGAAATGTAACAAAGACAATACACAAAAGCTAAATGTAAATAAGACGTGGATATAAGGTAGGGGTATAGGATTCTTGGTGTTATTGTTTCTACTTTTTATTTTATTTTATTTATTTCATTTTTATTTATTTTTTATTCTTCATTTTTTTTTCTCTTCTTTCTTCATGGAAGAAAAGGAAATGGCCTTCTATAGATTGTGGTGATGAATGGTGAATGCATACCTATGTGATTATACCAGGAACCATTGACTGTTCACTTCGCGTGATTGTATCATATGTGAATAAAACTGTTTAAAAAATAAACAGAAAGATACTAGTGCTGAAGATGTGGAGAGAGAGATATACCTATCACTGTTGGTAGGGAAGTATAATGGTGCAGCCCATCTGGAATGCAGGGTGATGGTTCCACAGGAGGCTAAGTATACAGTTGCCACATGATCCTGCCACATCTTTATTAGTTATATACTCAGAAGAACTGAGAGCAGGGACAGGAATGGACATTTGCACACTGGTGTTTATGGTGGCAATGTTCACAATTTTCAATGAATGGAGGTGGCCTAAGGATATGTCGACTAATGAACAGAAGGGCAAACTATGCTGTATGCATACAATGGAATATTGAGCAGCTGCAAAAAGGATCGTAGTTGTGAGGCATGCAAATAGGTGAGTGACACTTGAGGGCAGTATGTTCAGTGAAATAAGCAAGAAATGACAAAAACAAATATTTTAACACCTCACTAATACTACTATAATACTACTATAACGTGTAAACTCAGAATTGAATAAGAGAGAATAAGTTATCAGGGGACCGCTTATTGTAAAAGGTCCTAGATTGTAAGATATTATAGCAGTCACATCTATTCCTGAGTTGTTACGGACATTCTGAGATGCTGGGCTCTTTGTGTATAACCTGGTTGGTCACTGGAACTTAGGGTATCTGTGTGACACCTGGGATTCAGAGTCAGAATTCTACAGCCATGAAAGTCAGCATTACCCCATTCAGCAACTGTTAAGCTGAAAAAGAGATCAGACTTCAATCAGAGATATGAATGAAGCTGATCTGATTAGGACTCAGGTAAATCAGACTAAAGGGTAAAGGATGATGTTGACGGTGTTTTAAAACTTCAATTTCTGTGTGAGGCTAAAGGTAGAGATGTCTATTTGGTGCAAAATTTATATTTTCTATAGCATACTATCTAATTTAACTTGTATGGTCAGTTTATTCAAACACCAAATTTACATAGAATCTTTTATAGGGATTGAGATCTTGTTGTTTTGGACAAATTAGTGTGATGCCCCAATATATCCCAGAGTAATTTGGGCAGAGAATAAAAAAGTATTTGCAAAGTCCCCTTGAGGGACTGGGGGAAAATATGGAAATACTAAACTTCCCTACCTGGGGAATTCCTGATATTCTTGCAAGCATCAGGGACTACCAGTTTAGTAGGCCAAGCCCTTGCTTTGGGGGCTTGCCCTTATGAAGCTTGTTATTGCAAAGGAGAAGCTAAGCCTACTTATAATTAGGCCTAAGAATCACTCCAGAGAACCTCTTTTGTTGTTCAGATATGCCTCTCTCTCCAAGCCAACTCAGCAGGTAAACTCACTGCCCCCCACCCCCTGCCATGTGTGACATGAATCCCAGGGGAGTAAAACTCCATGGAAACATGGAACATGACGCCAAAGGATGATCTTGGCCCTAGCATCAAGGGATTGAGAAAGCCTTCTTGGACCACAAGGGGGAAAAGAAATTAAACAAAATAAGTTTCAGTGGCTGAGAGACTTCATTTGGAGTTGAGAGGTAATTCTGGAGGTTATTTTTATTCATTATATAGATATCCCATTTTAGTTTTTAGTGTATTGGAATAGCTAGAAGTAAACACCTGAAACTCTTGAACTGTAATCCAAAAGCCTTGATTCTTGTATATGATTGTATAACTATATAGCTTTTATGGTGTGACTGTGTAATTGTGAAAACCTTGTGACGGACACTCTATCCAGTAAATGGACAGATTAGTAAGAAAACAAAGACAAAAAATAAATAAATAATAGGGTGGGATAAGAGGTATGGGATGTTTTGGGTGTTTTCTTTTATTATTTAAAATTTTATTTTTATTCTTTGAGTAATGAATATATTCAAAAATTGATTGTAGTGATGAATATACAACTATATGATGATACCGTGAACCACTGATTGTACACTTTGGATGATTATCTGGTATGTGAATATATCTCAATAAAATTGCATAAAAAATAGGGGTACTGAAATTTTTATAAAAGTGATTCAGGGAGCTCCAATGATTTTGATTTGGAAGCTAACTCTATTGTGTAATAGTAACCACACAGTGATTTTGAAATTTATACAAGACCTAAAAAATCAAAATTCTCTCCATTTCACCATTTATGTCTTCTATCTCCCTTTTTCCTCTTATACTTTCTTGTATACTGATCTAAATGTGGGCTTTGCTGGCTTCAGTCTTTTTATCATACTAGCAAAATGTTCTATAATTTCCAAACTGTCAAAATCTGATCTGCATGCCAGCAGGCTATATTTTTAAATACATGAATTGCATTGTGAAGAAAAACATTCCTGTCAAGTGTCCATTTCCCACTACCAAAACAGCTCCATCCTTGTTGTCTGTCACAGCAGTTCTTTGAGATTAGAGTGTTTAACATGTGTCATATCCTGACAGTCTACCATTAAAGATTACAGTCTGCTATTAGAGATTAAAAAATACAGTCCATTCACTGCTGTTGTATCTCCTAGAACATTTGGACCTGATAACACAAGACACAGCTGCAGTAACACAAAAGGATTGCTGAAATTGAGATTTTGTGTTGACAGAGCACTAATTTTAATAATGACAAATTGTCTCAGAATTCAACACTTTACATATTCATAACCCTTCTGCTCCTGAAACAAAGTAATTTATGTGTCTGAAAACTGTTCCCGTGCTTTAATTTGTACACCCTTGTAGATATCTTGTATTTTTAGTTCGCACATTTGACAAGAGTTGAATGTTTTCTTAGTAATATTTCTGCAAGGAAAGGTCACTGAGGCAATGTGTGAATGGAATTTTATCTCCCTTCTGAATTGTTATAGCACTTTAAACATGGCTTTATGCTACAGTTTATTGTATTTTAATTAATTATCACTTCCACTAGGCTGTGAGCATGTCTAGAACAGGAGATATATACATTTATTTATCATGAAGTCTTAATAGTTCCTGGCATATAAAAGAGCCAACACCACAAAATGAAATGTATGTAGGGCTCAGCAATCAAGTCATAATGAAGCAGATAGGTTTTATAAATTTACTGGGAAAAAAAGAAAGAACAAGCCACACAATGATAGAGAGCTCATGCTTCATGTTGAAGACAATACAGAGTAGTAATATCAGTATTAAACTGGGGAACTCATGTCCTGCTCTCTATGCTCTAATAGATAGGCATGACATTCTTAAAAGACTGTATGCAAATTTCGTTAATACATTTACATTTTTTAAAAAAAGCAGTGAACAATATACCTGTTAAGCAAAATATATCTATGAGCTGAATTTATGTGCTTGGCTGACAGTTTTTCAAACTTAGAAGAAAGTACTCAATAAATATGCTAATTACTAGGATTAGGGTACCAAAACATGTATCTTCGTAGCCCACTCATTTTGAATCAAGGTTTCATTAACCAGTTGTTTGTATTTTAAAATTTATTATTTATAAATCACATTTACATTAATCAACAAAACAAATAGCAATTCTACTGAAAATGAGATTAAAGTTGTAAAAATACGTTGAAAAATTAAAATTCAGTACAGTTTTTCTTTTTTTGTTGTTGTACAAATTTAAAGGAAAATATTTGGTATTTTGTAATGCTGAATCATAAATTTACTTCATTTCTAATAATTGTAAACAGTTGCTAGAGGACAGCATGAATTCTATTATTGAAATTTAGAAGTTCATGAGAAGATAAGTGAAAGATTGATAAATTTATAGTAGCTTAAAGCATTTAAATTAAAGGAAAAGCAACATTCCCAATTCTGCAAGTACTCATTCAGTTAAAAAATTGTCTCCATATGCTTTTGATTTATTTAGTAAAATTATTACTATATAATGCTTATATTTCTATAAATGATCACTGGTTAATAGGGAAATAAAGGTAAAAAAGGGGGATATAGAACTGGTGGAATATTGTTCCTAATTTTTTTGAGTAATATTTACTTGGAATCATTGACAGTTGTTATGTCAAAACAAAATGTAAGCTAATGAAATTTTTAGCAACTAAGAATAGAGGTAAAAATAATGAAAAAGAAAAAAACAAACTGAAAACATTGTTAAGAAGTTGGATGAATTTAATAGCCAGCATTTGCCTTGAGAATAGAGAATCATTGGCATGTTTGGTATGGTCTAAAAAGAGTTTGTGAAGTAAGAGGAACTTCAATTAGATTTTGAAATATAGATAGGATTTGAGTACATCAAGAAGAAAGAGCTTAATATCTCTTGCCCTGGATAGGAAGGAAAGCATGAAGATTGAACATGTAGGGTACCCTGGGTAAGAGTTAGCATGGCATTTGAGCAGGAGTGAAGGGTTTATAGACGGGGACAGTGGAATGTAGCTCAGGAAAGCTAGAGACCAAATAGAGGAGACCATTGTATCAATCAACATTGAGAAAGATACTGATGGAAAGACAAGTGAAGGAATGGATGGTTTGGGGGCTCGTTGCATTGTCTTATGCAGCGAGTGCCTGTATATGTAGCTGCCTTACTTTAATTCTTTGAATTAAACAAGTAATTGAATGTATATTAAATTCTTCAAAGTATAGAGGCAAGTCCCTGGATTCACTGAGGAATTCTTTAGATGGATGCAGAAAACCCTTTCTGGCAGTGATTTTGCCATTTCAAATTGCCAATTCATGGAGAAGAGAAATAAGTATTTGTGGCATAAACATCCAGGCTGTAACCTGAAATAATAGAACAGGTTATATACCTTCAAGTATTTTCTAAAATTGCAAAGTACAGTAAGCCAATTAACACATCATGTTTATTGTTTATAGTTTTGTTCATTATTATATAGTTTTTGGTAGAACTACTCATTCTCAATGGGAAAATTCATTTCTCTTATTATTAGCTTCCATATGCTGCTTCATGCAACAAGAAAATAAGGGAAAAAATGATGGAGTGATGGAGAGAAATAAATGCAGCAGCCACCTATTTCTATATTCTGCATGTCTTCTTATCTTCTAGCCTGTTTGTTGGCAAATGACAAACTGAAGTTTTGAGTATATTTTTGCATGGGTACTAAGTGCTTAGATTTTAAGATCCCTCACAAACAAAGGAACTCACAGGAGGACTGAGAAAACTGGAAAAGATAAGGAACTGTTTTGCCTTTGAGACTGTGGGATTATCAGATAGGCCTATGTAGCTTCTTTTCAGGAGGCGCATAAGAACAACTGATCCAATGTGAAATATACTTAGAAAACAACGATGCTGCAACACAAGAGGCTAACGTAAAGTCAAGTATTCTTAAATGTACTAAAGTTTTACTCTCAAGAATCTGAATTAAGAATCAAATGTTATGTAAGATACCAGGTGCTTTATGAAGGTAGACTACATGAATCTGAGAAGATCCGAGACAAAAGTAGTATACTCTATGGAATAACATCGACTTTAATATTTTTACTGTAAAAATTAATTCACTTCAGAAATTAAACATAATTTTCAAGTACAGAAAGAAACCAGATGAATAGAAATTAGTGTGGCAATTGAATCTAGGTTGTTTTAGGAATCATGGAAGAGAAGATTACACACCTGAACCAGAGTTCAGTGCTTACATGACAGAATTGTTTAACTAAATGTCTGTCTGACCATACATCCATCAGATTTGGTGCCAAGTTTTAGATTAACAAGAGGTTGACATTCAGCTGTGGCTACAGAGAAGAGGCTGTGCGATTAAAACTTATAAGCATTGCCTGCCTGCTTTTTGGCACAAAAACAAACAGGCATCCATGCATGGGTTTGCTTAATAATTATTCTGTCTATGAATTCCCAAACTATCTAGCTTAAAGTAATTTGGCATTAAAAATCCTTCAAATGTTCCGTAATACATCTGCTCACCTGGAGCGCATTCAATTCACTTATTAAAATAATGAGTTTGTTTGTCCCATGTAACATAACTTTTTCATCTTTTGGACTACAGTTGAGAAAGGGATGTTGACATACCACCAAGGGATTTCCCACTTTACTGTCCCTATGTAATGTCAGGTTTTCTCTTTACTGCCATTATCATGGTAAAAAGGGAGGTAGGCTCTTTTCATCTAATTACTTGTCTAGGTCTTGGTAAACCTTTTAATTCGGGGACTTGTGTATTGTCCCTGCCCTCTACCTTGTCAATTGCATCTACCACTCATTTATCTTAAAATGTAACTAAACTTTATTACAAGTTATGGAAATTCCAGGGAAGAAAAATTCATCTGACAAGTATGATCAGTTCAGTTTCAAACTTCTCAGTCAGTGCGGCTCAAGGTTTAAAGCATTTATTCACCCAGTCACTGATACAGAAGACTGTTGACGTTTGAAAATGTCAAATCACTAGCATTTATGATGCATTTCCTATGTGCTACAACCGTTTTTCGCAACCATCCTATCATGCTCATTTAACATATGAAGAAGCTAAAACTCAAGAGATTAAATAACTTATCTATAACAACACAGACTGTGTTAATAACACAGATTGTATTAAAAACACAAGAATTTTTGTCATTCCAAAGTCCAAGTTCTTAAACACTATTCTACATACAATGCATTATTTTTAGTTTCTTCTTGTTTATCCATAAAAGATTTCTTACATGTGATACAAGTTCACACCTGTAATTTTATTCTATTTTGTTGGCTTTGTTACTGCTTTCCTGATTAGGTCAGTGAGTAGCACTTTGACTCTGGCCTGAGAAATGCAATCTTACCTGTATTTCCTCCATAGAGAAAGCAAGAGAGGATGATAGCTGCAGATAGACTTGACACCTCTGTGTAGACCAGTCTCCTACCATGATTGCTTAGTGTCCAGTGACAGACTGATTATCCTTTATCTTCCATCTCACACTGCTTATTTTTTTCCTCTTCCCACATTTTTGATACTTTGGGAACCAGAATCACTGACATATCCCAATCTCTGTTCTTCTCTCTTTCATTTCCTTTCAGTCAGATCATTTCCACCGCCAGGTCCTCATCCGCAAATCTGTCCTTAGCTGTCAGTTCTTCTATCTACATTTAGGGACCCTGGATATTATCGTATGTTCTCAAATGACCTCCCTGATTGATATAAAATATGCACAACTACTTTTTCAAACCAACTTTCATAAGTTTTTATTTCTCAAAAAACGTATGTGTTTTAGCTCTGCCACCAAATTGGAAACTTCTTCAATTGTTATCCTCCCTTTGGAAAACTAAGGTATTCTTTCAGATTGCCCTCTTCAAATACTTGTGGATTGCTCATTTCAGTATGTGGTAGATTGAATTGTGTATCCTGATTTAGACATGTTCTCAATATTGATCTGCATTTTTGTGAGTGTGAACCCATGGTAAATAGGATCTCTTGAAGATGCTATTTTAGTTAAGGTTAGGTCCAACTGAGGGTGGGACTTAATCCAGACTACTAAAGTCCTTTATAGCAGAGGAAATTCAGACACAGTTAGAGAAAGCCATGGGGAGAAACCAGTAGCTGGAAGGCAACAGAATCCAGAAGAGAAAGTAGAGAGCATTGCCATTTGAGGCAAAGCAGGTATACAAACCGAGGAACTCCAAGGATCACTGGCATCAGCAGAATGTTACAGACTTTGAGGATAAAGCACTGCCTTGCTAATGCCTTGATTTTGGACTACTCTTAACCTCAAAACTGGTAGCCAATTAATTCCTGTTGTTTAAGCCAAACTACTGTGCCATATTTGTTATAGCAGCCTGGCAAACGATCATTCTTCAAATGATTGCTGTCAGACTCATCCTTGACAGGTGATAAATGCACAAATTATGGCACTGGTTATTGCTTATCAAATATTAAAGAAAAGTCAAGCAAAAAAGTGAGAAGCAGGTTGAAGATCACCTTGAAGATTACTTCAAGCCAGGTACTAAGAGCATATGATCATAAAATCTATGCTGAACCCGAACACTCTGGCAGAGATAATAAAACTTGTGTTCACGTTAGGTAATAAAGTGTTTGAGGTTAAGACATACTTAGAACAAAGTTTGGAATTCAAGAATGGTGCAGCAAAATTGATAATCCTCATAGAAGTTTACAAAGACCTTTAGAAAATGTCAAAGCAAACATTAATCATAAGCTACTTTCAAAAATCTTTCATGCTGTCTCCAAGCTACACTTTCCAGAGAGGTAATCTTGGATGGGGGGGAAAGCATAGAACTTTATATCAGATGCACCTGTGTCTAACTTCTGGTTTCATTGTTTTCTAACTCCTGGCCTTGGGGAATCTCTCCTCTCAAAGCCTCAGTCACTCCATCTGCAAATTGGGGATAATGATACCCACAACAAAAGTTGTTTTGAGAGGTAAGCACTTGGCTTACAGTCAACATGAAAACTGTGTTTTTGAATGCACAATATATTCACATATTGGCACAGAGTTGAGCCTCAAGAAATAAATCTTGGTGCTTTCATCAAGCCATTCTTTGGAGACCCCAACGCTCTTCGCCACCCAAATCTTTTGCTCTGTTGTATACTAAGAGGTTTTTTCATAATTTTTAATGCACTTACACAATATATTCATACAAATTTTTTGTAGCTAAAAATGGAAAGTTCTAAAGTCTAAAAGTCTTTCTAAAGTCTCTTAATTTTTATTTTTGTGGATTCTGCATTTGTGCCCTTTTCCAGGTTTTAGTTTTAAAGGAAAGTAGCTTTTCAAAAATGATATATTTATAGTTTATTGAGATGGCTGTAAGTTAGTGAAAAATGTAAATAAAATTTTAGACCAACTTTACATAAATAAATGGGAAGTCAGGAGCGTTTTGAGAAAACTCCATTAACACATAAGGCCTCTCACAGATAGAACAATGTTACGTGTAATAAGAATAGACCTTATCCATGGGAAATGCTCTGGGAAGAGTCCTTGAAGCCCTTTTTCTCAAGAATCACAGCCACCAGGATTTTCACTAAATATATGGCGGCAAATGCTATGCAGAACCTTTCCACCAAAAGGAAATTCTACCTTTCAACTGACTCCCTATGAACATAAAGCACAAATTGGGTGTTTAAAAAAAAAGCTGGGGAGAGAGGCATAGATAGGTAGGAATAGCATTTTTTCTTTACATAATTTGTCTCTTTTCTTTGTTTTCTCTCTTCTTTGTTTCTCTCTTTCTCTACTTTTTACTATATCATATTAGTTTCTGGCCAGTGCAGTAAGAAAAGGAAAATAAATAAAACACATTTATATTGGAAAGGAAGAATTAAAACTTTCTTTATCCACACACAGCATGATCGTCTATGTCAAAAATCCTATGAAATCAGTAAAATAACTCCTGGATGTAGTTAAGTGAGTTTAGCAAGGTTGTAGATACAAGAGCAATGTACAAAAAATGAGCTGTAATTCTGCATACAGGCATTGAAAGTTGGAAATAGAAATTGAAAAAATACCATTTACAGTAATATTAAAATGTACAAAATACTTAAAAGATAAACTCGACAAATGTGTTTAAGACTTTTATACTGAAAACTGCAAACCTCTGCTGGGAGAAATTATGACTGTACATCTTTGCTTTGTTCCTGATCTAAGGAAAACATTCTTTCATCCCTAGTATGATGGTAGCTCTGGGATTTTTTTCAGTGCACTTTTTCAGGTTGAGGAAGTTCACTTCTATTCCTAGTTTGCTGAGAGTTTTAAGTCAGTAAAGGATGTTGGATATTCCTTCATCTATTAAAATGATCATGTAGCTTTTCTTTTTTGGTGTGTTAATATGGTGAATTACATTGATTGTTTTTTTTAATGGGTAGGTAACCTTGCCATCTCAGGATAAATGCCACTTGGTCATGATATATTATCCCATATTGTTGGGTTTGATTTGCCAAAATTTTTGTTAATAATTTTTGCACCTATGTTCACGAGGGATTATGCTCTATAGTATCCTTTATGTAATGTCTTTCTCTGGACTTGTTATGAGAATAATTCCAGAAGCATTCCATCCTATTGAACTTTCTGAAAGTGTTTGTGTGCAGTTGGTATTATTTCTTTCATAAGTGTTTGATAGAATTCCACAGTGTGGCCATTAGGTTTGGCATTTTCTGGACTGCACATTGTATGAATATATCTCAATAAAATTGCTTTAAAAGAAAAAAGTAACAATTAAATTTTTAATTTAAAAATTTGTTTTAGCTAAAAATTCAACTTTTTTATCTCTCCTGATGCGAGCTGTGGCTGTTTGTGTCTTTCAAGGAAATTGTTCATTTCATCTATGTAGTCAAACTTATTGGTGTAAATTTGTTGATAATAATTCTGAAAAATCTGTAGTGATATCAGTTCTATAATTCCTGATGTTGGTAATTCATGTGATCTGCTTTTTTTGTTGTTCTACTAATCACTCTGTCTAATGGATGACCAACCTTATTGATCTTTGCAAAGAATCAGCTTTTGGTTTCATTGATTTTCTCTATTCTTATTCTGTTTTTTATTTTACTGATTTTTTTTCTCTGGTCTTTATTGTTTCTTTTTTCTTTCTCACTTTGGGTTCCTTTTCTCTTTTTTTATCTGGATTTTTATTGTGGCAGCAGAGATTATGGTTTTGAACCCTTGTCTTTTTTTTTTATTATATATGCACTATTGCTATAAATTTCCCACTAAGTACTACTTTAGCTACATCCCACAAATTTTGATTCCCTTTTGATTTCTTCTTTGATCCATGTGTTACTGAGAATTGTTTTATTTATTTTCCCAATATTTGGGTATTTCCTACATAGTGTTTTGTTGTTGGTATATAAATTGATTTCATTGTTCACAGAATATATTTTGCATGACTTAAATTCTTTTAATACTTTGAGACTTTTTTATGGTCCAAAATATGGTCTATTTTCATAAATGTTCTGTGTGAATTTGGACAGAATATATTCTTCTGTTATTGGTGAAAGTGTTCTATAAATATCAATTAGCTCAATTTGTTTGATGATGTTTTTAATGTCTTGTGTACCCTTATTGATTTTCTATTTACTTCTTCAATCAGTTATTGAGACAGGTATGTGGCAATCATGACTATAATTTTGGATTTGTGTATTTTTCTTCGAGTTCTATCAGTTTTTGCTTCATGGTTTAAAGACGCTCTTTGGTACAAAAAAGTTTTGATTATTACATCTTCTTGCTGAATTGACTTCTTTATCATTGTAAAATTGTCCTTTTTGTCATTGACAATATTCTTTGTTCTGAAAGTTCTTTTGTCCTCTAGCTTTGTGAAAAAATGCCAGTCATAATAGCCATTCTAATGTCCTTGCCTACTAATTCTATCAGCCGCGACATTTTGGAGTTGAATTTGATAGATTGATTTTCTCCTTATTATAGGTTGTTTTTACCTAACACTTTGGTGCTTTCTCAGGTTTAATTTGCTGCTATAAGTGTGAATTTTACCTTTTTGAGTGCTGGGTATCTTTGTATTCCTTTAAATATTCTTGAGCTTTGTTCTGACATGTAGTTAAATTACTTGGAAATTGTTTTGGGTCTTGCTGTTATACCTTATTAGTTATGAGGAATATTGGTCAATATCTGACCAATATTGATTAACATTTCCCCACTACTGAGGCAGGACCCTCTTGGCTGCTCTACTCTGTGGCCCATGAATGTGAGGTTTTCCACTCTGGTATTTAGGAATAGGAAATATTTCCAGCTCTTTGTTAGATGGGAGATGGTTACTGGTATTTGTTCCCCTGGCCTCACCTGGATCAGTACTTAGCTAAAGACTCAGGGTGACCTTTTGCAATTCTTAGCAGTTCTCTTTCTGAGCAATTCCATACTTCCTGTTACTCTACCCAGGGAGCTCTAGCCTTATTAGCCCTGTTGGAATCCTAGCTCTTCTCTAATCAGGTTAAAGAGTGGACTCTTCTTTGATTTTCTCTTCATGCATCAGGCAGTACCCTGGAGCAATCATATGCCTCACTTTATTTCCCCATCATTTTGGGATCACTATCTATTTTGCCTGCTATCTAATGTCTTGAACATTATTATTTCATATATGTTGTCTGGATTTTAGTTGTTTCAAGTGGGAGGAAAATCTGGTCCCTGTTACTCCATCTTATTTAGAAGTGGAAGTTCCCTTTCCATTTTAATTGTGGATTACTCTTTAATTTATTGTCTCACTCAGTACCAGGCACTCCAGTACAAAGAAGTCTTCCAGTTGTTATTTCATCTTAGTATAAAAGGTAGTGCTAAGTGATGGTTGGGGATTCCTGCAACTTTTTCCTCAAATATCTCCAAGCAACTCTAATTTTATCCTCTCTTTCTCTACTCCTTCATCCTTAGAATAGAATAGACCAGGAGGGCTCACCCAAGGTTAATTCTTTATATTCTGAGTGGGGTTCCTATTTGTTGTCAGGGAACTTTTCCTATTAATAACCCACTCCCTTCTCCTGCCCTAAGTAAACTCTTGCAACTGTATTCTCTCTCCTCTCCACTACTCCTTAGTCTGCAGTCACCCAGGCTCCTTATTCTAAAATAGCCTTCAAATCACTTATGCCCTGGAGTTGCTATGCAAACTATCTACTACTTTCCTGACAGAATTCTTCAAGTTCTTTCATTTTTCCCCCAGGCACTGATTCATCAGCATCTTTATATTTGGGTTGGTTTAGACCTCTATACTGAAACTTATTCCTCTTTTGAAAGTGACTAATGACTTCCTACTTGCCAAATCCTGACTTTACATTGATAATGAATTCCATGTACATCATTTACAGGTGTATATATCACATATAATTTACTTTGTGATCTTATCCTGCACATATACTTTTGCACTTTTTAAAAAAATGTTTTGTTCTTCGAAATACCATACATAAAGAAACGTGCAGGGCCTCAAAAGAAATTATGCAGCCAACCTACAAATAAACTCACTTCACTCTCTCACTCCCCCCAGTGTGAGACATGACTTACAGGGGTGTAAGTCTCCCTGATAACATGGGATGTGACTCCCAGACATGAGCTTGGCCTTGGCATCGTGGAATTGAGAATGGCTTCTTGACCAAAAAGGGGAAAATAAATGAAACAAAATAAAGTTTCAGTGGCTAAGGCATTTCAAATAGAGTTGAAAGGTCATTCTGGAGGTTATTCTTATGCATTATAGAGATATTCCTTTTTAGCTTCCAGTGTATTAGAATAGCTAGAAGGAAATACCTGAATTTGTTAAACAGTAGTCCAGTAGACTTGATTCTTGATGATAATTTTATAACTATATAGCTTTTATCGTGTGACTGTGTGAATGTGAATGAATGCCTTGTGACTGACACTCCTTTTATCCAGTGTATGAGCAGATGAGTAATAAAATAAAGACAAAAAATATATAAATAATAGAGGGGGATAAGGAGTTTGAGATGCTTTGGATGCTCTTTTTTTATTTTTATTTTTATTTTTATTTTTTATTTATTTTTGAGTAGTGAAAGTGTTCTAAAGTTGATTGTGGCGATGAATACATAACTATTTGATGATACTGTGGGCCACTGATTGTATACATTGGATGGATTATATAGTGTGTGAATATATCTCAATAAAATTTCATTTAAGAAACTATAATAAAAAAAGAGAGAGAGATCACGCATACTGAAATCATCTCTGAATCTGCTTCCTTTCAAAAGGGTCAAGTCTGCTTAACAAGTTTGCATTAAAATTTGTTTATCATGTATTTAAAATCTAATAAATCAATACATTAAAAATGATTTGAGTATAAAAAGTAGATATTGAAACTCTCCACCTTCTTATATTTGCAGAATTATGGTATGCAATTATCAGGGACCTAAAAACCTTGAAATCATTGAACCAGTGACAGCTATGAATATCTGTCTCTGTGGTATGGCTATGGCTCAGTCTTGGAGATCATTCACCTATATTTCTTTTAGTTAAAACCAAGAAAAAGGACTCTAATTAGTGTGGTTTTCAATCATAATGGCCGTTTAGGAGAAGATCATCTCTTTCTGAAATTATTGAATTTTGACAAACCACTGTACTTTGGAAGAACACATATTATTCTGGGTATTCACCTGGGCTATAAATGTATTGCTCAGATTGCAAGCAAGCAGCTATTCCGTTTGTTTGTTTAAGATAACTATGTTTGTTTGTTTCTATGTTTGCATGTTTTTAAGAAAATTATGGTTCTAGTCATCTGCCCCTCATGTTTGCCAAACTCAAGCAAATTCAAATCAAACTTTATTTGATTTAAAATAAAGGAAAACAAAGCAGAAATTAAAAAGCCACCCTCCCCAACACATCCCCTCGCTGTGAATTTGAAGCCTGTGTGATCTGAACTTTGTTTTCCCATCTTAACTATAGTATCTGGAAATCTCTAAAAATTAGAATACCTATTGACATCTACAGGAATTTTCATTTAAGTTACAGATACCAAGGCGAAAGCTATTGGAATGAAATAAGATTCTGAAATGTTTAGCTCAGGGTTCCTACGGAGTTGGCATTATATATTTATTTCATATTCAAGTTTTTCGAAAGATGTTATTCTTGATGTCATCTGCCTTTCACAAACAGTAGTGACTTCAATATGAAGATCTTTGTCCTTTCAATATTGCATAGTTATTAGAAAGAAAGTTAGGTGATGAAGTATGAGAGAGATCCTCCAGTTCACAAAATGCTATCTTTTCCATAAGAATTATCTCTAAGTAACCAGTTCTTTTGGCCATGAAGCAATCCCTATTTCCCACTCAAGCAACATAAGTTTTTACTGTAATACATGTAAACATATTTCTCATCTGTTTTGCCACTTATAGCTAACACATTAATAATATCACAAAAAAATGAAGCATTAGCATAATAACTGAAGGAAGAAACAGAAAACTGCTCAGAATATCTTTGTTTCTTTACTGTGGAACTGCCCAAGTTATTATCAGTAATAATTATTGCTATTATTCATCCTAACATCATCTAACAGGACAATTTTTGTGTCAATGATACATGTATACTTTATGTCATAAAGATCATAAACATGAAGAAAATAGAAATGTGTGTGCATATGCATATCTGAAACTTACTTTTGAAAATGTTCATCCAATTGCTTTGCTGCATAGATGCTAAAAAATTGCTGAATGTTAAAAGACATTTTGCACAATGACCATATTGATGTTTCTGACATATTTCACAAAAAAAAGGATAAGTTTTGTACCATTTTAGCTATCTGTAGGGCTAGTTTTACAGAGAACAAAATATATAAATTATTAATAGCAATAATATTAAAATACTCACTTGCAAGTAAACATATAGGCATTATATCCACATTCCCTCCACTAACTATGGAATGACACAGAGATACTATAGAAATTCTTCAGATACTCCAATAATTTTGAGATATTGGTATTTCTTGCCCACCTATGCAGTTAATTAAAGTCAGTGAAAGACTGGAATAGGCACAATAAGGAATATTTTCCTTCTCTGGTAATGGATTGATTGTAATGGATTGATTTCACATACATAGACTTTGCCTACACCATTGAACCAAGCTGAAAAAAAGAAAAACAGACAAATCCAGGCAATGATGATTTGTGGAACTCTGTTTCATCATCATGGTCTGCCCAAAATATAATAACATGATAAAAATTATTTCTTCTTTTACTTTGCACAAATCAGTCTGGGGTGCATATATAGCTTCAACCTAATAGATTATCTTATAAAGTTCCAACAGTCCCGAGACCACTTCATTGTTAATTGGTGTGAATAAAGCTTGATAAGTGGGCTATTCATCATGGATATAATTATACAACTAATATTTAACTTTATCTTAAAGTCATTGTTTAGCACCCACACCTTGAACATTTCCATAATGTGTTAACAAAGATTTCTTGTCAATTTATCTCCTGTTAACAGAGAAGACATAATCTGACTTTTTAATCAGGGAATCCTTATGAGAGTAGATAAAGGGTTTTATTTGACTTTGCCTTAGACCAAGGATGCTGGGTTTGTTGTTTGTCTGCTTGTTTTTTAAGAGTAAACAAAACAAAACAAACAAACCTTTGTCAAGCTGATTTCATGCAGTTTCATTTTTAATGATAACTCTTTTATGGTTGCAATTAGCATCAATTTTTGGACTTATACTATGTGTAAAAAAAAAAGAAACCTTGGAATTAATCCAATCCACTTTTCAATCAGTTCATTTGAGGATATTATATTTTCAAGTCAACCACTTTCCAATTAATTTTGACTGGTGTGCAGCACAGTTACAATTCTATTCCTGTCCATTTACTTCTATTAAAGATTCATTGTGGGTAATCAAAGAATTTTTAATTGGCTGTTGTTTTTTGTCTTAAAGGTTTGCTTCTGACAATTTAAAAAATAATCCTGCAGTGTGTGCTGGAAGGTAACTCAATTTTTGTAATCAACAGTCCTCTGGACACATATTCATTTATTACTATTTCTTCCATCAGCTGACTTATTTGAGATTAATTCTGATGAAGTGCCTTCAAACAAGGACTTCTATTGGTTTACATTAAGGAGGAAATTGTGGAAAGGCAGCTTTCAAACAGGAGAAATTAGAAAAAGAAAAATTACAAACCTTGGAATCAATTTTTTATGAGACACAACATAATTAGCTATAAAATATGAACTGAAAAGTATTATTCTCAATAGACCCTGATATTTTGTTTCATTTATGAACTCTGTATTAAGAAGGAAAATGAGGGAGAAGAATTGGAAAGAAAGATAAACTTAAAAATCATATTTAGGGAGAAAAATTGTGCAGAAAAGCTTGAGTTAGGAAGAAACAGATTTAATCATATATCTGGAGTTGCATGATAAAAGTCCCTTTGACTTTTATGTTTGTACTGTAATTTTTCTATCATGTTATCACCTTTAGCAGTATTGCTTGTTTTGAAAGGAGATATTTAGGGGAGATTATTTTACAGATAAATATTATTTAATAACATACTGTTCAGTATAAATGTAATCTTTGAACTTCCATACCATAAACAAATGGATGTGGTTAACCCATCCCATCCCTCTAGGTCAGTTTACAGCCTATGCATAACACAGATACGAGATATATCAGAAACTTAATTACATTTTCCCCACAGTTATTGAAGCACAATGAAATAATTTTCTTTGTCCTGCTTTAGATCTTTTGAATTTAATTATCAATGAGAGATTTTTTTTTTTTTTAATTCTTTTGTCTAGACTATATCCAGGCTTCCAGTCAAGTTACACTTGAATGTATATAGAACTCCAGCTTTTCTGAAGGGATTAGGGTGCCTTTATTTTTCACAATTAAATTTGTCAAGAGTAGACACTTGTGCATAGTTTGCAAAAAATATGGCTTTCAAAAAATAAAACCATAAATAATTTTAATAACTCTGTTATTTTAGAGATTCATGATTCTGTTTTCTTGAAATGGACTCCAATTTTACAGAAAAGAAGTACTCTGTCAGCTTAATCTAATGGGGAAGTGCATTTGAATGAGAGAAATGAGAAATAATTGTTCTCTTATATGACCCTAACTAACTAAGAAATATTTTACCATTTTTGCTTTAATCTAATATTTTGAAATTCTGGGAAATAGCATAGTGGCACTGAATGAGTGTCTGTGTTGATTTAATTGGTTGCTTTGCTTTAAAGTCCTGTCTCATGCTTGTCTTTGGATGCATTGCAGTCTTTGAGAAGAAACATCTGGCTCAAAGTAAAAGCACAGACTCTCAACACAGAATGCCTGTCCTAAAAAGCTGGTCCTGACATTTACTAATTGTGTAACCTCAGGGACATGTTATTCCACAGACTCTTCATCTGTAAAATGGGAAAATAATAGTACCTCTCACAGGGTTGTTATGAGGATAAAATTAAGTTAATCCATGCAAAGGACTTACACCAATGCCTGGTAAGTAGAACATTCTCAATAAATGCCATAATTTTTAATTTATTCTATTTAATAAATAGATTTATAAGCACTGAGTCACATTGGTGGAGTAACATGAATTTTATATACAAACTCCACCCTTAAACTGCTCACCATATAAACAAAAAACAGACAAGTTAACGATTGTTTTTAATACATTATGATAGGTGCTTGGTTAGATGTTTATCCAAGCCAATATGGGAAGTTAGAGGAGGGGAATCTAACTTAGGGGAGAGATGGAGGTGGTCAGGAAGTTTTTCAAAGAGATGTACCTGAACTGAGTCTGGAGAAGAAAAAGATATGCAAAGAAAGAATGAGAAAAAGAGAGAGGGGGGGGAGAGGGGAGAGGGAGGGAAGGAGGAAAGGAGAGAGAGAGAGAGGGAACAGGAACATGGGCACTATCTTACAGACATGGAAAAAAAAAGTCTCATTTGGGAAGCAACCAATATCAACATTGCTGGATGGTATAGTCTTTGTGATGGGGTGAGACTACGGTTCCAGAGGTGATTGCAGTAGTCAGATTAGGAAGAAACTTGCAGATTATGCTAGGATGTTAGCGCTTCTCTTGAAGGGGAGCCATTAAATGATGTTCAGGGGAATGCCTTGAAAACATTTTTGTTTATCAAAAAATATGTCTGGCAGTAGGGTGGAAGGTGAATTAAGGAAGTAATATTGGTAAGAAATATTCACCAAAGAGGAATGATCAAATAAATAATGATAAAGTCATATTTTATTCTATAATATAATCATGCATAGTATGACTAAATAATTTTGATGTTGGGGGAAATCCTCATGCTGTAATACTAAGTTAAAAGGTCAGGATACAAAAGTATGGTGATGCATATTTTAAAAGTACTTCATAGTGCTTTAAAATGTTAATTGTAGCGAATATTATAGTTCCTTTTTTCCCTTTTATTTTTCACATTGTCTGCAATAGGCATGCATTTACTACCTTTGTTTCCAGAAAAAGTACAATTTTAAACATTTTGAAACAGCTCAGTTAAGTTAAATTCTGGTGAGCATTTCTCCCTTTCTTGGACAGTTAAAACAATGCTGACCTACTTTTTAATTATGTAGAGTTTGTCAAATATAAAATGCTTGGCCCTTCCATTTTGTTTTAGATGATATGCAAAGTCACTTATTTGCTAACAGCTGCAGGACACTTGTGCAGTTTGAGTTATGAATTACATTTGGATTTTTGATAATTATTTTTTATGTTATTCAAGGTTAAATTTTTCTCCTTATCTAATTAGACTCAGAAAAAATAGACCAAAATCAAGAAAAATGTGAGCATACACACACACATACAAAAATAGAAAACATCCAAATCTCTTTTCTTAGAACTATAAATTAATGCTTGCAAGCATGTACATTTAATATTCTGAAACACTTTTGATTTTACATCATTGCCTATTCTTGTAATTATAGCAAAGAAATTAAACCATATATTGAAATAATCTATTTTTAGAAATTGATTAATGTAAAGTGTGTAGCAATATTATTAGGTTTAAAGATGAAGGAAAATTTTCATGAAATTATTTTATAATATATAATGCTTTGAATACCATGCCTTCTATGCACACCCTAATCAAAGTAGGGTGGAGATATGACCCAAATTTATAATTGAAGAATATTTATATATTTATTGTTATTTTAAAAACTCATGCTTCAAAATATTACCCCTCCTATTTGGGAATATCCTTCAATGAAACATAAACAGTGATCAGTATTATAAAAATTTTAAAGTTTTCCTTTAATTATTGTGATGATTAAAGAATAAAGCATTCTTGGGGATGAAGCTCAGGGGAGGTTTGTTATGTAATTTATTACATCCATGCTGACTTGGCATCAAAGCTAGAGGCTTAAATTCATCCTAATTTAGATGAATTTAATGCAATTCAAGGATTTCTAAATTAAGAAATCACCAATTTCTTTGGGTAAATCCTCACTTGCTAATAAGAATATTTTTATGGATTAGAACAAATTAAAAATTTATTGAGATGGCTAGCAGGATATATCTTTAAAACACCAGAAGAGTTGCTAATATCCCATTTGAAATGCAGATTTTATTTCTAATATTGTCTTAAACAGTTTGGTCTTATAGAGAGCTCTTCTTGCTTGGCATAAGGAATTATTCCAGGACAAATAATTCTTTGACTATTGTAAGGCAATGATATTTAGAGCTGTATTTATTAGCTTATCTCATCTGTTAAACATTTATGAGCTGGTTCTTCATCATCTAAAATGGCAAGGGAGCAAGAAAGATGAGCTGGAAAAAAGATACTATGAGACCTTGTGGACACTGAAGAGATGCAATCACTAGTACAGATTCTGTCTCAGGATGTCTTAAATATGTCAGTGCACATTCTCTTCAGAGTCACTCAAAGGCTTGGTGAAGGAATTGGGGGAAAATTAAAGGTACCCAATGAGGCATAAACTGTAGTATGTGAGCAAAAATGGAAAGCTCGTCTTGTTCATCCATGTCCTTAAATTTCTCAGAATTGCCATTTCAGGAAATGAACTTTTCTATTAGAAGGAAAAAGAAGCCCTAAAACACCATCATATTTCAAGATTATGACAGTAATTCAAGGGAGAGGGTTTTCTGTGTATGTATGTAGAGTGGCTTGTTCTTTGTCCTAGATAAAATGAGAGGATTTTCTTTGCAATTATTAACAAGAAATAGCAGTGACTGGATAATGTTCCTAAATATGTGGAAGAAATTTCACGCTATTGAAATCTATTTTTTGTTCTATAGATATCTCATTCAGTCCTTTAACTTTTCATGCCATCTAGATTCCAATATAGCTCGTAGTTATATAGCTCCTGACCAAATGACTAATGTTTTAGATGACTAAGAAAGAGGTACACTTATTCACTGTTGGTGGGAATGTAGACTTGTGCAACTGCTCTGGAAGGCAGTTTGGTGGCTCCTCAGGAAGCCAAGTAAATAACTGCCATATGCTCTAGCAATCCCATTACTAGATATATACTCTGAGGAACTGAAGGCAGAGACACCAATGGACATTTGTACACCAATGTTTATGGCAGCATTTTTCATGATTGCCATGAGAAGGAACAACCCAAGTGTCCATCAACAGAGGAGTAGATAAACAAACTGTGGTATGTACATGTGATAGAATATTATGCATCTCTAAGATGGAATAAATTTGTGACACATATAACAACATGGATGAACCTTCAGGACATTATGTTGAATGAAATTAGTCAGAAACAATAGGATAAATACTATATGGTCTCACTAATACGACCTAACAATAATGAGCAAACTTTGAGAGTTAAAGCTGAGAACACAGGTTATCAGGAGATAGAAAGAGGGTAGAGATTGGGCATTTGATGCTGAAGGAGTACAGAATGTTCAGTGGGATTGAATGTAAAGATCCAGAAATGGATAGCACAATACTATCTGATAGTAGCACAATACTGTAAGTATAATGGACAAAGCTGAGTCTGAGTATAGTTGAAAGAGGAAGGCTAGGGGCATGTGACACCAGAAGGAAAGACAGGAGATAAGGACTGGGACTCTACACTTTAGTGAAAACTAGAGTGGACAATGATGGTGATTAAATGTACAAATATAAGAAAGTTTTTATGTGAGGGAGAACAAATGAATGTCACCATTGCAAGGTGTTGAAAATGGGATGGTATACAGAAAAAATACAATCAATGAAAACTAGAGTCTATAGTAATAGTGTAATATTCTTCTGTTAATTGTAACATAACATAGACAATATGCCAAAGCTAAATGACAATGAGACGGGGATACATTGGAGGGGTATGGGATCCTTGTTTTTGATGTGGTTATCTCTCATTTTTATTTCTTCTCATTATTTATTATTATTTTTTTCTTTTTTCCTCTGCTTCTTTTCTTGTGGAAGAAATGGAAATTTTCTCATATGGATTGTGGTGGTAAATGCATAACTATGTGATTATACCAGGAGCCATTGACAGTTCACTTAAGATGGATTGTATGGTGTGTGAATAAAACTGTTTCAAAAATAAACAGAAAGCTACAAGTGCTGGAGAAGATGTGCAGAGAGAGATATAGCTATTCACTCTTGGTAGGGCAGTAGAATGGTGCAGCCCCTCTGGAGGAAGTGTGGTGGTTCCACAGGAGGCTGGGTGTAGGGCTGCCATATGATCCTGCAACCCCATTATGGAGTGTATACTTGGAAAAACTGAAAGCAGGGACACAGACATTTTCACACTAATGTTTATGGCAGCATTATTCATGGTTTCCAATGGATTGAGGTGGCCTAAGGGTATACCGATCGATGGATGAACAGAGGGGTGAAATGCACGTATACATACAATGAAATATTGGGCAGCTGCAAGAATGACTAAAGTTGTGAGGCATGCAACTTGGTGAATGAATCTTGAGGACATTAGGTTGAGTGAAATAAGCCAAAAATGAAGGGACAAATATTGTAAGGCCTCACTAATATAAAGTAAATATAATGAGCAAATGCTGCAAATTGAATTTGAGAGCATAGGTTATCCGGGGATAGAACAGGGGCAGAGATTGGACAATCAATGATTAAGAAGTACAGAATGTTCAGTGAAGCTCATTGTAAATGTTCCTAGATTGTAAGCTCTTTCAGCAGTCACATTTATCCCTGTGTTTTAACTTTTCTCTCTACATTCTGAGATGCTGTGCTTTGTCTATAACATGGTAGTTGCCTGCAACACTGGGTATCTGTGTGACACCTGAGACTGAGAGTTAGAGTTCTGCAGCTCTGTATGTCAGCATTACTCCATACAGCAACTGATAAAGAAGCTGAAAAAAAAGATCAGACTACAATTAGAGATATGAATGAAATGGACTTTGTTAGGACTAAGGTAAATTACAGTACAGGGTAAAGGATGATATGGACTGTATTTTAATATTATAGCCTATGGGTGAGACCAAAGGAAAAGAGATCTATTTGGTACAAAATTTATACTTTCTGCAGCACACTATCTAATTTAATCTGTCCGGTCAGTTTATTTAAACAACATAATTACATAGAACCTAGAATAGGGAATGAGTTCTTGTTATTCTGTATAGGCTAATGTAATGCCCAATACATTCCAGAATATTTTGGGCAGAGAATAAAAAAAGTATTTACAAAGATTAAGGAAAAATGTGGAACTATTAAGCTTTCCTACTATTCTCTTAGGCAAGAGGGGCTCCCAGTTTGATGAGCCAAGCCCTCAATATGGAGGCTTCCCCTTATGAGACATCTCTCCAATGGCAAAACTAAGCCTACATATAACTATGCCTAAGTGTCACCCCCAGAGAAACTCTTTTTTTGCTCAGATCACCTGCATCTCTAAGCCAACTCTGCAGATTAATTCACTACTCTCCCCTGCCTATGTGGGACATGACTCCTGGGGATGAACCTGGCACTGGCATTGTGGGACTGAGAATGCCTTCATGACAAACAGGGGGAAAAGAAATGCAACAAAATCAAGTTTCAGTGGCTAAGAGATTTCAGATAGATTTGAGAGGTCATTCTGGGTGTTATTCTTATGCATTGTATAGGTAGTTCTTTAAGTTTCTAGTGTATTAGAATAGCTAGAGGGAAATGCTTGAGGCTGTTGAACTGTAATTCAGTAGCCTTGATTCTCGATGATGATTGTATATTATATAGCATTTATTGTGTAACCATGTGATTGTGGGAACCCTGTGAGTGATACTTCCTGGATCCAGTGTATGGGCAGATGAGTAATAAAATAAAGACAAAAAGTATATAAATGATAGTGGGGGTATAGGGGTATGGGATGTTTTGAGTGCTCTTTTTCATTTTTTTTAAATTACTTTTTTATTTTTATTTTTGCATGGGGAATACTGAGGTTGTTCTAAGATTGATTGTGGTGATGAATGCACAAGTATGCGATGACACTGTGAGCCACTGATTGTATACTTTGGATGGATTATATGATGTGTAAACATATCTTAATAAAAAAGAATCCCATGTGGGTTAGTAAGCCCTTTTCCCCAGTGCAAAAAAAAAAAAAATTATTTTGCATGCCAATATAATGTATATAATGCATTGGTACAGTAGGAATAAATATAATTTAGATGTAAATAAATACTTATGCATTTTGAGAATACTTGCTCAAACTTATTTTTATTGAAATAGTTTATGTTAAAAAATGTTGGATACTGTTGCATTAGATGGAATTTCTTGCTTTTCTTGACCCATGGCAAGAGAAGAAATAGAAACCATACATTAATATCTTTCATGCAAATTAAGGGGAACATTCTGTTGTTTAATAAGGTAGCAATAATCCTGTCAGACCTGGTATCTTTTCTCTAGATTTCCTTGAAAATTAAGCAGGCAAGGCATTAGAGTTTTGTAATTTGCTTATGTTAAAGCTGAGGTAGCAGGAAATTGAGATGGGTAGTACTTGAATTTCCAGTCCATGCTTTTAATCACTATCTTTTAAAAGGCAAGAGCAGCTGTCTTGTTCCCTTTTAGTGTTTCTTTTCTCTTTTTCTGTTTTTTTAAGTCCTAGCATCACCACACTGAGAAGAGGACTCAAGAGGGTGGCAGCTGGGGGTAGGAGCATTTTTTACATCTGCTCCTAAAATTTCTTCTTTACTTCTCAATATCCAATCTTTATTTTCTCCTAAAATATAAAACTAGCACTATTTTTAGTGAAATTAAAAATAAAGAGGAATTTAATTTGAATGCAATATATTGCTTAGCAAAGGTGCTACGCACCTGAAAACCAGGTACTCTAAAAGAGTTGCCAAAAATAAAAACTCTGTAGGTAAATATTCTCACCAACCTCATTTCATTCTCAGGGATTTTCCAGCATTCACAAACAGGCAGTTTGTTCCTTGCCTCTCTGTTCTGCCTGTTAAGGTCAAAGCCACAGAAGTGCCAAGTCCGCAGGAGTGGGTCTGGAAAGACTGTGCAATGCCACCACACAGCCAGTGACCAGCCGTGTACTTGGTTTTTATTTCTTCATGGTTTACTTTTTCTACACTGACACCAGGTAGGATGCACTGAGGTTAACAAGTCTAATTAGAAGTTAAGATGACCAGATATTAAATTCATCCCTCTTTTATAATAGTCTAACTCTTAATGGTCAAGGATGTGGAATGAACTGTGGTCTTACTTTGCATAATGAAATTAAAAGTTAAAAAATGTTTTTCTTGGGCAGTGACATTTTAAAAACAGATTTCTTTCTGTTTTTATTTGGCACATAAAACACTTCATGAAAGACACTAAGTGGACTAGTATAATGAGTATGCTTTTATAAATTTAAGTTCGTTTTAAAATCCACTTCATTGATTGTTAATTAAAATCTATATTTTATCATTATACACAACATTGAAAGTCAGTGGACAGTGTAATAGTACTACATGTATTTTTGTGGTCTAGTAGTATAATGATTCAAAAAATAATGAACTTAAATTGTTCATAAAGAGAACCAAAATAAATAAGGAGGAGAAAGAGAAGAAGAAGGAGGTGAGGGGGAGAAAGTGGAAGAAGGAAGGAAGGAAAGAAGGAAGGAAGGGAGCAAGGGAGGGAAGGAGGAAGATAAGAAAGAGAAGAAAAGAAAGAGAATATAAGAAAAATGGGAAAAAATGCCAAGTTAACATGCAAATTTTCATTATTCCAATATTTACACATTAAAAAATATTTTAATAAAGCCAATCTTCAGAAGTCCCAAGATCCTTCATTTTCCAGAGACAGTCTAAGAAGAAGGGATGGCATTAACTGTTGGTTTCTTGTACTACCATCTCATCTGTTAGCAATGTACTAATATTACTGCATTTATTTCTGTGCTTCTTGAAATGAGGGCAGTTTTTTTAAAGTTCTAGCAAGGAGCAGAAATTACTCATGATCTATGGAAAAAACCTGACCTTTCTCAAGGAAAGTCACTATTTTGACAGAATAGCTTGAACATTAAAAAACAAGATATTAGCTTTCTGACTTAATCAGAATACAAAATCGCTCACTTACCTAAGTACCCCTCGGCATGATCCATAAAAACCTACACAGTCTAGTCCCCTGATGGTCTACTCCTCTCCTGTCACTCTCACCCCTCTCTGTCTCCTTTCTCTCTTTGTCCTTCCATACTGTTTTCTATATATTCCTCCAGGTACCACACATTAATGTCCTCTCAGCATAAAACATTCTTCTCCTTAATACCACTCAAAATTCTACAAACCCATTCTAGCTCCAGTGTCACATGGTCCTTGCGGATTTTCCTGATTCCTTCAGGCAGAGGAAGTCCCCAGTTTTCTGGAACACCTGGCCTTTTTTGACAGCACTCATCAAACTTCAATCAAATTTTATTTTGTAGGTTTATTTTTCCCACCAGTCTATGAGAATTGTGCCCATAATTGTTTCCTGGCACATTATAAATACTTCATTGGTGTTTACTGAACAAATCAAGGAGCCTGTACCTTTAAGGTGAGCATTGAATGCTAAAAGGTATATATACCTTTGCAATTACGTGAACGTATTCAACTCTGGAAGTTGATGGAGTACAGTTATTGCAGCCAAAATGACTCTCCTTCAGAAAGACAGATTTTTCTCAAGTTATCTTACATGAAAACCGTAGTCTGAGTTGGAACAGTATTTGTGAAAACAGTAGTCTGATTTGGAAAGATAGCATAGTGTACTGATAAAAGAATGAAGGTTGGGGGCCTGATTTCCTGAGTTCAAATTTAAGCGCTCTTACTGCCCAGTTGTGTGAGGTTAAATTAATTAGCTAACCCTTCTGGACTGTTTCCTCATTCAGAAAATAGAATAAATAATAGTATCCAACTCATAAACGATCATATGAGCTAGTCCATGTTGAGCACTTTAGATAATTAGATATATCAAACACTTAATAATTACTAACTCTTATAAATAAAACAAAGATAAATTTATCACATTAAAAATAATTGAAGATGCCCTGGATAACTCAGGAGTTTTGTAGATTTTTCCTCCTAAGTTTGTCAGGGCTGCTATGACAAATTTCATAAACTGGTTGACTTAAGCAATTAGAATTTATTCTCATGGTTTTGGAGACTAGAGGTCCAAAATGAAGGTGTCTGGAGTGTTCTGGTGATGGCAATCCTCTGTCACATAGCTTTATCTCTCTCTCTGTCTCCTATTACATCTGGATTCTTCTGACTTCTGATTTCCTCTGACTATGTCCTCATTTCCTTTTCTTATAAGGAATCCAGTAGTATGGATGAAGGCCCACTCTGATTCAATTTGGCCTCATCTAAATAGGATCTTCAAGGATTCTTCTCAGAATAAGCCCACACCTTGACTCACCTTAACATATTCAAAGATACTATTTACAAATGAGTTTACTCACACCTACAGGAATGCAGATTAAGATTTAAGCATGTCTTTTGTGGGGTACATGATTCAATTCCCAACACCCCCATATCCCAGATTTAGAAATGTGTTTCTTACGATATGATTGAGTAGATATCTGTTTCTAATTTTAGGCAGATATTTATATAACCAGCTTGGTAAGTTAAAATGAAATACTGCTTTAAATCAAATGTGCATAAACATAGAAATATTTCAGGTATATATTGCTTCCTACAAAAATTGTAAAGTTGTCTATGTGTGTCAAAAACAAAACAAAACAAAACAAAACAATGATCAATGCAAAATTTCTCTCATTTGCATATTACAAATGTTAATTCTTGGCTAAAGATCCCTTTTAAAATTCACAAAGATATCTACCGAGGAATATACATTTATCAAGTGGTTTAACAATGTGTATGTTACCTGCTTCCTCCCTGCATGCTCCACCCCACCAAAAGTGTTGCTGACCCATGAAGCTTATGTGTAAAGAACCATTTGTGGCATGAGTGGGAGTTGGGGGATAGGGGTGAATAGGAGAAGTGAGACAGACAGTAAATACATAAACAAACACAGTGATTTCAGAAAGTGGTAAATGCCTGAAGAAGTAACACCAGTAAGTGGTGTAAAGTGACTGGGACCTAAGGGGCAAACAGGTTCTGCATGTTTGAAGGGCAGTATAGAAAGAAGGACAGGATGGTTGGAGTGTCCTAAGTAAAGATCGGAGTGGAACTCAATAAATGCAGGAAAAGTTGCCAGTACTCGCTGATGGATTCATTCATTCAATAGATAGATAAATTTGGACCTACTATGGGAAAAAACTTGTAAAAGGAATGTCTCCTAATGTTACTAGGATGTTATTTGCTCTCTAGAAAGTCATTTTCAAAACCATAATGATTAAGTTGATGCTTTCTTACACTGCAAGTCACTATCACTTGTGCTTGCTTAAAGATGGGCTTCTTTTACAAAATTTAAATCAGTAAAGATTAAAAAGTCATCATAAGCTATACATCTAAATTTTGAAGATGCATTCTGCAGAAGATGGGATAGAAGCCGCTTCAAATTTAGGGTAACATGACATGTTTATTTCTTTTTAATTTCTCTAAATAGCTCATAATTCCTAAGCTCATTGTATTCATGAGCATAACATTTCAGCCCACGTAGAAATCTCTACCCATATATATATTTGATCATTTGAGCAAGTTGTTTAAGTGAACTACATAATGGACCTCTGAAAAGAAATTGCAGGGTGATAGCAATTTTCAAGTCACATCTTTTATTCACATTTGATTTGACTGTGTACCTGTGTGTGAGAGTTTAAGTGGATATAATAATAGCTTCAAGAAGGAGCAAAATCCCGTTACTTACACATTATACTTTGAATTGCATTATTGAATATTTTAAATTGCGTTAAAAGAAACAACTATAAATCAAGGAAACCCTTCATGCTTGGACTCTTATCTTTTGCATTGTTTAAGCTAGTAATTTTCACATAGTGCTAGAGGAGGCTGGCAGCCAATGTGAATTTTCAGTTTACAAGAACAACGACCTTTTCTTTATTTCTAAATCTTTTGGATGCTTCTCTGGTTTTAGTTAATGTTCTCACAGAGTGGTAGTTGAACGCTGAAGCACTTCTGTTGGGTGTGAAGTTCAATGGAGACAGTTCTATAGGATCAGTGACTGCGGACATAAGGAGTACCCTTTCTCCTAGTGTTAGGTAAGGAAATCCAGCCTAGAGTTTCCTATGTTTGAGTTTTCTTATTTCTATTAAACTCAACTTAGTCATCTAAATTGTCTAAAAATAGTTGGTGTTCTAGTTTTCATATTATTAATGTGTAGCACTAAACATAAAGAAAACAATAATTCTGTTATTCCTCATTTGAGCAAAGTCCAACAAGAAAGTCAGTGTTGGCCAAAAAGTATTAACAAATTATGGGCCTAGTGATTACAGGAAACACTTCTATTAATACAAAAATGAAAAGATTTTAAAACCAGTGGCATGAACAACAAAAACAAAAATCTTTGGCAAAAAAAAAAAAAAAAAATCTGAGGTACAAGAGCTTTGCTAGACACCAATCCACATGAAAAACAGTCTTGACTGACCAAGCAAACACTGCTTTAGAAGATGCAATTTGTTTCACTGGAAGTAAGAATAATGATAGAATTTTTACCATTCCTATCTCCTTATACTCTCTATGTAAGCAATGAAGGAATGTAACAGTATTTCCTTATTTTACACACAGTTATTCTGAAGCACTGAGAAATTATATGACTTTTTCTTCATATTTAGTAAATAACAAAATATACAATAAAACAATATTTTCTGAGTTTTGGTTACTAGATTCTGTAGTAACATTGCTGCTGTCCGTCTGATTTAATAAAACAGGAAGGAATGGCTTCCTGTTTTCCTTTTTCTTCTTTCTTTCCTTCCTTGGTTCCTTTCCTCCCTCCTCCTCTCTTGTCCCTTCCCCTCTCTTCCTGGCTCCTTTCCTTTTACTTTTTCTTCCTACATCTAGCCACTCATGTGAAAGAGCATGTGGTAGACACATATCATTTCATTCATTGATTTATTCAACACCTTTTGAGCCTATACTGAATGCCTGAGGATATCTGTAGAGAAGAAAGACATTGTTTAGCAAGCATACAGGAACCTCTGTGAGCTGTATTGTGTACCTGGCTGTATGTGAGGATAACAGTGAGATCTGGGGAAGAGAAAGCAGAGGCAAGATCAGAAGGATAAATGGTTAGGTTAAGGTGGGTGTAGAAGGGATAGGAAAGTACTAGGGGCAAAAGGCACAGAACACACTAAGACTGATTCAAAACAGGCCCTGTAGTGCCAGATAGAATTTCAGATAATTCTGCTATTATTTGATTCCCACACTTGCTTGCTTAGATTCTTTCCCTCTCTTCAACAGAAGAATAGTATTCTCTTAACATGTCATATGAAAATTTTCATCAGTGTACACTTTTTTCAAATGCAATTTTATTGAGGTATATTCACACACCATACAAACCATCCAAAGTATACAATCACTGTCTCATAGCATAATCACATATTTGAGCATACATCCCCATGATCAATTTTAGAACATTTTCTTACTCCAGAAATAAACAAAAAGAAAAAAGAAAACCCAAATCCTCCCATATCCCTTATCTCCCCCTAATATTGGCCCATAGTATTGGTGTGGTCCATTTGCTCCTGTTAAAATATTGCTGCTAACTATAATCCATAATTTGCAATAGATACATTTTTTCTCATATACCACTCTCTTCTTAACTCCATGTAGTAGTGTCACATGTTTATTCTAGCTCATGAAAGAACTTTTTAATATTTCTACAGTTAATCACAGACATCGTCCACCACAAGATTCACTGTGTTATACATTCCCATGTTTCAACCTCCAGCTTTCCTTCTGGTGACATGCGTGACTCTAGATGTCCCCTTTCCACATTCACACACCATTGAGCACTATTAATTATTCTCACAATATCAAGCTACTGTCACCTCTATCCATTTCCAAACATTTAAGCTCATCCTACATAAACTTAACTTTATCCTCTTAACTTAACTTTATCTTGTGCTCCTGCAAAACAAACTTTTACAGTTCCCAAATTTCCCTCTGACCTAAATACCTGCTACCAATAAATATCCAGTTCCCTAATCCCACCATGCCCTCTTGTTTGTCTGATGAATCCCTACCTGTTGCTCATCTCAATTCAAATATCAACTCCTCCCGACAGCATTCCCTCACATCCCTTGATTGGGTTCCACACACAACTGAACACACACACAACAGAATTATCAAATGGTGAACTCATCAAGGACACCTCCTTGAGAAAAATGAAATCAATTCAGAAATGAAATGATTGGGATACAAATAGTGGAGGGGACTGACACTCTAAGCAACTGATGACATTCTGTAGAAGTCATTATAAATTAAGCACCACGTTTTCAAATAATTTTACCAGTAATTTTAAAATTTAGAATTTGATAAATCTCAATGAAAAATTAAAAACTAAATATCACTAACTGACGTGAGAGGGTCCCTTGGGCATCTATGTTTAAGACTGTATGGACAGAAATCATAAGGCCTTTTCTTTTTAATTCCTCAGTGGATGCCAGCAAGCTTAGTATTTGCATAAATACTACATGTCATACCAGCATATAAGCCATTAATATGAAAACATATTTATTTGGCTTCTCTAAGTATGAAAACATGAAAGTATTGACATATTTTAGAAAAGAGTTCATGTTTTTATCTTCACAACATCTGACTCTGAGGAGTAACCATGGAAAAATTAAGTAGGGATAAGCAAAGAGAAATGAGGTCAAGTGATCTAAAGTAGTCTTTCTACTTCACTGTACTTTCTAACTTTCGGTTTTTAATAAATGTTAAGTACTTCATATATTGAAATACTTAAGCCTTATACTATTTGTAGAATAAATAATGTAAGTAAAAATTGTGAACCCAAGTGCGGGCTGAAAAATAACAAACAAAAAAGCACACATTTTCCATTTCAATTTTGTGGGAACTCACCACACTTCTGCCACTACCTGCCACTTTCCCAGCAACCCAGTAAGTCAATAAGTCATATAAACACTGTCACAGGGAGGTTTCCCTTTTTTTTTTTTTTTTTCTATTTCCATGAGTTCATTATTTATGTTTACAAACTGACCCTAAATGTCAAGAGGATTATGCACCAAATTGTTATATATTAAAAGCCTTGAAATACAGAGGAAAAAAAGGTTTTAACTATTGACTAACACCCTCATAAACAGGAGGCTGTGTTTTTCATTGTTGAAAATTTATTTATGCTAAGTGCTATTCCACCACCTTTAATACAATGCTTTGGGAAAACTAAATCATCCAGTTCTACTAGATGAGATGGGCTTTCTCAATAATACATTTTTTTCATATTTTTCCTGTGGAAACAAAACTGAAAAACAATGTAGTTTTATGGATTTTTTTCATGGCCTGGAAATATGTAGGAATGCAAATTGTATTCAATCCAGGCCCGTAGCAACCATTATATTAGAAAGATGCATCTCTACAAAATAATAGCAATCTTTCCTATATTTGATGAGAAGACAGAGTTTGAGTTGAGGAGGCAAAAATACTCTGGTCTTGTGTATTGGCATAATACATTGTCTGGACTATTGATTTCAGGAAAATGAAACAAAACCTGCACTACTCAGAAATTAGGAAGAAGCAAATTGTTCTCACATTCTCTATATCCTTACACTAATTCTGACCCTGATTTTCAGTACGAACAGAAAGAATAATGTCATACGTAGTGAGGCGACTGTTGTTAGCTGACTCCAGATTTTACAAAGTCCCTGCTGTGAGTGTGATTCCTGGCAAAAGTGGTGACTCACGTCCTTTTGTAAAGGTTAGTCCCGCAAATCTTTAAGAAAAGGGGGAAAAAAAAAAACTGATGAAGGGAAAAGAGGTGACCATAGGTCTTTCAGTGAGTGGAAATAGAATTTTCCACAATCTATATATTCCACAGGGGTCCATTCTTCTCAGAGTCGGTGGCTTGTTCTCTAGGGCCCTAAGCCCCAAGAGCTCCCAATAGCACTAATTGCTTCAAAGCCCTGCCTACATAAGAGACAGATTTCACTACAGTGGAGTTAGAAGTTTCTATAAATATAAATACTGCTGGAACACATAAAAATCACCCATGTCTGTGAGTTAGGACTATTCACATATTCTTTTATAAAGAGATATATTTTAATGAATATATAATCGCTTTATTCTACATGAAATACTGTCTGATTTTTATAGTTTTCTGTAAAACAGTGTTTTCGGAAATCAAAATCCTCAGAGGATATTCAGATGCCCTGAAATCAGTTATCATTAGCTCTTTATAATCTGCTCCAAAACAAATTTTGAGATGTTGCTTGCATTTAATTTTTTTGGTGCTGCATGTACAATATGTTAATGTGAACTATCTTGCATATCTGGTTCTACATAATTTCAGCATTACAAAGAACTCACCCAAACATGGCTCAGGCTATTTCATGTTAATGTTTTCTTATGCCTTACACAACCGCCTTTTCTCTAATCCGTCTGAAGAGCCAGCACTAATCCATAACGTACTGCACTTGCTATTAGATTCTACGAAGCTGAAGATTGATATACAGGAAGAAGGAAAGCTCATTAACCAGCCTAGGTGTATGAAAGCTCACCAGGCAGCACACAGAGAGGTATATCACTGCAATTCCATTATACTCCACTGTCAATTTCAAGTACACCACTCTTTCAAGCACATTTATTTTTGTTCACATGAACTTGTGATTGGCCAATAGAAAAGGCAAGGTTTAGGGAGTCTAGGCACTATTCTGAACTTTGGGAACCGTAGTAGATTTCCTAGCTCTACTATTCCCATTTAAAAGCATTCTAGAATCTGGGCATCTTTAAACATATCTGACAAGAAAACTTAGAAAATTCTATTTTTCATATGCATTTTGTGCAGCACAAAATTAAAATGAGTTAGAGAAAAAATTAAATCTGGTAGGACATATTCATTTGAAGCTTTTATAGTTGCTGGTGACACTATCTGATAAGAAGATTACAGACTTCTTTTACTATTGTCAGTTGCTGCATAATTTATAGGGTAGTGTCTCAACTTGAATGATGGCGGGTTACCTGGTATAAGCTGTTTCACCTCATACATGATTAAATTATATTTCTTCCTGTCTGAACAAAGATTATATTGAAAATACAGGAAGGATTCGGCACCAGGGAAATACATGTTAGTATTTGACAAGTGTGGAATAGTGCAGGAAAATATCAATATGTGATGAGGTCATGAAAGAATCTAAGAAAAATGAGAGGAAGTTATCTGAATGTTAAATGGACAGATGCCTAGCTATTCTTCTGAAATGTCATTCAAAAGGCCCTCATATCATTTAATTTTCAATTGTTAGAACTCATTTGGGCAAAACAAGTTAGTATCCAAGGAAATCAAGAAACCCCATTCCTTGCAGTGTGCTAAATCAAAAAATCTAATACATAACAGTAGCGGGAGTTCTTGTGTGAGTCAAGATGTAAAAATATTTTCCAAATTGCCTTATTTGTTTCATGGTAGATAAGAAAATAATGATATATTTTGAAATGTATAAAACTATGAAAACAAGATACATCTCTGAATGCCAATTAGAGTCAAACTTAAAATTAAAACAAACAAAACAGTTAAATATCCATAAAGGAATATATCTATATCTATATCTATCTATCTATCTATCTATCTATCTATCTATCTATCTATCTATATATATATCAGAGGCTTCTGAGCACAGAAAAGATTATGTGTGTATTCTAGAGAGGGGACAACACAAAAGTAATGTGAATCCTCAAATTGGAAGCTGGGTGACAAAAGAGACTTTGCCGGTCTTTGGGTGGTGTATGCTTTTTGCCTTCAAAGCAAAAGTGTAGAAGTTATAAACCATGATAAGTTACCCATTTCCCTTTCCTTTTGACACTAAAATCATACAGTAGGACCAAATTTATAATGCTGGCTTATAATATTTAAAATTAAACTTCCTTTATATTTTCCATCTTTTACAAGGAAAGAGATGCGAAGACTTATAGCATCAAATATTAGAAGTTATTGATGACAAATTCTTACAAATTTTCTATTTGAACAACTTCAGTGATGAGGAACTTAATGTATCATGATGCAACCCATACAATGTTCTAACAGATTTAATTTATCCTCACATAATATTGGAAATTAACCCCATGTAGATTTCACTAGTTAGTTTTAGTTTGCTGTCTATATGGCACAAAGAATGCATTTAAGCTCTAAAAGATAGCCTTTGAATAAGGAGCAGAATATTAAATGAATTAATGAGAGTGTTTGGCTTTTTTCAACATACATGCTATCTTTTCCAATTTAAGCCTTAATTCTTTCGACACTTTCTAACGTTATTGTTCTTACATACTTCCCATCCAGTGCTCTCTTTGCTGGGTGACCTCTGGTTTCTTATGCTCTTCTCGAAGGGGAACAAAAAGATTGGAGCTCATTTTTCTAGATGTGGAACCATAATTTAGGATGCAATTAGACTTTTGATGATTTATTCACTCGCTTAGAAGTCTTGACCCAAATCCCTAATTCACAAGATCAGATTTGCCCCATATCTTTTCAGACTACAGTCACCTCATTATACAGTTACTTTCCTTGAAAGCAATTTTGGGCAAAAGCAATACAATAGAAAGATATTTTAATTATGCCTTATTAAGTTTCATATTGCTAGATTTGGTCTATCATTCCAATGTATTAAGAAAAAATTGGTATTAATATTATTATCTGGTGTTTTACCATTATACCCAGCTTTTGTGCAATTCTGTCTATATTCTCAGATGCAATAATCATATATCCTACTTATATGGCTTCACATGCATCGCTGTTGCAATCATAGACCTCTCCTATAGGAACTGGTTCTGTTAGAATACAAATATTTTGTGGATTAACATATTAATTCATATCAATAACATATCTTCAAATCAATGAACTTACAGATCTTTACATCAGCATGAAATTGGCTAAAGAATATAGAGATACTGCTTATTCTGACAAAAAATTAAGTGACGGTTGGAGAAAAAGAATAGCATGAAGGAGAAGGCTGGGTGTCAGGGTTATTTTTTCACTTCCTGCTTTCATCTTTCCTCTCTCCAATTCTGCGGGTTCACTCCTTGCCAGCCTTGCTGCAATGTTCTAACTTTGAAGCTCTACTAATGAAGCAGCCTTAATATACCTCTTCTCCAGGTCAGTGAGATGACTATGGATCATAACCAATCACCCATGGTGCCTCTGTCTCATAATAGGACACTTGTACAAGAGAATCCCAAGGTTAAATTATCTTTTCTTCATTCACCATTTCCTCCACTCTTTCTATATTCCCTATTTATTTCACTCACTTCCAGTCTATTCCCCACATTAATTCCTCATCAGGTATCTTCTACCTGTGGAACCTTGGAAGAAAGTTTTTTGACTTGGAATCTACCAGCTGCTTCCTGCCTGCCCATCTCCCTTGAGGTCTGAGTAACATCTACCTAGATCATTTACGGCTATACGCTGTCTATGGTTTGAGGAATATTTTTTCATAATCACACATCTTTGTGGACTACTACTTGCCTGATCCAGATGTCATATTTCCATACTTAGAATGCCCTATCATATCCACACTGCTGAACATCTATCATTGCTCTTTCTAGTGTATCTATCCTGCCCTGTCTTTCTCCTTTACCCTTTAACCTATTTTGAATTCACCATCAATTCACCATGATAAGACAAGTACGTTTGGTATTTGCACACAAGAAGTCTCCTGAAACTTCCCTCTTTCCCTATGCTGTTCTACCTAAAATGAAACTAGATCTCTGTGGCAATGTTATGCTTCATAAGTGAGGCTTGCTACTGTAAGTCTTGTTTTGTTAGTTCATAAGGGAATGATGGAAATACTAGATACCCAATAGTCTTCAATGTTACTTAAAGAGTCAATTAGCAGTCTCTGAATGATGCTTTATGAGGGGTAATTGATTGAAAATGTATACTTTTTAAAAACAGAGGTGTTACGATAATTGTTTAAAGTTGAGAGTGATGATTATTATACAACTAAGTGAAGATAATGTAAGAAACTGACCATTTATCTTGAGATAGAATTTATATTAAGTGAAATTAGGAACCCATTATTTAATAAATAAAGTCCTTGACTTGAGGCTTGCTCTTGTGAAATTTAGGATTGTAAACGGGAGGCTGAGCTCTCCTATAATTATGCCTAAGAGGCCCCTCCAGGGAACCTCTTTTGTTGCTCAGATGTGGCCTTTCTCTCTCTAAGCCCAACCAGGCAAATAAATTCATTAGCCTCCCCCCAACAAGGGACATGACTCCCAGGGAAATGAATCTCCCTGGTGATGTGGGACATGATGCTCAGGAATCAGCTGGACCCTGGCAGCAAGGGATTGAAAATACCTACTTGATCAAAAGGGGGATAAAAGAAAGGTAACAAGCTGAGGTCACAGTGGCTGAGAGATCCCAAATAGAGTCAGGAGGCTATCCTGGAGGTTTCTCTTATGCAAGTTCCAGCTAGACATCCCAAATGGCCACAGTATACCATGCCCTTAAGAAAAGTAGTCCCCAAATACCTAGATCCCTACCTGAGATTCTATAAAAGATTTACTCACTAAGTTCTATTTCTCAGAAACTTAAATCCACCAGAGTGTTCCTATGCCAGCCAAGTCCTAAAACCCAGAGGCAACAGCCTCTTTAAGATCAACAATCAGATTCAGCCCCCTTCCCCATACTGTCATCACCCTCTTTCAATATGAACAAGTTAGGGTGCTCACTGCCTAGACACCCTGAAGATGGAGAAAGAGATTAAGTGAGAAGAAGGGGTAGCAACAAACAAGATAAGATTTAACAAAGGTCTATGAATAGTGGAACTTTGTATATATATATTTAGATGCTGCAGTGTTGGAATAACTGAAAGTAAGTTAAATAATGTGGTGGAACTATAAGCTTTAATATCCTTTGATGTTTGCTCTATAGCTACTCGTTGAATTGTGCTTTGAAAGTCTTCACCTTTCTGTGTATACCTTATATTGCATAATGGGGAAAGAACTGAGACTGTGGAGCTGTAACAATTTTTGAAATTACCCATGTAACTGCTTGTTGAACTGTCCACTGATAGTTAACACTGTTTTGTATGTATGATATATTTTACAATAATGGAAATAGCTGAAGTTGTGGAACTGTGACCCATGACAGTCTTTGAAATTTGGTCTCTAACTACTTGTTGAATCGTACTTTGAATGTTATCACTATTATGTATATATGTTAAAGTTCATAATAAAAAAATGAGGTAAAAGCCCATGTTTTTAATTACAAGTATTCAGACAGGCAGTAGCAGTCAAACCTGAGGGAAAAAGTTTGAGGGGAGGTAATAATCAGTGTTCTAATTCTTACCCATTTCTCTTTACCAGATCACTAGAGGAGTTTTGGGGTCAGGAGCGTAGGCTGAATGAAAATGGTATGATAAAGTGACCCTTCCCTCTGCTAAGATCAAATACTCAATTAGGGAAGGAAGGGGTAGACAGAGAGGTTTCCATGTTTTCTTTCATTAACATTCATGTGCAATATTTAATTATTTCCAGAATATCCTTGATACCTCCTAAGTGTCAATGAGTTTGAAATTTATATGCAAAAATAGAATCTCTCGGAATTATGTCCGGTAGGAATACCTTGAAAACAAATTGAAGACTGCCTATTTTGACTAGCATGTTTTACAAGACAGGAAGCAGGTTTTGAGGAATGAAGTTTCTTATCAGAGATCACAGAGTATCTAAGCTCCTGCTCCCCAATTTAGTGTCACCCCAACCCAACAGGTCTTTTATTTTGTATTACTTTTAATAACCATGCATTATATTCTGATAAAGCATTTTTACCCCTTCTTCCTTACTCCTACAAATCAATTTATAAATCCCAATTTTCATACAATATAGTTTTTTATTTAATTTCTTCAGGAATTTTAAATACCCTATTTGCTTCAACATAGGCAACTTAGCTATAGCTTAGTTTTGTTTAAAGCATGATTCATTTCTCTGTGTATAAAATCCATTATATTAATCAATATGGGCATAGTACAAGACATACTATTTCGTATTTTTGCATGTGCACTGGGGTGTAAGTGTGATGTGCTTCTCCAAAACCTCGGAAATGCAGTCTTAATTCACTCCAGAATTGCCTAATGGTAACATTTTCCCCCCTGCTATATATACTTTTACTCCATATTTATAACAAGAAATAAAATTGCAAAACTTTGAAAGATGAAATGGCACAAATTAAAGAAAGAAAAGGACCAAATTCTCTACCTTTGATCCCAAATAAAAATTAGCAGAGAACATATTTCCAATACAGGTTTGCACTGCGATCATGTTTAGAGACTGAAGTAAGTGAGCTTACTGAAATCTCAAGCCAGAATCAAACTCAACTTATAGATAAAATATGTACCACTGATGAAATTATAAATTCTAAGTTTTGTTTCAAGAACTACATATTAATATGTGTTTACTACAAGTCAAGAATAGAAGTCAAACTGAGATATTATGCTCCATTTATTCATTCTATTCAACACATGCTTCTTTACAAATTTGGGGGTGTTTTTTTACTAAGGATCATAAGAGAATTGAATAATGTGGAGACATTCTCTAATTTTCTCCCTAGTGGAGTTAGTGTTTGCCATCTATTCTTGTGGAATGGATTGGCAATCAATAAGATACAAATGAAGCACTTACTAGAAAATGCTGATGTTATTGTAAAAAGCGTAAATAGAATACATACCGGGTTTAGAAGGATTGTGAAGAAAAGTTCACCTCCTCTGATACTTCTGTCCAGTTCTTGGGGTCCTCCTGGATACTCGTTGTAGAAAATAGTGTGGGTGAACAACCCACAGGTCTGTCGAGGGAGAACCTGAGAAAAGGGGAGAAAAACAGCACATTGATATGAATTAATTAAGAACTCCTGTATCACATGACTGTAGAGTCATTTTCTATTGGAATTCCTTGGTTGCTAAATATGAAGTCGTATTGTAAACAAGAGTTGATGTTGGTGTAATCATGCAGATGTAAGAGAGCTGTTAAAGCAAAGCTACAGGGCACACACGTTAAAGTACTTTCCCTAAGTTCTACAAATCTCACTCAACAGCTGAGTTATGTGAAAGGATTGACAAAAGCAAAAGCTTTATTAGGGTGAATTTAATTATAAAAGAGAGATTCCCCCAAGGTTAGGTTTTTCATGCTACTGGGCCATTACTCGCCTTGTTTCTGAAATCCAGTCTTGCATTTTACTCAGGTTCTGGTATTCAAAAGAATAAGTTGCCATCCCCCTCATATCTTTACCCTTGTCTTTACTTTGTTTTTTTGGTTTTGTTTTTACTACACATTGAATTTAAATTTCATCACAGTAGTAGTGGTCAAACCATCTAATGATTACATCTGGCATATTCTGGAGTTAATTCTGTTGTAAATCTGAATGTTCAATAGAGAAAGCAAATAAGTAATTTTATTCCAAAAACTTATTTTGATTAATAAACTACTTATAATTAATGGGACAATATATATAACTGCATCAAATAGCTATAATTTTATTTATACTTTGCTCATTTTGTCAGATGTGTGTGTTTGTATTACATTCAAGGCAAATGAATGCAAGTAATATTGATTAAAAGGAATGTCTTTATTTTATAATACATCAAATAGTCAGGCAACCTAATAAAGAGAAAATAGATACTTTTACACTGACTCAATCACTCAGATGGCCAGGGATTATTGACTTCTTCTAGAATTAGGTTTTAATTTCCCACCACTTAGATAAGAATAATTCTTTTTTATGCCTTTTAGTTTTCTATGGGTATCAATACCATTATTTGTGTTATCAATAGCTCTATTTGATCTAAGGCGTCCCTAGGTCCTCTACTAACTCACAATCAAATAACTAAATTTCATGATTAATGAATATTGAGTTTCAGCTCTAGTTAGAGATGCATGCTGGCATTTTTCCTTCGGTTTTAGCTATAGTTACCTTTTATAATTCAACCCAATTCAATTAAACTTATACTTAATGATAGTATAGTGTCAGGGACTCTGCTTGATTCTACTGATTGAAAGATAAATTTACCTGGGGCTTGTCCTTGAGGATCTCCCAGTTTCTGAGGGGAGACATATTTATGTAAACAAATAATTAATAATTAAAAGATAGCAAGATCTGGATTGAGGGATGTGCCCACCATCAGCTGTGTGAGTGCTGCCAGAGGATGAATGTCAGGACAGCAACAAGATCTTCTGAGAGGAAATTATTGTCATTTGAATTCTGAAGACATCTGCAAAGTAAAGTCTCCCAAAGCAGAGGAATGCCAGGTTTTGAAAATCTAAAAATAATATAGCATATGTACAACTTAGAAGGCAGGCAAGAGTGGTGGAAGACAAGGCTGGTCATCAGTCATATATTGAAGCTCCAAGAGTGTCAGGCTAAAGAGTGCGGATCTTATCCAGCAGGCAAGGAAGTAATCTATATCAGGTTATTTCCTTGCCTATAAGATATACACACACACATACACACAAAACAAACCCATATATACATACACATATTCATATGCACACGCATGCATATATATATGTATATATATGTGTGTGTATATATATACATGTAATTTTAGAAAGATAATTCTTACAGAAATCTGAATAATGGATTTGGAAGGTAGAAATATTTAAAAGAGTTTGTAAACCTTACTATGATTTTGGCAACTGATGATGATGATGATGAGGGCATGATCTAAGGCTGTAAGGCACTGAAAGTGGGGATGAAGACTTTAATATTGGTTATTTTATCTCAAAGCACATAATATTTTTTCAGCCAATGAATGATTGCAAACTCCTGTCTAAAATGTACTTGGTTCTATTCTTGAATATAGTAACATACGTATCATTTTTGCCTCAGATTATTATTTTTTGTGTAAATATGCCAGGAAGGAAAATGTAGACTTCTACTTTCGAAGTATGTAAGGCAAAGAGAATGAAGAAGGTCAGTATCCTAAGACACTCTTGACTGTCTGAAAGTCAAAATCAACTGAGCATATAAATTTACCTCTTAGATAATGTTTGTTTGAATCTCTCTGTCAATACTGCAGCAATTTGAGAAGTGTTTCTTTGAACCACAGACCCACATTCTCCCTGGAAAATCCCCGGTAAACTATCCCCAAAAAATAGATATGAAGAAATTTCCAGATGTTTAGAATCCCTAGACAAAATGTCTGTCCAGAAACTACAGTAGATATATATTAAACTTATTTACAATACTTTGAGTTTGTTTTAGGCTCTCTAATGCCTCCCCACAGTTTAAGAAGTAAGCCTATAGCTGAAAAAATATATTATTAGGTCACCAGTCACATCATATTATGTTTGGAATATTTTGAACTCATGTTAAATTTGTTTGAAGTTACATCTTTAGAGATAATCTGTCCTCTTAGGATAGTTATTAAAAGCCTTCCATATACACAGCACTATGTGCTCACCATGATGCTATTGTGAATGAAGCCCTTTCTATACCGTGCAGGTTTCAAGTGTGGATATTCCTCAGTGCTGGTGACCTGAATACCCCAGACCTTCTTCCAAGCTGCATAAAGCTGAATATGAACCGGGTAGACCCCTGAGTGATGTGGTGCCACTGCATAGCCCATGCTGATCGGAATTCCATGCTCCTGAAAGAAAGCCAGAGAAAAATCATGATGGACTGTAGCCAACTCAATTGAATGAAAATTATTTCCACAAACATTTATTTTGTACACATTGAATTCCATGCTAAGTATGAGAAACATAAAACTAGTAAGACATAGTCTTTGTCTTTTAGCAATTAACACTCTTATAGAACTCCAATAGAGGTAGTAATTACTTTGGGCCTGTAGAATATGGCTGAGATTACTTCTGAACTTTGAATACACAAAGTTGTGGGGTAAGATAGGAAACTAAATTAGCTCTTCCTCAAACGTAGAAAAAACAAAATGATGGTAACTCTTGATCAAGTGCCCAAGGTGGAAAAGCACAGTGTGTGTGGGTGTATGTGTATGTGTGTGTATGTGTGTTTTGGTAATAGGATCAGAGTAGGCCAGGAAATAGGCACTATGGTGTAGAATACAACCAGAAAGGAAAGTATGAACCATAAAGTGGCAATCTTTTATTGCTAACCTGAGTGATTCAGAATTAATTTTATTTAAATAGGGTAGACAAAGAAACTCTCTGTGAATGGTGGGTCATGGTCTGCTCTGTGTTATAGGAAGAAGAATTAAGATGAATTAGAAATGGGGAGAGAAATAAAGAAAGGCATGCATTAGAAAGCTACTTCAGTGGTGCAGATTAGAGGGGATATGGATATCCAAACTACATTATTGGTGATCAGAATAAAAGGCAGGGGATAAATGCCATATAGGATCCAAGGATGTACTCCATACAGAGTGAAAATAAAAGGTTGTCCCCTGTTTTTAAACCTTAGCAGCTCAATTTATTTTTACAAAACATACATTTGCTATGAGATGGTTACCTTGGGTAAACAGTCAACTTGAAAGGAAAACAGTTACAAATTTAAAACAAGAATATGAAAAATTGTTAAAGAATGGCAATATTTTGCTAGGGACATGAAATAGATATGCACTTTTCTAATTTCTGCTTCTTTGTATTTCTCCCTTTAAATGCTTGTCTGCTTTAAAAAGACTCCTTGTAAAATTGAATCTCATCAATTGAGGTTATAAATGACAATGTACCGTCATATATGAAAGCTGATTGGATCAATAAACAGAACACAAAAATGTTGATTTGACAATTGCCATTTATATTTTCTATTACATGATGTACAGCATAGGCAAAATTTCAGTCTGGTATAATAAGCAAGTAGTGAATGAATCACATATCTACAATGCCCAAGTCATATATCTGCCACACAGCTCAGAATATGGAACCTAAATATTTCACCAGCCTATATCATTCTTCTTTTCACTAAATGACTTTCACTGTATAGCCAAATTCACCTCTCCTTCACCCAGACTGTGTTTTCCAATATCAATTACAGGAAATGACTCTGTAGATAGACTGGATTATGAAATCAATGCTATAAAATGAGGTTGAGTCTTTTGCTAGGAATTAGGGAAGATTCATCTGTGTACAGAGGACAAATACTTCTTCCAAGAGTTTGTGTTTTCAATATGAGGAAAGTTTGGAGAAGTCCAGTAATAATACTATTCGAAGCTACCAGAGGGGGCAGGCAACTGTTGTTCCCCTGATATATCGCTGGGGAATGTGTACTGGAAAAGCCTTCACTCTCTCTGGGTGGTTCCATGCTGCCCATGGAAAGTCTGAATATATTCTGAGCATGGCTGCCTGCCGGTGACCAGAAGTTGTCTGCCTCTGGATGCATTCAGAATGAGGCAGGGACCAACTTCCTCATGAGAGAAATCTACCATCAAGAGTCTCAAACCTTTTTTGCCTGGTAAATACAATTTGTGTGACTACAGCCTAGAGAAACACTCCTGATTCACAGGAAAAGAATAAATAATCTATTACCATCTCAGTACCTGTACGTGATTCACTCTGAGGTTTTGTAATAGGCTTCTCCCATAATCAACAGCATAAGAACCCTAACAGTTTCACTGATCACTTTGTTAGTCTTCATTTGCTATATGTGTATACTATTTTCTTCTAAATTTGGGCTTAAAATCCTAGATAAGTGTGTAAGTGCACTAGCAACAAAGAGATTAAGAATAAAATCAGTGAAGAGAATTGAAATATCAAACAACCATATCTCTTCAGGAAAGAAAAAGACATCTCACTTTTGATGGGTAGTAAAATGATTGTAGAAATTTCATGAAAAACAAGAAGGCAAAAAGCAATTGAAATGGTGTGTGGGAAGGAAGGAACAGTAAAAAGATTTTATGATATTTATTGATTTCTGGGGCTCAATCTTTTACTGCTCATAAGATCATCTTATCACACTGGCAACTGGAGCTCAATCAAAGCAGTAAATCACTCTAGATAATTATGAGTTTATATTTTTTCAATCTAAAGGATAACAAAAAGTGAAAAGTAATTCCCTAGTAAATCTTCTTCTGTTATCAAGGGGCTTGCTTGGCAGACAAGAAATCTTCATTTTTTACTGTCCCAGGCTTAAAACCCAGTTCACGGAGATTTGGTCAACTAAAAGGTGAACTAAACATCCTATTTATACAAGATCACAAAAATCACTAAATCAGAAAGACTTTCCAATGTAAATATAAGAAACACTTGAAACTCTACAAAAATAAACATGTACATCAGAGAAGAAACAAATTTAAATATAACTTCTATTATTTTTTAAAATGTCTCCCTTAAAGAATCTAAGAATTCTATGATTTTATAATACTCTCCTAATATTTATAAGGAGTTTGACTTGATCTAATTTTTCTACTTATTTTAAATTCCCAGTTGGTTGGGGAAAGAGATATCATGGTAATTTACAGTCTATGTAAAATAGGGTCAACATTTTTCAAAACTTAGGATAAAATAAAAGTAATTTACACTAAAGGTATAGTAACAACTGAAATTATCTCATGCAATTTTCTTCAGTCATTCCCCTTGATCATATCTACTTGCAATTGTATAGTACCTGATATTTTATGAAGTGTTTGTACATTCATGTCTGATTTGATCCTTAGGAAAATCCTATGAGATGGTCTGGATGTTATCATCAAATTTGGAAAGTGAAACTCAGAGAAGGCAAATGACTTGTTTATCTTCACAAGTGGCAAAGGTAGGATTGTACACAGATCCTCCCAATTCATAGGCTGTGCTTTTACTTTTCCAGTAAAGTACTGTACATTCAAAAGGGAATTGATTTGAATATACATTTCTGAACTGAAACTCCCAGCTACACTCTTCCTACTTGGTGAGGGTATCGAGACAAAATCTACGTTTCTGCCACTACTCCAGTGGTGGACTCAGAAGTGGTATTTCCCCAGGGAACCAGTCCTGTATGGCTCTGTGACTCCCTGCAGGAGTATCATCTGGAACCTGCTCCTCAACCATTTAAATGTTTTAGAAGTACTTAAATCCCGGAATAAAAACTCTCCCCGTTTAAAATACCTAAAGGTGGCTTCTCTTTCTAACGTGGAAACCTGACTGTTGTAGTTGAAATGTCCTATTGGTTTGAAATCCAGGAAAAGAGAGGAAGAGTTTTGTAAAGCACCACCCAGTATTTCTCCCAGAAAACTGATAGATGTTAAACACTTATTTGTCTGCCTGGATATTATTGTTTAACATATAAACCAGAAGACAATGTATAGCATATAAAAAATGCATAGTAGACTACAGTCTATTTAAATAATAAATCCCAAATGTACATCAACAAAATTAATTCAACTACATACAAGTAATTATTGTTGAGTACATGACTTATGTTAAGCACTCTGCCAAGCACTGGGGATACACTGGGTTGCCAGTAGACATGGCTTCTGTGTTTATCAAACTTGTAGTTGCAACATCTGTGGAATTCATGTAGATATATGCATCTCAATTCTATGTTAAGTTTTGACCTAGGTGCATTTGCTATTTATTGATTATGATGATGATGATTATGATTGATTAGCTAACTTCTAGGCATTTTGCCAGCAGAAAACAAAAGATGCCCTTGACATGAACATCTAAGGTGGAAAATCATTGTATTACTAGAAATGTCTTAAAAGATTTTGAGGCTAAGATAAGAAATTTCTATCTAGAAGCCTGTAAAGTCAGTCTCTCTGAGCATTTTAATAGGAAGTAGGAAAATGCAGTTTCATTATAATAAATTGAGGTCTAGAGAAAGATTTGATAAGAATGGGATATGGGTAATTACAACTTCTGCTCTGCTGATAGCTCTAGTGTTGCAGTTGTCTGAGCTAGTCTTTGGGCCAAAGATGCAATGTTGGTGTATTCTGCACAAATGCAGTAATTCAGCATGTATGCACAATGCCATCATCAAATCTAAAAAAAGTAACCTGTCACATAATGCCAGTCTATATTCAAACTTGCCCGTTATCTCAAAGATATCTTGCTATGTTTTAATAAAGGGATAAATGAGGTATAAAAATATACATAGATCATTCCAGGAAATATATCAAATTTGGGAAAAGTGGACACAAGGATTACAAGCTTTAGCCAAGGACAGTGACTAAAGATTGAAGCAGAAAGGAGATTTAGACTAACAACAAAGTATATCCAACCTTTGTATGAGCTCCAAGGAGGTGGGGCAGAGGATAAAATCTGAAATAGGGACTTGGCATTATCACTTGACATTTTTCTCCACCCTGTTCTATATCCCAATGGATTCTCTTGCTTTCTTGCTTCCAGTTGGGTTTGGCAAATGGAGAATCCTGGTAAGTGATCAGAGGGAGGAAATAGCAAAGTTGTGATATTTATCCTGCTGGCTCCCTCCATACAAAGTTGTCTTTCTCTTTTCTTGATTCACCAGTCAGAGGTTTCAAAAATTGTCAAATTGTCGCCCTTCACCCATCTCCTCCACACTCACACATATACAACTCCCTCCTTGCTGTTTCTGCAGTCACTTATTTCCCTTGTACCTTCAAGCCTGGAGATTTAACAGTCCCCACCCCTACTGTGACTAGTCCTAGGATATTGTTTGAGGGTTTCCCTTTACCACACTTACTCCTTTATAAGTAGTCCTTTCATTACTTCTCTGCAAATTGCCATTGTAATCTCTAATTTTCTGGCATTCAATATGCTATGCATACTTAATACAAGAATTTCTCTTACATCCTAGGAACACAAGACAGGTCAACACTGTGGTAGTACCATATTCTATAGTAACATAAAGGAGGGGGACAGATTCTATTGAAAGAACACTGCCCCAAGGGATTGATTTTGATGACCTTACTGCATTGGTGCCAGCATGCATGGCAGCACCCCTTCATGAAGATGACCACATTGTAATAAATGGGCAAAGATTTTGGCAGGCATCACATGCAGACATAGAAACTTAGTGGGGCCTTAGCAATATTCTGGTGTTGCATTTTGAGATCAGTCACTGGTAGATACTTTGAAGAAGTCCTAACCAACCACAGGGAGCCAGAAAGTAAAGAGAGAGAGAAAAACAGAAGAGTTGGGAAGACAGAGCTCAGAACATATAGGAGACATTCCCTAGATCTCCTACAAATAGCTAGACAGAAACTTGAAGAATATTTGTAGGTCTCCATATAAACCTATGTTTGTACTCCAGGCAGACTAGTTTATGAAACTAGTCCATAATATACTTGGGATGGTTTTATGTCCCTGGGACTTAGCAGAGTGCACATTCTTGGTTTTAATATATATTTTTGTAAGGGAAGTAATAAATAAAAATGTTATTAAATATATTGTAGGTGTTTAATAAATGACTTAATGGAATAATGAAACAAATGATGGCATACGTGAATCTATTTGTAGTAAAAAGATAATGCATTAAGCACTACCCTATTGAACTTAAAGTATTGATTTGTCTTTCTAAATAAACAACTTCCAGGGAGTTACACTGGTGCTGAAAAGAATAGCTCTCATTATCTGTTTTTCCTTTTAATAAGGACTTGGAATCATATCATCAACTTTGAACACAATCCTAGAATCATTGATTTTCCACTGTATTTTTGGGACTAAAATTGCTTTGTGTTTTCACAAGTTATAAAAAGCAATGGCTGTGTGACCCTGGAAATTGGATGGGTCAGTCCTGACACTTTTTGGACTGAAGCCTAGTAAATGGTGACAAATCTCTGGAGGGCTCTGTGTTACAAATGGATTTTTCTTTTGACAAAGAAATAGCACAGCAATGGTGATGCTTCTACAGCATTGAACTTTCAGATCCTAAATAGAGCTATTTTGGGCAATCAAGTCACATACTTTTAATATTGTTGACCCTGGTGAACATGTGCAGGAATGTCTGCTTTGCTGCTTAAAGGGAACTAACAGAAAAACTAAGTCTTCATGCACACTGTACATAATATGCCATTTTAGTTTATTTGGCACTTGCATTACTCCTAACTATTGATATACAGAAGTCTTATTTTGTTGACAATTAAAATGTTTAATACATTTTGGCTCATTAATTCCCATTATAAAATACATATTTATTATGTACCTCTGATGTACCAGGACCACTTTGGTTGGTGGGGATGCAGCAGTGACCACAATAGCTAGCTTATGTTTTAATGGGGTGAGACCAAGAATACACAAAATAAGTCAGTAAATTTTATAACATTAGGAGATATTAATTCTATGGAGAAAAATAAAGCAGAGAAATGCAGTTTGGTGAAATAAGGAGCAAGATCATCATCTGAGAGTGAGGCTGGGGAAAGAAGGGTGGCAGTTAGAGGAGAGAGGAGAAGGAATGGTCTAGAAGATGAGGATTATGAACAAAAGGAGGACTTGTGATGTGAAAGCTGGGCGGCATTGAGGGTCCACTTGAGATCTGTGGTCACGACTTCAAAGTAAGAGCAGTGAAGTGTCCGTCCCAGCCACATTCAGTTTCAGCGCTATAGTCATAGACAAGGTGGAGATTTGGACTCAACCAGGGTTGAGCCTTTGCAGGGGAGTATGATGAAAAGGAGAGGGAAGGCAGTTGAGGGTATATACGAGGGAATAATTGTGATGACAGACTCTTGAAATAAGTGGAGAGGGACTGAGAGGGGTAAGGGGGAAGCAAAGATGTGGTAACATGACATCTCAGGAAATGCCAGAAGTGCATTTTTGTACCTTTCCCTTCACTATCACTTCTGCTATATGGAAAGGGCTAGTTCTAGATTTAATTTGGTGACAAGACAAATATTAGCAGATGCTAAATATTTAGGGTTTCTGTTATCTGATAAGAAAAAACATTCAAGAGTCTTAAATGTATTAAGAGTCAGATGAAAATGATACTATCCATCCCATTATCATTTGGTGTCTAAAGTTCTGAAAGCAGCAACATGTAAAAAAAAAAGGAGCATTCAAAATAATTTTGCTTAATACAAATCACATCATTTTCACAATATGTTTCATTCACAATTTTGTCTTAAGTAACTAACATACCTAATATATCTTGGTTTTTATATACGTATAGCACACATTAGTTTTTTTTTTTTTCTTTAAATCTTCTACCTGACTGCCCATTTTTATGGAATAAAACCCTAGATTAAAATGGAGGGGTGTGAGTTTGTGTGTGCGTGTGAAAGATAAGATGAAAATGGCCAATTACTCCTTTTGAGACTGGCTAAAATGTCCTTCATTTTCTGATTTTGAACACATTTCCAAACATTTTAGAACTTTTCATAATTATACAGCTGATGGGCTGGAATCACTGAATTAAAGGCATTACTTTGCAGAAACAGGAGATTTGCATAAACTATTACTTTCTGTTAGCAATGGAACATTTTTCTAATATTTTTTAGGCAAGCTGAGATTTCCCTTAAGAGGCATCTTTTCCCCTTCATGTCATGTTAATGTATCTATGGAAAAAATTTTTCAAAATTCAGTTTGTGCATAAGCCTTCCCTCTGGTTGTCAATTCCCTGTCTTTCCATCCCCTAAATAAAAGGTGTTACTACATTTTGTCATTGCATGACATCCTGTTCTTTCTTTAAGAGTTAGAATAATCCATATCTGTGAATGTTTCCAATGTTGTGAAATGGTTACTACCATGGGAAGCAGGTTATATTCATCAGACAAAAGTAAGTTTGTTGATCAATGGTACCTATATATTCAAAAGATTTTATTAAATAAATATCATCATTTGAGTAACTTGCTATAAAGATTATCATTATTTTTTCTGTAAACATGGTTATATGTTTCAAATTAAAATGATTATATATTATCATATTCCATTTTGTTATCGTCGTGTCAAAATGTGTGGAAACAAATGATAATGTGTGGAAACAAAAGGCATCATGCAGTTTTTATCCCCCAAAAGTTGACTTCAAATACCCCAATTCTTCTATATAATTAACCAGCTGTAATTCTCCACATTATAACATGTTTGGAAATAATTTTTTATTTTCATATGCTCAGGATACTACAGAAATAACTAGAGGAAACTGAAGTGTCAATAGTAAAGAGGTAATTGTGGAATGATGAAAATATTTAGCCACTATAGATTAAGTATAAAGAAAACTGAGGAAGATCAAATTATATACCTCAAAAAATACATGTTCTTTATCTTAATTTGCATTCCTGTGGGTGTGAACCCATTGTAAAAAGGATCTTTTGAAAAGTTGTTTTAGATAAGGTCTGGTCCAAAGGAATGAGGGTGGACCTTAATCCGATAACTGGAGTTCATTATAAGAAGTAATTCAGATATAGTCATGAAGCTGCAAGTCAGGGAGAACCCAGAAGACAAAGGAGAGAATATCACCATGCAATGGGAAAGCCAAGGAACCCAAGGATTGCCAGACAGACAGAATGCTTCCAACCCCAGGAGGAAGTAAGCCTCCCAGTCTCCAAACCCTTGAGGCAAAAAATTCTCATTGCTTAAAGCAACTCACGGTAAAGGATTTGTCATAGCAGCCTGGAAGACTAAGAAACATTATCAAGCTGAAAGATTTTTTCAAATCCAAAAAGAAAAGGAAAAAGAAAAAAATAAATAAACTAACAAACCCGTTTGAGGGAATACCCAGTTCCAATGGGGTATAATCTTATTGCAGGAGTTAAATAATTTTGAAAAATCTTGACAACCTTGACTCTTAGTTGTTTCATAATCATTTAATAATTAGAAACAAGTCCAATCATTGAAACAATGAATTCAAATTCTATCAGTGAGAGTTAATTTATGCCATTATCCACAAATTTAAAAATCCATTTACAAAACTGCTAATGATTGGCAAATAGGCATAATATCTCACTATCAACACTTCTTAAAAAGTGTTGGGCCATTATGTTTTAGGGAATTCTTTTATAAAAATATTCCTTTGGAAGGTGAACAAATTATAGATCCTAGGGCAATTTGAATGTAGGCAAATCTCAAAACAGTTTGAGATTAAATGTAACAGAAAAAAGTTAGTGCACTCTATCAGATAGGGAATGGGTTCAACTATGTATCAGAAAAAAAAAATCAAATAACAGTGAGTTAAAACTGAGAGAAGTTTATTTTCCTTGACAGGGAATCTGGAGATGAGAGGTGGCTAGTGCTGGTTCAGCAGTTCTGGAATGAAAGAGGCGAGGTTTCTGATACTCTTGGAATTTCCTTCATAGTTTTAAAATGGATGACTTATCTGCAGACAAAAGGACCCATATGTAGGCAACAGAAAGGAACAAAGGCAAGGGGCAAAAGGTTAAGCTGTATCCATTCTTCCCTGCAACTTTTCTGGAAGTCCTTCCTCAAGACTTATTCTTACATCTGATTGGTCAGAAGTATGTTACATGCTGTATATCTGAAAGAAAAGCTTAGCAATTCAGTTCTTTAGCTTTAAAAGAACAAGCAAAATCTGGATTGACTTAATAAGGAAGAATGCAAAAATAAATACTGAGTATGCTTTTAGAAGTGTTGACCAAGGACTATAGATATTAGCATCCCGAAATGAGAAAGTGGAAACAAGGATTTCCATGGGTTGTTGCTAAGCAGCCCATTTTCTACGCTGATGTACAAAAGCCATGCAAAAATAGTGGCCTAGGATGTCATAGGGGAACAATAAATTAGAATATATTAATTACGAACATGTGGAGGGATATGGGAATCCAGAGAATTGATGTTTTGAATGGTAGAGTTATGAACAAAGGTGATTAGCAAAGTAGAACACAGGGTTCCTGAGACTCCCAAGGCCTGGGGTAAAAATGTTCCTCCATACTCTGTCCCCGCATGAGCAACTAAACCTCATTTTCTCCTAATTCCCAACTCAAGGTCTCCACTGAAACCACAGCAGTTTCTTCTTCCAACTTCTCATGCCCTTTTGGATATTCATCAGGGCAAGAATTATTCGAAATATGTTATGTTACACAAATTTCTTATTTCTAGGACACAGTGGGTCACCAATAATCATTGATGAATAGATCTGCATTAATTAGGGATTCATGAAATCCTGTTCATCATTATGATTCCAATTTAATTTGCCTTCATCTGGATCACTACTTAAATTGGTCAAGGGTTGGCAAAGTTTTTCTCTAAAGTAAATATTTTAGGCTTTGTGATCAGCATACCATCTTGCATATTTTTCTTTGTTTATTTGTTGGATTTTTACAACCATTCAAAAATGTAAGAACCATTCTTAGCACACCAAACATGCAAAACAGGATGTGGTAATATATATTTTGTAAGAAGAGTGAAACTCATTATACTGAGCATTATCTTGTACTCTTTCACATACTGCTTCCTCTGCTTGGATGCTCTCCTCCTGTTTTTTCCCTCATGCACACAACTCATTTTCCTCAATATTGCTACATCAATTAAATCTGTCCTGATTTTCTCCTTCCCCTTATAACTAACCAGTTTCTACTTTGTGGCTCTACTCTGCTCTGTACATTTCTCTCAAAGCACTTGAAACTCCACTTTATTATACTTTCCCCCTCTCTGTCTTTTACTTAAGTAAAATCCCTGATGATGAGCAGTGTATCATTCATTTTTGCATCTCTACTTTGTAGTAAAGTACTTGGCAGATAATATATATTCATTAAATGTCTTTTGAAGTGAGAAAGAATGGAAGGAAATGAAAGGAGGAGGGGAGGGAGGGAAGGGAGAAAGGGAGGGAGAGAGAAAGGAAGGAAGGAATGAACGAAAGAAGGAGGAATGGAGGGAGGGAGGGAAAGAGGGAAGGAAGGAAGGGAGTTACATTTTGATACTATCTGAAAACTTCTGCGCATAATTGGAAAGCAATAATTTCAAACATTTGAGTGTAACCTTTATGTGGATCCATGTTTTAATTTTTTTACTGATTCCCTTAAAAATACAAACCTTGTCATTAATATATATTTTTTTCTTGAAATATTTAAGATAGTAGTATCCTTTCATCATTAAAAATTGGTGACCACATTCAATATTGAATTATGTGTAGACGGAAGACTGTAATACCTATTTCTGTTGCTAACTCACGTGTTACATAATCTTGAAAAAATCACTTGGTAATTTTATGCATCATCAACCTTTTATACCACAAGGAATAGCCATGCCTCTTACTGAAATATGGTGAAAATATAGTAGCAATGATGACTGATGATGATGATGATGATGATGATGATGATGATGATGACGACGACGATGATGATGATGAAAACATTTTTTGAAATGCTATGGGCCAGGCACTTTGCTATATATTGTACATACATGAACATGTACACATGTCATATAATCCTCATAAAAACCTATGGGGTTGGAACTACTGTCATCTCCATTTTACAAATTTGAAAATTAAGGCACAGGAAGTTTAAGTAATTTGCCAAGGTCAACCATACAACAAACAGTAGGCAAAAAAAGGTATTTGCTCCAAGATATGTCTGAAGCCAAGATGACGAACAACTAGGTAATGGCATCTGCAAGGTAAACTCATATCACAAGGCATTCTTATTTATTAAAAATAGCTAGGGTTTATTTTCTTTAGAAGAACGAGATTTTTTATTTTGCATTTTGTCCACAGTTTATTGTTCTGTGTAATATAAATAAAGCTTAATATTTAAAGGAAATGTTAATTTGCTTTAAAGCAAGGAAATTAAATGTTAACAACTACTTAACCAGTTATCAGCTGAACTCCTAGGAGGAAAATCATGGTTGCAGTTGTTTCATGTATCAGCACTTGAAAAGAATTGGAGCTTCTCTGTTTAGTTAAACTTAAAAGATTATTTACATGCACCAAACTCTAAAGAGATCAAATAAAACAGGAGAAATGATTTTAAAGGCTTTATACTTAACAAAAATAACAATAACGAGGTATCTAAAACAGACATATGCAAGGCCTGATAGAGTCATATTAATGCATTTTGGTTATTATAAATAGTTCATTTCATTTAACTATTGCTGTCTGATATAATAGCAAATATTATAGGTAGCACTTATTCCTTTGAGGTTAAACATGTTGAGAAATAAAATAGCTACTTGACAGGAAAAAGATGCTGCAGCTAAAATAGGAATTTGGGTGCAAGTGGCTGCTGTTGCCCTTTGCTGGGAAAATCAAATAGATAAATATGTATTGAAGAGATTTTCCGTCTAATGGAAATTCTTTCATCTACCTGCCAATACCATATCAGAAAGTCAAGGACTTAGCATCATACAAGACATGACAAGAAAAGCCATTTTTCTCTAAATCCATTGCTAAGCAGTATGAATATTAATAGCTAATGAAATATCAAATCTAACTTGCAAGCAAAAATTTTATGCTATTTTCATGTTGGTGGTAAAAGCAGCTGTTAATGAGAACCTTGGAGACTACTTGAATAGCTAGCTAAGAATTTTACTAAGCAATGTTATCCTACTTGTAAAAAGGGTAAAAATCCACTTCGTTATCAATAGATAGCTCAGAGAAGAGAAATCCAAGTATTTTCTCTTATTATGCAATTCATTGATCTTCATGCCACTCATAAACTTCAGTTTTCCTTATTACTCTTCTAGGTTTTATAAAATAGCATCCACTTCTGTCAAAACAGGAAGGTCATGTTCTTCCACACTTTAATATCTTTTCAGAGATCATTTATAGGGTAGCTTAATTATCTGGCTATGGCTAAAAATTCCATTAGAAAAACAAGGCACATGAGTTGCCTCATTGTACTTTGTGGAAATACGGTCTGTTTTCCCAGGCATCCCCAGCTCTTACCTTGGGGTGCTGGGTGGTACAGTTGGTAGAGCATTGGATTAAGAACCACAAGGCAGAATATGGGTTCTCTGGGTGACCATGCCCAAGTCACTTACCTGTATAAGTTCTATAGCTCAGTTTGTGAAACTGAGAGCTTTCACTATCACTTTAGAAACAAGTCTAATAATCTTTCCCTATCTGATTTCCAAGCCCAGAGCAACTCAGATTCATAAAACTTTAGACAGATAGTGACTTGAATCATCACCTAGTTTGACCACTTCATTTTGCTGAAGTGGGAATATGGCTAATAGGACCAGGTAACCCAGAGTGTTAGAAGAGAAAACTATCAACCTTACAAACAGGGAAAAGGAGACTAGAAAACTAGAAAACTTAGACACAAGACCTAAAAAAATCCTGGAACGTAGTAGCAAATAGTACATATATCTCAGTAGACTCTGAGAGCACAGAACAAGTAGGTGTGGTAACATCATTCATATTAACAATGAAAATCTTTATTCCTTTTGAGAAGTTTAACATGTTGCTCAGTTCACAGTTAGTAATTTTAAATCAGTTAGTCATATATTTGAGAAAGTTACTCAATGAAATGGTTAAAGTAATATATCCCCCCCAAGGCTGATGCTTTTCAATGAATATTCCATGTTGACATGTCATAAATTAAGGGTTAATTTATAGGTATATAATCTTGACAATCCTGAATACAACACAAAAGTATTGATATGAAGGTACAAGAGATTGTCATTTGAAAAAAAAATAGTAGGGTGATGACTGAACTGTGTCTGACACTAATACTTCTGGACCATATATAATATGAAAAATCCATGCATACTTAACATAAAGAACAACATTAATTAATAAACATTGATGAAGAGACATTTCTACTGACCACATGGCTATATGTAAATACTTGTAGACTGTAATAAAATGTCATCTGTAAATAAATGTTCTAAATGCTGTAACAAAATTATTTTGGTGCTTATATAAATGAGCTTTGAATTTGCTGGCTGGTGTTCTATAATCTTCACACTGTGATTTCATTATTTTCTCCCTTCCTAGGACCATTTTACTCATCAGAGTTTTCCAATACAGTGTAGAATTAACTATATTCAAGATCATATGCATATTCCATTTTCTAAATATTTAGCTAATTTTCACTGCTCCTTGTTCCAAGGAAATGGCCTTAATACTTGATTTTATTATTTAATTCTTTTTTCAATTTAAAAATACTTTTTGCTTACCCTGCTTTAGGGTTTAAAAATACCTATATAAAAAACAGACATCGGAATTAGCAAGCAAATTATTCTCAAAACCACACTGGGTTATAATTTGCATACCCAGTCAGTCTAGGGAAATTACCAGAAACTCTAGCTTCAATTTTATCACAGGACTTAAATGTAAAAATAAAATAGCCACTTTGATATGGAGCATTAGGATAATGAATGACCTGAATTGAAGTTTGTAAACAAGGGGGTAAGATAAAAGTTTTCCCAGTCTTGGGGAGCAAAAAATATGGGGCAGGGGGGAATGAAGCTGAGACTAGAAGACAAGTAACTCACTTCTAGGTAGAAAAGGAATAAAAACAATACGCAGCTCTCCTCTTTTGGTACTGGCAAGGTGAACCTTTGAATTGATACAAGATGATGTCACGAAAATATTATTGAACCTAAGCCTCTGTAACTTCTTCTTAAGGGTGCAGGTGTAGGGAATGGGAGAGATGGAATTGTTCTTTCAAATGCAAGAATCACAGAGCCTGGATGGAGTGAGTTCAGCAGTGACATGTAAGGAGAGCAGGTGAATCTCAGGGTCAAGGCCAGAGACACTGAACTGGAAGGAGGAGAATAACAATTATGTGACAATTATGACAGTGGTGAAGATTGTTAGTAGTCACCAAGCTTAAGGCTGCTCCCTCTGAAGAGCAATATCAGAAGCTGCACACTGCAGGGAAAGAAAGTTCTCTAAAATTGTTCAGCCAATTCACTAAACAAATAAACAAGTAAATAACAACACAACAATCCATGGAGGGTAGGGGGCAAGATGGAAGCATAGAGAGGAGTGGAATTTAGTTAGCTCCATGTAGCAACTAACAAACAATCAGGAATAACTAGTAAATAATCTGGAATAACTACTGGGGGACAACCGTGAGTGTCCACACATTGTATGCCAAACTGGATTTGGTGGAATGGCTGAAATCATAGCATAAAATCTGTAAATAAAAGCTGCACACCCACACCAGGAGTCCCCTTCCCCCATGGCAGGCTGAGCTGCAAAACCTCACTGTGGGAGAAACCAGCAGTCCCTGTCAGGAGCAAGCGAATATAGCTCAGCCCAGCTCCAACTGGGGTCTTAACTAACAAATGTGGACTGCCGAATGCAAGCTACAAACCCCTAACAAGCAGACGGAGGCTTTTAGTGATGACTGAACTTAAAGAGCCAGAAAACTCCTTTGTCTCACGAAAGGGAGCCCAGAAGACCAGGTGTTCTACCTGACCAGCAGGTGAAACTTGGGGCTGTAAACTGGCTCTGAAAGAGGACTTTCTTTCCCTTTTTCTCTCTCTCAACCTGAGTGGCTCAGTGGAGAGAGACTCAGCCATTTTCAATTCCCAGTGTTCTGGCCCAGATAGCCATGGAGTTAACAGAGTCAGAGAGACAAAGAAGCTATTCAAATGCAGAAGATAACTCCCTAGGGGATGTATCTTCCTGAAGATGAAGAAGGTGGAGCCCAGCTCTTCTTTCCCTTCAGAATTCAGACCCAAGAGCCTGAGGGAAAATAGCCAAAACAGAAACTAAAGGGGCCACACCTCCTCACACCAGTCAGGAATGACAGGCTGACAGGCACCACCTGCTGGACAGATTAGGAAAAGCACAGCAGCTAGAGACCTCATAGGAAAGTCTGTCAATCTCTAAGATACAACCTCAGGGAGACTTGAAATTGAATATAACCCCATTCTGAGATTTGAACACATTCTGGTCTGGAAAAATCTGATTGGGGTAACCAAGGAAATCTGATTGGGGTAGCCAAGGAAATCAGATGCCTAGACAACAGAAAAATATAAACTACACTAGGAAAAACAAAGATATGGCCCCATCAAAGGAACAAACTTACACCTCAATCAAGACACAGCTGAGATATTGTTTCATGTTAATGAAATAATCAATTAAAGATTTTCAAAGAAATATGCTAAATCAATTCAAAAACCAAATCAATGAGTTCAGGGAAGATATGGCAAAAGAGATGAATGATATAAAGAAAACACCAGGTGAACACAAGGTAGAAATTGAAAGTTTGAAAAAACAATGGGCAGAATCTATGGAAATGAAAGGCACAACACAAAAGAAGAAAAACACAATGGAGACATACAACAGCAGATCTCAAGAGGCAGAAGAAACACTCAGGGACTGGAGAACAAGAGAGCTGAAATCCTACACACCAAAGAACAGATAGGGAAAAGAATGGAAAAATATGAGCATCTCAGGGAATTGAATGACAACATGAAGGACATGAATATGCATGTCATGGGTGTCCCAGAAGGAAAGAGAAAGGAAAAGGGGCAGAAGCAATAATAGAGGAAGTAATGAAAATTTCCCATCTCTTATGAAAGATAAAATTACAGATCCAAGAAGCACAGTGTACACCAAACAGAATAGATCTGAATAAATCTATGCCAAAACACTTAATAATCAGATTATCAAATGTCAAAGATAAAGAGAGAATCTTGAAAGCAGAAACAGAAAAGCAAACCATCACATACAAAGAAGCTTGATACAACTCTGTGGATTTTTCAATAGAAACCATGGAGGCAAGAAGGAAGTGGGGTAATAGACTTAAGATACTGAAAGACAAAAAAAGCCAACCAAGAAATCTATATCCAGCAAAGCTGTGCTTCAAATATGGGGGAGAGTTTAAAATAGTCTCTGAAAATCAGACAATGAGAGAGTTTGTGAACAAGATACCTGCTCTACGGGAAATACTAAAAGGAACACTACAGACAGATAGGAAAAGACAGGAGTGAGAGGTTTGGAACACAAGGCTGGGTGATGACTGCACAGCAATGTAAGTACACAGAACAAAGATGACTGTGAGTATGGTTGAAAGAGGAAGGTTAGGAGCATGTGGGACACCAGTAGCAAAGAGGAAAGATAAAGACTGGGACTGTATAACTCAGTGAAACCTACAGTGCTCAACAATTGTGATAAAATGCAGAAATATGTTTTTACATGAGGGAGAACAAATGAAAGTCAACCTTGCAAGGTGTTAAAAATGGGTGGTATGAGAAAAAAATACAATCAATGCAAACTAGAGAGTACAGTTAAAAGAAACACTGTATTATGTTTCCTTTAATGTAACAAAGGCAATGTACCAAAACTAAATGCCTATAAAAGGAGGACATAAGGGAGGGATATGGGACTCTTGGCATTGCTGATGTTGTCTGACTCTTTTTTTGTATTTTAGTTTAATTCTATCTTTCCTTTTCTTGCTTTTTGTCTGTCATTTTTTTCTCTCTCTCTTTCTTTTTCCTTTGTCTCTCTACCTTCTTTGACTCTCCTTCATTCTGGAAGAAATGGAGATGTCCTTATATAGATAGTGGTGATGGTGGTGAATGCATAAATATGTGATCATACAGGGAACCATCAATAGTTTACCTAGGATGGAATGTATGGTGGGTGAACAAAACCATCTTAAAAAAAAACACAGGTTGATGAAGAAACCTTGAGGGCACTATATGGAGTGAAATAAGTTAGACACATAAGGACAAATATTTTATGGTCTCACTGATATGAACTGATTATAATATGTAAACTCATAGACATGAAATATAAGTTACCAGGATACAGAACAAGGCTAAAGAAATGGACAGGGGTGACAGTAGCATGTTATTGTGAGAATAAGTAATAGTGCTGAATGTTGTGTGAATGTGGTGGAAAGGGGAAGCTTAGAGTTCCATATGTGACCAGAAGGAAAGTTGGAGGTTAAAATATGTAAATGTTTAAAACAGTGAATCTTGTGGTTGACAATGTCTGTGATTAACTGTACAAATATTAGAAAAATCTTTCATGAACCAGAACAAATGTATGACACTATAACTAGAAGTTAATAATAGAGGGGTATATAGGGAAAAAATATACCTATTGCAACCTACATACTACAGTTAGTATTTTTTTTTCCTTTTTAATTTTTATTGAGATTGTTCAGATACCATACAATTATCCAAAGATCCAAAGTGTACAATCAGTTGCCCCTGGTACCCTCATACAGCTGAGCATCCATCAACACACTTAATTTCTGTTCAATTTTTAGAAACTTTTCATTACTCCAGACAAGAAATAAAGTGAAAGATGAAAAAAGAAAAAAAGAAAGGAAACTCGAATCCTCCCATATCCCTAACCAAACCCCCTCAATTATTGACTTGTAGTGTTGGTATAGTACATTTGTTACTGTTTATGAAAAAACAATGAAATACTACAAACTGTAGTATTTAGTTTGCAATAGGTATATAGTTCTTCCTTATATGCTCCTCTATTATTAACTTCTAATTGTATTGTCATACATTTGTTCTGGTTCATGAAAGAGATTTCTAATATTTGTACAGTTAATCATGAACATTGCCCACTATAGGATTCAGTTTTATACATTCCCATCTTTTGATCTCCAACTTTCCTTCTGGTGACATATATGACTCTGAGCTTCCCCTTTCCACCTCATTCATGCACCATTCGGCACTGTTAGTTATTCTCACATCTTGCTACTGACACCTCTGTTCATTTCCAAACACTTAAGTTCATCCTAGATGAACATTCTGCTCATACTAAGCAACTGCTCCCCATTCTTAAGCCTCATCCTATATCTTGGTACCTTATATTTCATGTCTATGAGTTTACATATTGTAATTAGTTCCTATCAGTGAGACCCTGCAATATTTGTCCTTATGTGTCTGGCTTATTTCACTCAGTATATTGCCCTCGAGGTTTTGTCATTAACCCATTTTTTTTTTAAGATGATTTTGTTCACCCACCATACATTCCATCCTAAGTAAATAATTGTAGGTACTCTGTATGGTCATATATTTATGTGTTCCCCACTTTCACCACTATCTATATAAGGGCATCTACATTTCTTCCACAAGGCAGGAGGGAAAGTCAAAGAAGGTAGAGCAGCAAAAGAAAGAGGAAAAAAAGAAAAAAAAAAATGACACCTAGGAAGCAGCAAAAGGAAAAGTAACCTTAAATCAAAGTAGAGAGTGAGATAACACCACCAATGTCAAGTGTCTAACATGCCTCCCCTATCCACCCCCCTTATCTGCATTTACCTTGGTATATCACCTTTGTTATGTTAAAGGAAGCATAATATAATGATTCTGTTACTTACAGTCTCTTGTTTACGTTGATTATATCCCTCCCCCAATGCCTCCCCATTTTTAACACCATGCAAGATGAGATTTGATTGTTCTCCCTCATAAAAGAACATACTTTTACATTTTATCACAATTATTGAACACTCTAGATTTCACCAAGTTACATAGTCCCAGTCTTTATCTTTCCTCCTTTCTTCTGGTGTCTCACATGCTCCCAACTTTCCTCTCTCAACCTTATTCATAGTTCTCTTTGTTCAGTGTACTTACATTGCTGTGCTACCATCTCCCAAAATTGTGTTCCAAACCATGCACTCCTGTCTTCTCCTATCACTCTGTAGTGCTCCCTTTAGTATTTCCTGTAGGGCAGGTGTCTTGTTCACAAAGTCTCTCATTGTCTGTTTGTCAGAAAATATGTTGAGCTCTCCCTCATATTTGAAGGACAGCTTTGCTGGATATAGGATTCTTGGTTGGTGGTTTTCCTCTTTCAGTATCTTAAATATATCACACCACTTCCTTCTTGCCTCCATGGTTTCTGCTGAGAGATCTGCACATAATCTTATTAAGCTTCCTTTGTATGTGATGGATTGCTTTTCTCTTGCTGCTTTCAGGATTCTCTCTTTGTCTTTGACATTTGATAATCTGATTATTAAGTGTCTTGGCATAGGCCTATTCAGATCTGTTTGGTTTGGAGTACACTGTGCTTCTTGGATCTATAATTTTATATCTTTCATAAGGAATGGGAAATTTTCATTAATTATTTCCTCTATTATTGCTTCTTCCCCTTTTCCCTTCTCTTCTCCTTCTGGGACACCAATGATATGTACATTCTTATACTTTGTTTCATCCTTAAGTTCCCAGAGATGTTGCTCATATTTTTTCGTTCTTTTCTCCATCTGCTCCTTTGTGTGTAGGCTTTCAGGTGTTTTGTTCTCCAGTTCCTGAGTGTTTTCTTCTGCCTCTTGAGATCTGCTGTTGTATGTTTCCATTGTGTCTTTCATGTCTTGTGTTGTGACTTTCTTTCATTTCCATAGATTCTACTAGTTGTTTTTTGAACTTTCAATTTCTGCCTTGTGTATGCCCAGTGTTTTCTTTACAGCCTCTATCTCTTTTGCAAAATATTCTCTAAACTTTTTGAATTGATTTAGCATTAGTTGTTTAAATTCCTGTATTTCAGTTGAAGTGTACATTTGTTCCTTTGACTGGGCCATAACTTCACTTTTCTTAGTGTAGGTTGTAGTTTTCTGTTGTCTAGGCATGGTTTCCTTGGTTACTCCAATCAGGTTTTCCCAAACCAGAATGGGCTCAGGTCCCAAAGAGAAGAAATATTCAGTATCTGGTTTCCCTGAGGGTGTGTCTTAGAAAATTGCTCCACCCTGTGATGCCTCAGGTCACTGTGATTTTCTGCCCAGCAGGTGGTACCTGTTAGCCTATAATTCTTGACTGTGTAAGGAGGTATGGCCATGTTCCCCCAGGCTCTGGAGTCTGGTTCTGAATGGAATGGGCCCCACCCCTTTCCTCTTAGAGAAGATAGACCCCCTAGGGGGAGGTCATTAGCATTTCAATGGTCTCTCTGCTTGTGCTATCTCCACCCTTCTCTGAGTCACAGCACTGGGAACTGAAAATGGCTGGGGCTTTCTCCACTGAGCTGAAAAACAAACAGATAGCCCCCTTCAGATCTAGTCCAACAGGACCCTCTGGCTCTCCAAGGTCAGTCGTCAACCAAAGCCTCTGTTTTTTGGGGATTCGTACCTGTAGTGAGCAGTTCACACATGCTACTTAAAAACCCAGTTGCAGCTCAGCTGAGCTATATTTGCTTGCTGGGAGAGAGCTTCTCTTTGGCCCCATGAGGCTTTGCAGCTCAGGCTATGGGGAAGGGGGCTCCCGGCTTGGATCTGCAGGTTTTACTTTCAGATTTTTGCTATGATCTTGGGCATTCCTCCCAATTCAGGTTGGTGTATGATGAGTGGACGGTCTCATTTGTCCCCCTGAAGTTATTCTGGATTATTTACTAGTTGTTTCTGGTTTTCTTTAGTTGTTCCATGGGGACTACTTAGCTTCCATGCCTCTCTATGCCGCCATCTTCCCCTGCCAGTTAGTAGTATTTTAACATTCTTTCATCAACAGTAACAAGTACTAGACCAATACAATGAGTCAATATGGAGGGGGGGAGGTGGTTAGGGGTATGGGAGGATTTGAGTTTTCTTTTTTTCTCTTTGTTTCTTTTCTGGCGTAATGAAAATGTTCTAAAAATTGAAAAAAAATTAATTGTGGTGATAGATGCACAGCTGTGTGATGGTACTGCAGGCAATTGTGCACTTTGGATCTTTGGATGAGTGTATGGTATGTGAAGAATCTCAATACAATTGAATTTGAAAAAAGCCATGGAGATTGAGAGGATATCAGTATTCAGAGTTGCTATATATATTATCAAAATACCTGATTTTCAACCAAAAATTATGAGATATGCAAAACATATTAGTCATTGTTCTCCAGAGAGAAAGAACTGATAGTATGTGTGTGTATATATATATATATATATATATATATATATGTAAGTATTAAGAGATTTGTTTTCTAGGAAATTAGAAATTGGCTCACATGAGCATGGGGATTGGCAAGTCTGAATTCTGTAGAGCAGGCTGCAAATTGGGAACTCCAATGAAGATTTCAGTGAATTCCCCAGGAGCGGCTGATTGGCTGATAGAAATTCTTCTTTCTGATTGCTGATGTCATTGGGTGAAATTTATTTCACTGCTAAAAGCAGTCTTCTGTGTTGATTATAGATGTAATCATCCATAGAAGCAACCAACTGATTGATGATTTAAATCTAAGAAATTCCACCACAGTAACACTCAGTCTAGTGTTTGCTTGACCAAACAACTGGACACCATAACATAGCAAATTTGATACATGAAATTAACCATCAAACAAAGACTGGAAAGTGTGACCCATACACAAGAAAAAATGAATCATGCAATAGAAGCTGCCTTTATGGTAGCAGGCAAGTACTTAAAAAATGTTCAAAGAACTTAAAGAAAAACATGCTTAAAAATGTAGGAAGGTATGATGAGAATGTCTCATCATCAGATAGAGAATACCAAGAAAAAGATAGAAACCATTAAAAAGAGTCATATGAAAGTTTTGGAGTTGACAACTAAAATAACTGAAATAAAAAATTTGCTAGCAGGGCTTTACAGTAGATTTGTACTGGCAGAAGAAAGAATCAGCAAACTTGAAGACAGATGATAGAAGTCATGCAATCTGAAGAACAGAAAAGAAAAATAATTAAGAGAAATGAACAAAGCCTCATAAAAATGTGTGACAATAATAAGTGCATCAATATACATGTACTAGGATAGCAGGATAGGGGAGAAAGGAGCAGAAAATGTATTTAAAGAAATAATACCTGAAAACTTCCCAAATTTGATGAAAAATATTAATCCGCATATCCAAGAAGCCAAATTAACTCCAAGAAAGATAAACACAAAGAAATCTAAGAGCAGACACATTATGGTGAAAATGTTGAAAGCCAAAAGCCAATAAAAATCCTTAAAATAGCAAAAGAAACACAACTTGTCACATACAAGGGAAACACAGTAAGATTAACATTTGACTTCTCATTAGAAATTATGGAGGCCAGAAGAAGTGTGATGACATATGCAGGTTAATGAAACAATCAAGGAAATGTCATCGAAGAATCTTATACACAGCAAGCCTTTCAAAAATAAAGGTGAAATAAAAACATTCCTATGTAGACAAAACTTGAGAGAGTTTAAACCTCAACAAGCAGAATACTAAAGGAAATTATTCAAGCTGAAAACAAATGATCTTAGACAGTAGTTTAATCTAAATGAAAAAACAGAGTGCCAGTTCAGGTAATTACGTAATTATAGACGAGAGTATAAATACATATTTCTTCTTCTTTCTTAACTGATTTAAAAATCAATTATATAAAACAATATTCACATAAGTGTATTTTTAGCCTATAACATACAGAGAAGTAACATACTTGACAATAACAGCAAAATAAGAGGTGGGTGGGAGAAAAGAGGTATTGAAATAAGAAAGTAACATAGAATGGTAACTTAAATCCATGACAAAAAGTAAAGAGAATTAGAAATATTATAAGGTTAATATAGCAAATGCTATAAGTACATATGTTCTCCTTTCTTAGACCTGCTTCCTTAAAAGACCAAAAATTATATAAAGTAATAATTAGAACAATGTATTTTGGGGATTATAAAATATATGGATATAATATGTATAGCAGCAATAGAATAGAAAGGGGGAGAGGGGACTGGAACTACATAGAAATAATGTATTTTTATCTCACTGGAAATAAGTTGGCATAAAATTGAAGTTGACTCTGATAAGATGTACATGGTAAGCCCTAGAGCAACCACTAAGAATAAATCACAAGGTAAATTAGAAAATACTTTGAAGGAATTAAAATTGTGATACAACATACAAAAACTTACGGGATTCAGCTAACCCAGTGCTTAGAGGGAAATTTATACCTGTATGTGTCCATATTAAAAATAAAGAAAGATCTCAAATCAATAGACTAATCTTTCTCCTTCAGACACTGGTTAAGAAGAGCAAATTAAACCTCAACAAGCAGAAGTAAAGAAATGAGGTGGTATGTCACGTTCAATAGGATGGCTGTAATCAAGATTACAAATAACAGTAAGTATTGGCAGGGATGTGCAGAAACTGGAAACCTCATACATTGTTTATTCAAATGTCAAATGGTGCCACCACTTTGGAAAATAGTCTGGAAGTTCCTTGAAAATTTTGCCATAAGACCTAAAAATTCCACTCTGGCATACATATACAAGAAAATGAAAACATATGTCTATGCAAAAACTTGTACAAGAATGCTCATAGCAGCATTACTAATGTGGAGTGATACAAAGTGGGAACAACCCACATGTAGAAATTGATGAATGGACAAATAAAAAGATGGTGCACCCATACAGTTGTATATTACTTGGCAATAAAAAGTAATGAAGTACTGATGCATGCTACAATATGGATGACTTGAAAATATAATTCTACATTTAAAAAATCAGTCACAAAAGACTAGATATTGTAAGTTTCCATTTATATGAAATATGAAGAATACGCAAATCAATAGAGACAGTAAGTAGATTAGTGATTGCCTAGGGTTGAGGGAGTTAGGGGAAAAATGAGGAGTGATTGATAATTAGTACAGGATTTCTTTTTGAAGTGATGAAAATATTCTAAAATTGTAGTGGTTTACACAATCCTGTGAATACAATCAAAATCATTGAATTTTACACTTTATATGTGTATGTGTGATATGTGAAGGATATCTCAATATCAATAAAGCTAAAAAAGAGGTTCCACTATGGTGATAGCAGTAGAAGTGTTGAGAATAGATCAGAGTCTAGATATATTTCCGAGTAGAGGCAACAGATTAGATGAGAGAGAGGTGTCACATGAATCCAATATTATTAATTTGGAAGTCTGTAATTGATATTAAGGTTGAGGATAGAGACATTAGGAGTTTAATCCTTTAGTTCATATGCAAATCTTTTTTTAATTAATGGAAGAATAAATGTGAGATATATTATACAGGATTACCTATCTACTTTACTACTAGTTAGACATGACAGGAAACCTTTTAAAACGACTTCCAGTGATCTGTGCTACCTGGTATTGGTATTCAATCTTTTATGTAATTCCCTCAAGTAGATTCTGGGCTGGATCTAGTGACTTACAAATAGGGTATGGTAAAAGTGATAGGATATTACTTTTGAAATTAGGTTATAAAGACTGTGCATGCATTCTCTCTCTTTTTCTTTCTCTTAGCTGCCTTAGCCTTAGCCCCAATGAAGCCAACTGCCATGTTGTGAACTGCCCTCTGGAGGGGTCTAGATGACGGGGAATGAAGGGCAGACCCAGTCAACAGCCAGTGAGGAACTGAATCCTGCCCAGAACCATGTGAGTGACTCTGATTCCACCCCTGTTGAGCCTTGAAATTGCTGCAACCTCAACTAATACCTTGACTGAATCTTTTAAGGACCCTGAACCACAGATACAGTTAAGTCACACTTGGCTTCCTGTCCTACAGAAACTGTGAAATAATTAATCCATATCAGTTTAAGTCATTAAGTTTTGGGGTGATCTGCTAAATGGCAGTACATAACTAACACAGTTACTGAAGTAGTTTACATAGATACACATACTACATTGGTATGTATCCCACAGGATCCCTCAAGACCTCATGTAATTGTCAAAAATGTTTTAACATTTTCTATGCCTGGATGTTTTGATTTTTAAAAATTTAAACTAAACCATTTATGCTCATATAAGTTTCTACTCCTCTTAGTGTACAGACTGTTTTATATATTGAGCATACAAAATACACTGTTTGCTATACAGTGAACTTTAAATCAATATTTAGTTATGGCTTTATTTTAAATTAAATATTTTTATCTTCTTTTAGATTTCCAATCTATTAAACACCCTACTAGTTACATGTTCATCATTTTTTCCCAATATCTTGCATTTGTCGCACAGTTCAAGGCAGTATACTGCAAATTTAGTGAAGATACAGATGTAGATGATATAAGAAAGCAGTCCTCCTCATCCCATTTCATTGTGCCACTAATTCCACTATCATATTCTTTTATTTTTAAAGTAAGACCACTTGCAACCTAGCAGAGTCAGTGTGTAGTCCATTATGTCATGTCAAGATTTTCCATAGCTGCTCTTTGATAAGTTTGTATTTCTATGAGAAAATCTAATATCAGAATTTTTCCTTTGTGACTTTTGTGTCTAATTATGAAAAAGTTATAAAGAGTTCATAAATATGTGAAGCATTTTAAAAGCAGAATTTGAAAATGTATATTTCAAGAATCCTCCAATTACTTAGTCATGAATAAGATACTTGACTTTCAGTAAAATATCAAGAAATAGTCACAAAATTATTGAAAAAGTTAGCAGTGAAGACAAAATGTTGATCCTTTATCTCTTCAGATTATTTTACATTCTGCTGTTAGTGGGTTGAAATGCTCCACTTGCTTGGAAATTATAATGAGTTACAGGTAAAACTTAAAACAATAGAACACCATTTCTTACTTCTTCCACAAATCTATTGTGGAATAAGGATAAATAATTCAGTTTTATGCTTCAGGCACTCTACTTTCCGTGACTAAAAAGGAGATATAGGCTAAATCATGGATTATTTTTGGTTACTTTTTCATCAAGCACTTTCATGTTGGTTAATGTTTCTAGTTTGCTTTGGCCTTTGGATGTCTGCTGCCATCTTTGCAGTTCTGCTTCTATTTAGTGGTATACTCAAGCAAGAGTATGGCAGCAAAGATCTATGATTCGTTAAAGGAAAAAGAAGCACTTTTTTTTTAAACTCACTCCATTGCCATGCCAAGTGTAGCATCTTGCAATTATCATTAGACCTATCATTAGATTAGCACCTTCTACACAAACATGCACACACGTGCATACCCTCACACAGCACACATGTTTAGGGATTAAGTGCAATGACAGATATACACAGATATACACACATACACCTACCTGTGCACTCACACTGCATATATATGTGTTCATGGATTAAGCATTAACTATATTTTACAATTATAAAGCTTATTACAACACGATGAAAGGGTAAAGATGCAGCCTTGTATTGTGCTTCTTTCATGAATTTTAGACATATTACAACAGATCCTGAACTCTATCCAAAAGGAGTTTGGAGGAATTCCACAAACAAAACTATTCCAAATGATGATTTAACTATTTTTGAAGTATCAACATGAAGGTATTAGTATGCCATTTGATTCATTTTTGGAAACTGTATGGGAACAACTGTGCTTTTGAGGATGATAAACCCTCTGCCAGCCAAGGTTATACCAAGGAAGACTGAGGAGTGCCAGGATGGAATTTAAAAAGGGATTTAAATACTTTGGTGTTTTATGAGCCCCAACTGCTTGTTTAGGTTGACAGTCTCTTTCCATAATTGCTTCAATTGCATCCAGATGAGTATTTAATGATGTTCATTCCAAATTTGTGAACCAACATTGTCAATGATCACAGAATTTTAGAGCAGGAATTGATCAGTGGCATTATCTGGTCTAGTACTTATGTGTGGCAGATGAGTTGATGTAAATTAATTAACTAAAAACTTTGTATTTGAAAGAGTAAAAAACAGAATCACTACCATCTCAGGGGAGACAAGTGAAACATAAAGACCTTAAAAGAGTTGCCTAAATTTTTGAACTTGTTACTAACATTCAGGACTAACATTTTGCCTGCCAATATGTTATTTAATGATTTCCTTATCCTATGCTGTCCCAATACTGTTGATAGCTTTGAGGTGTCACCAGATGTAGAAAGATAATAATGTAATAAGAAAGAAATATATTTCTTGGCTCTGCAGACAACACATATATTATGATGTTATGCTTAAAATAAATGTGGGGTTCTGAATGCCATTGTTTAAAGAATCCTGACATGTTTTACTGAGCTAAACTCAAGGAAGAAAAGGACAATGCTATTTCAGTATGTGTTTAACTGACTTCATTTTAATTGCAATATTTTGACCATGCAATATGTAATAAGTTATTTTTACAAAATATATTTATAGGCTGCAGTATAGCTCCTAGCCATGCTGACTAAACAAATGTAATTGTTCTGAATGGACTCTAAATAGCTTTCAACATTTCATTACAAAGCAATTACATCTGAGTCTTTCCCAGAGCTCTCGGCATGGCTTTCAAAAAAGAAATTACACAAACAGGTGAAATCAACCATTATGAAATATCACCTACAAGCTTAAAAAGCAAGGCTTCAAAGTAGAAGTGGAGTAGGAGAGATTTAAGCCAAGTGATAAACACGGTTTATTTTTCAAAATAAAAAGGTAAGTGTACTGAGGGAATTCAAGCATGCTTACTCAAGGCAAATTTATTTTTTTAAAAGAGGAACATTTGCCTAATTTTACAATGCTATGAAGCAGTGCAAAATTTATTAGACATTCCCTAAAGGTGAGTTGCAGACCAGTGATCCTGTAAATTCGTATTTAAAAATATATATTTGGCTTTCTTAAAATGATATGTATCTGCATACTATTTGTTACAGATTGAATTGTGTCCCCCTAAAAGGTATGTTCAAGTCCTCACCCTTTCCTCTGAGTCTTCTGAATGTGAACCTGTTTGGAAATAGAATCTTTGAAGATGTTATTAGTTAAAATGAGGACAAACTGGATTAGAGTAGGCTGTAATCCAGTATGCCTGGTGTCCATAGAGGAAATATGCACATGGATAGGTAGGCAGAGAGAGAAGACAGCCACATGACAGAGGCAGTATAGAGTTATGCCATGACCCAAAGAACTCCATGGACTGCCAGCCAGCCACAGCCAGAATCCTATAGACTTTAGAGGAAACATGGCCTTGCTGACCCCTTGATTTGGACTTCTAGCCTCCAGAACAGCAACACAATATGTTTCTGTTGTTTTAGTCCACCCAGTTTATGGTACTTTGTTACTAGCAAACTAAGACATTCTTCTTTATTTGGAAAGGTCATGACTGGTTCAAGATGTTAATTAACAACTGAGTGTTTACTGTCTACAAGGTACTGCTCTAAGAACTTTACATGAATCTTCACAACAATCCTGATTTAGACAACACTGTTATTCTCATGTTTTTGGATGGAGAAACTGAGACACAGAGAGGCTGAGTAACTTATTCCAAGTCCAGCAGCCACTACTGGGAGGCCATGATTCGAACGTGGGCACTCCAGAGTCTGAGTCCAGGACCTGAAATGCTTTGTCATGCTGCCCATGCGGACTAACTGGGGTCCTGTGTGCAGATCTCATTAGGGAAGGCCAGACTCTGACATGGATCTGGATATCTAGAGGTGGAAAGAGGAATGTGTCATTAATGTAACAGGTAAAACTTTATAAAATATCATGTCTTCTTTAAGCCTTGGGTGTACACCTCCTATCAGGCTTTTAAGAAATGAAACACACCAGGAGTCACACAGTGAAAAGGGAACATAAGTGTTCCCTTTAAGATGGGTTTGTAGCAGGGGACTTGGAGTCTTCTGGTGATTCACCAGCCCCTTCTGATTACATAGCCATTGTGTGACAATTGGAGAGTGTGCACATGGGTAATTTTTTCTGGGGAACAGACTTCAGCCTTTCATTAGATTCTTAAAGCGATGCATGGCATAATTAATGTTTAAAGCAGGGGTGGCAAACTTTGTTGGTAAAGATCCAGATAGTAAATATTTTAGGCTTTGTGGTTCATATAGTCTTTGTCACAACTACTCAACTCTGCTGATGTAGTATGAAAGCAGTCACAGAAAATGCATAAAGAAATGAACATGGCAGTGTTCCAATAAATATTTATGGACATTGAAATTTGCATTTCAGATACTTTTCATATGTCACAAATATTATTCTTACTTTGATGGTTTTTTAAAAACACAAACCATACAATGAAAAAGGCATCAGAGAGAACCTAAGATGGCAGCTAGGAGAGACAGGGCAAAAAAACACCTCCGTGAAAAATACTAGACAAAAGCCAGAAAGTGACCCAGAACACCAGTTCCAGCGATGCATCAGCTGGACAAGGTCTGCTAAATCTACAGGGACCATGCACTTGGTGAAACCGGGAGTCTGGATTCTGAAACGAGTGAGTAAGCTGCTGAATTTCTGGCAGCCATGCTGCAGTGTGGGGAAACAAGGTTGGCATTTGAAGGTGGACTAGTCCTTTTTTAAAAAACCCAAAAGCGGCTGCAGATACGGCAGCAAGAACCGCACAGTGAAGCGCGGCAGGAACAGGCTGTGCGAACACCGCAATATCTGGCGTGGAAAATAGCCTTTCGTGTACCCGCTGCTAACTGCCTCGGAGCAAGGAAGGCAGAGGTTAGCCAAAAGGGGAAAAAAACATGCCCCTTGCAGCCATCTTCCCAGCTGGCTGGGAACGCTCCTGCCAGGTGCCGGAGCCACAGCCCAGAGCCACACCAAAAAACCAGTGTGACAGGAAGTGTTTCCAGCAACACATGCACACACCACAATATCAGGCATGGACAATAGCCTTTCGTGCACCCACAGCTAATTGTCCCAGAGCTGGGAAGGCGGAGCTGTGTGAAAAGGGGGAAATTAACATGCCCCATACAGCCATCCTTACAACAGGCTGGGAACGCACCTACACGGCCCGGTGGCCCAGAACTTTCCCTTGAGGGATGGCATGCATTTGTGATGTAGCACAACCTTCCCTCAGCAGAGGTCCTAGAAGGGCACGGCTTGGAAGAGGGACCCACTAGGAAATCCCAGGAACCATATGCCAATACCAAAGACTTGTGGGTCAGCAGCAGAGACAATCTGTGGTGAGACTGAAATGAAGGTTTAGACTCTTGCAACAGCCTTAAATCTCCAGAAACACCTGGGAGGTTTGATTATGAAAGTTGTCGTCCCTCCCTAACTGCTCAGAGACACCACACATTCAGGGCGGACAGCACCAACAACACACCCAAACTTGGTGCACCAATTGGACCCCACAAGAATCAGAGCCCCACACATCACAAAGACAAAGTTGGGGAGAACTGACTTGAGGGGAATAGGTGACTCACAGATGCCATCTGCTGGTTAGTTAGAGAAAGTGTACAAAGCTGTAGATCTGACAAATTAGAGATTCATCTTTGAATAATCCTGTATATCCTAAAAGAACCCTATCATGTTAAGCAAATGCCAAGAGGCCAAAGACAACAGAAAATTTTAAAGCATATGATAAAACCAGATGATATGATAACCCAAACCCAAACACCCAAATCAAAAGATCAGAGGAGACACAGTACTTGGAGCAATTAATCAAAGAACTAAAGACAAGAAATGAGAACATGGCACAGGATATAAAGGACATGAAGAAGAGCATGACACAGGATATAAAGGACATGAAGAAGACCCTAGAAGAGCATAAAGAAGAAATTGCAAGAGTAAATAAAAAAATAGATGATCTTATGGAAATAAAAGAAACTGTTGACCAAATTAAAAAGATTCTGGATACTCATAGTACAAGACTAGTGGAAGCTGAACAATGAATCAGTGACCTCAAGGACCACAGAATAGAAAATGAAAGAACAAAGAAAGAATGGGGGAGAAAATAAAAAAAAATTGAAATGGACCTCAGGGATATGATAGGTAAAATAAAATGTCCAAATATAAGACTCATTGGTGTCCTAGAAGGGGAAGAGAAGGGTAAAGGTCTAGAAAGTGTTTTCAAAGAAATTGTTGGGGCAAACTTCCCAAACCTTCTACACAATATAAGTACACAAAGCATAAATGCCCAGCGAACTCCAAATAGAATAAATCCAAATAAACCCACTCCAAGACATGTTCCGATCAGACTGCCAAATACTGAAGAGAAGGAGCAAATTCTGAAAGCAGCAAAAGAAAAGCAATTCACCGCATACAAAGGAAACAACATAAGACTGAGTAGTGACTACTCAGTGTCCACCATGGAGGTGAGAAGGCAGTGGCATGACATATTTAAAATTCTGAGAGAGAAAAATTTCCAACCAAGAATACGTCATCCAGCAAAGCTTTCCTTCAAATTTGAGGGAGAGTTTAAATTTTTCACAGACAAACAAATGCTGAGAGATTTTGCTATAAAAGTCCTGCCCTACTTCAGATAATAAAGGGAACCCTACCAACAGAGAAGCAAAGAAAGGACAGAGTGAAATGGAAAAAGGTTCAGTACTAAAGAGATGCAAAATTGGTTCATTAAAGGATATTAAGAGAGAGAGGGAAAAGATATATCTGACAAACATAAACCAAAGGATAGAATGGCTGATTCAAGAAATGCCTTCACAGTAATAACATTGAATGCAAATAGATTAAACTCCCCAATTAAAAGATATAGATTGGCAGAATGGGTCAAAAATATGAATCATCAATATGTTGCATAAAAGGGACTCATCTTAGACACAGGAACACAAAGAAATTGAAAGTGAAAGGATGGAAAAAATATTTCATGCAAGCTATAGCCAAAAGAAAGCAGGAGTAGCAATATTAATCTCAGATAAAATAGAGTTTAAATGCAAGGATGTTAGGAGAGACAAAGAAGGCCACTACATACTAATAAAAGGGGCAATTCAACAAGAAAAAATAACAATCATAAATGTTTATGTCCCCAACCACAAAATACATGAGACAAACACTGTCAAAACTAAAGGATGCAATGGATGTTTCCACAATAATTGTGGGAGACTTCAACACATCACTCTCTCCTATAGATAGATCAACCAGACTGAAGACCAATAAGGAAATTGAAAGCCTAAACAATCTGATAAATGAATCTGATTTAACAGACATATATGAAACATCATATCCCTAATCACCAGGATACCCATTCTTCTCTAGTGATCATGGAACTTTCTCCAGAATAGACCATATGCTGGGACATAAAACAAGCCTCAATAAATTAAAAAAAAAAATTGAAATTATTCAAAGCACATCCTCTGACCACAATGGAATACAATTAGATGTCAATAGCTATCAGAGACTTAGAAAATTCACAAACACCTGGAGGTTAAACAACAAACTCCTAAAATAAATGGTTTATAAAGTAGAAAGTAGGGGAACTAGCGATAGAGAGCAATTAATGAAGGGGGAACGATAACCCAATGAGAACAGATAAGCTACTGTGGGTAAACTTAATGTTCTGGGAATGCCCGGGAATGACTATGGTTTGTTAATTTCTGGTGGGTATGGTAGGAACAAGTTCACAGAAATGTTGCTATATTAGGTTATTTTCTTGGGGTAGAGTAGGAACATGTTGGAAGTAAAGTAGTTATTTTAGGTTAGTTGTCTTTTTCTTACTCCCTTGTTATGGTTTGTTTGAAAGGTTTGCTTATTGTATATCTTTTTAAAAAAATTTTTTTTTGATATAGTTAATTTAAAAAAAAGTTAATTAAGATTAATGACAATCAATGCAGTATATGATACTGGAGTAGATCTAAGAAAGGAGGAGAAAAGCTCAAAGGGGGCATAAGGAAAAATTGGAACATAGAATTTAAGCTTTATATCCATATTAATTTTGTTGAATTAACTGCAGTTAAGTTAATGACATAAGTGAATATCCTTGTTCATAGGAAATGTACATGGAAGTGTTATGAGTTCAAGGAGTATGATATATGCAACCTGCTCTCAAATGTTCAGAAGGTGATAAATGGGTAGATAGATAATTGATAGACAGATAATAGATACAGTTGAAAGAAAGAGGAAGGAGGAAGGAGGGGGAAGGGAGAGAGGAAAGAAGGGAGGAAGGAAGGAAGGAAGAAAGGAAGGAAGGAAGGACAGAGAAAGAAAGGTATTGCAGAGGTAGCAAAATGTAAAATTGGTAGTTACGGGTATCTGGGGGTGGGGGGATGCTGGAGTTCTCTGTATGGGGTTTGTATTGTATTTGCAACTGTCCTATATGTTTGAAATTATTTCAAAATAAAAATTAAAAAAAAAAAAGACTTCAGACCAGATTGGACCCAAGGGCCACAGTTTGCCAACCCCTGGTCTTAATCTGTGGCTTTCAAAGCATAGACCAAGCAGCAGCAAAAGCATAGGAGAACTTGTAAGAAATGCAAATTCTCAGGCTTCTTCAGAGATCTACTGAATTAAGAATTCTGGAAGAGGGGCCTAGGCCCCTGTGCTTTACAAAGACTTCTGGGTGAAACTGATACACGCTAAAGGTATGTTTAGCATATATAAGTTTGAAAACCACTGGTCTAAAGTCATTGCTGATGATTCAGTTCACCCATTCATCTATTCATTCTTTCAACAAATGATTTTTGAGAGTTTAATTATGCTTCACCTGACATATGATGGAGAAAGTGCTATTTTTTCATCTTCATGGATGCAAGAATAATCATAGGAGATTGCAACTTTTTGATAATGACCTACACTTTGAAATACATTTTATATCATGACCCAATACATAAACACACACATAACTGAAGCATAGTACCTTTAACAGTACCTTAATACATATGATGCCTTAATACATAGGATGCACTCTGGCATTTTCTATTCTATACCACTTCCATTGGATCCACGCCCCCCCCCCCCCCATTGATTTATAATCCCCTAGTAAGCCACAACTCATTCTGAGCGATACTGCAAAAAAATATACTCACCAGGGCAAATTCCTTGTTGAGAATCATCTGCTCCACCAAAGAGGACTCGTTCTGGAAGAGGTGAGGCTGCATGTGGCTCCACATGTGAGGAAACCACCAGAACTCATCCACAGACCGAAGCAAAAGGTCATCTCCTTCATCTTCCTCTTCAGTCCCTACAAAACATGAAGTTAAAAATGGCTTAACTGAACAGCTCATCTAGCTTAAAGGTTATTCTTGTGAGACTTTGGCTGTTCTTCACTCTACTGATACATTGATCCAATTCTGTGTCGTTTTAATCAGGAAAAATAGGGCAATAGTCTCAATTACATCAGAGGCAATGGCATTAGGGGTTGGGCTGGGGTGAGGTGGATGTGGCCAGCCCCAAGTACAGACGGTTGTTTTGTTTAGAGCTTTTGGGGGTATTTTATCACTGCTATTGCTTCGCATTGCCAGCACATGGTGATAATAAAAACCAGATATACATTAGTTGGTTTATTTTTGTTTTAAAATTATCAACAGGCAATTAATTCCCCTTTTTTTTGCCTACACAGGGAAAACTGATCAGAGATGATAATTCCTTTTTTCTCTTAAAGTTTCCTGCTTATAAGTTTAAAATCAAGCTTAAAACTTAGCTAATGATGTTTGTTGATTACAAAAATATATGCTTATTGAAGAAATGTGAAAAGCACAGACAAAAGAAATCCAAGCCCCCCACCCCACAACAAACAAACAAAAACTATCTTCCAGAGCTAACCAGTGGAGACATTATTATGATATCTTTTTCAATTTTTTTTTCTATTTTATTAAAGTTGAGCTCTAGCTCTTACTGCATACATACCTTTCTGTCCTTACATTTTTACCTTAACATTATGACCACAAACATGTCCCATTTCAATACAAATATTTCATAAATTAAATAATGAATATTATAACTGCTTATAATAGAAAATTATCTTAGGAAATTGAAACTAATATTAGTTTCTCATCGCCTATTAGGCAAATTTGATAACAGCACCAATTCAGAGAAAAATCATTTGTCCTAACACAAGTTAAAAAATTATTTAAAGGGAAGTCATATGTTTGCAGCTATTCAAGAATATTTTTGCTGTATTAAAACATAGATTTTATACAATTTTATGATATTCAGTCCAATCTAAAAATCTGTGAATCAATAATATAAGAATTGATTTATATTTGGTCTCTAAATAACTAAATAAATGGGTAAAGTAAAATAAATTCTGGCTTAAAGTGTGGAGCATATTTAGTTGGCTTCCTCTTCTATAACAGAGTACATATATAGGTGGGTGCTTGATTTTATATTCTTTATAAAAATATTAGAATTAGTAAAATAAAAATATAGAAAAATATAATATTCTTTATTTAAATTAAGTAAATAAATAATAAAGGTCTTTCTAATAGCTTTTTCAAAATGTTCTATTTGTGTAACCTTTAGTAAAGATTTCATTCATCATGAGGATGGTACTATGCCATGGTTAAAGCACATATTTGGTGTCACTCAGTAGCTAGGTTAGAATCCCTATCTCTGCCACTTAATTAGCTATGTGGTCCTGGGAAAGTTAACTTCTCTGAGACTTAGTTTTCTGATTTAAAATGGGGATATAAATATCTACTCATAGTTTCTTAGTGAAGAGCCAATGAGATAAATATCTTAAAGCATTTAATAATAATATTGTGGCTTGCAGCTAGTAAGCACTTAATAAATATGATCTCTTCTTTCTTAAAAACAGTATCTTATGGTTTATATCTGTGTTTTTTTGAATTTGTATGTCTACAAAAAATTAAATTCTTTAAAACATCATCTGCTTAGATTAAAAAACTTCTGAAATCAGGAATTGGGGCCCTTAACTTGCCCTGTAATTTGCTCCTTCACCAGAGCTGTAAGTAAATTAACAGTATAATTGTCTGTATTAATATAAAGGCTGTGAACTTTAGAGACTTCATATGCTCCCTGATGCGTCTGCCAACTTTTGTGCGTATTTACATATATGCATTTTCTTGGGATATAATACATTTTCCATAGTCTTCAAAAGGTGTAAAGATCACCACATTTTAATTAGTGTTTTGACACCATGAGTTGCTGCTACACGAGGAGTAACTGGAAGTGATAAGTCAAAAAATGAGATGAGCAGACTACAAAATCCTTAATTTTTATTCATATTAGCTAAAACTATTAGTACTACAGAGTCACAGTCTATTGACTATCTTAGTTAATATTTTAAGGATTTCAAATATTGAAATCCAAATGAAGAAGAGCTTTACACTGCCTCAGATGGATTTTAAGCAAAGAGAAGTGTTTATGTTATAGACCACCAGGTGTTTTTCTTGGCCATGATTTAGCAGACTGAGGCATAGATTATGAAGAGTTCCTCTATGTCACACGCAATGAAGGAGTTGATATTTCTCCCCACACTCCAGAATTTCCTGTTGAAACATGCTTTGAGTATAGCAAGTTTGAGATATGCTTCCACTCACTTTAAACTCCACTGCTTGTTATTGGAAGTGGCAGGAAGAGAATAATGCATACTTGACCAGGAAGGATGTCAGTTACTCACTTTAAAGAAAATTTTGCACACTAATGACATACATAAACAGATGCATGACTGATTATAAAATCTAAGTAATCTTGATACCAGAGATAGGTAATTTATAAATAGTCCTCAAAAGTTTGAGAATGATATTTATAATGTCCTTTTCCACCTAATGGATTAATTTCCTGTCAGTGTTTTTCTTATTTTATATAGACCATATAACTCAAAGCCACATGAGCCAGGCACAGGACCCTGGGAAATACCTTAATGTTTCAAATGTTTTCAAATCCAACTTAATGAAAATATTGAATTTTGGACTCCCTGCAAATACACATTTTGCTACATTTATGCATGCTTAAATTATGTATGAAAATATAATTTGCAGTTCATAAGTGACCACAGTTAATACAAATTACAGACCGTCAAAGTATTTGTGTTCAGTTTGAGCCTTTAACTTCTAACCTGCTCTAGACTATTATTAATTAAAATATAGTACTTTTTTGTACTTATTTAAAAATTATGCCCTTTTACATTTCCTGATTCCCAGAGAATAAAAAGTGTTTTAATTCAGAAGTAAAATTTTTGAAGAATTCATTTCCTTATTATCATTTCTGGTGGATCTGTGTTAAGAAACAATAGTGTGCTTCTAAAAGTTCTTTAAGTCTGCCAAAATAGAAATAAGTTTCACAAGATCTGTACTTTAGGTTAATTTCCATAAAGGCCCAGTTGTAACATTAAAGTAAGATAGATAAAATTTCAGTGTCTGCGTCAACTCTTTTGTACAAATTTCTCCCTTACATTTGCTAGTTGTGTGTGAAATATTGTAGTTCCTAACTGGCAAGATGTTTCTCAATTTTCTTTATGCACTGAGCCTGGCACACCTCCATACAGTAGGTATAAAATAAGGGGCTTTTAAATATTATACTAAATAAAAAGAAAATATGGTGATTAAAATTGAATAAAAGCTATATATGTTTCCAAAATCAGAAAATAGAGCCATGTGAATTGTTTATTTTTTTATAATATTTGATTATTATACAAAAATAATTGTAAAAGTAACATTGATAATACAATAGCACTTAAAAATGGTAGTCACTATTCCAGGTGAGATAGACATTATTATCCTCATTTTTAGATGTAGAAACTGAGGAACAGAGAGGTTAAGTGAACTGTCTGTTTGTACATAGCTAGTAAAATGTTTCTGGACTTGTACACAGGCAGTCTAATTTTAACACCCAGTCTTTTATCTAATACTTTATACAGCAAAAGCCAAAACAAATAAACAAAGCAACCAAAGAGAAAGAATGCAATGCATTTTTTACTTTGATGTTTGAAGATTAATAGTCTTATATAAAGGGTTATTTTTTGTAAAATAAACTCTCATGAAGTCCAATATTAATCCAATTTACAAATATTACCCATGAAGTAATTAATGATAAAGTCATATTCAATTTATTATTAATTTCAAAGAAAGGCAATGATTGTTACCAGAAATCACATCCCATGAAAAATGATTTGAAGCCTTCCATCCCTAGAAGGCATTTTAATACTATAATGTACCTATTTTTCAACTGAGGTTTCATTTGTGCAATTCCAATCAAGCTTTAAACATTTCCAGACTAAAATATTTTATTCCAAAATCCATGCTTTTTTTTTTTTTTTTTTTTTTTTGACCTAATCTACAGTATTTCCTTTGTCTTTCAATTTGGCACCTGTGGGTGACTGACTTTTAGGAAAGACTTAGCAATATGCTTTTTTTGGATGAGACTGTTTTCAGTTTATGAAGGACAGAGAATCTGAACAGGAAGGAATATGTGGGAAATACACATTAGTGAAGCAGTCTAAGAAATGCAGAATCAATCATTATTACACTGGGCATATGTGATTAAATGTCTTCAAAACAATGAGGCTCATCAATCAGCAGCCTCAGTCATTGGGAAATCAGATCAACCTGGGAGAGAATCGAGACAGTCAATGAGACAAGGCCATCTCCTCATGACTACACATCACAGGTACTTGCACAGGTAAGGAAAGCACTTCCCTGAATTGCACTGTTTTGTCTACCTACTTAAACTCCCATATAGGAATATAGGAATGTGACCAAAGGAGGGTGAGGAATGTCTTCATGAGAGTAGATGTCACTAATGTTTAACAATGCATTGGAAGAAACCTCGATTGCCCCGAATGAGTTAATACATATTCAACATAACATGATTACACCCCTGAAATACCTTATGGATTCATTTCAGTGACAAAGTGGAAAGTTAATTAAAGCTATCTATGTGAAGAAAATTAAACATCCAGTTTTTATAAATTTCTACATTGCTTAATTTCCAAAATGCACTATCAACACAATATAACATATTCTATTTGAGTGTTTCTTTCATTATTTTGATAAGGTTAATTTCAACATAAGGAGTCAATAAGGGTAAATTAAGAGAGAATTAAAATATGTCTTTATCTTCCTTCAAAAACTATAACTGTGTTATTTGATATTAACTTGCCTGTTGTTTATTTCCTAGTGCAGAAGTCCTGTATACATGTTCAAGATTATAGAGAAGAAATGGTAAGTATTATAAACAGCTATCAACATTTATTCTGCAAATGTCTGGCAGGCTTGATAGGTCTGAATATGAAAAGCAAATAAAAACTGAGGCAGTTATCCAGATATATTCAAGCCAAAAGAATGGCTTTACTTATAGTATAGAAGCTATTTAAGACAACATAATATTGCTTGTGTGTGAACCCTAAATAATTCCCCATTTATATACCCTGCATTAGAAGATACATCCTTTGGAGGTTTTCTGCTTTATAACTTCAGAGTCAGAGCTTCTTAGGCCTGAACTCACTTCTTCAGGGTGCTTTTGAAAAAGATTTACAAAACCATGTCTATTTTCAAAATTGCAAGCTGGAAGTCCTTTGCCTGTTCAGATAAGATGACCCAAATCTTTTTCAGCAAACGACCTTTTAAAATATGCAATCATTTGATATATCAGCTGGTTTAAATACTATTTTTCCTTCTATTACTTTAAACAGATTTACATGTTTCAAAGCAGGAGAAAAATCATTAAGGAAAAGCCAATAAAACATTGACACTTCGATATTCTAATAAACCGTGCTGAGATTTTACATTAAAAGTCTCTTTGGGTAAACAGCTGCATTTATGATAATTAAAGATTACCTTTGCATGGGATATTTTTAATGAGTCAATAAACTGAATGCATGCATGGAGAATACCGTGAAATGTTTCCACTAAGATGCTCTGAAGAAACAACAGTGAAAGCTCCTAAATGAAGCATTTAGCTCACAGCCCAGATGCACGAGTGAGAACAGATTGTAAGTATTCCCCCAATACATGCCCCAATACATGGCTTTGTGCTATTTTTGCCATCATTATAAAGTAATCTATTTTAATCACTTGGTTTTGCTCAATTCTAGTGCCAGACATTACAATGCTAATATTCTGATAATAAAAATCAAATTCTGGAAGTGCAGATGAGTAAAGAAAGAAGTTACAAATATCAGAACATAGAGTTGTGCATGAACACTGATCACATTTTTAGAATTTGTTCAGAGACTGGGACTGAACGAAGTGCAACTGTGACTAGATAGAGATGAAAAGAAATACAAGCCAGATTGTGATGGTTTTAATGTATTCTGGTCCAAATGAGCAATAACATTTTTAGAAAAAAAATCATTCAAGGAAAGGTAAGTTAAGAAAAATACCCTTAAGTCTATTAAATTTCTTTGAGATTATAAGATTTCTCTCTTATCACCAGATGTTTCCCGAAGGAAAATAATACATATGAAAATATCCATTGCCTTGACTTTCTTCATCACCAGATGTTTCCCAAAGGAAAATAATGTGTACAAAAATATCCATTGCCTTGACTATCTGATAATTTTTAAATGTTGTCTATTATTGTTATTAATATTATTAATGTTATTTTTTATTTATATTTACTATGCTTTCTACTTAGGCAATGCTGAGAGACAAATTCAATAGTCATACTTAGAACAGTAGTTATAGTTTCTTTTACTGGTTAAAAAAGTCAATTCTCTTCTTCATCTGCCCTTGATTCTAACAGTATTTGCCAAAGTAAAGAAGCTCATTTATTTTGGATTTGGCTATTCATATAACATGTCCAAGTTTTTCCCATAATTAGTCTGGAGATTCTATTCCTCCTACTTATGGAACATTTAAAATCCTATCTTCTATTTATATGTAGCTGCCTGTGAACACAAAGCTCCTTCTTACCTGTGTGGTAAAACTTCCCTGAAAATCCAAGGTTGAAGGTAAAATTTGCAACCTGAGTGCGCAGTAAATTTTGAGTCTCTAGTAATGCCTGAAATAAATAAGAAATTAACATGATTTTAGAAAGATAAATATGAAAGCTTTGGGATGCCTCTTTTGAAAATGTGCGTGCATGGATAAAACAAATAATTTGGGTGTCACTGCTTTTTAGAGCTTAATGGGAATTGTTACATGCTCTTCATAGTTCAGGTATCATTATTACTATTATTACTACTATTATTATTATTAAAGGTCACCAAATTATAAAGCAGTTAAAGTTCTAAGTACATTGTAAGTTGCTGAGAGGCAATTCTTCTACTGCATAACACTGAAATCATTTTTCATTTCTGTCTGAGACATTTCCTGAATTTCAGATTATTATATTTCCTTTCCTTGGGGAAAATTTTTCAAATTGTTGGATGTAGACAAGTCTTGTAGTTACTGGTAAGAATAGAAAAAGAACTTCTTTTTGAATGGAAATCTAATAGTTTATTTCACTCTACCTCCTCAACATGTTTTAAGGCATAATTTTTTAGTTGAAAGCTTGGGTTATTTGTTTACAAACTAAAGAGCAATATATATTATATACATATATTGCTCACAAATCAAGACATATGAAAAAAGGAGAGGATGGGTAAAAAATAGGTGCCCTTTACATTACTAATTACATGAAGAAATGTTATTTAACAAAGGTATCAAAATTCCCCTAATTTCCTAGAATTGGAATCATGGTATGTTCATTTCTTGTTTGTAGACAAGATAAGTAAACACTGATAGTAGTCTTAGAATCAGAATGTAGTCGTGGAAATTTTCTGCCAGTATTTCCTCTGCTACTGTTCCTATATCAACATATGTAGCATAATTCAGATCTCATATCCTCAGGCTTTTTAGTCTGCTTGACTCAGAGTACTTTTTCTGTTTGTTTTGTTTAGGGAATTTTTTTATGGGCTTACTTTGTTCTGACAGAAATGAGACACTGATTTCAAACTAAAGATATTATTTTTCCCCAGTATGATTTCTTTTTTATTTTGCTAATTTTATTTTAAAGTTTCCAAAATTTACAAGTTTTGATTTTTGATTACTGCTATCCATCTGTTAAAGTGAGTGAAGAGCCAGAGGTTTAGAAAATTTCTTTTAAGCATTAATTACGGTGGTTAAACATTTGCTTCATAAATTTGTGAACCTAACTTTTTATCCTTCTCCCCAGTTAAGGAGTCTCCTATAAATTAGTTGATTTTTAAAAAAAAAAGTAGAAATGAACAAGTATCTAAAAGGTTATAAGCTATATAGTTAGAGGTTATGTAGGATACCATTTACATTGAGTGAGTATAATCCTGGCCAAGCTTATTTTTAAAATTATCATTTAAATGGACAAGGAAAAAAACAGACCCATTAGTTTAACACAGTTATATAAAATGTAAAAAGAAAGTATTCTCAAAAGGAAACACTGAATATTAAAAAGAGGGTGGGGTTAAAAATAAAGTCTATTGAACTAGTTTAGCTTATTGGTAAACACTGTGGAATACAGCCTTTAAAAAGTATATCATGCATCTCTTTTCTTTTAGTTAGTTCTTTATATGGCTTTCTTATTTTTTCAATATACAATCCCTAAATCAGTTTTTCTGTTCCCCTGTTTTCCCCACGACCCCACCCCCATCCACACAATTATCTATCTCTGAGTTTTGAAATCATTCTGTATTCTGTATTCATTTATCCACCATTCATTCTTTAATTCAATGAATGTTTATTCTAAGAACTTTAATAGATAAATCATATACAGTGTTGAGCTTAACAAGCATGTCCCTGCAACCTGGAACCGTACTGCTTGCAAGGGAGAGAGATTAAACAGTGACATGAATGTGTGATTACAACTTGTGATACGTGCTACAAAAAAAATTCCAGAGTGTGCTGTAATAGATGTCATAGGGGACCTTAATTTAGATTGAGGGAATGGGTCCAAATACTTTGTACTTTCTTAGGAGTGATCTATAAAGATAAAAACATCTATTTTCTTTTTTTCCCTATCAATTTGCCGCCACCTTAGGAGACCTTCATTACCTTTTTCTTGGGCTTTTAAAATTCTGTATTCTCCTAACTCTGCTCCCACCTTTCATTTTCAGCCTCCTGTCTGTAATCATGCTGACATCCCTAAGGCAGTAAGTGTAGTGCACTTTTGTGAACAGGGAAGCTACTCAGTGACTTCCAGTCATTTCAATTCTCTAAGCCTTTCCCTTGTCTGTGAAAGTGGACAATGCTTAACAATTCTTCCCTATTATTATTGAGGGCATTACATTGTATAAGGCATGCAAAGTGTTTATCTATGTGCTTGGCAAGCAATAAAAGCTCAATAACTGCTGTTTATTGAGCAATGAATGTATCATTCCCTCCCCATAAATCTATAGTACGTCCAGGTTTCCAACTAGGTACATTCATTGCTATTTCTCTGAAATCATCATGTTTTCTGGTTAAACTGACCTAACTCTCACCCTCTACATTCCTGCAGGCTTTTTCTCAGCTCCCTTTACCTACAAAGCCTCTGCTGCAACCGATCCCATTGTCCAAGCCCCACCCATCCTTTATAATCATGCCCAATACCATGTTTTTGCATGAAGTCTTCCCTGATGTCTCAAAATTTTCCCTTTTCTGTTTTCCCAAATTAGTTTCTAAATTATTTTTCTTAAGACTTGCACCACCTTCTACTTTATTCCATGGTTAAAAGTGTTTCTTATTTCTCCCTCTAGACTTTAAACTCAAGGTGGATCCCACCTTGCTCATCTTATGTATACCACATCACTAACTATATTTTCTTATATGAGGAAACATCCAAAACATGATGAATCCAGCTATTAAAACACAACAATAAGTTGAGCTATTCTTATTTATTTTTATTAGTAGCATTTGTCTGATGTTAAAATGATCAATATTGTACATAGTCCTTACCACAAAATATCAGAATAATATAGATAGGCATCTGCATTTTACCAGCATGTTTTATAACACAGATGTTTTATAACTTTACATTACAGATCTGCTAGGAGATTAAGGAAGGTCACCAAGTTCTGAGCAGGTGAATCTACTTCCATTGGTGCTAATTAGCGATCTAAAGAAATTGACAGACCTTCTCTCCATTGTTGAAAGAAAGAGTTATCTAGTCATATCTCTCAGTATGTAATCTTGATTACTGTGGGAGTAAAAATGACAGATTCTGTAAGTAAAAACAAAACAATTGGATAAAGAAAGCAAATTTTAAATTGTTCCAGTCTTCCCTATTTCAGTGTCAATGTTCTTTAGTATTCAAAACTGAAAAAGGAAGTTTCCAGGCCTTGCAATAATAAAGGAAGAAAAAAGAAACAAACAGATACAAAGTAGTTAAAAGTAAAAAAATGAAAATAAAAAATAAGTTTGAAAGAGAAAAGTGCTAATCCATAAAAATTTTAAATGAAGAATAAAAATAATAGAAGATTGAATCCCAATCTGAAGAAGTATAAGAACAAGAAAAATATGGGTTTACAGTGAAGAAAAAATGAAGCATAATGAAATTTCAAAAAAAAAAAAAAACTTGTCTTGGAAAAACTGATAAATGAAATATAAATGTTATAATTCTCATTTTGAGATTAAAATCAAATGGAAAAGCTTAGGAAACAAGCATGCTGATGAAAATATTTCTGTATCTGTGTACTTTGTGGAGAAGTTTGAGTAATGTTTGGAAATATGTGTAAAATTTGAATATATTTAGAGTTTAAACATTCAATCTCATTTATTTTCTTTAATAGTCTGTGAGTCATAAAAACCAATATAAATGGTTTTGAAGGTATTCCATGCACTATTTATGGAAAATTTACTAGGTAATTTGATTGGATATTGCAGGGAATATATAGCCTATATAAGAAAAAACTATCTTTCATTATTTTAGTAATCATTACTTGCATCATTCAGTGTTCTCAGCATGAGTCCAAACTTGCCCTTATATGACCGCATATTCTTAAAGACAACAGTGGTTCTCAAATATCACATAAATTTTTCTAGAGGAGATTACAAAAAATGTAAATTTTGGGGACCCACTAGACATATTGCTATAATTTGTGATGGGGTCCAAGAATGTGGATTTCCTCAGACATCACAGTTGATTCAAAAAATGTCAGGCAATTGTTTCCAATTTACTCATAAGAAATAATCAACAGACTGTTTATAAATACCTGTTCCCAGGCCTTTCCTCTGGGAATTTTGAATCCAAGGGTATGATGAATCCCATGCATTTTTAACAATTGATTTTCAGAGCTTCAAATTGGAGATAATTACCATGAAGGAAGTTTGGAAAATATTGACTAAGAGGATTAGTTATATTGAGTTCTAGGTATATTGCATATGCCTTAAATTGTTCTGGTATTCAGATTGTTCACTATCAGACTATTTTAATTTCCTAGCTACTGAAACCAATACCATACTATGGGTTGGCTTAAACAATGGGGATTTATTGACTTACAGTTTTGAGGCTAGGAAAAGCCCAAAATTAAGGCATCAGCAAGGTGATGCTTTTTCCCCTGAAGACTGTAGCATTCTGGGGCTGGTGATCCTTGGTCCTTGTCTTTTCTGTCACATGGCAATGCACATGGTGGCATATCCCCCTTTTTCTTCTTGTTTCCATTGCTTTCCAGCTTCTGGCTCCTACCCCTTGCTTCTTGCTTCTCTTTGCTTTGAGGACTTCAGCCATGTTGGACCAAGACCCACCCTCATTCAGTTGGGCACACCTTAACTGATAACATCTTCAAAGCTCCTACTTACATATCAGTTCTCACCCACAGGACCAGGGGCTGGGAACTGAGCCTGCCTTTTGTGGAGGAAATGATTCAGTCCCCAGTGCAGGCTAACCTTGTCCTTAACTGTACTTAATTTTTATTGTACCTAAACTTTGATGATGTGTAGTCTTATACTTTCACAATTTCAAGCCAAATGCCCAAAGGTGATAATTTTGTTATTTTTGTGTATTTTATGCAGTGCCTTTCTGTTACTATAATTGATAACTCAATAAAAATATCTTATTTATCCTAATAAGACCCTGATATAGGAATCAAAAGAGATAACTTATATTCTTATTTTCTAGGTAGAAAAGAATTGCTCCATGGGAATATTAAATGGCCCACTCAGGAAGAAATGGGCCAAAATTGAGCATGTTTTCCTTAATATCCAGTCCAGTTTTAAGGTCCTTAGATCCCATGACAGTAAGTTTGTGTAATCACCCAAGATGTAACGTTCTCGGGATTCCATGGTCTTCTGTGCAGAAACTCTGTCTATATACAAATGAAGATAAATGGCACTCACCCAGGATGAAAGTATGAAGTTTTTGAAGTTGGCCCTTTATAGTTTCTGACTTCCTTCTTACTCATTTCTCTCTTTAGAAGCAATGCCCATTCTTTCAGAAACCTGCTCCATTCTTTCTTGATAAACTCTTAAGGTTACTCAAAGAGAAAATTGTCCAATATGATTTATCAGTTGACAGAAACTCAACAACATACTAAGTCTTCTAAGTAATTTCACATTGAACAGTTTCTCTCTTATTGTGGAGTGAATGAATGAATGAATGCCTTTGATGAGAATACTGGATAGGTGTGGGGGTTTTTGTGGGGAGACAGGTTTGTGGCATGGGGATCTTTGTATTGAAATCACACTCTGTCTGAACAAAAATCTGGTAAGTCAAAAAACATGTTGGTGTTTTATAGTGATTTATCTGTTCCCCTTTCTACCCATCACTAAAGAGCTTCATTCTAATCTCTCTTCTCTGGTTAAAATTTCCAAGAGGCTGGGAACCTGGAACTCACTTTCTCTGCTCTCTCTTCCATCCTTTTACCATCATTCACTCATTAATTCTTTAAAACAATGTTTATTAAACTCATGGTATGTTTTAGGAGCTCTTCTAGGCACTAAAGATTGAGTGGACAATGGTAATAATAAATATTTTAAACTATTGAGCCTTTGCTATATCCCAAGCACTGTACAAAGCCCTCTACTAGAATTATGTCTTGAAATATACCAATGGATACCTTTATTATCCATATTTTGCAAATGGGAAAAATAAGGCCTAGATAGGCTAAATAAGCTACTCAAAGTTTTTGGAGTTAGAAAAAATCTGGGAAACAAAGCTGATGTTTGCTATTAGCATAGAGCTTGCATTCTTTTAAGGCACAGAGGTGGTACAGATAGCAAATTAATTATTTAATTGCAAATTATTATTAGTGGTGAAAAATGCATGGTATTATTGAAATTAACACAGGACCTACATTTTGACAGGATGGGCAATGAGGTCAATGAAGACCTCTTTGAGAAAGCAACAATTTAATTTGGTTGTGAAAGACGAGAAGGCAGGCATATGAAAAACAGGGGACCTGGGGAGAGTCTGCTCCAGGCAGAGGAGCCAGTGAGAGCAACACTGCCTTTTTGTGAGGAAAGATCTTGGCATATTCTCAATATACCACCCTCTACCTCATCTCACATAGGATGCTTAGCATTTTAAATTGATATCTCCTGCTACTTGCTGAAAAGGAATCAAAGGAAAACTGGAGAGGAAAGAGGGAGATCATTTAAGAGGCTTTTTTGTAGTAGTTCTTGTAAAGGATGATGAAGACATGGTATTCATTGTTGGATTGGGAATGGCAAGAAGTAAGGGGATTGTTGATGGGCTCATTTGGAAGGTGAGGTGGAGTGTGATTTCATCAACTCGGGTTTCTGGCATTCAATGAAATGGGGGAAGAGTTGGGAAAGATTTGGAGGGAAATTTTAATACTTCCACTTCAATACTAACCATTTCTTTCCCCACAACAGCATGACTGTGTTTGTGAAACCACTAAGTCAACCTTAACGGGAAAGAAAGGGCTTAGAATCATGTAGTGTCACTGCTTTTACCCCTTTATTACCCAGGATTTCAGGGTAAACTTCCTGAAGTAAATGCACAAAGAATGTATATATGTAAAATAGAATGTTTTCATAGCACAGGAGAGCTTTGGGACACTGAAAATTAAACACTTATGCTTCCTAAAAAATATTGGCAAAGAGGAAAGAAAAATTAAAAATTGGTTTGACCATGTAAAATATATTAACTCATGTCATGTATGTGAAGAGTTTGCATTTTCCATTTGTTTATAAAAGAACACGAATAAAGGTTATATGAACCAGTAAATCTGAAGTGCATTTATGGCGGTCTAACTTTTATTTGAACGCATCAGTGAAACACTCCATGTGTCTTTTATTCCCTTTCCAGTGGGTCTGGATGGCTTTGTCTTGTGCCCTAAACTTTTTTACTAGACAATGTCCTAGGCATCTCTGTGTCCACCGAATTCCAAGCCACTGACATCAGTCCATTCTGAAAGTATGTGAAGAGAGCTTCTGCTTCTGTTTTTTAATTAGCACTCTGGTTCTCTCCCTGGATCTGAAAATTTCCTTATTTTGTCCAGTTCTTATCAACCTCAATTTCTCTTTCAATTGTGTCCTCAGTTTCAGTCCATATAGGTCATGTTAAACTATGAGGGTAGTCTGGTCTCTGTATCTCTGTCTCCATGCCCTATCTAATTGATTGGAATTTTGAATCAAGTAAATAAATTAGAATAAAATATGAGCTCATCATGACTCTTCAGAAAGCATTATTTGAACCACTGGCCTTTTTTTTTTCAGTTAGTTCTTCTAAGCCTGGCCTTCTATTACATTATTTCCTTTACTTTTCCTATAAACTTTTGCTCTAAAAAGTCTCCATCATGGTCTACAAACATGTATGAGCTATAAACTGCAACTTATGTGGCATGATTATACCCTTAAAAGATATTTTTACAGTAATGATGAAAATGTCTCTCTTGTTTCCCCAGGCCAAAATATTTATGTAAATGATACAGTAATAGTAAGGTGTAACTACCTTATATTTAGCGTTTCTTTGGGAAGGATATGGATTTGAGGAGCCAGAGGGTAGACTATTATGGATTGAATTATGTTCCCCCAAAAGATATGCTGAAATTCTAATTTCTGGCACCTCAGAATCTGACATTATTTGTGACTCTATTAATCCAATAGGACTGGATTCCTTATAAGAGAAAATTTGAACAGTGTTTCCAAAATTGTGATCCATGGATCATTAGGTCTATGAAATGCAATAATTCTGTGAAAACATAATTCCATATTCCACATGCTTAGAAAACACTCAAAATATTATACATTTCTTAGAGGATTCTCAATACATATTAAAATACTGTATTCCTTTGGTAGGACAAATCCTGTAGTTGATTGACCTCAGCTTTTTACCCAAATCATTAGCCAGAAACACCCATCCCTGCACACCCAAGATTGCAAGACACAGTCTTAGGAAAAACATTAAGTGGATGGCTAGACCCAGGGAAGTAGAGGCATTATCTGGGGTCATGCTATCCTCTATTAAATATAGTTCTCTATTTATTATCCAATGCAAGTAGCAAAATATAATATGATTTTATATGAAATATGATTCTGAATATACATTGTCATATAATCACATTAGCTCTCTGCAAGCTCTCTGTACAAATGAGTATTTTGCCAGGATTTGTCATACCTAAAGAGTTTCAGATCAATTTTTTCAAATTACGAATTCTGGAAATATATTTAGGAATAACAATTATACTTTTGAAAAATGTGATGTTACGCTTCATGGAGCATCTTATCCTTGTTGAGGAATTGTTTAAAAAAACTGTTAAATTATTTTCATTAACAAAGTTACTTTTAACTTAAGAATAAAAAGTATCCTTAAGTATAGTTCTCACCTTATTTTCTAGCCCTTAAAACATGTAAGCCTCCAAAGTATTGATCTTATGCAAGGTCAAATATTGGTAGTCTGTCTTAGGACTTCTGATTGTCTTTGCCTATGTCATTTTAATCTCCATGTCTCATCCTCCATACTCTCATTACTCACTATAAATCTAAGGCAGAGTTACAATGCTTGGAACAACATATGTATTTGAGAATTGTTGCCTGGTATTGTAACCTACTGCCCTGATTTTGTATCCTCTAGAAACATTCATATATTGTATTGTATGATTGGGAATCTCTTCAGTGTTAAATTACTCACATAGTACCTGCATTATATTTCTTTTTCATTAAATGTAATGTTGTAACAATTCCAAAATGTTTTGTGAACACAGGTATTATACAGTCTATTCACATTTTTACAAACTTTCCAGTCTTTCATGGACACACTTGGGAACATCTGAACTCTGTGACAATCTTTAAGGTCTTGGACTGCGGAGATTGGCTTCACAGATTCCTGGCATAGCTTTGGCAGTTATGTTGGTCATATAGTAATTATCCTAAATATTTCCTGGAACCATAGAAGGGGTACCCTGTAGATGGTGTGTATTCAGGATTCTAATTTCAAACTTTATATCCTGAGCCATTTAATTTAATATTAAAAAAAGAAAAAAAAATTTCACTTTCCTGTCAATTTCTTCCATTCCTGACCCACAGCAGCAGGCGGCACATCACTGAGAGCAGCCAGGGATGACTGACAGATTTTTATCTATTTTCCTATGTAACATATTCTTCTCTATCCTTAATATTAATTAATTTGAGATTAAAATCCAAATGATGGTTTAAATTGGCATACTTTTCTTCTGTATGTGTAATTTTCTGTATGTGTAATTCTGTATGTGTAATTAATTTAGGCTACACATTTTCCACATGTAAAAGTACTTTGAGGTAAAAAGTGATAAATATTTATTTTAACTTTACTATTATCTTTCCATATTACTCATCTAAAATAAACCAAATCTTTGTTTTATTTTTCTTTATTGCATATCATAGAATGAATACTGTGAAACCAAAGTTTCCATAGGGGCAGAGCAAGCACCACAGAAAAAGAAAACTTGATAATGGTGATATTGATAATGTGAAGAAATGGTTCAATTGATTGATATGCTGCAGGTGATTAATAAAGACAAGTTGTTGGCCTTTGTTAGGTATTATATATTGCATAATAAATGCATGATAGGTGGCATGCTATAAATGCATATTCCATGTTTCACTGCAAATATATCTGCTTTCTTTCTGAATGAGATGGATATATATTATAAAGTACATATTTGGACCAATAGATGAATAAACAAGTAATATCTATACACATATTCATTATTTAATATCAGAGTCCACTTACATAGTACAAGATAAGTTAATTGTTGAAGATATTTTTAAAAGACACAATTGTATTAAAATTTTGACAAAAGCTGATGTAATAATGATGGTTAGACACAACTAAAGAAAAGGACAAATCCCATTTTCTTGGAATGATGCAGGACCATATTGATTAGAGAAAGACTTCACAAACACTGAATTGAAAACAAAAGAAAAATAAAACACCAAAGAAAAGTAGGAGATCTGAACTCAGACCTACTAGTCTAGACCTCACCCCTTACTTGGTATCATGCAGTGAAAGAGTCACACAATGGCAGCCCTTGGGCTCGGGCACCTCCTGCTGTGGTCATGGACCACAGAGCCACTCACCACAGCTACTTAGAGCACAATGCACATTCAGGCACAGGGACCAAAGTCTGCAGGGACCCAGGGCGGGGTCTTAGTGTCAGCATACACATGTATACAAAAGGACCTCCAGAAAACAAAAGAGATTCACAGAGGTACCACTGGCAAAGTGGTGCACATACCCAATCCCATCTCTAATTGCAGGTGTACTTTAGTGGAAAAAAAATGGGTATTTGAACATGGATCCATCTGGCTCTGTGGGGCAGGGAATCAAAATATGGAAGGTACTGGAGACAGAAAAGCATCAGGGAAATAAGTGGAACTGAATTGCTCTAAGGCAGGGCAGTTTCCAAGACTGAAAGTTGTAATGAAAAGGTGGCACTGTGTATGTGAGAGAAGTTGAGCAAATCATAGCACTGGGGAGGAAAAACAAACAAATCAACTGAGGACTCCTGGAGAAGCAACAGAAGAAAAGAGCTCTTTTCTTGGAGGTGAAACAGTTGCACATAGAGGGCAATCTTAAAAATTGCACCACTTGTCCAGAGCAAGAAACAGATGCAGAAGACCTGAAAATATCTGAACCAGTAACACAGGCTGCTCTAAAGGAGCAGTATAGGAAGAGCCTTAACACACAGCCAATCTACAAGAAAACCCTAGGCAAAGAGGCAAAGAGAGAAACTGACTTTCAGACTTTCAGAGTAAGCATATCAAATTAATCAAATATCCAGACATCAGCAAAAATTCATAAGCCATACTAAGAAACAGGAAGATACAGCTCATTTTAGGGAACAAATTGAAACTTCCAAGGAAACACATACTTTGGAATAACTAAACTAAGCTAAAAAAAAGTCTCCTAAGTCAATTCAAGAAGTTGAAGGAAAATAGGTAGAGAAGTAAATTAAGTATGAATATAGAGTTAAGGATATTAAGAAGACAATGTATGAACAAAAAGAAGAATTAGGAAGTTTAAAAAGAAATATAACAGAATATATGGGGTTGAAAAACATGATAATGGTGATTTAAAAAGATGATAGAAGTAAACAATAGCAGATTTGAACAGGCAAAGGAAAGAATTAGTGAACTAGATGACAGGGAAATCAAATTCACACAGTAAGGGGGAGAGGGGGCAAGATGGCAGCATAGGGAGGTGTTGAATTTAGTTAGTCCTCTGGAACAACTAGCACATAGCCAGGAATAACTACAAAATAGTCTGGAACACCTGTTGGGGGACAACAGTGATTGGATACTGTGATGGTTAGGTTCATGTGTCAACTTGGCTGGGTGATAGTACCCAAGTGTCTAGTTAAGCAAGCTCTGGCATAACCATTACTGCAAGGACATTTGTGGTTGGTTAATAAACCAGAAGGCTGGTTTATTAACATCAGTCAATTGGCTGCAGCTGTGACTGATCAGGGCATGTCTTTCACAATGAGAGAACACAATCAGCTGGATTTAACCCAATCAGTTGAAGACTTTTAGGCAAGACAGATAGAGGACCTTCACTTCTTCTTTGGCTAACCAGTGAAGCATTTCCTGACGAGTTCATCAAAGTTGCCAGTTTGTTTCCTGAGGAGTTCATCGGACATCTTCATTGGAGTTGCCAGTTTGCTGCCTGCCCGACAGAATTTGTACTCATGCATTCCCACAGTTATGTGAGACACTTTTATAAAATCTTGTATTTATAGATCTCTCTTGTTGATTCTGTTTCCCTAGAGAACCCTAACTAATACAGACACACATTGTGTACCACTCTGGAATGGGTGGAACAGCTGAGATCACAGCACAGAACTATAAGTAAAGATCCCCCAACTACAGAGCTTGTACTGCTCTCCCACTGGCATGGCAGGTTGAGCTGAAACACTTCCTGGTATGAAAAAGAGGCAGTCTACTAGGAGGAAGGAAAGGTAGCTCAAAGAAACTCCAATTGCAGTTTTAGTTAATGAATTTGGACTACTAAATACAAGCTATGAACACAAATAAACCTGGAGCAAGCAGGAAAGGAACCTGGAAGTTTGTCTCAGCAAAGAGGAGGTGGGGCTGATGGAAAAAAATGCATAAATTAATAAAAACTGGCACTTTTGGAGTTGGTTGAGCTCAGAATACTAAAAAAGGGCTGTGTGCCAATAAAAGGGGCACATAGGACCAGGTATCAGCTCTGCTTCTTGACTGGTAACTGGGGGGCTGGGGACTGGCTTTGAGAAGGGGATTTGTTTTTTTGTTTTGTTTTTTTTTTTTGTTTTTTGCCTTTTTTCTCTCATTCTAAGCAGCACATTAGAGAAAGCCTCAGGCATTTTCAATTTGTCAGCCTGATCCAGGCAAGGATGGAGTTAAGATAGTTAGACAAAAGAAGAAGTCAAATGTAGGAGATAAACCCTAAAGGGCTTATCTTCCCTAAGAAAAGGGGGAGGCAGGGCCCAGCTCATGTGGCTGCCCTCCCTCAGAGAACTCAGACACTAGGGTCTGGGGGAAAAAAAAAACAAAACAGGAACAGCTTAAGCTTTGCTTCTGACACTATTAGCCCCTGACAGGGACAGGGTATACTGAGAATAAAGGCAACATGCCTGTTTATGCCAGTGGGGAGCTGTGGGGTGATAAGTGCCACCTGCTGGGCAGGATAGGAAAAGCACATTTAGAGGCCTCACAGGAAATTCTGACAATTTTCTGGGTCTCATCCTCAGGGAAACTTGATTCTTATTACACCCTCTTCCTGAGACCTGGGCCCATCTGATCTGGGAAAATCTGATTGGGGTAATCAAGGAAACCAAATGTCTGGACAGCAAAAAATGATGAATCACATTAGAAAATACAAAGATATGGTCCAGTCAAAGGAACAAACATACATTTCAAATGAGATAACAGGAGTTGAAACAACTAATTAAAGATCTTCAAATATGCTAAATCAATTCAAAAATCAAATCAATGAGTTGAGGGAAGATATGGCAAAAGAGATGAGGAACATGAAGAAGACATTGGGTGAACATAAGGAAGAACTTGAAAGTTTGAAAAAAATTGGCAGAACTTATGGGGATGAAATGCACAATAGAAGAGATGAAAGGCACCATGGAAATATGCAACAGCAGATTTGAAGAGGTAGAAGAAAGGATTCAGGAACTAGAGGACAGGACATCTGAAATCCTACACAGAAAAGGACAGATAGGGAAAAGAATGGAAAAATAGAAGCAGGATCTCAGGGAGGTGAATGACAACACGAAGCACATGAATATACATGTCGTGGGTTTTCCAGAAGGAGAAGAGAAGGGAAAAGGAACAGAAATAATAATGGAGGAAACAACATTTCCCATCTCTTATGAGAGACATAAAATTGCAGATCCAAGAAGCACAGATTACTACAAACAGAATAGATCCAAGTAGATTAACTCCAAGACATTTAACAATCAGATTATCAAATGTCAAAGGCAGAGAGAGAATTCTGAAAGGAGCAAGAGAGAAGCGATCCATCACATACAAAGGAAGCTCAATAAGACTATGAACAGATTTCTCAGTAGAAACCATGGAGGTGAGAAGGCAGTGGCATGATGTATATAATATGACACTGAAGGAGAAAAACTGCCAACCCAGAATTCTATACCTGGCAAAATTGTCCTTCAAAAATGAGGGAGAGGTTAAAATATTTTCAAACAGACACTAAGAGGGTTTGTGAACAAGAGACCTGCTCTACAAGAAATAGTAAAGGGAGCACTACAGGCAGATAGGAAAAGACAAGAGTGAGAGTTTGGAGAAAAGAGTAGAAATGAAGACTATCAGTGAGAGCAAAAAGAGAGAGGGGGAAAAATAAAGTAAAGTAAAATAAAATAAATAAAATAATAAAATAAAATACATATAAATTCCAAAAGTCAAATGGTAGAGAGTAGACATTACATAGAGTCAAATAAGCCAGAAACAAAAATAGGGTACTCTATGGACTTGCTAAAATGAACTGACATTGATGAGTGAAATTTGAAAGTTAAAGTTGAGAACACAGGTTATCAGGAGACAGAATGAGGCTAGAAGTTGGGCATTTGATGTTGAAGGAGTACAAAATGGTAAACAGGATTGATTGCATAGATCCAGAAATGGATAACATAATACTTTGTGATGGTACCACAATATTGTAAGAACTCTGAACAAAGATGAGTGTGAGTACAGTTGAAAGAGAAAGGTTAGGGGGATGTATGACACCGGAAGGAAAGACTGAAGATGAAGACAGGGATTGTATAACTTAGTGAAACCTAGAGTGGTCAGTGATGGTGATTAAAGGTACAAATATAAGAATGTGAGAACAAACGAATGTCAAAATTGCAAAGTGTTGAAATTTGATGATACAAGGGAAAAATACAATCAATGAAAATTATAGCCTACATTAACATAAACATTGTAAGATGCTTCCATTAATTGTAACAAAGGCAATATACCAAAGCTAAACGTCTATAATAGGGGGATATACGGGAGTGAAACTGGATTCTTGGTGGTAGTGGTGTTGTCTGACTTTTTCATTGTATTTTACTTTATTTTTATTTTTCTTCAATCTTTTATATTTTTTATGCTTCATTTTTTCTTCCTTTTCCTTTCTTTGCAGAAGAAATGGAAATGAGCTCCTATAGGAGGAGATGTGAATACATAACTCTGTGACAATACCAGGAATGATTGATTGTATACATAGAATGAATTGTATGGTGAAAGACTAAAACTGTTTAAAAAATAAACAGAGGGATGCAAGTGTTGGATAAAATGTGGAGAGAAGGATACACCATTTCACTGTTGGTGGGGAAGTAGAATGGTGCAGGCCATCAGGAGGGCAGTATGGTGGTTCCACAGAAAGCTAACTGTTGGGTTGCCATATGGTCCTGCAACCCTGTTATTGAGTATATACTTGGAAGAACTGAGAGCAGGGACATGAATGACCATTGTACTATGGTGTTTATGGTGGCAGTATTTACAATTTGCAATAAATAGTGGTGACCTAAGGGTGCTATGACCAGTAAACCGAGTGGTGAACTATGGTGTATGCATTCAATGGAATATTAAGCAGCAGCAAGAAGAAATGAAGTTGTGAGGTATGAAGCAAGATGAATGGACCTTGAGGACAGTATGTTGAGTGAAATAAGCCAGAATCGAAAAGGTAAACATTATAATGCCTCTCTAATATACAATAACTATAATCTGCAAACTCTGAGAATTGAATCTAAGAGCATAGGTAACCAGCAAAAAGCTTATGGTAAAGATTCCTAAATTGTAAGCCCTTACAGCAGTCACATCTATTCATTAGTTGTAATGGCTATTTCTAAATTCTGAGACAATGGGCTGTTTGTGTATAACCTGGTAAGCCCTTGAAACTTCAGGTATCTGTTGACACCTAGACTCAGAGTCAGAGTTTGTCATCTAATAATGTCAGCATTACCCCATACAGCAAAGGTTTAAGAAGCTGAAAAAGAGATCAGACTTTAATTAGAGATATGAACACAATGGACTTGGTTAGGACTAAGGTAAATCAGACAAAAGGGAAAAGGATGATATTGGCTGTGTTTTAAAACTTCAACTTCTATGTGGGACCAAAGAAAAAGATGATTATTTGGCGGAAAATTTATATTTTCTGTAACATGCTGTATAATTTAACTTGTATGGTCAGTTTAGTTAAACACCATAATTAAATGGAACCTTGAATAGGGGTTGAGATCCAATTGGTTTTACCAGTTAGCATGAAGCCCTGATACATCCAGTGTAATTTGGGTAGAGAATAAAAACGTATTTGCAAAGCCTCCTTGAGAGACCGGGGAATAATTGGAAATATTAAACTTACCCACCTGGGGAATTCCTGATATTCTCACAAGCACTGGGGACTACCATTGTATTAGGCCAAGCCCTTTATCTTGGGGCTTGCCCTTATGAAGCTTGTTACTGCAAAGGAGAGGCTAAGCCTACTTATAATTGTGCCTAAGATTCAACCCCAGAGAACTTCTTTCATTACTCAGATGTGGCCTCTTTCTCTAAGAAACACTGCAGGTAAATTCACTGCCTTCCCCAACTACATGGACCATGACTCCCAAGGGAGTAAATTTCCCTGGCAACCTGGTACATGACTCCCAGGGATGAGCATGGACCTGGCATCATGGGATTGAGAAATTCTTCTTGACCCAAAGTGGGCAGAGAAATGAAACAAAGTTTCAGTGGCTGAGAGATTTCAAATGGAGTTGAAAGGTCATTCTGGAGGTGATTTTTTGCATTTTATAGATAACACATTTTAGTTATTAGTGTATTAAAATAGCTGGATGGAAACACCTAAACTGTTCAGCTGCAATCCAGGATCCTTGATTCCTGAAGACGATTGTATAACTGTGTAACTTATATGGTGTGACTGTGATTTTGAAAACATTGTGGCTCACACTCCCCTTATCCAGTGTATGGACATATGATTAGAATAATGTGGGACAAAAATAAATGCATAATAGGGTGGAAAAGGAGTATGAGATGTTTTGGGTGTTCTTTCATACTTTTATTTTTATTTTTATTTTCATTTTTATTTCTTAAAGTAATGAAAATGGTCAAAAAATGGATTGTGGTGATGAATGCACAACTATAGGAGGATACTGTGAACAACTGATTGTACATTTTGGATGACTGTATGGTATGTGAATACATCTCAATAAAATTGCATAAAAAATCACACAGAAGAATACAGCCAGAATAGAGAAAAGAACAGAAAAAAAATTATCAGTATTAGTTCCTTTGAACAGTATGAAGTGTACCAACAAACACATCATTGGAGTCCCAGAAGGAGAAGAAAAGGGAAAGGGGGAAGCAATAATATTTGAGGAAATGATGGACAAAATTTCCCAACTATTACTAAAAACCTAAATTTACATTTTCAAAAGCTCAATATACTAAAAGAAAGGCAAACCCTAATAGACCTAATCTAAGACACATGCTAATCAAAATGTCAATTATGAAAGGACAATTCTGAAAGCAGAAACAGAAAAATGGTTCATCACATACAAGGGATCCTCAATATGATTATGCGATCATTTCTTACCAGAAGCCAGAGATTTGAGAAGGTAGTGATATGACATATTTAAGCTACTGAAAGAGAGCTGCCAGCCCAAAGTTCTCCATCCAGCAAAACTCTCCTTTAAAAATGAGGATGAGTTTAAGACATTCACAGATAAACAAATAGTGGGTTTGTTCCCCAAAGAATTGCTGTACAAGAAGTGCTAAAGGGAGTTCTTCAGTTTGAAAGGAAAAGATGGACAAGAGTAGCTTGGAGCAGTATCCAGTAAAGAACTTCAATAAAGGTAATTATGTGGGTAAATTCAAAACACAATGGTATTGTATCCTCAATGTATAACTCTACTCTTTATTTTATATAAGGATAAGAATAATATTGAATAAGAAATAATCATATTTTCTTGTAACAGACACACAAAATATAAAGTGATAATGTGTGACAAAAACAACATAAAGAAGATTAACAGAGGGATATGGTAGTAGATAATGTGTATGCTATTGAAATTAAGTTGTAAAAGAAAGTATTTAAAAATTAAGCAGAAATGGAAATTAGAAAGAGATCAATTAATAAAATCACAAAAGATCAACTGTACTCAAAAAAGAGACTGCAATAAAAGGAAAGAGAGCAAAAAAAGACATGCCATGTAAAAATCAAAGGACCAAATGGATGAAATAAATCATAACTTTTTTCAGTAATAACACTGAATGTTAATGAATTAAATAAACTCCCCAATCAAAAGACATTGTTTCAGTTTCCTAAGGCTGCTGGAATGCAATATACCAAAAAAATGGGTTGACTTTTAACAATAGGTTTTTATTAAGTTACAAGTTACAATTCTAAGGGCATGAAGATGTCCAAATTAAGGCACCAACAAGAGGATACCTTCTCAGGGGAATGTCCACTGGCATCTGGGTTTCCTCTGTCACATGAGAAGGCACATGGTGATGTCTCCTGGTCCTTATCTCCCAGCTTCTGGTTTCAAAATGGCTCTCTCGGCTCCTGTGGGTCCCTTTTGCTTCTCCCCAGGGCATTTTATTTCTTAGCTTCTCTAAACTCTCTCAGCTCTAAGCTCTTTCCCAAATGTCTCTCCCTTAAAGGAATCCAGCAAGTGGATTAAGACCCACCTTGAATGGGTGAGGTCACATCTCCATGGAAACAACCTAACCTAAAGGTCCCATCCACAATAGGTCTGCCTCCACAAGATTGTATTAAAAGAACATAGGCTTTTCTGGGGGTACATAACAGATTCAAATCAGCACAGACATGGATTGGCAGAATGGATAAAAAGCATAATCCAACTATATGCTGTTTACAAGAGACTCACCTTAGACCCAAAGACACAAATAGTTTGAAAGGGAATAGATGGAAAAAATATTTAATGCAAATATTAACCAAAAGAGAGATGGAATAACTATACTAGTATTGGATAAAATAGACTTTAAGTCAAAATACTGTTACAAAGAAGGGCATTGGATATAAATAAATGGGTAAAACCACTAAGAAGAAATAACAGTCATAAACATTCATGCACCCAACCACAGTGCCCCAAAATACATGAGACAAATATTGACAAAATTGAGGGGAGAAACAGATGCCTCTATAATAATAGTTGGAGATTCATTACACCACTTTCATCAATGATTAGAACCACTAGAAAGAAGACCAATTAGGAAACAGAGAACTTGAACAATATGATTAATGAACTAGATGAAACAGACATTTACAGAACCCCATACACCAAAATAGCAGCATACACATTCTTCTCATGTGCACATGGATCATTTTCCAGGATAGACCACACATTGAGTCACAAAACAAGTTCCAATAAATTTATAAGATTGAAAATATATGAGGCATCTTCTCTGAGCACATGGAATGAAGCTAGAAATCTAAAACAGATAGTGAACTGGAAAATCCACAAATATATGTAAGTTAACACAAATGTTGATCAAAGAAAAAAATCACAATGGGTCAAAGAAACAATTCATAAGGGAAACAAACTTTTGGGAAACAGTAAGTCAATGCTTAGAGAGAAATTTATGCTCTAAATGCTTACACTGAAAAATAAGAAAAAGCTCAAATCAGACACCTAACTGCACACCTGGATGAACCGGAAAAAGAACAACAAACAAAACCCAAGCTGCAGAAGGAAGGAAATAACAATGATTAGAGCAGTAATGAAAGAAACAGAGAATAAAAAGAAAAAAGAAAGAAAAAACCAACAAGAGAGTATTAACAAAGCCATAAGTTCATTCATACCGTGAAAAGATCAATAAAATCAACAAACTTTAGCTAGACCAACAAAGAAAATAGAAAAGATGCAAATCATTAAGATCAGAAATGAAAGGGCATCATTACTACCCACCACACAGAAACAAAAAGGCTCATAAGAGGATACTATGAACAACCATATGCCAACAAGTTAGACAACCTGGATGAAATGGACAAGCTCCTAGAAACACACATAGGACATGCACTGACTCTAGATGAAATAGAAGTTCTCAACAGACCAATTACAAGTAAAGAGATTGAATCAGTCATCAAAAACTTCCCAGCAAAAAAAAGCCCAGGATCAGATGGATTCACAGGTGATTTTTAATATTCCAAGAAGAATTAACACTAATCCTGTTCAAGATCTTCTGAAAAACTGAAGAGGCTGTAACACTACTTAACTCATTCTGTGAGGACAACATCAACCATAGCCAGATAAAGATGCCACAAAAAAGAAAAGTACAGATTAATATCCCTTATGAAGATTGATGAAACTCCTCCAGAAAATACTAGCAAACCAAATCAGACAGCCCATTTAAAAAAAATATACAGCATGATCAAATGGCATTGATCCCAGGTATGCAATGGTAGTTCAACATAAGAAAATCAATAGCAATTAATTGACCTCAGTAACAGAACAAAGAAAAAAATACATGTTCATCTCAATTGATGCAGAAAAGGCATTTGAAAAAATCCAGCACACCTTACTGATAAAAGTCTTAGAAAATGGTGAATAGAAGATGTGATTGGAACTGCATGTACCTCAAAACCATGTTCTTAAAGATAATACATTCCTGTGGGTGTGGACCCATTGTAAGAAGAACTTTTTGATAAGGTTGCTTCAGGTAAGTTGTGACTCTCCTTAATTTCAATGGGTCTTAATCCTCTTACTGGAATTTTTAATAATAGAATGAAATTTAAACAAAGAGAGAGAAAGCCACAAAACCAAGAAGTTGAAACCAATGAAACCTCAAAGAGAAGGAAGAGACCAGGAGAAACCACCATGTGCCTTGCAATATGGCATAGGAGCCAAGGATCACTGGCAGCCAGTCTTCATGATGGTGCCTTGATTTGGACATTTTTCTCAGCCTCAAAATTGTTGGCTAATAAACTCCTATTGTTAAGCCAACCCATTTCATGATATCTGCTTTCAGCAGCCTAGCAAACTAAAACAGAAGGAAATATCTTCAACATGATGAAGGATGTATATGAAAAACCCATCACTACATCATACTCAACGGTGAAAGACTGAAAGTTTACCCTCTAAGATGGGAACAGGGCAAGGATGTTACCATTTCTTTCACCACTGTTATCTAACATTCTATTGGAATTCTAGCCAGAGCAATTAGGCAAGATAAAGAAATAAAGCCATTCAAATTGGAAAGGAAGAACAAAAATGTTTCCTATCTGCAGAAGACATGATCCTATATATAAAAAAGTCCTATAAAATCTACAGCAAAGCTACTAAAGCTGAAAACAAATTCACCAAAGTCATGGGGGAACAAGATCAGCACTCAAAAATCATAGTGTTTCTGTTCACTAGTAATCACTAGTAATAAACAATTAAGGTGGAAATTAATTTAAAAATCCACTTACAATAGCAACTAAAATATCTAGGAACACAGTTAACAAAGAATGAAAAGGACTTATACACAGCAAAATACAAAATTTCCTGAAAGAAATCAAAGACCTAAATAAAAGGAAGGGCATTTCATGTTGATGGGTTGGAAGATTAAATATTGTCAACACGTCAATGCTACATAAAGTAATTTACAGGTGCATTGCAATCCCAATTAAATTGCCAACAGTCTTATTTGCAGAAATGGAAATGACCATCACTGAATTTATTTGAAAGGGTAAAGGGCCTGAATAACCAATACCATCTTAGAAAAGAATGTAGCAGAAGACTCACACTTTCCAATTTTTAGACTTTTTACAAAGCTACGGGGGTCAAAACAGCATGGTACTGGCACAAGAACAGACATATATAGCAATGGAATAGAATTGAGAGTTCATAAATAGACCCTCACATCTTTGGCCAAAATTGATTTTTGATAAGGGTGCCAAGTCTATTCAATGAGGAACAAATAATATCCTCAACAAATAGTGCTGGGAAAACAGGATATCCATATGCAAAAAATATGAAGAGAGATCACTACCTCATACCATATCCAAAAATTAACTCAAAATGTATAAAGAACCTAAATATAGCAGCCAAACCTATAAAACTTCTTGAAGAAAACATAGGGAAGCACCTTCCGGACTGTTCCAGTTTGCTAATGCTGCAGAATGCAAAACACCAGAGATGGATAGGCTTTTATAAAATGGGGGTTTATTTCGCTACACAGTTACAGTGTTAAGGCCACAAAACGTCCAAGGTAACACAACAGGAATCGGGTACCTTCACCAGAGGATGGCCAATGGTGTCCAGAAAACCTCTGCTAGCTAGGAAGGCAGCCGGTGTCTGCTCCAAAGCTCTGGCCTCAAAATGGCTTTCTCCCAGGACGTTCCTCTCTAGCAAGCTTGCTCCTCTTCAAAACATCACTCACAGCTGCAATCACTGAGTTCCCTCTCTCTGAGTCAGCTCATTTATATGGCTCCACTGATCAAGGCCCACCCTGAATGGGCGGGGCCACACCTCCATGGGAACATCTCATCAAAATCATCACCCACAGATGAGTGGGGCACATTCCAAGCAAATCTAACCAGCACCAAAACGTCTACCCCACAGGACCACAAAGATAATGGCATTTGGGGAACACAATACACTCAAACCAGCACATTCCACCCCCCGGACCCCAAAATGACATTATCTTTCCAAATACAAAATACATTCATTTCATCACAATATCACAAAAACTTAAATCATTTCAGTAACAAAAGTTAAGTACAAAATCCCATCAAAATCAGTTATAGGCCTGGCCAGTCCTAAGGCATAATTTTTCTTTAGCTGTGGATCTGTGAACTTAGAACAAGTTACGTGCTCCCAATATACAAAGGAGACACATTCATAGGATAAACATTTCCATTGCCATAAGGAGAAACAGTAAGGAAAACAGGGTTAACAGGAGCAAAACAGTTCCTGAAACCCGCAGGAGAAACTCCATTAGATTTCAAAGTCTGAGAGTCATTAACAGAACAACGTTGCATCCTTGGGGCTTGAGAGAGTGGGAGCTTAACCCTTCCCAAGGACCTTTTTGGCAGCTGTTTCCTCTCCAAATGCTTGGGTGAGTGCTCCAACATACCCACACATTGAGGAGACCACCTTCTCAACCCCACTCTCCTCAAACATTGGGGCAGCTCCCGGATTCCTTTCCATCTCCGGGGCACATGCTCAACCCCTTCAGAACAGTGGGGTGGCAGCCAGGCTCTCCCCAATTCCCTGGAAATGTGCTCCACCCTCTTTGGGACCTGAGGTGGCAAAACTCTTCCAGAGCATCGAGGCGGAAAGCCCGCCCTCAACCTCCAGGGCAAACTCACCCTTTCCATGCATGTGGGCTGCTCCGCTCTCCCAGCCCTAAACCTCCTGACTCCAGACCTCAACCTCCATGGCAGTCTTTGAAGAAATTTTTCCTTCAATTTGTTCCTTGTCTGTCTCCTTCAGTCCAGACCGGCGATGGCTCTGTCTATAAAGAGCTTGCAAAAATTCTGTTGGCTTTGCATGAAGCACACAGGGGTCAAAGCGATTAGACAATAGGACTTTCCACAAATCCTTTCTGGATAATTCCGTCTCCAATCTTGGCTTGTACTGAAATGGTGGCTGGGTTCCTTGTTTGGTTACATCCTCATGTTGGGCTGTAGCTTCTGGGATTCCACCCCCTGGAAGCTCGTAATTTTCCAAGCGATCAGCTTCTGGTCTCTTTGAACCCAAGAGTTCAGTTCTAAGTTTATCTTTCGGCTCGCATTTTACTATAAGCTGCAAGGAGAAGCCAGGGTACCTCCTCCACATGTAATCTGGAGATCTCCTCAGCTAAGTATTCCAGGTTGTCGCTTTCAAATTCTTCCTTCTATCTGACACCAGGATTCAATTTTGCCAAATTCTGTGCCACTTTAAAACAAGGATCACCTTTCTTCCAGTTTACAACAACATATTCATCATTTCTGTTCAAGTCCTCATCAGAAGTATCTTTAGAGTCCATATTTCCACAAACAGTCTCTTTAAAGCAGTTTTGGCCTTTTCTATCAAGCTCCTCACAATTCTTCCAGAAACTTCCCCTTATCCATTTGAAAAGCCATTCCAACATGTTTGGTATTTGCAAACACAGCAGCAAAAGCACCCCACTTTCCTGGTACCAAAATCTGTTCTAGTTTGCTAATGCTGCAGAATGCAAAACACCAGAGATGGATACGCTTTTATAAAACGGGGGTTTATTTCACTACACAGTTACAGGCTCAAGGCCACAAAGCGTCCAAGGTAACACCTCAGCAATTGGGTTCCTTCACCGGAGGATGGTCAATGGCGTCCAGAAAAACCTCTGCTAGCTAGGAAGGCAGCTGGCGTCTGCTTGAAAGCTCTGGCCTCAAAACGGCTTTCTCCCAGGACGTTCCTCTCCAGCAAGCTTGCTCCTCTTGAAAACATCACTCACAGCTGCACTCAGTTCCGTCTCTTTGAGTCAGCTCATTTATATGGCTCCACTGATCAAGGCCCACCCGGAATGGACGGGGCCACACCTCCATGGGAATATCTCATCAGAATCATTACCCACAGCTGGGTGGGGCACATTCCAAGCAAATCTAACCAGCACCAATGTCTGCCCCACAAATCTACAAAGATAATGGCATTTGGGGGACACAATACATTCAAACCAGCACAAGGACTTTGTGTTAACAATGGTTTCTTAGATTTTACAACAAAAGCATGAGCAACAACAGAAAAAAAAGATAAATGGGACCTCATTAAAATTAAAAAAAGGAAAAACTTGGAGGCATCAAAGGATTTCATCATGAAAGTAAAGATTCAGCCTACAGGATGGGAGGAAATATTTGGAAACATTCTGATAAGGGATTAATGTCCAGAATTTATAAATATATGCTACAGCTTAACCCAAAAAGAGAAACAACCCATTTAAAAATGGACAAAAGACTTGAAGAGACATTTCTCCAAGGAAGATATACAAATAGTCAAAAAGTACATGAAAAGATGCTCAACATTATTAGCCATTAGGGAAATCCAAATGAAAACCTCAGGGAGACATAATTTCACACCCATTAGAATGGCTACTATCAACAAAAAAATGGAAAATAACAAGTATTGGAGAGGATGTGGAAAAATAGGAACACTGGTTAACTGTTGGTAAGAATATGAACTTCTGCAGCCACTGTGAGAAACAGTTTGGCAGTTCCTCAGAAAGTTTAGTGTAGAATTACCACATGACCCAGCAATCCCACTTGTAGTTGATTATTTTCAATACTCAAAAGTATTTAAAGCAAGGACTCAAACAGATATTTTCACATTGATGTTCATAGTGGCATTATTCACTACTTCCAAAAGATGGAAACAACTTAAATGTCCATTAACAGATAAATGAAGAAGTAAAATGTGGTAAATACATACAATAAAATATTATGCAGTCATGAAATGGAAAAAAGTTCTGATACATGTAACAAAATGGAAGAACCTTGAAAACTTCATGTTAAGTGAAATAAGCTAGATGCAAAAGGGCCAATATTATTTGATCTCACTGATCTGAAATAATTAGAATAAGCAGGTTTATAGAGTCAGAAACTAGAATACAGGGTACCAGGTGCTGAGGTGGGGTTGGGAAATGAAGAGTTAATGCTTAATTTGTACAGAATTTCTGTTTGGGGTGGTGGAAAAAATTAAGTAATGAATGGTCATGATGATAGCACATTGTGTATGTAATTAATACCACTAAATTATATATATGAATGTTTTTAAAAGGGAAATTTTAGTTTGTTACTAAAATCAAAATTTCTAAAAATGCAAGGAATAAAGTGAAAGTTCACATTTAAAAATATAGTCACACAATTTGTATAAAAGAATAGGGTTAAAAAATTTCAAGCACATCTCCTTTGATGATTTAAAAAAAATAAATGAAAGTTTATCATTGATGATATAATTGGAAATATAATTTTCATTATGAAATTCTTATTTTAGTAACTATATAGAATAATTATTTAACAAAATATGAGTTTGTTTAACAGCTCAATTGGGAAAAATTTGCAAATAAACACATAGACTGCTAGCGAAATTTACCTTAGGTAAAAACCAAAAGCCTTATCTCCATAAGGAACCACATCAGCAAACATTTAATGAGCCACTTCTAAATTCCAAGCATTATCCTAGGTCCCCCTTACAAAAAAATTTGTGTGTATGTATATAGGTGTGTGTACATATACATATATATATATGAATAGTTTCCATGTGAAAACTTTTTTTTTTGTTTTATTTTCATGTTGTTTTACCATACCTGAATAAATATGGATTACATCAAATCATTATGCTCACCTTTATAAACTTCTGAAAGATGTTCATATGAGCTGTAGCTGAACATTTGCCTGCACACACTCACATACAATTTTAAAAATTGTAACACAAAAATCATTTCCAATTACTATATATCAACTCATGAGTCATTTTATGTACATTTGAGTCATTAGAACTTCTTTATTGTTTAAGCTCAAATATAAGACAGCCTTCTACTTACCCTGTCAATGAGGTAAAAGTAGCTTCTTTTTATTAGAGAAGTTGTGGGTTTTCAGAACAAACATGCATAAAATACAAAATAATGGGATTCTTGTATACCACCCTGTTTTTTACAAATTGCATTGGTGTGGAACAATTTGTTACAGTTGATGATAGCAAATTTTTATAATTGTATTCTTATGTATAATGCATGTTTTAACTCAGTTTTTAAAAAATTTTTGTTATACATCTGAAAAGCATGTCATTATCTATATAGAACAATGATTTGGTTAAAGAAACCATGATCAAAATATATTAAAATCCAAGGTAAAAACCTACACATCTCTGATAAAATATCCATGGTAAAGCATAATATTTTAAGATGAATTTTTGCTGTACTTTGTAGACATATCTTCTTTTAGCAAATCTCTTCCTCTGACAAAACTTACGAGTTTCAAGAATAAAAGCTCTATGAGATCTTGTTGTCATCTCCTCATACTCAACCCTATTTAAAGTCTAATTATAATTCACATTTGTAGCAAAATGGGCTTGACTTCATCTGATAAACACCTACTAGTCTATCAACTCTATTCCCCAGCAGATGAAGGAAATTAGTGAGATGCTCATGAAATAGAAAAACATAAACCAAAAAAAATATCAATAGCAACAATTTCCAGCACAGCTCTCAATTCTCAACAAAAGGAGGTACCATTAGAAATATATTCTATGGGAATGGTAATCCTTTGGAGTTCCATGACTGGCATTATCTGCCTGACATTATCCCCATCTCATATTAATTTTGCTCTAATTTAATTTTAAGGAAGACTCAAATAAGGGAAGTGTGTAATTGCACTCATTTATTTAAGAAACATTGATAACTAATATGCTCTAAATGTTCTAGGTATTGGAGATTTAGCTTTGAGCAAAACAAAGTGCTTTTATTTAGAAGTTTATATCCCACATGATGAGATAGACAATAAATAAATAATATGGTGCAGTAACTTGAGTGTAAAGGGAAGTCATCAGAGAGTTTTAAGTAGAGATATAAAGTCATAATTCCCACCTTAGACGTGTGAGCAACATGTGAAGGAATGATTGGGTTGGGAGAAGTTCAAGAATGGAGGGCAGAGACACTTTGAAGGGAGAAACAGCCTAATTGAGAGTGTGTGTCTTGGAGTGGATAGTAAAATTAGAGGAAAGTGGTCAGATATGCATATAGTTTGAATATAAAATACTAGGACTCTAAATATCAAGTGATGAGATGCCAAATGAACAATGGCATATGAGAGAACTGAATGTGGTGAGTGATGCTCCTGAATTGGTTCACAGATTATGGGTAACAGATGATCATTGTTTGCAAATTACCAACTACTTATTGTTTATTCTTATCTGAAGAGTGAAATAACTCTTCAAAACCCTTAAGGTATCATTTAATCAGTTGCCTGTATCTGCAAAATGCAGGTGTTTCTAATATATTAAATATTTTGGCCCCAAACAATATTTTCTCTTTCTGTATTTCCATAAGAGCTCAGAAAATGAGGAATGCAAGCTAGCTTCAACAAACATGCTGAAAAAAATTGATGGAATGAATTATCAAGTAAGAATATTGCTCTAATAATTTTTTATATAAGAATAATTTTATACACATGTTAAATACAGAGGACACGAATTGAAAGAAATGTCTTATCTTATTTAAAGAATATGTAACATTGGAGAAGGAAAAGCAAATAGTTACCAATCATTTAATGTAAATATTGTGATGTAGTTAATAAACATTAGAAAGAATTTATATGCTCATGCTATTCTCTGAACTGTTGAAATAAAACCCCTAACTACTATTTTACTAATCACAGCTCATTTAGATTTATAGAAAACATTCAAAGTATTAGAATTTGTTAAAACAAGTCTTTGAACTTCTATAAATGAAGTGTAGTAGTGCTTTTAAATAAGTTCTTAAGGAATCTCTTTCCCAGAAGATATTTAATCAACTACAAGGGTGTTCCGTTTTATTAACTGACTCTTTAGTTTGACATTGCAAATATCTCTCACCTGGGGCCATGAATGAGATGAAGTCTCTTTTAAAAATCTAGTTCTTTCATTCTGCTTCATTTTATGTTAATCTCTAGAATTACCTTTAGAGATTTTGATTTGTCTTTATCCTTCCTAATTGCTGCATCTATTAAGCAAGACAGATATTTTTCTACAATATCCTTGTTAATTACTAACACATCCTACATTTACATAATATACTTTTTGGGGCAATTTTTCTGTGGTAACATTTCATGGTTAATAGGAAACAATTTGCTTTCTTTTATTTAGTTTATTAAAACTTCATGCCCCAGACATCGATGGTAAACATTTGATTCTGCTCAAATTTAATGCACTGAGGCATTTTGCTGTGCCATATTAGGTTTATTTATGTGCTGTGTTCTGCATTGTTAGCTGCTAATGAGACTTCAACTCTTATTGCTCTAAGGCCTGAACACTAACCTCATTTTAATGAGTTCATTATTTGCTGTCTTCTAAAAGGAAGACAACAAATTTTCCTTTTAATTAAAGGTCAAAACACCTCTGGCGAAGGAAAGGGAACAGGTTATCAACCCCTAGGAGAAACTTGCAGATTTCTAAGCTAAGCAGTGCTAGTGTAGACTGGCGTAGGTGGTGATTTCTCAAGAATATAGACGGTCAATCAATCTCTGGAGACCAAGGTGCGTCTAAATTTAAGACAAACGAGAACACTACAACATGATAGCTCATGTGCCTAAGACTTTGTAAAAAATGAAAGTCAGCCAAAGTAATTAAAGAGGCTTTACTCCTAACCAAAAGGGCCACATGGATCAATACAGCTGCAGGAGCAAGATTCCTCTTTTGCATGAGGAATGAGTTACAGGGTTCAGAGAACAGATGCCATACTAATTGAGCCAAGAAAAACTAATTTCAAACATTTTATCACAAAGTGAAGCAAGGGCAAATCAATATTTCTGGGGAACTATTTTTAATAATATAAAGGATATATGGGCCCAGATGACATATAAGAATATGTATATTCAGAGGAAACTGGCTGCTGAACTGTGACATTCTTGGAAATATCAGTTGTTGTTTGCATTTGCAGTTAATGCATATTTCTAACCTCAGTGGGAAGGTAAAATTTCATAGTCCTATCATAACAGATAGTATGAACAACTGGCTACTAATGTAAAACTTAATCCAAATGAAATCAAGAGATTTGAGCAAAATCAATAAACAGAGTGTTTGCACATAACAAATAGTGTGGTTATATTAAGATCAAAACACTTTCATTTTTCACTGATGACATATACTTTCTACACAGGAATTTTTTGAATCTTATACATTATTCCCTAATTGAGATTTAAATTTTAATATATTTTATTTAAACACATGCCTTTAAGAAATTTATAATGTGCCATTTTATGCTTCTAGGATGGTGCCTGGCTTAGAGTATATGATCAATAAATCTTATCTATTGAATGATTTCATATGAAAAGTCTGATCAGTTTTTATTGAGCATTCTCTATGCATATTAGTGCTTTGATAGGTACAAGGGTAAGACGATGTGGGAAGGAGAGAGTATAAGAAGTCATCCTTGTCTCTAAGGAACTTAAAATACAGTACTTTGCTAATGATAAAGAAATAACTTTAAATATTTATTTAAACCCCCTTTATGTGTTGATTAAGTGTATTTAAATGCAATCAAAAGCAGTTAATTGTGTGCACTTGGATGCAATCCAAAAAATTTAATATAAATTAGCTTCAAAGCCAAAAATCTCAGGTTGAGAGAGACATGGAAAATTCTTTAAAGTTGCCTTTTGACAATCTCTTCCTATTGACTTTTGCCAAATAAGCAGAGTAGAAAATTAAGGTTTGAAGGAAGAGTTTTAAAAAATGAGATTTCAAAAGATGTAAAACACAAAGCTGAGAAAGTAGATTATACTGTAGTACTTGAATACGAATAATGCCTGCTGAGTATTTTATAATTATCAAAGGATTATAATATACATTGTGTCACTTAACCTTCAAAATAATTCTAGGTATTGTTATGTCTGTTTCACAGATGGGGTTAACAATTCTCCTAGAGAGTGATGAGGGTGAACCTAGCTCTAAAATTGAAATCTGATGATTACAAATCTGGAGTTCCTTACAGTTCCTATGGGAACTCTAGAGCAACTGGACAATGGCTGACACCATCTACTTGCTAACTGTTAGCTGAACTGTGACTATTTTAGCTGAGCTGTATATATTTTTCTTAAAGAAAATAGCTAATTCAGTTCCAGAATTTAGTGTTTCGGAGAAGGAGCTAAAACACAGAAATGAAATAATGCTTAAATAATTATTATATATATTAAATATATGTAAGTATATTTAAGTTTCATGCTGTGTTATATATAGCAAATGCTTGAAATTTCATTAAGATGAGACTCAGATTGCAAAGGATCTGTATTTTGCTTGTAGCTAAGATTGTTTGGTGTTTTGTGTTTTTTTGTTTTAGATCTCTACTTTTTACTTTTACTTAGATGCTAGGGTTCTAGAGGCCTTTTTTTGGAATACGGGGATTTCATCTAGGTGTGGACTACTAAATTCTACTCAGTTTGAAAAGCTGAACACTCATTTATTATGACATTAACCTGTATTAATAATGTATTTCTTCCTAATTATTCCTTATATATGAGGAATAGAGTATCAACATACTCTAAACATATGCACTCTTCTTTGTGCATATGTTTAAGAAATTTCCACATATATAGTAACTTGGGTGTTTTTTCTCTCTGTAGACTTAAAATTATTGTTTCTGTTTTAAATGAGTCAAGCGCTGGAGCTGGCAGTGGGTCAGTGGAGGAAAAACAGAAAATAGCTCTGTTTCATTACCGTTTCATTATTGTATATGATGTCTTCCAATGGACACATATTCTGGTTCCTTGTATATCTGGTTTTCATGGAGAATTTTCCTTTTTGGTGGAGAAATACATTTAAATAAATTAAAAAAAATTAGCTTCTTATTTCAAAACCAAGTAATGATGATAACTTTCCATATTGGCATTGTATCCACCCTGGGGACCTGGGCACTTAGAAAATCTACCTTCTGCTCTGACAGTTCTCTAATTATTTAAATATGCATACTTGTTCTTAATGTCAACCACTTAAAGACATTGCTCTTCTCAGATTTGTTTGCACCACCTGAACTCAGAATTCAAAAGCAAACTAGTAACTCTATCATTATTCTTGATTCCTAAGTGGTCAATTTCGACAGTGGACACTGTCTGTTGGTAACTCTTACAGAAATTATTAAGAGTAAGATGTTGCATCTCTTCCATTTTCCAAGGCCACATTTGGCCCTGCTATTTGGTCCAGATATTGATGACAAATTAAGACACATCTGTATAAGTCCCCAAAAGTATATACTTGCTTTCTTGATATTTGTTCTGTTAAAAATCATATTCTTAAAAGAACTCCATTTAATAAAACATGTGCTAATGGAGTACTTAGGATATACTTGGAATTCATCCATGATCGTTGGAGGAACCAAAGAACTAAAAGTCATTGCCTCTACATTTAAATAAAAATGGGTATTCTATTAAACAAAACAAAACAAATAAAACTATATAAAAGGCAGCATGGAAGGAAGGATATGATAAAATAAATTAGGTGCAAATTGTGAAAGAATACAAAATAAGGAAAAGGATAGTGTAATGTAATGTTAATCAGTGGAGGTTTCATTAAATAAATAAGTTTTAAATATATCTTTGAGGAAATTATAATATCTGTTGTAGTGCAAAAATTTTAGGAATGGTGAGGTAAAGTAAGCAAGGGTATATTATTTTTCAGCATATTTCTCTTCCCTTCTCCGTTTTTGCAGACAGTTGGGTAATTCACTAAATGACATTTCACAATTTGCATATCTGGCTGTAAAAATATACTGTGTTTTCACATTTATCATTAAAGGACATAACATCAAATTACCCTCACTTCTTTGTGCATATGTTTAAGAAACTTCCACATATATAGTAACTTTCAAATATACTGAGAAATGAAAAGCAGGACATAGTGTCTTTAAGGTGCTGAAATATGCTAAAATACAGTTTGTTTTTTAACCTCAAGAAATATGTAATCCATATGAAAAAAAAACATATACCTGAATAATTATCATAATATGCAGAAAGAAATGTTATAAGTATTTTATCAGAAAACACAATGAAAGTTCAAAAGTCTTTAGAACATTGCCTTAAACTAGAAGGTAGGAAAAGCACAGAATACGTGTAGGCAAAAGTGTGCAAGATAAGGCAGGTGGGGCAGAGAGTTTTATAAGTCAACGGGGTGAATTTAAATACTTTGTGATGGGGTCTGAGGAGGACTGGAAATAAATCCTCCTCAGTACATCAAAATGAGATTAATCTATCAAGTGTGGACAGAAGGGATCATGGATGTTATATAGGGATTGGACTTGACCGGGGAGACCAGCAAAAAAGAGGCTATTAAAATAATATATACATGTCTTTAAGAACTTAGATGGTGCTGGCAATGGGAAAGGAGAAGAAAGGGCAATGGGAAAATGGAACAATGGGAAAGGAAAGGAAGAGACAATGGAAAAAAAACACAGGATTTGTCAACTTGTTAAATGTGCCAAGACATAGTGAAAGCTTTGAGCTTAAGTAGCTGAGAAGTTTGAAAGTCCATTGACAGAAAGATACAGAAGTTAAAGGAAAAAGCCAGCATCTGTATCGAAATCAATGAAAAGTAGACATTGAATATTTTAATTGAATTAAAATGAGTTGGAAATTCCATGATGGTCTTGAATAAATGAATGTATATGTGCCAAAAAAGACCCCTTGTAGAGGGAAATAAAAACGGTTATAACTTAGCTTGAAATAGTGAGATTTATTTAAGGCATTTTGGGATATTATATAAAAGTTACAAGTGTGGACACTTAGTTCCTATTAATTTGTAGGTTAATACAGAAATAAATTAATGTTAATTTTATAATAAAAGCTTATTCCCATTTGTCATGTTAATTGTTTTGATGATCCTAATTTGTGGCCTTACAACTATCAGCAAATATTTGAGAATGCATTCCAATATATGAATGTTTATTTTTATAGTCATATGCTTGTACTTCTATAATAATTTGTGAACTTTTTAAAATATGCAAAATGTAAAATAGCAGATGAATTAAACACTATTTAAATATTCTTTTTACTAACAATATAACACCTTTTTTTGTGCTAACAAAATTATTATGTTTTCACAGAAAAGAGTGCAACTGTGTCAGTTCTAATTCAATGTCCTTATTTGAAATCTATAATGTGACTTTACTGACAAACTGTGCATTAAGGAAGTGGAAGAACTGTCAGCTGTGCCATTTTCTTGCTGTTCATACATGATTGAGTTATTAGTATTATATTCTATGTACAGTCTCTTTGCAGGAGTTTTCAAACTACTTGCCTCTTTTCTGAGGGATAATTGAGTCAAACTAGATTATAAAATCTGTAAATGCTTTTATAGAAATAGACTGAAAATGAAGTAACAAGGGGGATCTCAATTGTTAACTCTGTTCACTGTGACACTCCCATTTTCCCCCTCAGGATGCTGTGCAGATGGTCTGAAACATGAGATTTTCTGAGATACAAACCGAGCGGGGCAAAAAGTTTCATCACTGTTAAATATTATTTCAGGTCAGTATCTTTCCTACTTTTGGATGAACATTAATAAACATCCCGATACTTTTATCTGCATCCCAGTGGATTGTCTTGCATACAGCCCATGTTGGGGTAGCAGGTCAAAACTGCTTATAGGAGTCATGTGACATTGTGGTTAAAAGGTCAGGTTCTGTAGTCTAAATACAACGGTTCAAACTAGCTCTAACACTGACCATACTTATCCCTTCTGCTTCTTAATTTCCTCATCTGTAAAATTTTTCAGATGAAAAAATAAGATGATAATATTATGTCTCTCATAGACTCATTGGGAGGATTAATTGAAGTAACATGTTACACTCCTATGTTTGAACAGCGTGTGGTAGGTAATAAGACTTCAATAAGAGTGAATTATTATTTTATTACTATTGTTGTTTTTTGTTGTTATCAGGATATGAAGAATTCATCTGAGATCAAGCAGGTTCCAGAATGTGTGAAATGATATTAGTTCCAACAATAGCAAATGTACACATACGCTTGGGTTATTTCGTTTTACCTCAAACCTCCTTGCTTTGGCAGCATGTAATGTGATATCTTTGAAGGTGGGTGGCCCCTTCATCAGCTGTAGCTTATCTACTTTCAGGATACATTAGAAGATTCTTTGCTCTCTTCAGAAATTTAATTTGCAGTTTGTGATAGAATATATTTTAAAAATATATCTGATGAAGTAATTACCAAACAACAACAACAACAAGCTGTGACTCAATATATCTTTCCTGGACCAAAATTCTTGGTAAGTGTTCCAGTATAATTTGCATTTTAAATGTGATGGGAACTACATTCCTTTATTTCATGTAATTGTTTATTTTGAATAGGTTTTACTTGGCTAACAATGATTTCCTTGTTTTTATACAGAGAAGTAGGAGGCTTGGTTTGTTAAAACAGTACTGATGGCTAACTCCTTCACATCCTTCAAGACTTTGCTGAATTCTCACTTTTCTTCAAGGGGCAAGCCTGACTACTCTATTTACAGCCTCCTCCAACTCTCTGTAGGAACTCCTTACCCTGCCCTACATTTTCTCTGTGTTGCATAGGACTTAACACCTTCTAATATACTATATCATTTACTTATTTTACTTATTTACTTATTTATATATAAATATATATAAACTGTCTTTGTTCCCATACTAGAATGAGGGTAGGGAACTGTGCTGCTTTGAATCTATTATGTCCCCCACAAAAGCCATGTTCTTTGATGCAATCTTGTGGGGACAGATATATTACTAGGGTGAAAACTTTTGATTTAATGTTTCCATGGAGATGTGACTCACCCTACTGTGGGTGAGACCTTTCATAAAATTATTTCCATCTAGATGTGAGCCTGCCCATTCCAGATGGGTCTTAATTAAATCACTGGAGACCTTTAAGAGAGCTCAAGCAGAGCAGAGAGCTTAGAGAGGCTGAGAGAGACATTTTGGAGAGATGCTCCTAGAGTTTGCCCCCAGGAGAAGTTAAGAGCCAACACAGACCCAGATGCTTGGAGATGCTTGGCGGTACAGACAGAAAGATGTTTGGAGATCCTAAGCTAAGAGATGAAGCCAGAGTTCGCCCTCGAGAACCTAAGAGAGGACCGCCAGACAGAGAGAAGCAGCCTGGGAGAACAAGCAAGGATGCACAGGAGCTGAGAGAGAGAGAAGCTGAGAGAGACTAAAGGCCAAAGACATTTTGGAGGAAGCCATTTTGAAACTGGAGCCCAGATCAAAGTATCAGCAGATGCCAGCTACATGCCTTCCAAGCTGACAGAGGTGTTTTGGACACCATTGGCCTTTCTTCAATGATGGTATCCTCTTGTTGATGCTTAGTTTGGACACTTTTATGGCCTTAGAACTGTAGATTTGCAACCTAATAAATCCCCTTTATAAAAGCCAATACATTTCTGGTGTTTTGCATAATGGTAGCTCTAGTAAACCGGAACAGGAACCTTTCTTTGTACCCTGCTGTCTCCTATTGAGGCTAAAATAGTACCAGGAACATAAAGGGCTCAATAAGTATGTTTGGAATGACTGATGATTGTGTTTCAAACTGATGGAAATCAATTACTGGGAGCTAGGTGCTCAGCTTTCACTGCCCCAGTAGGAAGAACTTTCCAGTACAACTGTAATTACCATTAGTTGACTATAGAGATGGAGTCATATTCAAATGTATACCATTACTGAGTTGTCATACATAGTTAGGTTTCTTGAGACTGCTGGGTTAGATAATTAGATGATGCAACAAGAAGGGTATTAGAACTTGAAGAACATTTTGAAATGATGAAAAATTCAACCCCTAGGGTTGAAAAAAAAGTTAATAGCTTTCATTTTCTTGCTAATTGATCAGCAATCTAGAACTAAGTAGGCATTCATGATTAATCAGAAAATGCTAGGCTGAATGGAGAAAAATCATAAAATCCCCATATATTTCTTTAGCAGCAGAGGAAAAATCCCTGAAGAAATTATCTGCTTTCCTTGCTATAAGTCACTTCATAAAGTGTCTGAAATTTCATTTGGTTTGTAACTATTGCAGATTGTTGAGGACATACCAGAAGTATAAATTTAGAGGCTGAAATGTGAGCTGAATTGGCACTTTAATTCACATGACTCTTTCCCAAGGATCTCAAAGATATATTTAAGTTATTGTTTCTCATTTTTTTCTAATTTCACCTAAACTGGGCAGAAAGCTATGTAGTTATAAACCATTTATTTAACAATTGTATGGCTGAAACTAGAACTATCATCACTGTTACTGGAATTGTGAATGTAGAATCAGTGCATGAAGTCTTTATAATGATATTTTTATATGTATAAATTTGAATTTAGAGGAGATTAAATTCATGATAATCTTTATTGTTTCATCTACAATTAACTGCTATCTCTAATAATTTTACTCAGAACTGGTAAAAGGTAAAAGTATTTTACCCTCTCTATATATACATACATAAATTAACTATTATTGTTACAATGTTGAAATGCTGACATTGAAACACAATGTCAACATGAACAAGCATATATATTATCCACATATGTACAGACATATTGCACTGCACAACACTCTACTTCCAGTCCACCAAGTATAGCCAGAGAATAAACGATGTTAAAGGAACCTGGCATTTTTCTGCAAATTTTATTTTAATTTGCCAAAATGATCTTCCTAATTATTTATTTTAATTAGAATACTTTGCTTTTATTTATTTCCTACATTTTGAATTTGTTTTTTCGAGTGTCTTTTAAAATCTTGCTGTGATTATTACTGTGCAAAACAAACAAAAAAACTCTTGTTTGTCTTTTGATGCATTTAAACAATAATGCAGTAGAGATTTAAAGCAGATACTTGGGTTGTCTACTGACTGGCAGTGAGTTTTCTGTGCTTCAGGTTTTTTATCCTTAAAATGGGGATAAAATGATGTACTTGAAGAATTAATGTAAGATAATGTAGATAACTCATGAAAATATGCCTTGTGCATATAATTTAGGGTATGAAGAAACAGGAAGCTAGAATGGTTATATGACTGCTCAAATACCCAGAACTCATCTTAGAATTGTATTTAGGATCCAAGTTTTCTGAGCCCTAATTTTTCTACTATGCCATCTTGTTATTATTCATGCCTAACTCCAAATTGTTATGCCTGAGAACACCTTTTTTTTTTTTTTAATAATAATAAGGACATGTTTAAATAGTAGCAGGCAAGTGGCATTTTTAGGGCTGAATCTTCATCTTTCAACTCTGTTTCCAAAGATTGGTCTCTGATCTGGAGGTACTTGGTTTCTGCTGCAAGCACAGACTCTGTTTTTAAGCCTATCAGAAAGGTGATCAGCCCAGGATGAAATAAACATCACTCATTTTTCTTACGACAAACTCCTTAGGTTTTTTAAACAAAGCTGATATAAAAATTCCAACTTTCATTCAGTGTGCATCCCTCCTCTAGTTAAGTTGAGGACCCAAATTACTTGCCAGTGAATGTCTCTTCATTCAAGCTAATTTAGAAAATGTCTCTGGAGAATTTCTCTTTCGTGTGTTCATAGATGGCCTCATACACCAAAATGGAAAATAAAAGTAACATTTAGAATAACTACTTGTTTTTACGCCAATGTATTCTTCATAAATCAGTGATGCTGCAAGATATGCTATTAAACAGGTACTTCAGGTACCCATGAGGCAGCTAACTGACCTAGCCTTGCTGGGCTTACTTGATTAAAGGTACATACTGTAGCCAGTGATGTGCATACCTTTTTACATCCTCACATTTTTCTTCTTGTGCAGGCCCATCATACAACTTGTTGTTTAAAAAATATGAGTCATGTTCTCCAACCTCTGAGCTTTAGCTTATGGAATACCTTTTATGCCCTTTATGTGGGATACTTTCCACTTACATCAGAGGTACAAAGCTATTCTTCCTCCAAACCCGCCTATAAATCCAAATCCTCCATGAGACCTTTGTGATTCTTCAATAGGAGAGAATTTTTTTCTCCACATTATTTTCTACTTCTCCTCACATATTTAGTCTTCAGGATAGATCAAGAAGATAAAACAAGGAAAACAATGGAGACATATAGCCCAAGTTCCTAAAGGAAAAAAGTGTAATTGCCAGGTGAAAATATTATAAAAATTCATGAAATCAGCTCTTCAAAACGTGAAACATATCACTGGTATAATTGTTCTGTGACAGATTTTTCAGTAAAGTAGGAAATATCCTTCCACCTCCATGTCTGAGTTATCTGAATGAATAAGCATAACATTCCATTCAAGTAAAGCTATGTCTATGAATTCAGTCTGGTATAGTAATTTTTATGGTACATAACTTCCTAAAAGATAGCAGGACCCTTGAAAGCAGGCACTGAATATTATTTATCTTCATGTTTCTTACTTAGAAAAAAACCCAAAAACATTCATGGTGCCATATACATAGTACAGTCCCACAGATACTGCATTGAATGGCATTGAATCAAATTGAATTGAATACTCTTTTAGCTTTCTTGATTAATCCAGAGAGAAATATGACTCAATATGAAAGAATTTTGTAACAGATTTTTTTTTCCCTCCTCCAACCACCAAAATTCTAATTCTAATAGACAAAAAATATGTCCCTGGTCCTAGGGGTTTTAAACTTGCAGCTTTTTAAAGAAGATTAAAAGATTTGTTGCAAATGACACTCTGTATTTGAAATTTTATGTAGTTTTTGATACATAGGCATGTACACTATGCTGTGCTAGTCATTCTGGTCTTCCCCCACTGATAACATTGAAGTAATGTGGCTAATCGAACAGTTCTGCTCCGGACTGGATGCATATACTTAGAGGATTAACCATTTCCACACACATCTTTTTTTCCTTTGCCTGATTTCCTGGAATGTCCTCTAGTCTCAGAATTCTTGCAACTGCCCACAATTTAGTTTTTGGTTTGCTAAAGGCAACATTGGCTGCTTCACACAGCAACATTCTCTCTGTCTGTCCCCAAAGTGAGCATCCTGTATCTACAGCCTCTTCTAGAGAACTCTTTTCCCTGCATGCTGTGGGTATGACAGAGGCTTTTTAAAAAACTTGTTTTAATGGAAAGAATTACTTCCAGCTTGGAATAAGTTGAAAATGAATTTCCCAAAGTGCAGAGGTCACTGGAGGTCAGGGCTCCTACCATACTGTCCCATTAACTATTTCTTGGGTAACAGATGTCCTGGAGTAGCACATGCCTACCCCACCCCCATGATGAATTTGCTAGGGAAACATTTCTAAAAGAAAGCAGGCTCTGGGCAACAACTAGAAGCTGTCTCATAGCGTAAGTACTAGAATTCAGGCTTTTATGCCTCAGTGTTCTCAGATACATCATCAGAGTGACACTGCAGAATTTATGTGGTCTGACCATAGTTTTGCAATCAGAAAGCTTTCCTGTTTAATTTACCCCTGACCTTCATCAAATGAGTATTTTGTGGTCTTTCCCCTCTTTACCTAGGAAACAGCCATAAGGCATATGTTCTGCCCTTTGGTAGACGGTCTCTTGCTGGCAAAGCAAGATCTCTTTTAGACTTTGGATTTAAATTTGGCTTGCCCTTCTCAGATGATTTACCTCATTCACCAGCCTCAAAACAGGGCATAATTTGCAATCTGCTTCATTGTGTGGTCCAAACAGCAGATCAAGTCAACTACATTTCTTGCTTATTTCCTACCTTATCTCCTACCATTAATCACAAAAGATTGATAGAATAAGCTTCATAGGATTGAGTCAAAATTTTGTTGTTTTTCTTTCTTATTGCTCTGTCATCAATTAAGTTTAAACATAATTCTAAGAAGATTGCCAAATCATTCTAAATACAAAGTGAAGTAAAACAAAACAAACAAACCTGAGGTTAAGAGTCAATGACAAGCTTTCATACTTTGGTAGTGGTCCACAGCCCTTGGCTTGAAACTAATTTTTGTACAAGGTTTCTTACACTTCTACAAGAGCTTTCCACCCTCAACTGTTCAAATGCTAAATGTCCTTCAAGACCTACACTTACCATGAAGTCTTCCCTGAATTCCTCCACCCAACAAAATCTTTGCTCGTCTTCTTAGAGTAGTTATTTTTGTCATTCAGAGCCAATCATTCATTTCCCATTCTACTGGCAACAGCACTTTGATTTTCCTCCATTCCATAAGGTCTTGGGATTTATAAGGCACACCCTGCCTTGTCCAAGGGGTGAGCATGCACTCATACTAGGCCAACCAGACTCTCCCAGGAATTTGACTATTCAATGGAGTGACCCAAAGAAAGAGAGGTTAGAAATGATCAATCTACCACAGTGATGCTGTGGAAAGCATGACTATTAGTCTCTTCCACCTAGGCTCTCAAAGCTTTCCTGCTCCCTAAATTTCCTGAGACCTATTTTTTTTTCAGCTTTTCAAACAAACATATGAGCCGTCACACACTTTTCAATAACTCAGTATGGCTAAAGGTACAACCTTGTTTGATTGCGAAAGAACAACTCCTTTATATAGGCAATTTTTTATTGGAGCCGCATAATTGAGAATTCCAGTACTTATTTACAAGTACTTTCCCTACTTTTTTTTTTTTTTTTTTTAATGTATTAGTCTTGTGTGTATTATAATATTTTAAATTTCTTCAGGGCTAGAATATTACACTTTATTTTCACAACATCCCTCAAACTAGTGCTAAGCATATATTTATTGCTTATAAATAGTTGCTAAAATGGCACCTTGCTTTCATTAATGATTTACAGTTTTCAAATTACTTCATAAACCGAATTTGTTTTATTTTCATATCCATCTTGGGCACTTTCCCAAAGCAGGTATTAACATTGTGCCAAAAGGCAGCATTGCATTTAGGAAAGAGCATGGGTAGAGTGAGGTTCGAAACTCACTGCTCTACTTAGGAGATCTGTCAGCTGCATGAGTGCAAAGTACACACTCAACAAATATGTGGTGAACAAGTGAACAGGGAAGTGATAAATGAATTAGTCTTCTTTTAGGCAGTATGGTGCCGTACACATAACAGGAATTCAGTAAGTGTTTGTAGAATTAATATTTGCCCCCTCTAGCAAAGAATAAATAAATAACGTCTACTTAAGTTGTAACATGGCTATACAGTGATGTAAAAGAAGTCATATAAAACTGGCACTGGGATTTAATAAATGTTAATTATTTCATCCTCCATTTACAGATAAAGAAAATGAGATGCAACATGTTTAGTGGATATTGCTAGTTCACATTGTCAATAAGTCGCTGAGTAAGGCTGAATGTAACCCTACACTACTAAGCATCCCATTACAGCAAGGCACTGCTCTGTCCTTATTGACAGATGACCTCCTTAAATTTTACTTCTAGCAATTAAATAAATGTCCTGAACTTTGCCTATCTCTACAGATCTAGTGTCCTAAACTTCTACTTATTTTAATTGTGTAGCTAAAAAGTAAAATAATAACTAAAATATATAAACCTTTGGAAATCAACACTTTGTATTAAGACAATGTCATATACTATTAAAATAAAAAAAAATAATTAAAGGTTATTTATCCTGGTCACCCAACATTATTAATACTTATTTTAGCTTCAAATTTTTTTTCTATTCACTCATGATCCAAACAATAAATATATAGGTATCCTGGTGGAGATCTAGGAAAGGTACAGTCTTCCAAATATCACCCTTTGAGGGTGAAGGGATTTTGCAGACTGCTTTTGCAGGTGACACATGGTAATACTTTATTCCCCAGCCCCTAGGCTTTGAGTGCACTATGTGCAACGAATCCAATAGGAGACTTTCTGAGCTGTGACAGACAAAAAGCAGGGCTATTTGTCATTCTGTAAGTAAAGCTGGCCCCGAGCATGGGGTTGCTATAAATATATCTTCATCTTGCTGCTCATCACACTAGCCACCCCTTCTCAATCAACTGAATCACAGTATGACTTGAACATATAATAGAAAGTTATTCTACTGCAAGAGATGCATTAATTTGGTGAGTTGAACATTACATGCATGGTGTTTCCTCAGTACTTAGTATTTCACCCTTTTTAAAGATAATTGGGCAAAATTTCCTAGGGCTGTCACTAAATTGGTGATAGGAGAAAAGAGTGTAAAATAATTTATGCCCCTTTGTATTTAGGTTATCAAACTGGAATACGATTGAATTCACAAAGTCAAGTATATTTCAATCCTACTACAACCCTACTTTAATTTTAATAAGGTCTCAATTATTTATTTTTGAATTGCTTAAATTGAATTTGTTAAAACTTACTTGTTTAAGGCTTTTAATTTCTCATTAATTCAACACAAATTTATTAATACCTATCAGGTACATGGCACTATATTGCCAAAAAAAAAAGAAAGAAAAATTCATTTATCACTTCTCCCATTTATTTGTTCACCAAATATTTGTTGAGTACACACTTTGTTCTAGGCACTGGGATACAACAGAAAACAAAACAAACAAATGGGTCTTCTTTTGTGATTACATTCTGATTGGAGAAGTTAGTCTGTAAACCTAATGAATATGTTATACAATATCTTATAGGTTGAGAAGATAAGGGGGGTTGCTTTTGCTGGGAATGGGGGCATGAAGAGTGATTTCCAATTTAGATAGGGTGGTCATGACAGGCCTCATGAAGGAAGTGAGATTTGAGCAAAGCCTTGAAGGAAGTGAAGCAGTGAATTGCGGGTATATCTGGCAGAAGGAAGAAGCAGTGCAAATCTCTGAGGGAAGAGCATGCCTGACATGGTTAGTGAAGAGCCAAGAGAACACTACAGCTAGGGTAGAAGGAGTAAGAGAGAGAGTGGTGAGAGATAAGCCCTTGCCTTTTTTGGGTTTATAGTCTAGTGTAAAATAGACAAGAATATTATTATTTAAAGTATGGTACCATATATGCTGTGATCAAATTAACCTTAGGTGTGAATGCGGCTTCTGTATCAAACTGGGAAGTTCTAGAATAGGTGACTAAGAGACTTAGAGAGTGGGCAATCCAGAAAGAGAAAGAGAGAAAAGAATATGGTAAGCCTAGAGAGATGACACAACAAAATATATTCAAGAAACTACAAGATGCTTTGTGTGATTGAGGGATAGCTGAGAGAAAGCTTAAAAAGGAGACAGAAGCGAAGGGCTTTGTGTGCCAAACTAAGGATTCACATTTTATCCTAAAAGTAAGAGTGTGCCATTTAATCAGGAGAATGACATAGCCAAATTTTTATTATGGGAAAATCATTCGGATAGTATTTGTTGCAGACGGACTTAAACTAAGACAGCAGCCAACAGGCAGTTGGAATGTAGGGCCATAATCCAGGGAAAAAGTGAACTGGGAAAAAAAGGAATAGGGAAAGATACAAGATATATGAATATAGTATAATCTACACATATTAGATATATCGGATATATGGGGGAAGTCAGAAGCAGATGTCAAATTTTACTCCCAAACTTTTGGTTTGGACAAGTGGAGGGATAAGAATGCCATTTACAGTCAGAAGAAGAACAATTTTATGGAAAAATAAATGATGGTATTATTTAGACATGAGTTTGAAGTGCTTAAGGGATATTTAAGCTGAGATATCTACAAGTGGTATAGATAGATTAGATAGATTAGCTAGCTAGCTAGCTAGCTAGCTAGACAGATAGATGGATATTATGGAGTCCAGCAGAGAGGTTTGGAGTTGTCACAGTTCCGGTGTTGAAACTCTAAGTTTGGAGAAGTTTTACAAGGAGAATATATAGAATTAGTAAAGTAGAAAGCCAACAATAGCACCCTGGGAGCACTTTTAATGACTACCCCATGAACATAAGAAGACCGAAGGAACTTGCTAAGAAATAGCCAGGAAAAACAAACAAACAAACAAAAACAAAACAGATAATAACAAAAAAACAGTAATAGTGTGGTCAAGAGTGACAAATCTGCGTGTTTTAAAACTGCCAGATTATACTGAATACTTACTATGTGTACCTTACATTGATTAACTCATTCACTTCAGAAACACCCTAAATAGAAGGAATTGTTATAATCTCCCCATTTTACATCTCAAGAACCTGAGGAAAAGATAGTTACGTTAAACTTTTTGAGGCAGACACCACTCTTAGCACCTTATACAGACTAACTAATTTAATTTTTGCAATCACATTGCAGAGGTACTAATATTTTAACTCCAGTTTACTGATATGGAAATTAAGCCAAGCAATTAAGTAAACTTGTTCAAAGTTACAGAACCAGGAAATGAAACTGCACCTGGGGCAGTCTGGTTCTATAGTCAAAATGTGTAAGCCCTATACTGCTGGTTTTGTGAAATGGAGACAGAAACATGCATTTTTACTTTCGTAATATGAATATTATTGGGGAATAACAAGAACAGTTTAAGTGGAGTGACTGTGGCAAGAACACAGACTATAATCTATTAAAGAGTAAAGTGAACAGCAAATGTGGGCAAACTTCCAAGAGGTTAGGTAGTGAAGGTTCTGAGATGGTGAGTTTGTTTAAGTGGGAAGGAAGGTGAGTGGAAAATTCCAGTAGAGAAAAGGAATGATGACACAAGAAAGAGATGGAAGGAGTGAGCAATGTCCTAGAAAGTTGGGGAGAGATGGGATATAAAGGTGATAATTTACCACAGTGATGGCAAACATATATAATACAAACAAACCAATAAACAAACAAAACAAAACACTTTATTGACTGACAACTCCTCAGATGCTAAAGACAACAGGAAGACTGTCCTGGATATGTCAAGTCAATCTAAGCATTTCCTCTTGTTTCTTGGGAGATGAATGTGATTGTGGCAAAGACATTTAGCCTGGTTCCTATTCTGGATTCTGCTTTCAATCATCCTGTAAGGAGCTGGGTCCTGAGTCTAAGTTGGTTCCATTCTTGGGTCCATCTTGGAATTCAGGTGGCTCAGGGGACGCTATAATAAAAATTCACTTGTAATCCTACCACGGGATGGGTCTTAAATTCCTTTATTTTCTTTTCAACTAAATTGGAAACTTGGGGAATGACCTAGAGCTCACAGGGTCTCTCTAAGGTTGTTGCACCAGAAGAGAATCTATGAGTTGGCCTTTGTGCCAGTTTGAATGTATTGTGTCCCCCAAACACCATTATCTTTGATGTAATCTTGTGTGGGCAGACGTTATCAGTGTTAATGAGATTGTAATTCTTTGAGTGTTTCCATGGAGATGCGTCCCACCCAGCTGTGGGTGATGACTCTGATGAGATATTTCCATGGAGGCGTGGTCCCGCCCATTCAGGGTGGGCCTTGATTAGTGGAGCCATATAAATGAGCTGACTCAAAGAGAAGGAACTCAGTGCAGCTGTGAGTGATGTTTTGAAGAGGAGCTACAGCCAAGAGGGACACTATGAAGAAAACACAGGAGCTGCAGATGAGAGACAGTTTGAAGACAGCTGTTGAAAGCAGCTTTGCTCTGGAGAAGCTGAGAGAGGACCAATATCCCAAGTGCAACTAAGAGTGACATTTTTGAGGAACTGCAGCCTAGAGAGGAACGTCCTGGGAGAAAGCCATTTTGAAACCAGAACTTTGGAGCAGACGCCAGCCACGTGCCTTCCCAGCTAACAGAGGTTTCCCGGACACCATTGGCCTTCCTCCAGTGAAGGTACCCAATTGCTGATGTGTTACCTTGGACACTTTATGGCCTTAAGACTGTAACTGTGTAACCAAATAAACCCACTTTTATAAAAGCCAATCCGTCTCTGGTGTTTTGCATTCTGGCAGCATTAGCAAACTAGAATAGCCTTAATAATAGCATCAGAGCTTGGATAGGTTATGACTGCTCTTTCTGGCTAGATGAGGTAAGGGGGAATTAAAATTCTGCCATCTTAGACATTTCCCTAGATAGAGAATTTCCATCATATACTCATCAAATGTAATAAATTTAAAGAGGGCATAATAAAAACTATTATATCTCAATTATAACATTCATCTTTCTTTACTTCCATACAATTACCAATGACTTATATTCACAGTTCTTGATGACGAGATGATTTTGTGGTTCCCCAGTGAATACATTCCTTGACTGTCTAAGTTTAGGTCCATAAATTTAATATTTTAAAGAGTTCTCCTTTTACATAGATTAATAATTTACTGAAGAATTCTTTTATATTTCAACTAAAGTTGTAGATATTAATCTTGACCAGAAGTTGTTGCCTTTTTCTCTGCTAAATTTCCATCCCATATTTATTTGGCAAGAGTAAATGCAGTTACATTATGATTGTCTTTGAAAGATATAGGGCACAGCTTTATAGAGATTACAAACAATTTACTTTACAATATAGGACCAACAAAAATATCACTCGCATATATTTAATGCAGTAGATCCCCATTAATCTTGTCTCAAGCAATCACATTCGCTTGCACTCACTGAAACACATGGATGTCAGAAGGTAAACTGTATTTTCTGAGGCTGATAGAATTTGCCTATTAGCCCTTCCATAAACTTCAGAGCTTCGACTATTTTGAGATGAGGTCACAGCAATTTCCTTGATCTTTCAGTGCTATTCTAAATAATTTACTAGAGTAACCCTGCAGTAAGGATTCTTAAGGGGAAAAAAACTCATAAAACTCACTGAATTAAGCACTCAGTTGCTACTAAAATAACTATTCTGGAAAAATGAGTCACTGATATATAAGACTGTTAATATGCTGTAATCTCTTAAATTTTGAGACTTACTCCATTAAGAATAGATAATTAAGCAACAAAAATTCTCGAATTAAAGGCAGATGTACAACTGGACTGTCATCATCTAAAAAAATAATTTATTAAAATATTTTTGTGGAGATCAAGTAAGTATTAACTCTTCAGGATGTGGGAGTATTGTCTTTACCCATCTTCTTTCCCTATCCCTGCAAGAAGGCAACTTCTTCTTTCATGTCACACTGTAATATATTATATCTACATTCATACATACAAATACATATTTAAATCAAAGTAATATTATTTGTCTATATTTCTATTTAATAAATTAGCTTCTTGAGGGTATATAATTTTATTCACCCCTGAAATCAAAGGTCTGTTAGGTGCTTTGAATAAACGAATGTCAGATATGAAATTCCAACTTCCTAGTACTTACAATACATGTTACCAACCTGATAAGAAATGGACATATATCAAATGAAAGATAACTTTAAAAACTAATACACTATCTACAAATAAGTTAATATATTATTTACTGATGAAGTGAGAAAAAATGTTAGAGAAAAACAATATTTAGAGCTGTAGTATATATTTAAAATCCAGTGCACTTCAATATATTTTGATGGCCTATAAAACTTTTCATGCCGTGATACTCAGCTGTCATGAAAACCAATACAAAAAAATAGAAGACTTTCTGAAATTGTTTTTATTCAGATTAGTATTTTATGGAGAAATAATTTAAATGCAATATAATGCACACATCTTGACTATTTAGTTTGATGAATTTTTCATTTGAAGACACCTGTGAAAACACTACCTGAAACAAAGTATAGAACATTGCTTTAACCTCTGGAAGTTCCCTTGTGCCTTTCAGTTAATTCCTGCCTTTCTGGAAACATCCTTTTTCTTATTTCTATCACCCTATTGTATTTTTTTCATTTTTAAAATCAACTTTAGTCAGAGCTATAATTAACAATAAAATGAAACTATTAAGTGTGTAATGTAATGTTACATTTCCATCAACCTAAAATGTTCCCCCATGCCCCTTTTAGTCAACCCTGCCCAAAGTAACCACTGATCTGCTTTGTGTCACTACAGATTAGCTTTTATGTATTCTAGAATTGCTTATCAATGGCACATTTTCAACATTTTTGTTATTGAGTAGTGTTCCAAAGAATGAATACACCACAATTTGTTTATCCATTCTCCTTTTGATGAACATTTGAATTAGTTTTGTAATGATCACATTAAATAAAATGGTAAGAATGAACATCATAACAATATGTATTCTTATTCATGAATGTGATATATTCCTACAATTCTTTAGATCTTTACTTTCTCTTAGCAATGTTTGATGGTTTTCAGTTTAAATTTTTGTATGTTTTTCATTTTTTGATGCTATTGTAACTGGTGTTCTTTTAAATTTAATTTTCCACTTTTTTGCTAGTACATAGACATACAGTTGATTTTCTATACTGATCACATACCCTGATATATTATATTCTATGATCTTGCTTAATTCACAAGGCTTTGTAGCTTTAACTAGAATTTCTATGTACATGGTCATGCTGTCTAAAAATGACTGTAGTTTATTTCTTCTCTTCCAATGTTTATACCTTTTATTTCTATTTTCTTGCCTTGTTTCCATGGCTAAGAGGTCCAGTAAAATGTCGACTAGTAGTTACAGCAAATATCATTCCTTTTCCCTCCATTATAGGAAAAAAGGATTCAATGTTTCACATTAATTATTATGGTAATTGTAGTTATTCTATATATGCCCTTTATCAGATTAATGATGTTTCCTTCTATTCCATGGTGTGCTGAATCGCTTTGGTCACAAATAATTGTTGAATTTCATCTACTGCTTCTTCTGCATCTACTGAGATGGTCATATGATATTCTCTTTTACTCTGTTTATATGGTGAATTACATTGATTCACTTTCTTATATGAAATCAACATTGCATTTTTGGAATAATCCCCATTTAGTCATGATTTATTATCATTTCTAGATTGCTGTGTTTGTTTGCTCACATTTGGTTTAGAAGTATTGTATTTATGTTCATGAGAGATGAAGTCTGTCATTTTATTTTTTCTTAATGTCCTTGTCATGTTTTGGTATCTGGCTCTCAGAAAATGAGTAGGGGATTTATCCTTCCTCTAATTTTTGCAAGTTTGTGTAAGATTGGTGTTACTATTTTCTTAAATACTTTACAGAAATCAGAAGTACTATAGACCTGGAATTTTCATCATAAGAAAGTTTCAAATTTCAAATACAATTAATTTTATATATACAGGACTATTTAGGTTTTCTCTGTTTATTGTGTCACTTATGATAAACTGCCTTTTTATTTGTGGGGAAAATTTGTCTATTGCATCTAAGTTATCAAATTTATTAATTTACAGTTTTAAAAATAATATTCATTTTTGTAATGTCTGTATGATCAGTAATGAAAATCCTTAATTCATTCCTGATATTGATAATTACAATTTTTTTCTTTTTCTCTTGACCAGCCTTAGTAGGAATTTATTGATTTTGTTAATCTTTTCAGAGAGCTAAAATTACTTTGTTGATTTTCTCTTACTTTCTATTTAATTGATTTTCTATTTTTATAATATTTTTATTCTACTTACTTTGGTTTAATCTGTCATTCTTTGCTTCTACCTTCTTAAAATGGAAACAGATTATTTACTTACATCTTCTTAGTTTCTAATATATATTCTTATTTCTCCTGTGATTTCTTCTTTGATCTGAGTTATTTAGAAGTACACTGTTTAGTCTACAAATATTTTGGGAATTTCAATATATTTTATTATTATTTATTTGTAATTCTATTGTGTTCAGAAAACAACTCTTGTTAAGTTTTGTTCCTCTGTCATTTTTTGACATTTATTGAAACATCTTTTATGACTCAGTATATGGTGAAACTTTGTGAATGGTCTGTGTGTACCTAAGAAATAATAGGCGTTCTCCAGTTGTTTGGTGTAATCTTCTATAAATGTCACTTAGATCAGGTTGATATTTGTATTGTTCAAATCTTCTGAATCTTTGCTGATTTTTTTGTTTATTCCATCACTTTCTGAGAGAGGAGTGTTAAAACCTCCAACTATGATTAAGCTTTGTGCATTTCTCTCATTATTTTTGATAATATGGTTTTCATGTATTTTGAAACTTTGTTATTAGGTGCATTCATATTTAGGATTGGTATATTTTTTGACAAATTAGCCTTTTATCATTATGAAATATCATTCTTTATATCTGGTACACTATTTATCTTGGAAATCTATCATCTGGTAGTGATTTAGATCCACCAGCATTCTTTAGTTTAATGCTTCCATGGTATATTTTTCACCCTCTTACTTTCCAACTTTATATTAAAATGAGTTTCATGTAAATAGCCTAGAGTTGTGATGTGCATGTGTTCAGTACGGCAATCTCTGTCTTTTATGCTGAGTCATTCTCACTTCAGTAACTGTTGATGTTCTTATATTTTATATCAACCATCTCAGTATTTATTTTTTATGTCTCATGCGGTTTATTCTTATTTTATTCCTCCCTTCGTGCTTTCTTTTGGGTGAATTAAATATTTTTGTATTCCATTCATCTCCTCTACTGACTTTTTAACTATAGGTCTTTATTTTTAAGCAATTTCTTTAGAATTACAATATGTACCCTTAATGCATTACAGTCTACATTCAAATAATATACTACTTCACTGACAACACAAGAACCACAGAACATTATAATTCCCACCTTTTGTATTCTTGTTGGTACACGTTTTACTATGAGATCCATAATATAATGTTACTTTGTTGCTTTAAACAGACAACAGGCTTTTTAAAATATTAAAAATTATATACATGATCAAAAAATAAAGATAACAAAAATGTTTGTATGAACCCAGATATTTGTCCCTTCTTTGGTTCTTTTCATTGTTCTTTGCATAGCCTGGGCTTCACGTAGTGTCATTACATAGCAACTTTAAGAATATCTTTTTAGCTTTCCATGCAGGATAGATAGATTTCAGCTTTTATTCTGTCTCAAATGTTTCTACTTCACCTTAATTTTTGAAGAATTTATTCACTGGACGTAGAAATCTAAGTTTCAAAATCTCTCCCACCCCTGAACAGTTTAAAGATGTCTTTCCATTGCCATCTAGTCTCTTGCTTATTATGAGACATCTGGCATAATTTGTATCATTACTTCCTTCCATGTAATGCTTCTATGTCACTGCTGCACTTGAATTTTGTCTTTTGTTTCATTTTCAGTTGTTTGGCCACACTGTGTCTCGGTAAGGTGGGTTTGTTAGTGTCTTTTTTTTTTTTTTTTTTTTTTTGAATTTATTTCTTGATGTTTGTCTAATTTCTTGTATATTAAACTAAAATCATTCCTCAATTTTTGAATATTCTCAGCCATTAAGTCTTAAAATATTTTGTCTTCCCCATTCATTCTTTTTTCTTCTGAATCTACAATTAACATAAGTCAGATCACCTGATATTTGTAACTTCATTTTGTCAGGTTTCTCCTCATGATATTGATACCTTAAATGGTGACTGAATATAGATAACAAATTGGAATATCAGATGATATGAAAGATGATCACTGCCCAAACTCTTCATTCTTTTACACATAATCCAAATTTTTTTTATAAATTGCTTCTAAAAGTTTGCTAGAAACTACCTGGCAATTTGTTCAGTATCAACAAAAAATTAATCTATGCTTAAGAAAATTTTCAGATCTTCTGCTGCTGTTTGATTAAACACAGTGTTGAAGTTTGTCACTAATTCAAAATTGAACATTGCAAAGAAGGATGATCAAGGAAGTGTATGTTGTAAGCTTTTTCACACCTATGATAGTTTAATTTTCCTATTCATTGCAATTGTGATGCCTTTCCTTTCCTACATTCACTACTATACTGAGAAACTGACAAATGGAAAAAAAAAAAAAGAAAAGAATAGAAACATCTATACTATTCACAGCTTGCCTCCAGGAATTTAGTAAACATAATGTGCTTATCTCTCCCTACTGTATGACTTGTCTCTTGAATGATTTCTATTCATCCGTTTGCTACATGTCTATTGATACACTAAACAATTGCCTTAACCTCACTTTGTAGCTATCATTCCATTCTGGTACTTATCTATATTTCAAATACTCCATTCACGACTATTTCTTAACCTATCATTATACTTCATGAACCATCAAACTCTCTAGTTTTACAACAGAATTTCAGACCAACATTAAGACTTCACATTTTTGCTACAACGTCCATGAATGTCCTTTTCTAAAATGATTGTTAGCTTTCTGAACTGACATTTTTTGTGAGACCTACCACGGTTAACTTAGACATCTCCTTTTAAAGTGAAGAATTTAATGTGCTAGAGAAATAGCAATGTCAGGTAAATAATAAAAATCTACTTGTTTAAGGTTTGCTCAATTCATATGTAAGCATGCAATATATGCATATTAAACTATTAAAATACTATTTCATCTTTCTATAGACTGCAGAACAATATTTTCTACCTAAGGCAAAATAACTACATTTAACATGGAACCCAAACAATAAGAATCAAAATAAGAAATAACATTTAATTTATATTAGTCACATGGTCCTATATGTCTGGTGTGGCAGACACATGGACAAATGATCATTTTTCATGTTTATGATCCACAGAATACATTTGTCAATTTTAATAGAAGTATTGTAATGCATAAAAGAAGTTACCAATGGTATATTCAAATGGAAAAATGAAAGCGAGATTTTAAAAAGTGTGTGTGTCATTGTGTGTGTGTGCATAGTGTGGGTGAGGTTGAAAATGTGGGAGAGGATTCAGTCACTACCTAGATTCAATGGAGCTAATCCATAGTTTCATAAAACAAAGTAAACAAAAAAATACAAACAACAGACAAACAAAAATTGATTCTAACTATTAATGACAATATCATATAACAAATGATCATTTATCAAATTTACAATCTAGATACTATGCCTATTAAAATTAGGTATTCCTAAGAACATTTTTTACAACTGCCAAAACTTCTTGTTTTTAATTTTATCACTGATATATGGGAGCTTTCACTTATAAATTTCTGGGTTATCTGATGAGTAATTGAACCCGCAACTTAAATTTTCACTACTTGATACAATCACTCAATGTTGATCTAAACCAACTGTGTTATTATTTGATGGTTACAAAATAAAATTATTATCCCAATACTATAGCTCAAGTGACCTAACTTGTTCTCTATTCTTAAGGGAATTTTTTCACCCACATTAAGTAAAATTAACACTTCATATATATTGGAGTACTTGCTTATCTATGATGTTTAAAATAAAGGTTTGATTCAAACATATTTTCAATTCCATAATCAATTTTGCTAAATACATTAGTTTCTCTAAGGTACTTTATCAACTTACTATATTTTTCAAATTAACTGCATTTCCTACCTCTAAATTGTTTTGGATTTTGGTTTTCATTCTTTTTTTAAAAAAAATTATGGCTAAATGTACAAAGAGTACAAAGATCTTTTTTTCCCAATAAAAAAAGACAAAAATGTTGTTGATTTTTCAGAGTATTATTTCATCAATCCTACCACTGGTGACTTCTTTTAAAAAGAGATGCCATTTACTCCTTTACTTCCAATAACCTGGTTTATATCAGCAATATCTGAAATTCAACACAATTGCCATTAATAACTCCTCATTGCAGAGGGGTTATTATTCTCATTCTTCATACTCCTTGATAGTCTTTTAATTTTTTTCTCTCCATCTTTGTATGACATTGAACAAAGTAGATTTTCTTCTATTGTTCCTTTTTCTATTTCAGTGGCTGCTCTTATTGACTTTCAATGTATGATATTTCTCAAACTTCTTTCTCTTATAAATGTCACCTACATTTTAAACTTTTTATTTAACTATCACCACATTTCATACAGCCAATTAAATATATACCTGGCCTGTAACTCTCTTGACACATAGTCCACCTGCCAGTTGCCTGCTGTACCTCTCAAGTCAAATGCCTTCCATCACCCCAAGATTAGCATATTTAAAATTTAATTCATCTCCCTCTCAAAATCAAAGTCAGCATCCTCTCCAGTTTTCCTATCCCCTCCAATGCTAAAATCACTCCCAAAAATCCAGGATTGTGTCTGACTCTTCAATCTCCTACCATCATCTCTCCATTTTTTTCAATGCATTTTTTATTGTGAACTTTAACATATATACATAACAGTGATAACTTTCAAAATATGATTTAACAAGTAGTTAGCAAATTTCAAAGAATGTCATGGGTCACAATTCCAGAACTTCTGCTATTTCTATTATTGTAACATATAACATACATACAGAAAGTGTTAATTTTTGATGTACAGCTCAACAAGAAGTTATATAGGTAATTTCAAAAATTGTTATGAGTTACAGTTCCACAGTTTCAGTTTTTTCTTTATTATGCAATATAGGATATATATAGAAAGGTGAAGACTTTCAAAACACAATTCAATGAGTAACTATAGAACAAATTTCAAAGGATGTTATAGGTTACAGTTCCACCACATCATTTACCTCCTTCCAGCTATTCCAACAACCCAGCATCTAAATATATATATTCATAGATGTTTGTTAAATCTTATTTTTTGTTACCCCTTCTTCTCACTTAATCTCTTTCTCCATCTTCAGAGATGTCTAGGCAGTGAGCGCACTAACTTGTTCATATTGAAAGGGGGTGTTAATGGTATGGGAATAGGGCTGCATTTGACTGTTGTTCTTAGAAGAAGCTGCAACCTCTGAGATTTAGGACTTGTCTTGCCTAGGAACACTCTGGTGGATTTAAGTTTCTGAGAGATAAAACTTAGTGAGTGAATCTTTTATTGAATCTCAGGTAAGGACCTAGGTATTTGGGGACTATTTTTTGTAAGGGCATGGCATAATGTGGCCATTTGGGATGTCTAGCTGGAGCTTGCATAAGAGAAACCTCCAGCATAGCCTCTCAACTCTATCTGGGATCTCTCAGCCACTGTAACCTCAGCTTTTCACCTTTCTTTTTCCCCTTTTGGTCAGGTAGGCATTTTTAATCCCTTGCTGCCAGGGCCAGGCTCATTCCTGGGCATCATGTCCCACATAACCAGGGAGATTTATTCCCCTGAGAGTCATGTCTCTCGTGGTGGTGGTGGTGGTGGTGGGGCAGTTAATGAATTTATTTGCCAAGTTGGACTTAGAGAGAGAAAGGCCACATCTGAGCAACAAAAGAGGTTTCCTTATATTTTAATTGCATCTAAGTATGTCAGACTTACAACCCAGCTCTAGATATTTGTTAATGTTACCTCATTCAAAACTTGTCAATGACTATATATTATCTGCCAAAGACAAATATCATTACCCAGTATATAAAATTGTCTACAATCTCCCATATTCTTTTCTAAATGTATATCTCAGAGTTCCCCTTTATACACTGTAAGTGCAAATTGTATCAAATATAATTCAGATGAAGATACTTTTCTATCCTCCATGGGGACTCTTATTCTGCTTGTGTTTCATATTCACATATTCAAAGCAGACCTCTAATTCAAAACCTAGAGAAAACAATGTTTTCTCCAGGATGTCTTAGTTATGCCACTTAGAGTTCTAACTACCAGCTTGAACTAATATTTTTTTCTATAAGGAATTAGCTTAAAGGCATTCTGCCTTGAGAATATTATTGGTTCATTATGTTTCCAGTTGGGCATAAGACTAGCTCATGATATTTGTGTCTGCCACTATCCTACCATTTACTTATTGTGAGACCTCTAATATTTATTAAATGAACAACTCAATGAATGGAAACTCAGAATCATACTTCAGAGAAACTTTGTAAAAAATTAGGTATCTTAAAACTAGTTAACAGTTTTCCTTGAACAGAATTTGGGAATTTATAATGCTTTTAAAATAAATTTTATTGTTCAATTTTTTTTATTAAATTCAGTTTTATTGAAATACATTCACACACCATACAATCATCCATGGTATACAATCCACTGTCCACAGTATGATAACATAGTTATGCGTTCATCACCACAATCTATCTCTGAACATTTTCCTTACATCAGAAAGAACCAGAAGAAGAATAAAAAATAAAAGTGAAAAAAGAACACCGAAATCATCCCCCCATCCCACCCCATTTGTCCTTTAGTTTTTATCCCCATTTTTCTACTCATCCATACACTAGATAAAGGGGGTGTGATCCACAAGGTCTTCACAATCACACTGTCACCCCTTGTAATCTCCATTATTATATAATTGTCTTCAAGAGTCCAGACTGCTGGGTTGGAGTTTGGTAGTTTCAGGTATTTACTTCTAGCTATTCCAATACATTAAAACCTAAGAGGTTTTATCTATATAGTGCATAAAAATGTCCACCAGAGTGACCTCTTGACTCCATTTGAAATCTCTCAGCCACTGAAACTATTTCATCTCATTTTGCATCCCCCTTTTGGTCAAGAAGATACTCTCAGTCCCACGATGCCAGGTCCACTTTCATCCCCGGGAGTCATATTCTGCATTGCCAGGGAGATTTACACCCCTGGGAGTCGGGTCCCACGTAGCGGGGAGGGCAGCGAGTTCACCTGTCGAGATGGCTCAGTTAGAGAGAGAGAGGGCCACATCTGAGCAACAAAGAGGTACTCAGGGGGAGACTCTTAGGCACCATTACATGCAAGTTTAGACTCTCCTTTGTGGTAATGAGCTTCATAAGGGCAAGTCCCATGCTCGAGGGCTCAGCACATCAAACTGTCAGTCCCAATGTTTGTGACAACGTCAACACCAGTCCAGGTGAGGATGTCCAACACATCCGCACCTTTCCCCAGATCCTCGGGGCTGGGGAGGGGCAGGCTGTAAATATATTTTTTATTATCTGCCCAAATTACTCTAGGATGTGTCACTATTTCACTCCAGCCTATACTAACCTACCGTATCTCACTTCCTATTCAAAGTTCCATGCAATTGTGGTATTTGAACAAATCGACTGCAGAGTTGTACCGTTTAGAAAATTTAGATCCTGTACCAAATAGATATCTATCCCTTTGGTCTCATATGGAAGTTGAAGTTTTAAAACACAATCAGTTTCAACCTTTACCCTTTGGCCTAGCTTGCCCTGGTCTTAACCAGACCTGCTTGATTCATATCACTAATTGAAGTCTGGGCTCTTTTTCAGCTTTTTTTTTTTTTTTTTTTTTGACAGTGGCTGTATGCACTAATACTGACATTCATATCTGCCGAGCTCTAGCTCTGAGTTTCAGGTGTCTCAGAGATATGCATTGTTCCAGAAACCAATCAGGTTATACGCTAGGGGATCAGCATCTCAAAGTTTAGAGATAGGCATTACAATTCAGGGATAGAGTTAACTGCTGTAAGAGCTTACAATCTAGGGACTATTACAATTATTGTGTCCACATTAGGCTATGTTCTAAGATTCAATTCTGAGTTTACACATTGTAGTTAGTCCATATTGGTGAGGCATCATCCCTCTCACCATGTTTTCTCCAATACTTTTACTCCTATATATATTTTTTCCTACAATTTTATAGAGTTATATTCACATACCATACATTTATCCACAGTGTACAATCAGTTGTTCATGGTATCATCATAAAGTTGTACATTTATCACCACAATCAGCATTTGAACATAATGATTACTACAAGAAAAATTTTTTTTTTTTTTAGGAATAAGAAAAAAATGATAAAAAGAAAAATAACATGTCATATAATACAATATACTAGTAAGGACGGCAAATAACACTGCTACCAAGAATCCCATATTCCTCCCCTATATCCCCCTCTCATATACATTTAGCATTGGCATATTGCCTTTGTTACATTTAATGGAGGTATATTACGATGTTACTGTTGACCATAGACTCCAGTTTGCTTTGATTATGTTTTTTCCTGAATACCATCCCCTTTTCAAATTTCTACATGGTTGACATTCATTTGCTTTCCCACATGCAAAAACATTTTTATATTTGTATATTTAGTAACAGTCATTGGCCACTCCAGTTTTTGCCACGTTATACAGTCCCAGTCTTTATCATCTATCTTTACCTCTGTTGTCATACATTCTCCTATCCCACCTCTTTCAGCTTTACTCACAGACATCTTTGTTCAGTGTACTTACAATACTGTGCTACCATCACACAGTATTATGCTATCTATTTCTGGATCTATGCAATCAATCCTAAACATTCTGTAGTCCTTCAGCATCAAATGGCTGATCTCTGCCCTCTTTCTATCTCCTGGTCGCCTGTGTTGTCAGCTTTTAACTCCCAAAGTTTGTTCATTGTCTGTTCATATTAGTGAGACCATACAGAATCTGTCCTTTTGTTTCTGCCTAACTTCACTCAACATAATGTCCTCAAGGTTCATCCACATTATTACATGATCCATGTCTTTGTTCTGTCTTACAGCTGCATAATATTCCATCATATGTATATACCACAGTTTGTTTATCCACTTTTCCTTTGATGGACATTTGGGCTGTTTCCATCTCTTGGCAATTGTGAATAATGCTGCAATAAACATTGGTTTACAAATGTCTGTTTGTGTCTGAAGTTTCAGTTCCTCTGAGTATATAACTAGCAATGGAATAGCTGGGTCATATGGCAAATCTATATTTAGCTTCCTGAGGAACCTCCACACTGTCTTCCAGAGTGGTTGCACCATTCTACATTCCCACCAACAATGAAGAAGTGTGCCTCTTTCTCCACATCCTCTCCAGGACTTGTCATTTTCTGTTTTTTGGATAATGGCCATTCTGGTAGGTGTGAGATGATATCTCATTGTGGTTTTGATTTGCATTTCCTTAATAGCCAGTGAAGTTGAGCATTTTTTCATATGCTTTTGAGCCATTTGTATTTCCTCTTCAGAAAAATGTCTGTTCATGTCTTTTGCCCATTTTTTAATTGGATTGTTTGTCTTTCTGTTATTGAGATGCAGGATTCCTTTATATATTTGGGATATTAAACCCTTATCTTATATGTGGTTTCCAAATATCATCTCCCATTGTGTAGGTTGCCTTTTTACTTTTCTGGCAAAGTCCTTTGAAGTACAAAAGTGTTTAATTTTGAGGAGATACCATTTGTCTATTTGTTCTTTGGTTGCTCGTGCCTTGGGTATGAGGTCTAAGAAACCACCTCCTATCATAAGATCTTTAAGATATTGCCCTACATTTTCTTCTAAGAGTTTTATGGTCTTGGTGCTAATGTTTAGGTCTTTGATCCACTTTGAGTTAATTTTGGTATAAGGTGTGAGATGGACATCCTCTTTCATTCTTTTGGAAATGGATACCCAGTTCTCCAAACACCATTTATTGAACAGGCTGCTCTTTCCCAGTTGCTTCGGCTTCACTGCCTTATTATTGTTCAATTTTTTAACTGCAAAATGATCTCAATTGCAATTATGTGACTCAATCAGAAAGATCATTTAAAAGTTGTCAAATTATTGCTAGTTACTAGTAAGGAAAACATATTACTTAATAAAGCAAATTGTCTTTTAAAAATATCAACATATTAATGTAGAAAAGACAAGGGTGGATTCTAAGTGTTTTATTTTCCATAATGCCACTTTTTGATCCTATACAATTCAACTACACTTCATAGAAATCTTTATTCAACATAAATATTTTCTTTCTTTGCTTTAACACCAAATTCATTTCCCCTCAAAAAAAGCCACATAATAGATATCCTTTGCCTTTAGCCCAAATTGGAAAATTTCATATGTACATGTACAGTAGAAATTTTGCCACATTACCTAGTGTTATATGTGGCAGACAGATTTCTTAACAGAATTCAGAATTAATCTCCTCAGTACGTTGCAGAAACATCTTAATTTAGTTTACTTTATGAAATCCCTTTTGCACACAAACAATATATATGCTATTCCATTAAGAGCATTTAACAATATATTTTTAAGTTGATAATGTTCTTTGCTTGTTTTGCCAGCAATCTCAGCTGCATTTTTGACTTTAAATTATTTATTCACAAACAGGTTAAAAATGAAGGAACTCAATCAAAAATATACAGAATGTATTTCCATAATTATTATATTCAAATAGATAATTCATTAGTTATTACAAGATGGATTATCAATTTTCCATTTTCATTTAGTACCTTAGGCAGAGTTTTGTTTCAAAAAGCAATTCAGTTTCTTTGTGAGTACAAGTAACAGAAGCCAAAATTAAGTGGCACATGTGATAAATGTATGTCATTTTATTTTATAAGATTGTAAAATTCAGGATACTTATAAAATAGTTGTGAATCTAAAATAATGAAGTCCTTATAAAATTATTCTTACATTTATTGTCCATGCTGATTAAAAATATATTAATGTATACAATAAAAATTGTTACCCATATGTGAAAATTTGCTCTTTGAAAACTCTTTCCTACTTTCTCCAAAATATATTTTCTCTGTGAGAACATAACTGTTATATGCTTATGTTTTGTAGGTAATCATAATTAGAAGGAGGAAAAAAAAAAAGACTACTCCTTTTTAGCCCTCTCTTCAAAACCATTTCCTTTGTTTCTAGTCTAAATATTCATGTAACCAGCCAAATGCTTGTTCTCACTCACCATTTCTCCTGTGTTCTACATTATTAGTAAAGTAGTTGTTATAGAACTTGGACTAAGGAAAGATGTCTCACAATATAATACCTATATTTTATATAACTGTTCAAAAATGTTTTCAGACATTAAGAGAAACATTAGGGAAACATTATGTAAAAATTCCATACAAATGTGAATTCCAGTAAACAAAGGTTGTACACACATATGAAGAATCTTATAGAACATATTAACTAGAAAAAAGGAATCACGGCAGCTGACCTGTATCAAGATGACATCTCCAGAGGAAAGAAAAGAAGCAGGTGACAAAGTCTCATCTCCTTGTCATCTGGATCTTTGGGTAAACAGAGTGATCATATTTTCTAGAATATAGAGACCTTATCTCTGAAATGTCCTCAGCATGATGCCCTGGCTGAAGGTGACTTACAGTAAAAAGAATCCAGCATCTGTGAGGCTATAAAACTCTCAAGTTATAAAATGGATGTGTCAGAACTTTAACTCTCCCACTGTGTGAGAGACAAATGAACCTCCCCTAGAGATCTCTTCTATGTTGTGCCAGAGGACCATCTCCCACATGGAAAGAAGACACCCAGAAACATGCCCCTGGTATCCTAGTACACTGGTTCATCTGAACATCTTGAATGCCTGTATCCTTGAAACTGTTTAGTAAGATGTGATCCTAAGTTGTCTTATTCATGTTAGCCTCATTTGACAAATCTGACACTGTTTGTTAGCTCTGACCCTTACCTGGAAAATGTCTGATTTGGATGAGGTAAAGGTTTCCTATTTCTTAATAATGCTTTCTTTGTGAACATGTAGAAACAACATACAAACTCAAAAGCAAACTTAACATTGAAGAATATTATTGAGAGATCCTCATAGAATTTAAACTTAGGGTTACACATTAGTAAGTTGCCACCTCTCTCACTGTTTCTTTTTTTTTTTTTTTTTTACTTTTTAATAATTCAATTCCATTGAGACATATTCACACATCGTACAGTCATCCAAAGTGCACAATCAACTGCCCACAGCATCACCATACAGTTGTGCATTCATGACCAAAATCAACCTTCTGAACATTTTCATTATTTCAATAAAAATGAAAACAAAAATAAAAGTACAAAAGAACACCCAAAACATCTCATATTCCTTCTGCACCTTATTATTCATTTACTTCTTGTCCCCTTTTTCTCCACTCATCTGTCCACACACTGGACAAAGGGAGCATGAGCTACAACGTCCTCACAATCACACAGTCACACCTTATAAGCCACACACCCATACAATCATCTTCAAGAATCAAGGATACTGGATTGCAGTTCAATAGTTTCGGTTATTTCCTTCAAGCTATTCTAGTACACTAAAAACTAAAAAGGGATATCTATGTTTCTTCATAGTAATCTAAGCAAAGGAGAATTATTCCATAAAAGTATCACTTGCTTCCCATCACATGAATAATGTCCATTATATTTCTAGAGTTCACATATCCTGTGGTATGCATTTATCACCTTAGATGAAATAGACTTTATATACTATGTAAAAATAGAATTAAGAGTGACCCCTGAATTTAAGTTTACTTGCTTTCAAACTTACTAGTCCTGGATAAAAATAGAAATACCATTTTATCCTAGGTATATACTTATTCAATATGACTTTATTATTGATAATTGGGGAAATTCTATTAAAATATTTTATAGAATGAAACATTTAAAAAATAATGTCTGTGAGTCTTGTTCCTTTCTACAAAGGTGTCACTTAGGTTAGCAAACTAATACTCATATTGTCATTGAACCAGACCTGCAGTCTTTAAAATTAATATTTATGATTTTCCATTCAGGTAATTGATGGTTATTTAGAGTGCTTCCCCTTCAAACATTCTATGCTCTAGTTCTAGAGTAATAAAGCCCTATTTCCCTCTCAACTCTCTTGGGTAGCCAATTTTCCATTTGATTGCAAAAGGTCAACCTGCAGTTCACCTTCTATAGCATTACAAACCATTTGTGTAATTGATTTCATTGAAACATGTTGGTACGGGTCAGTACAGGGCTCGCAAAGAAAGGTGTGTTATAAGAAGCATAGTGTTACTATCTGTAGAAGAGGAACATAATTGGGAATGTAAACTTTTGGGTACAATGTATTTGAACTATGGTTTCTGCATATTTGCTCCCCAAAACACCCATACACACCACTCACAAACACACACATTTCTCTTTGTCTCATTTCTTGGAAGAAAATTATATAATTTGTTTTTCATATAAATCACAATTTAAAGAAGGAAGCTATGATACTAACTCAGACCATCCGTCTAGTTTAATCTCCTGCTTTGCTTGGCCAGTCATATAAAAGTCTAGACATTCATTGACCTGCTGCGCTTCATTCACAATAGCGTTATTTTTTTTTCCTTGACTCAGATTTTCATTTCAAATGTCTTCTAACCACCAGAGAGATGGGTGAGGGCCGCATTGTGGAGGGATCTGAAAGGACAGGGCTCATAGAAAAAGGAGCCACTGAAGAGTTTTATGTGTGACAGTGGCTTGATTGTGTAGGAATTCTAGATGGATTCTTCTGGAAGTTTTTTGGAATATTAGCTAAAGAGAATCAAAATAGAATCAGGTAAAAGAGTTAGGAGGTTGTTATAGTTGTCCTAAAGAGATAGGACTGGAGGCTTAAGTAAACACATCTTTGTTGTCATTGTCATCAAAAAGACAATAATAAAAATGACAATAGCAGCAAATGTACCCAGTCAGTTGATGTGCACAGTGTGAAATAATCAAAACAAGGATTTATTTTGGCTTCCATTAGCCTTTAAAAATGTACACAACAGGGATCAATTTTCCCTGCCTGGCAAGGAAAGTGAGCAGGTCTTACAACCTTCCTGCTCAATCTTAGACAACAGGCAGTACTATTTCTGCACAGATTTAATCACAGTGTAATTAAAAGTACCCCAACCAAGATATTAATCACATCCAAACCAAGATCAATCTTTATATTCAGGGTAAACTTTCTCTTCCTTTCTTTCTCTTCCAAAGACTATGACCTGCCTTTAAAGAAGGAGGTGTGGTCAGCTTCTTACTTCCCTACTTCCTCAAAGACTAGTTGCTGTTTAGCTCTCTGCTTGGCTCAAAGGAAGGATGGTAGGGAAAAGAGGTGACCTGGGAGGAAGTAAAGCTGACCCTATTTCTGATAGGATATTTTCAGCACTCCTTGAAGATTCCAAATGCAGTAGACTGCATCCCATGATAGTCTCAGGCTGTATTTCTGCTTTTTGGGATAGCTGAGGCATTTTGTTTTCCGGATTGACACTCTCCCTCAGTAAGTGTTTTACAGCTGGGCAGCTTCATACAGGATCACTCTGCTGAAGTCTACACATGTTCCCAGAAATTCCTCTTGGACAGGACTTAAAACCTTCTGAATCCTCTTTCTGTGTCTGAGTTTCACATCTGTTCCTTGCAAAATACACATGCATCCTTTGCCATGCATGCTCTCACTTACCTCCTCCAACAAGGCAGTTCTTCAGCCCATGAGGGGATTTCTATATTTCCAGGTAGGAGCAAAACCCCAGCCCACCTTGTCTCAAAGTTGTATACAACACACATCAAGGTCTCTGAGTATCTCCTTGAAGTGCAATCTCTATATGTTAGAAGCAAAAAAGAGAGCAGCTACCACCATCCCCTCCCCTGGGGAGGAGAATGGGGTTTCATGGCAACATTTTTTTGAAGATTCTTTATCATATTGCTTTCTTGATCTTTTTTGTTTATTTGTTTCATAGGGAGTGAGAAATTTCAATAATCACACATCTAGTTTTTGACTATTTCCTTTGTAAATTCTTCATATCCTGATCTGCTTTGTAATTTCATATATATTGTATCCTGGTATCTTGTTGGTAACTTAAATTTTAACATCCTGTTATAGCACCTTTTTTGAGCACTCAGCATTTTTGTCAGGCACTGCTAATAAGATCTTCACATATATCAACTCAGTGACTCTTCACAATAACCCTGAGTAGAAGAAATTATTATCCTAATCATTCAGGTGAATGCACTTGTAGTAGAGAAGGACAGGAGTATTAACATTCAAGGAGATATTCAGGATATTATAATCAGTTGGATCTCTTGATTAGATGTTGGAGGTTATGGAGAAGATCAGATATGACCCAGGATTCTTAGCATAAATGCCTGGTTGGATGAATAATATTAATAAATACAGCAGCAAGACCATTCATGAGGGCAGGAGTTGATAGGTACACTTTGTCCTTGGACTGCCAGGTGGTGATGCCTCATATGTGGTTGACTATTAAAATCTGAATCTCAGGGAAGAGACTTTGGTAGATTTGGGTACTTCAGCCTACATGTTGTTGCTGAAAATCTATTGATCAGCCCCACAAAAGTAAACATGTAAAATAAAAATAACAAGGAGCTGAAATGGAAAAATAGAGAACAACATTTCAGGAGGAGATATTAGAAGATAAAAAAAGATACAAAAATATATTAGAAGATGCAATAAAAAAGGACTCAAAAAAGTCTGATAGGCAGTGACAATGAAAACAAAAAGACTGTTGTATATCTGAAACATTGAAAATAGCAAGTTGCAGGGGAGTATCACTGTAGCAGCAGCAATATCAATAAAAGTGGAATTAGAAAATACTTACTGAGGATAGGAATTACAAAGCACCTGGAACCCTTAGCAAGAATGGTTTTATTACAGGGATATGTGGAATCCAGATACTTTGGGTGAGAATTGAACATTGTATTAGCTAAGATCTTTGCAGGAAGCACACCACGCTAAAATTAGGATAATTTGAAGAGAATTTAATAAATAGAATCCTTACAAAAATGAGAGCAGGGAATAGAGAAAACACAAAAGCTAATACATTAGCTTAGGGCTTAAAGCAAGGATCCAAGGCTTAAAGCAAGGGCCAAGAGGAAGAAGGTGTTGGCAGAATTCCGAGAAAAAAAGGATACTGTGTAGAGAGAGCCACCTGACAAGAGGTGATATCTGCTATCAGGATACCCAGCCAGCACACAGCAACCTCACAGGGAAATGGATATCTTTATTTCAGCTTCCAAGCCAATTTTCTATATATGTTTCCATATTATTTTCCTATGGCTACTGTAATAATGTAACACAAGCTAGGTGACTTAAAACAACAGAAATTTTATTGTCTTCTATTTCTGGAGGCTAGAAGTCTGGAATCAAATATCAGCAGGGTCATGCTTTCTATGAGACTTGCCAGGGAGAATCCTTCCTTATCTCCACAAGCTTCTAGGAGTTCCTTGGCTTGCAGCAGCAATACTTTAATTTCTGCCTCTGCTATTACATGGCATGCTCCCTTTTCTGTCTGTCTGTCTCTGTGCCCAAATTTCCTCTTATTAGTAGCAGTCATACTGTATTAAGTCCCTCCCTAATTCAGTTTCGCTTTAACTTAACTAATCACATATTCAAAAACCCTCTTTCCAAATAAGGTCATACTCATGGGACAGGTGGATAGGACTTGAAAATATATCTTTTCTGGGAGGTACAATTTGTTTTAGTTTCCTGGCTGCTGAAACAAATTCTATGCAATGGGTTGGTTTAAACAATGGGAAATTTTGGCTCATGGTTTTGAGGCTAGGAGAAGTCTGAAATTGAGGTGGCAGCAAGGCGAAGTTTTCTCACAGAAGACTATGACATTCAGGGGTTGACTGCTGGCAAGCCTCGGTTTTTTATTATCTGTCACATGGCAATGCATGTGGCAGCCTCTAATGCTTTTTCTCTCAGTCTGACTTTCATTCTGCCTGTAACGGACTCCAATAATCTGGATTAAAGCCCAACCAGATTCAGTTGGCCCACACTTTAACTTAAAGTAACATATTGAAGAGAGCTTATTTACAATGGGTCTACAAGCACCAGAATTTGAACCAAGACCAAAACCAAACCAAGACTAAGAACATGTCCAAACGGGTACAAAATTCAATCCACCACAGTCAATCCTAAGAATGCCCAAAACACATGTTCTTCCCACATGCAAAACACATTCATTCTATCACAACATTCCCAAAGCCTTAAGTAATTTCAGTAACAATTCTAAGCTCTAAGTCTCATCATAACTGATTATGGGTGTGTTCTGTCCTGGGACACAATTCTCTGTCTTTGGACCTGTGAAACATAGAAAAGAAATTATCTTCTTCCAATATAAAATAGTGGAACAGACATAGGATAACATTCCCATTCCAGAAGGGAGAAATTAGAAGGAAAACAAGGGTCACTGGTCCCAAACAATTCTGAAACTCAGCAGGGCAAATTCCATCAGATTTCACAATCTGAGACTTATCTATGAATCAATATTTTGTCTTCCAGACCTGATGGAACAGCAGCCCCACCCCTTCCAAACACTTGTGCAGCAGCCCTGCTCTCCCCAAACCCTGGCGTGAAGGTCCCACCCTCTTCAAGCACTGAGTTGGTGACCAGTCTCTCCCAGACCCCAGGGCACAGGCCCCATCATCTCCTAATATTGGGGTTGCAGTGGTCTCCCTGAACAATGCGGCATAAGGCCCAGCCCCTCCAAACACTGCAGCAGCTGGTTTGTTCCCTCCAAGTGCAGGGGTGAACCTGCCCTTTGCACACATGTGGGTGGGCTCGCTGTCTTGCCTGCAGGAGATCTCTTCAGTCTAGACCTCGGCTTCCATGGTTCTGTCCTTGAAGTCATTTTTCCTTCAATTTGTCCTTTCTCTTCCTTTCAGTCCAGGCTGGCAGTGTTTCAGCTCACTCAAATTTCACAAAAACCCTGTTAGCTTTGTGCACAGTTTACAGGAATCCAAACGAGCAGACAGAAGAACTTTCCATAGATCCTTCTGGATAAATGCATTACTAATCTTGACTTCCACTGAGAAGGCTGACTGGATCCATGTTCAGACATACACACTTTAGCAAAGGGCTGTTCAGTTAAACCTTCACATGGAGATCTTTCCTCTGGGGAATCATTTCCTGAAAGGTTAGGGAAGTCCCTGATAGAGCTGCTTCTGGCCCTAGTCTCAGAGCACATTATCTGACAGGTAATTTTCCAATGAATTCCTGGTTTCTCTGTGCTTAAGTGTGCAGTTCTCAGCTTATGCCTTACCTTTCACATTTTACTATAAGTTACCAGGAGAAGCCAGGCTGTACTTGTAATTTAGCTTGCTTTTTGAAAGTAAAGAAAGTATAGAATGGGTAGTGGAAGAAGGTAGGTATAAATACTACTTATGACCATGTAAGAAGTTTACAGAAGTCAGGACTGTGACAGTTATGAGTATTTCTTCCTTGTTTTGCAATGAATACGTATATACACATAAACTAATCATTTTTTGTTTTCTTCCCTATCTCATTCCCTTATCATATAACATAAGTTGTATTACCTTTGTATCATAATATTTAAGTTACAGAATATCAAGTTTAAGAGTGAAAATTACCCAAGGACTTGTACCCTTTTCTGGGGAAAGAGTTAGTGCATTTCTGGTTGTATGCAGGACAGTTGAATTATGTTAAGTGACATTATAACTGTTATTCCTTTTATTTAGAAATTAAGTATGCTTTAAGGAAATGTGTTTAGGGGCCAAGTTGACAAGGGGCAGACTGTGATGGTAAAATTCATGTGTTGAGTACACCAGGCTATGGTGCTTGGTCAAGCAAGCACTACCTGACTGTTACTGTGAGGCTATTTCATGCATTTAAATCATCAGTCAGTGGATTGCATCTATGGCTGATTACATCTACAATCAACAAAGGAGACTGCCTTCAGCAATGAGAGAAGTCCCATCTGATCAGCTGAAGTCCTCAAAGGGAGAACTGATGATTTCAGAAGCCAGAAAGAATTTCTAATTCTACTTCAGCCAGCCAGATTTTCCTGGGGAATTCACTGAAACCCTTATCAGAATTCCTAGCCTGTGGCCTTCCCTGTTGAATTTGGACTTGCAAATCCCCACAGTTGCATGAGTCAATTCCTATAATAAATTTCATAATACTTACATTATATACATCCTGTTGATTGTTTTCCTGGAGAACCCTGACTTACACACATTTCAACCCGTAACAGATTTCTATTAACAAAATCCAATTAGAAGCTTGAGAGCAAGGTGGTTCATTGGTAATCCATAGAAGGCAGCATGGATCAGGAGAGGCACACGGAAGGTACCCAGCACACACATGACTGAAGGGAGTGGTAAAATAAAGAGGAGATTACTATTTAAAGCAGTGTCAATAATAAGAAGAGGAAGATAACGTACAACTAGAAAGGCAGTTAAAGAAGGGATTTGTAGAATGGGCAAAACTTGAGCATGTTAATATGTCATGAGAAAGAATCTCTTAGAGGAAGATGAGGTTAAAAATATAGGAGTCCCAGCAGTGAATTAATAAAGCAAGATTGCACAGAAAACCAAATTGGAATCAGAGGCACAGGATGAGGATTTGGTCTTAAACAGGAAAAGAGACACTTCTTCCTCTGAACTTTTGTGGAAAAAAAAAAAACCTAAGTACTGACACATATTAGGTAAGTTTTATGCATGGGATGAGTTATATTAGGCAGATCATTTTAGGTGGCCTTTATTTTCTTTCTAAAGTAGAGAACAAGACCACTGAAATTGCAGGCTGCTGAGTAAGGGGCAATATGAATTATGTTTGCTATTATCTTTGAGAACAATGAATGAGTGGATAAGCAAACAAATTCCAAGGGCCCAGGTGGATACAGATATATAGCTTCCACTTTCACCGTTCTTTACTCATATCTAATGACAGAGAAGACAGATTTTAATATTGCTTCTATTCAGACTGGTAGAAAGTGAAAGAGAGACATTGTGGGTAGGTAAGGGTAGAGGAAATCTAAATAGGAAAAAAAATGGTCAGCAGGCAGGACAGTGAAATCTCTCTCTGAGGTTGTTATGTTTCAGGAGATGGCTCTAGACGGTTAACGGAAAGTGGAGCTGAAGCTACTGGAATTGATGCTGGGCAGAGAATTGAGAGCTTGGGGCAGTGGAACTTGAATATATTCAAGCATAACAAAAACTGAGAAAGCTAAATGTGAACATTTAAAACCCATCTACAAAGGAACTGACTCACTGAGCCCACCTTGGGTCTGGAAATCTCTTTCTTATCCCCTTATGTAACTCTGTTACAGGCAGTTCCAACTTAGAAAATGACTTTTAGGTTAATATGTAGGGTGAAAGTGGAGGTTGGAGTGGAGAGGAAGACTGGGAGAGAGCCTGAAGTTTTCTATGTTTGAATAGGAGGTTGTTAGATATCAACAGAACAGGTTGGCATTGATGTGCTAATTGGTTCGATGCTTAAATCAGGAACTAGAAACATCCTAAATATTCATGATCATGGAAGAGTGATATTTGGAGCATCAGTAAAGTATCAGGAAAATGCCAAGCCTCCCTGCTGGACCAGTCTTATTTGAGTCACAGAAAAAGCTATAGAGAAAATGGTGTCCTTTGGAAAGTTGGAAAATGTATCAAAGTTGCCTCATAATTAAATGAGCATTGCATAGAATTCCGTGGGAATGTTTGTAGTTGGGAGCAGGACATAATTCTGTGAAAATAATCAGGCATGAGAGTGCATAACATATACTTATTTAAAAGAAACAAACAAAATAAAAATTTTCTTTTAAAGCAGGGAAGTCAATGTGATTTGCCTTATTGTGTGGTTTTGTTACTATTGTTGTTTTATGCTAACCAATGGGAGGGTACATGAAGAAGAGACATTCCTGTATGGAAATTCATAAGCTGAAGAGTTCAAAATAAGAGAAGTTTGAATGCTTATAAATGGAGAGAGAAACAGAAGTGATACATATGTGGAAACATGTTAAGAACTTCCAGAAACATTATTCTGTTAATGTCAAGCACCTTATAAATTCTTAATGAATTTGCAGACAATCATGCTACTCAGAAGAAGATGACAACAAGGGAAACTGCTAGCTTGAACTTAATTCTGTTTACATAGAAACACTTATTTCTAGTGTCATCTTGACAGAAAGCATAAGGCACAGTGACCAGGTAGCCATTTGTATCTAATACTGAAAGAAGGAAATACTGGAAGGCAGGTTAGACTTTTGGGAAAAATAAAAAGCAGGGAAATTTTATTTTTATTCCAAGTTTAGTTAATCTAACTGAAAAGTCATTTCAAAAAGATGAATGGAGAATGCCAAAAATATAATTCTGATCTTACGATCTCAAATAATCACAATAAAAATTTTAACACAAACAAAACAAAATAAAGCAAAACAAAACAGAACAAAACAAATGTAATTGGGTGGGGACTTCTCCAAACATCTCAAAATTTAAAAGATGTTTGTAAGATGAAAGAAAGAGCATGATGCTAGGTTTGGATACAAAATTGTGTAACATTCCTTTGAATATAGTGCTATGGTGAGGTAAGTAGCAGGTAGGTAGAGTTGGGGTCCCACACTTCAATGGAGAAACTCTAGAGAATCCATAAAAGGGTTACAAGAATGTCTAGAAACCTTTATATCATATCCTGTATGGAATGGTTGAACCATAGCCAACATAACCAGCCTAATTCGTTCATTCATTGTTGTCTTCTAGTCTGTACTGGCTCTCCCTTCCCTACTCTGTTAATGATAGCTCAGGTTGATCTCAGAGCACTGCTCATTTTCCAGGTCTTAAAATAAATCTAGTCCCATGAAAAAAACTTTGACCTCTTATCTGATTTAATATATCCTTTTCCTTCCGAGCCCAGACATAATGAGGTGATAGGAAAAGGGGAGAATGGTCTGCTCATTTATTATTCCTCTACCTGGTTCTTCAACACCTTCTCTCCCAAGCATTATGCTCCTTTGGCCTCTTCACGGCCTGGAAGATAGGTGAGTGGGAATAGAATAGGGTATTGCCTGACTGAAGGTGATCAATTCACCCTTTAGGTGGAACTTTTTCAAGGTTGCTCTAGCCTGTGTCATCCACTCCCAGACGTGCAGGTTCCTCCCACTAACAGCCTCTCTTCACTCCGCTCTTACAGGTGTCTCTGGCCAACTTCATTCTTTTGAAAATAAGGCACCAGCTTTCTCCCCTCTACACTCCAGAGGGTTATAATCAAATTCTCCCAAGAACTTGTTCCCCTGAAATCCCATGAGAGCTCTCTGGGCCTCTGGGAACCACCTCAAGTGGTTTAAACTATATAGGTGGAAAGCTGGAAAACCTCTTCCTCTCTCCAAATAGACAGGAGTGGAGGGAAGATGTCATAGTGCTCCTGTCTACAAGTAATCATCACTTCCTAGAGCACACTTTGATTTTTTCTCTTCCCTTTTATAACCTAGAAGTGAGAGAGGGAATAAGAGTCAACCCATCATCTAATACCCATCTCACTTGAGAATGTCAGCACTTTATACCCATCATCATCAGTAAAAGAGGAAAAGCTCCAAGAAACATTTTGTTACGCATGCAATCTGGAAGAAGACAATATTTATGGTGTTTGTGGTAGCTAAAAACACTGAGGAACCTTTGAAAAATATTTGAAGAGCTGGAATATCACAGGATCTTTTCTCTAACTCCAGAAAGCAGAATCAAGGGCACTGATGTTAGAAGATTCAGGGATGCAGATAAGGAAGGAGGTTCTGTTTCATTTTGCTAAGGCTGCCATTGTGCAAAATACCAGAAATGGTTTGGGTTTTATAAAGGGGGTTTATTCAGTTACAAATTTACAGTCCTAAGGCAATAACAGTGTTCAAACTAAGGCGTCAACAAGATGACATCTTCACTGAAGAAAGGCCAGTGGCTTCCGGAACACCTCTGTAAGCTGGGAAGGTACATGGCTGGTATTTGTTGGTCCTTTGCTCCTGTTTGTGTTTCAAAATGGCTTTCTCCAAAATGTCTCTGGGCTTCTATCTGCAGTCCTCTCTTTCAGCTCCTGTGCATCCTTGCTTCTTTTTCCCAGGGCATTTCTCTCTAAGCATCCAGGGGTCCTCTCTTAGCTTCTCCGGGGCCAACTCTGGGCTTCATCTCTTAGCTTGGCATCTCCAAATGTCCTTCTGTCTGCATCTCCAAGCATCTCTCAGCATCAGCCTCTGTATCATCTGCTAGATATCTCAAAATACTCCAGTGAACCAATCAAGACCCACCAGAATGGGTGGGGTACACACCTCCATGGAAACAATCCAATCAGAGTTATCACTCACAGTTGTGTGAGTCACATCTCCATGGAAGCACTCAATCAAGAGGCTCCACCCAAAAGTTGGTTTAAAAGATCATGACTATTCTGGGGTCCATAACAGTTTCAAACTGGCACATTCCACCCCTGGGTCCCAGAAAGACATGGTTTTTCCAAATGCAAAAATACATTAATTCCTTCACACTATAGATGTTTAAGTACAAAATCCTGACATTCTCCTCTGGCTGTGGACCTGTGAAACTCAGTACAAGTTATCTCCTGCCAATATAGAAAGGAGGGACAGTCATAGAATAATTTGAAGGAAAACAGAGGTCAAAGTTGTGAAACAGTTCCTAACACCTGCAGGGAAAACTTCATTAGATTTCAAAGTCTGAGAGTCATCTATAGAATGATGTTATATCCTCAGGGCTCGAGAGAGCAGTAGTTCCATCCTTTCCAAAGGCTAACATTTGCAACAGCTGCCATTATACAAAATACCAGAAACAGATAGGCTTTTATAAAGGGGATTTATTAGACTAAAAAATTACAATTCTAGTGGAATGCAAGGTATGTGTTTCAGTTACTCCTCTGGGACAGCTGGTAGATGACAGAAACTATGTGGAATGGATCCACAAGAACTTACAGATTTCACTGATCTCAGCAGGTTCATGCTCTGGAGACTTGTTTGATGTGAGCATGGACCAACTGAGATAGGCAAAATCTGTAAGTTCTTGCAGCCAGGAGGCCTGTGACCCTCCCTGCCAGGCACAACAGACTGTTATGCAGCTGGTCTCCCGAGGGAGAGAGGAGGGACCCTTGGTGCTTGGAACCAGGAGGCAGAACAGCAGTTGCAGCATTGATAAAAAACTCAGACTGCTGAGCAAAAACTCCAACCATAGATAAACTGAGACTAGACACTGGAGAATCTGGGAGCAGTCAGCCTGGCAGAGAGGAGATAGGGCTAGAAAAAACAGCAGAAAAATCAAAAACAAAAACAGAGACTGTTGGAGTTAAGGGTGAACATATTAAAGAGAAGGGCTGGGCTCAGACAGAATCAGGAACATATGCAAACCAAGGGGTCCAGGACTCTTCTCTGAAAAGCCAGTTTTTCTGGTTTTATGTTTGCTACTCAATTGCTCTCCAAATCCTTGTCTTTTTGCATTTCAATAGCCCATCAGAACTGCAAGGATGGAATCAAAGGGCTTTTCTTTAAATAGTCTATACTGGTTCTTTTACTTTCTTCTTTTCTTTTTTTTTTTTCTTTTTCTCTTTTTTTTAATAACTGTTCTAAGTAGCCCATTACCGAAAGCCTTAAAGACTTGCAATTTGGGACAAGGCAAGAGCAGAGCTCTGAGAGACAAAGCAATAGGCCTAGTGGGGAAGAAGATTTGCTAAAGAACATATCTTCCCCAAGAAAAGGGAGGTGTGGTGCAGCTCCAAGGGTAGCCCTCCTTTGGGGAACTCATACCCCAGGGGCTAGAATTCAGAAATCACCTTCAGTCAGCCATGCCCCCAACAGGGTCAGAGTCACTGGGAGAACTAAGGGATCCACACCTCCTCACACTGGTGGGGGAACTGTGGGCTGGCAACCACCAACTGCTGGACAGGAAAGGAAAAGTACAGAATCTAAGACCTCACAGGAGGATCTCATTCTCAAGGAAATGCCGTACCTTTTTCCTGACACCTGTACCTCTCTGGACTGGGAAAACCTGACGGGGGTTGACTGTAACTGAGGAGACCCTCACACAAAAAGGCTACATAGAGGCAGGGCAATAAACCGAAAAACAAGAGGTGAAAAACTCTGATCAACTAAATAGAACCTAAGTTGGAGGTCTAGAATAAGCTGAACTGAACACCAAAGGTTAGAGAACAATGCCAACCAACAAGAAAACCCTAGGTAAAAGAATGAAAATGAGCTCTGGAATAAACTAATCAAGAAAGTCAGATACCTAGATAGCTCAAGATAATGAGCCATACTAGGAAACATGAAAATATGGACCAGCCAAAGGAACAAACTAATAGTTCAACTGAGATACAGGAGTTGAGGCAATTAATGCTAAATCAAGTTAATGAACTGAAAGAAGAACTAATTAAAAATGTTCAGACAAACCTAAATCAATTCAAAAATCAAGTCAATGAACTGAGGGAAAACATAGCAAAAGAGATGAAGGCTATAAGGAAGACATGGGATGACCATAAAGAAGAATTCATAAACTTGAAAAAACAAATGGCAGAACTTATGGGAATGAAGGGCATAATGGAGGAGATGAAAAAGACAATGGAGGGATACAACAGTAGATTGAACAGGCAGAAGAAAGGATCAGTGAATTGGAAGACAAGACATTTGAATTCACACACACAAAAGAACAGATGGTGAAAAGAATGGAAAAATACAAGCAGGGTCTTAGGGAGCTGAGTGGCAACATAAAGCACATAAATATACATGTTATGCATGTCCCAGAGGGAGAAGAGAGGGGAAAGGGAGCAAACAGAATAATAGAATAAATACTTACTGAAAATTTCCCAACTCTTATGGAATATAGAAAATTACAGATTCGAGAAGTACAGCATACCCCAAACAGAATAGATCCCAATAGATCTACTCCAAGACACTTACTGTTTAGATTGGCCAATGCCAAAGACAAAGAGAGAATTTTGAAAGCAGCAAGAGAAAAGCAATCCATCACATACAAGGGAAGTTCCATAGACTATGTACAGATTTCTCCACAGAAACCATGGAGGCAAGAAGACAGTGGTATGATATATTTAGAAAGAGAGGCACTGCCAACCAGTATTTCTATATCTGGCCAAACTGTCCTTCAAAAATGAGGGAGAGATTAAAATATTTTCAGACAAACAGACAGTGAGAGAGTTTGTGAATAAGAGACTGGCACTACAAGAAATACTAAAGGGAGTGCTACAGCCTGATAGGAAAAGACAGGAGAGAGAGGTCTGGAGAAGAGTGTAGAAATGAAGATTATCAAGAAGGATAAAAGGAAAGAGTGGAAAAAATAAGACATGACATACAAAATACAAAAGACAAAATGGTAGAAGAAAGTACTGCCCTTACAGTAATAACACTAAATGCTAATGGGTTAAACTCCCCAATGAAAACACACCGACTGGCAGAATTGATTAAAACACAAGACCCATCTATGTGCTGTCTACAAGAAACTCACTTTAGACACAAGGAAAAAAATTGGCTGAAAGTGAAAGGTTGGAAAAACTTTTCATGCAAACAGCAACCAGAAAAAAGCAGGACTAGCTATATTAATATCAGAAAAATTAGACTTCAAAAGTAAAACAACTAAAAGGGATGAAGAAGGACACTATATATTAATAAAAGGGTCAATTCATCAAGAAAACATAACAATCATAAATATTTATGCACCAAGCCAGAGTGCCCCAAGATTCATGAGGCAAACATTGAGAACACTGAAAGGAGAAGTAGATACCTGTACAATAATAGTTGGAGACTTCAATACACCACTATCATTAATGGATAGAACATATAGACAGAAGATCAATAAGGAAATGGAGATAAACTGTGGTACATATACATGATGGAATATTATGCATCTCTAAGACAGAACAAAGACATGGAACATATAATAACATGGATGAATCTTGAGCACATTATGCCAGAAACAAAAGGACAAATACTGTCTGGTCTCACTAATACGAATTACCATTAATAAGCAAATTTTGAGAGTTAAAAGCTGATAACACAGGCTACCAGGACACAGAAAGTGGGTAGAGATCCGGCATTTGATGCTGAAGGACTATAGAATATTCAGCAGGATTGATTGCACAGATCCAGACACAGATAGGATAATACTGTGTGATGTTAGCACAATATTGTAACTACACTGAACAGAGATGTCCATGAGTAAAGCTGAAAGAGGTGGGCTAGGGGCATGAATGACACCTGCAGTAAAGATAGAATATAAAGACTGAGCCTGTTCAACTTAGCAAAAACTGGAGTGGTCAATGATTGTGACTAAATGTACAAATATAAAACTGTTCTTGTATGTCAGAGAACAAATGAATGTAAACCATGCAGAATATTGGAAAGGGGAAGGTATTGGGAAAAAATATAATCAAAACACACTGGAGTCTATGGTCAACAGTAACATTGTAATATGCTTCCATTAAATGTAACAAAGGCAATATACCAAAGCTAAATGTGTATGAGAGGGGGATAAAAGGGAGGTATATGGGATTCTTGGTAGTGGTTTTGTTGTCTGACCCTCCTATTATATTGTATTGTATGATATTTAATTGTCTTTTTATCATCTTTTTTGTTATTCATTAAAAATACCTTTTTTTCATAGTAATCAATACGTTCAAGTGCTGACTGTGGTGATAAATGCATAACTGTATGATGATACCATGAACAGCTGACTGTACACTGTGGATAATTGTATGATTTGTGAATATAGCTCTACAAAATTTATGGAAAAACATAAACAGGGATAAAAGTGCTGGAGAAAACTTGGAGAGAAGAATGTACGTATTTACTGTTGGTTAGGAGGTAGAATGGTATTAGCCTTTCTGGAGGACAGTGGAGTGGGTCCACATGAAGCTAAGTTTGTGGGTGCCAAAAGGTCCTGCAACCTCATTAGGGGGCATTTACTTGGTGGATCTGAGAGCAGGGACATGAATGGTCATTCGCACACTGGTGTTTACAGAGAGAGTGCGCATGATTTGCAATGGGTGGTGGTGGCCTAAGAGTACATTGACTGAGAAACAGAATGGTGAACTGTTGTGTGTGCATACAATGGAATATTGAGCAACTGTGAGGAGTGAAGCGGTGAGACATGCAACGAGGCGAATGGAACCTGTAGACAGCATTTTGAGTGAACTACACCAGAAACAAAAGCAAACACTGTAATGTCTCACTAATATGGACTAACTACAATGTGTAAACTCAGAATTGAACCTTAGAGCACAGCTTACCAGAGGAATGCTTATTGTAATGGTTCCTAGATTGTAAGCTTTTACAGCAGTCACATCTATTCCCAAATTGTAAAGATTATCTCCAGATTCTGAGCCGCTCATCCCTTTATGTATAACCTGATCGATCCCTGGCACTTGGGTATCTGTGTGACACCTGAAATTCTGAGCTATAACTTGGCAGATATGAACATCAGTATTATAACTTATAGCAACTGTTAAAAAAGCTGAAAAAGAGTCCAGACTTCAACTAGAGATATGAATGAATCAGGGCAAATCAGGCCAAAGGGTAAAGAACAATACTGACTGTTTTAAAACCTCAAATTCCATGTGAGACTAAGGGAAGAGATGTTTAGTTGGTGCAAGATCTATATTTCCTAAACAATTTAACTCATACAGTTTGTTCAAATACCATTAATATATGGAACTTTTAATATGAAGTGAGACTGGTTAGGTTTGCATAGGTTAGTGTGAACTAGTAACACATCCCAAAGCAATTTGGGCAGAGAATAAAAATATATATGCAGGGCCTCCCTGAGGAGCTGGGGGGAAATGCAGAGGTTTTGGGCTTCCTCCCCTGGATTTCTGCTGATGTTCTCACAAATATTGAGGACCGACAGTTTGATGTGCCAAGTCCTCTGTCACAGAACTTGCCCTTATTAGGCTCGTTACTGCAAAAGAGAGGCTAAACGTATTTATAATTGTGCCTGAGTCTCACCCTAAATAGCTCTTTGTTGCTCAGATGTGGCCCTCTCTTTCTAGCTAGTGAACTCACTGCCTGCTCCCCTACATGGGATCTGACTCCCAGGGGTGTAAATCTCCCAGGCAATGTGGGATATGACTCCTGGGGATGAATCTGGACCCAACACCATGGGATTGATAACATCTTCTTGACCAAAAGGGGGATGCAAAATGAAATGAAACAAAGTTTCAGTGGCTGAGAGATTCTAAACAGAGTTGAGAGATCATTCTGGTGGGCATTCTTATATGCTACATAGATAACACTTTCAGGTTTTAATGCATTGGAATAGCTAGAAATAAATACCTGAAATATTAAACAACAACCCGGGATCCTTGACTCTTGAAGATGATTGTATATCAATGAAGCTTACAAGAGATGACAGTGTGATTGTGAAAGCATTGTGGATCACATTCCTTTTATTCAGTGTATAAAAGGATGAGTAGATAAATGGGTACAAAAAACTAAATGAAAAACAGGGTGGAAGAGGGGAGATGATTTGTGTGTTCTTTTCTACTTTTATTTTTTATTCTTATTTTCACTTTTTCTGATACAAGGAAAATTCAAAAAACAGATTGGGGCGATGAATGCACAACTATATGATGGTACTGTGGAAAACTGATTGTACACTTAGCTTCTTCAGGGCAAACTCTGGGTTTCATCTCTTAGCTTAGCATCTCCAAATGTCATTCTGCCCACATCTCTAAACATGTCTGTCAGCTCCTTCTGTCTGTGAGCCCTCTTAAAGGACTACTGGGGTCTAATTAATACCTACTCTGAGTGAGTGTGGTCACACCTCTATGGAAATAATCTAATCAGCTGGGCACACACCAATCAAAAGGCTAATAAGTCTTCCCCCACAGACTGCATTAAAGAACATGGCTTTTCTGGGGGACATAACAGACACACACCAGAACAGTTTCCAATCATTAAAAATTGGAGATCTCGCACCTCTAGAACATTTCATGTAAATTTTCGAACTACTCAGTAACTTTACAGAATTCAATCATGTTTAAGTAAAATGATGTTCTCAATGAACACAAGTTTCTCCTAATGCTAAATTTATGTTATTTACCTCCTTGTCTTTCTTCAAAGTTGATTTCTCAACTAAAACGTGTACATGGAACTATACATCTTGAAGACATGGCAGCCATAAAAATGTGCTGCTCCAACCTTCCATTATAGGAAGCACAACTGATTAACAACTCAGCTGCAGCCCCTCTCTATCCACCTTTGCCTTCACACCAAAGCCACCCTTCCCCAGCCTGCTTCTACCTGTTTACTTAGCATGGCATGTGTTCCAGTTTGCTAATGCTGCCATTTTGCAAAACACCAGAAATGGATTGGCTTTTATAAAGGGGGTTTATTTGGTTATAAGGTTACAGTCTTAAGACCATAAAGTGTCCAAGGTAAGACATCAACCATAGGGTACCTTCACTGTAGAAAGGCTATTGGCATCCAGAAAACCCCTGTTAGCTGGGAAGGCACATGGTTAGCATCTGCTTGCTCTCAGGTTGTGTTTCAAAACGGCGTTCTCCAAAATGTCTGTATCAGCTTCTAACGGCTGTCTTCAAAATGTCTGTCTCAGCTGCAGCTGCTAGCTGGTTCTGTCTGGGCTCTTACACAAGGTTCTAGTAAACTAATCAAGGCCCATGTTGAATGGGTGGGGACCCATTTCCATGGAAACATTCAATCAAGAGGCCACACCCTAATCAAAGGTGTCACTCACAGTTGAGTGGGTCACATCTCCATGGAAACACTCAATCAGAAGTTCCAATGTAATCAACACTAACAAGTCTGCCTCTACAAGATTGCATTGAAGAAAATGGCTTTTTCTGGGGGACAATATATACAAACCAGCACAGCATGAGTGCTCAATCAGGCCTGTTCCTGCAAAAAAACATGAATTCTCCAATGTGTGTCTTTGAGCAAAGAGTTTTCATCAGCCTAGCCTAAATTTTATTAGACCTGTACTGCAGTCTGAGATTCTTCCAAATGAATCCTCCTTCTCTCTCCCTCTTCTTCTGTGGGGGATTGAATCATGTCCCCCACAAAAGGAATGTTCAGGTCCCAAACCCTGGTCCAGTATGTGTGAACTCATTTATAGGAACTTTGGCAATGTTATTAGCTAAAGTGTGTCCAAACTAAATGAGAGTGGTTCTTAATATAATATGACCGAAGTCCTTATAAGGAAAATAAATTAGACGAGAAAGAGAAGCTCTTTTGGGGAGAAACCAGAAGCTTGAAGTGAATGGAAGCTAGAAAAGAAAGAAGACACTATATACATTGCCCTGTGACAGGAAAGGCAAGGGCTAAAGATTGCCAGCAGCCAGCCTACAATTCCAGTCCTTGGGGAGAAAGTGTCTCCTTGCCGACAGTTTGATTTCGGACTTCCCCTAACCTCAGAATCATGAGCCAATAAATTTCAATTGTTGAAACCAACCCATTGCACGGTATTTGTTTTAGGAGCAGGGAAACTAAAACAGCTTCACATGGTCAACTGCATATTACAGCCTGAAAGCTCTCACCATCTTCTTCTATTCCTGCCACCCAATAAATTTCTTGTACATCTAATCCCAAATTGGCAGCTAGGCCTCAAATCACCCAAACTAACACAATGACCTTGGGTGATAAGATTATTAGTAGTTTTAAAACTTTTTCTTTTATTTTCCAATAATATATTACACTTAATTGCAGAAAATAGTGATGTTATTACCCATTACTTTTGTTATTGCTTTTGTTTGCATTCATTTTCATTTGTTTACCATAAATTTAATATTACTCTATTAATATTATGCATTAGGGGCATAATTATGCAGTAGGGGCTATGCCATTAAAGGATTTGCAAATTGGTTGTAGAAATAAGACATGTATAATGTAAATAATAAGAGTGTATAAAAGAAGAATAAATGAAACTTCACTAGGTTGTATTTCATTTTGTGATTCAGGTGAAGAACAGAAAATAAGGACTGTGTACTGTGAAAAGATAAAGTTGTTTGGAGTAGTGGGTAAAGTATTTGTGGTCATAGGATTTGAGCTGTTCTCCATGGGTAGGATAACACAGGGAAACACCAGGAATGACAGAGAATCGTATGAATAAGGGGAAGCAGAAATTATAGGAAAAGAGGAACACAGAAAGAATGTGTGACATGTTCAAAGAGTAATGAACAAACCATTCCAGAAATAGAGTTTGTAGTCACTGTTGAATTTGGAGATTTAAATACCTGCCACAGTATTTAAAATACCACGGTATGCTTTTATTTTTAAGAGCACCTAATGAATTATTTAAGCAGTTGACTTTCATTCTACATATGTATCTATCTGAACTGTTAGTTAAGGAGTAAGACTATCCCACATATGGGTGTGAATGTTACAAATGGTTATATATAATGAATGCCTCAGTTACATATTGAGATAACAGGACCATGTTGATTTCTGATTCCCTGTACAGCACCTCCTTTGTCAGCTGCATACCAAAGATGTCAGGAAAAACCTAATTCATTCTATGAAAGTCAATTATAGAAATCTGCTTACAATAGAAAATGTCATTACCAGTAAGCATACAGAAAGATAATGAGAGCATAACTTGGATTTATCTTATACCCTATATTCAGGCCAAGATAATTGGGATTCTAAGCTTTTGAGTAGTTGTCTTTGGAAGCAAAGATTCAAATAAATGATTAGTAATACTGCATCCTCTGCTTGTTTTTTTAAGTCATAGTAGTTTAAACAGGTAACACAATAATAAATAAAAAAGTGAATGTCGTGTTCTTTATTCCAAAAGCCTCTCAAAAGAAAGATATTTTTGCCCAATTGGAATATTTTCTCTGAATTCAGTACTATATGTCATTTCTTAATAGAACTTTTCCTTTAACATATATTTGAAAAAAGTTTAAAGGGGTCTACCATTCTTTCTATCACCTTATCATTTTAAAGTAAAATATGCCTTTTGCAATAGTTACAGCTGTAAACTATTAGTTTTTATATAGTAGTTTTTAATACAGTATTTAAAATATAAAATTTCTATATTTATATAGTTTTAAAACACAGTAATTATATATGTACAATTTATGTATATATTATGTATGATCAAAATAGTCTAAATTATATAAGATTGCCATTAACAGTAAGGATGTATATTATAAAGTGATTCAAACTAACATTTAATCATTTAAGCAAACCCATGAAAAAAAAATATATATATTTTCTCTTTCTAAGTGAAGATTCTGCAAAAAGAGATTAGTTAAATTGCCAAGATTAAATAGCAGGCAGATGTCAAAACCACAATTCTACTCCAGGTATTTTAGTGTGAGTTTGTGCATCTTTTTCTAAGTTTGGAGAACCACTTAAAGGCATACTTAATGGGAGCTGATTGATATTTTGTATTTTAATTAAGAGACTAAGAGTAGTCTTAAATGTAAATATATTTAAACACAATTATTATTTGATAGTAAGAAAAATTCTTAAGCATTGTATTGGCCTTATACAAAGAACATTATATAAAATTCTTCAAATTTGTTTATTTTCATAATGATACCCTTGAGTCAGCAGATAAAACAGGTAAAATATAAAGAAAAGTCAGTTAAAAATATGAAAAGAATAAAAACTTGAAAATATCTAAGAAATAAAACTTTTTTATATATTATTTCACTTGGCAAATTAATTAAGCTGCCTTTTTAGACAGAGAGAGAGAGACAGAGGGAAGAGTGGGGAGAGAATGTGTGTGGTTACTGGAGCTTTCATGGAAAGAGGAATAGAATTATTTAATTAAGATAAAAGAGGCTATGATCTGAGGCTGTTCCACTTTTGTAAAGATAATGATCATTAATGGTCTATCCAGAAAGAAAAAACAAAGGAGAGGAGGATCTAATCTCCAACACAGTGAACACTGCTAGAGACTGGTGACCCAAGGAAACAGAGTTAAAGCAAGACAAGCAGCCGAAGCAAATGAGCAAAAGGTAACACCAGAGAAGAGATTATGAATCACTTTTGACTTCTTGATTTGAGCACTAATTAAAGTCCACAAATCAAAAGCAAACTAAAAATATAATTTTATCTTTTGAAAGTTTTTTCTATACATCATGTAAACCCTGGGAGCAAATTTTTTTAATTTTTCTTACTATATTGTTATATGAATTTATGTATTTGTATGCCTTTTTTTCCCAGAATGTTCTCTGTGAGGAAGGGCTTTCTTCTCTATATTTCCAGGGCATAAGCTTAGCATATGGAAATTCATATGTATTTGGGAAATATTTGGTGAAGTAGTAAATGAATAGTTCGTCTGAATAACTCCTAACACATAGCAAAGGCTGAAGGGCAAAGTGAGAATTCTAGTAAATCTAGTCTGTGTCAGTTCTGAGTCATAATTTGCTGACTCAGGTATTCAACTGCAAAAAACATCAGTATTGTGCCTCCCTCAGTAATGTACACTTAAATTAGAATAAATAAATTTCTTAGGAAATATCTGAAAAAAGCATAAACAGTATAGGAGAGTGACATGGTGGAATAAACAGACCATCACAGATGAAAATGTGAGGTGTATTCAGAGGTGAGATCTTACATGGTTAAATGCATCTGAAGGCAAAGTCAGAAAGTGAGGATAAAACAGAAGTCAAAATCTAATCCATCCAGAATAGACTGTACATTTTGTGAGTGCTAGAATCACATCATTGGCACTTAACACAGTGCCTGACACACACCTGCTCAATTCATATTTGTTTAATGAATGAATGAGCTCAAATTCATTTGTCACTAACCGTTCCATAAGGGAATAAAAATTATAAACAGAAACCACTGCAATTAATGTTATAAAGTCCAATAACCTTTTCAACTTTCCCATGATGTTCAGTTTGCTATCTCAAATCGTTTCCATGTAGTCACTGCCCAGTAAAATCATTACAATTTGATTTGTCCTTAACTTCAGAAACAACAGGGATGGGAAAGGATAAACAGGGCGAAAGGGAACCTTAGGCAAAAGAAGGGATGACAGATGCTATCAAAGAGAGTAAGAAGGTCAAGTTCCTCAGAATTTCTGCAATAATAATAATGATAATAATAATAATAATAATAATAATAATAATAGCCAGGGAAGCCAGTCTAGGGCTGAGAAAGTATCAAGGGCTTAACACCTACTCATTAAATTCACCATTCATCAAAATGAAAATCCCTTGAGGCATCCTGGACCTAATATTAATATTATATATTCATATAATGATGTACAATTATTTATTTCCATAGCTTTAAAAATTTTAATTAAACTTCAATTTTGTATCATATGAATTTTTACCTTTAAAAATTAAGTTGTAAGAAATATTGTGGAAAAATGGTACCAACAGCACAACTCACTGAATTTCCCATAAACAGATCAGTTAGTATAGAAAAAAAATCCATGGACTACCTCTGAAAGTAGTTGAAGAGGTATTCCAATAAAACCCACAAAGTGAGTGAGTAGGACCGAACTACAAACTGGTAAAAGACTCACATACTTTCAGGATCAGTAGAGGAGGAAGCAAAAGGAAGCAACAAGGTGAGTGAAACACCTGAGAAGAGAATACCAAATCACGGGTAACACTCACTTGAAAGCACTCTTGAGACAATTTTAGAATAACTGCTGAAGCTGGAACATTTTTTTACTATTTCCCTTCACAGGTGAGCCAAAGAAAGCTATAGTGAAGTATACAGTGAGTAGTGATCTCTGGGTATATGCACCTCAGAACTGACCCACAGGAGCTTCCAGTATCCACAGAGTCTAGACTAAAGAAAAATGGTACTACAGGAATAGAATCAACATTGAGCAAGAAAGGGAAATAGGCAAATACATTTATATAAAACATGTGTGTATACACATATTAAATGTATATCAAATATATATATATATACATACAACATAAAATAGTATTACCAAACTGAAGCTAATCATACCAATTACATCAATATGTGTGAATGAGAATACATCTATTCAAAAAATATTAGTATTTTCTAACAAACTTAATCCAGCACTATGTTGTATATCTCTCTATGCTATTATGGTTTAATTTCCATTTCTTTTATTAATAAAAAAGTCAATATAGGGATAAGTGTGTATTGCATAGTAGCATTTATTGAAGAAAAGATGGGGTGTGTGAATAATAGATATGTATCTATTTATATTTTTTAAAAATAGAAGGGCAAACCAAAAAAATTTTTTTGAAAAGATCACCTACACAGGATTGATGGAATAGTAGAAAAGTTAGATCTCTTGTATCTGTGTGGTAGATTTGTCTTTGGAGACATGCAAATATTGTATATAATTTAAAAATAATTATTAAAAAGCAATACATAAATATTAAAAATACAATGAAAGAAATGAATATAAATGTATATCCAGTTAGAAGTATAACCACACAATAAAGTGCTATTCCAAGTGACTTTTATCATTCTTTACTTAACTACTGATATATATCATAAGAACAATAAGGAAATAAATTGAACTGTTGTCAGTAAACACATTGGTTGTGGTAGTGTTGTGCCAGTATCCTAAGACTGGTGTGTTGCTGGTGTGAAATATGGTAAATAAGTAATCTATGCTCTTCTATTATTCCCAGTGCCACTGAGCACCTATCAGCATGGGATACAGGAGATGCAGATGTGAGACAGAAATGAAACTGTGGTCCTGTTTGAGTTGGACGTATAAGCATAGACACACAAAACCATAATGTATTTTATATTAAAACAATGAGCATCCTTAGGGCACAGACTGTGGCTATGAAACACCATTTTTGTTAACAGGAACCAGGGCTCTTAGGCAAAGTAGCTAAATTTAGTTCCAGACCAGAAAATGAACAAGATGAGACTGGAACATTTTGTTATACTGAAGAGTAAATTGAATAGACCCACACCAATCAAAGTTGGAATAATTTGAGCATCAATAGATAATAACTTCAATGGATTAAAAAACATTCTTTTCAATACATTTGCTCATAAGAATACTAAAAAATTAAAACAAATAATTATTTATAGTTGGACAATGACAGTTAAACAACATTCTATTTTGGGGGACAGACTGAGCACAGAGAAGCAGGCAAGCAGACACAGCCCCATGCCCACCCAGGGTGCTCACCATGGCAATTCAGGTTCTCCAGTAAGCTTGGCCCCTGTGTAGGGCCAGGCAGAGTTTGGTGACATGAGTCAGACCCCATTCAGAACCGAAAGGCAAGCTTGCTGAGTGCAGGGAACACAATAGGCAGGTCTGTTTTCTGGTCTCCACCAAGCCCAAAGCTGCAGTGCACAAGTCTGAACTAAGGGATTTAGGAGTCACATGGATGAAGTCTCCCACCCTATGCAGAAACACTCACTTTTGGCCAGAGGCCTTTTATTGTCTCTCTTATTGGGGTTTCAGGGTAAGAGTGGGGCTCTACCTGGAAGCCTGTCTCTACCAAAGTTAGCAGAGGCCTGAGACAATGAGGCCAAACCAAAGGAAAGAGTTCCTAGAGTCCTGCTCCCATTTTACAGCTGAGGAGACAGAGCCAAAGGGGGCCTGCTGTGTCTCAGTAGCTCAAGACAACACAGCTGGTTCCTGGTTAGCTAGGCTTTGCTGCTTCTGGGCAAGCTGTAAAAAAACTGCAGTGAATATCAACAGAATGGCCTGAAGGGAGCTTGTTAAAGTCTTGTATCTAAAAATAGATATCTATATGCAAAATAATGAAGGTGGGCCCCTATCTTATGCCATATACAAAAATTAACTCCAAACGGAACAAATACCTAAATGTAAGAACCAACACTATAAAACTCCTACAGAAAAACATAGGAAAGCAACTTGCAGACCTTATGTTAGAAACTGTTTCTTAGATTTTATGTCCAAAGCACAAGCAACAAAAGAAAAAATAGATAAATGGGACCTCATAAAAATTAAAAATATGTGCATCATAGGATTTCATTATGAAACTAAAAAGACAACTTACAGAATGAGTGAAAATATTTGGAAACCACATATCCAACAAGGTTTTAATATCCAGAATATATAAAGAAATCCTACAACTCATCAACAAAAAGACAACCCAATTTAAAAATGGGTAAAAGACTTGAATAGACATTTCTCCAAGAAGATATATAAATGGCCAAAAGCACACTGAAAGGTGCTCAACATCATTCACCAATAAGGAAATGATAAATCAAAAGCACAGTGAAATACCATTTTATACCCACTAGGATGACTACTACTAAAAAAATGGGAAATAAGTGTTGGAGATGGTGTGGAGAAATAGGAACCCTCACTCATTGTTGGTGGGAAAGTAAAACGGTGCGGCCACTGTGGAAAACAGGTCAGTGGTTCCCCAGAAAGCTAAATACAAAATTATCATATGGCCTGGCATTTCCATTTCTAGGTATATACCCAAAAGAATGGAAAGCAGGGACTCGGATACATATTTGTATACAGATGCTCATAGCAGCGTATTTAATTACCAAAAAATGGAAGCAACACAAGTGCTCCTTAACAGATGAATGGATAAATAAAATGTGGTACATACATGCAATGGAATATTATTCAGCCATAAAAAGGAATGAAGTCCTGATACATGCATGGATGTATGCATAAACATGGATGAATCTTGAAGACACCATGTTGAGTGAAATAAGCCAGACACAAAAGGACAAATATTGTACAATCTCACTGACATGAATAATTAGAATAAGCAAATTCATAAAGTCAAAACTAAAATACAAGTTACCAGGAGCTGGGATTGAAGTAGGAAATGGGGAGTTGATGCGTAGTTGGTACACAATTTCTGTTTGGGGTGATGGAAAAGTTTTGGTAATGGATGATGGTGATGGTACCACAACACTGTGAATGTAATCAACACCACTGAGTTATATATGTGAATGTGGTTAAAAGGGGAAATTTTAGGTTCTATATATGTTACTGGAATAAAACTTTGAAAAAAACCTCTATTTTGAAAACTAGGTAAAGAGAACCAATAATTTATTTCATCTTTTGTTTATGAGCTGTACCACTGGGTAATCAAACAGTACAGAAATTTCTCTTTATAGTGGTACTACAGCTAATGAGTGAAGAATGAATTACAATATCAAAATTTCACAACACCTGATGAATTAATGAATCTATGTATTGATCATTACTAGTTGTTAAAAACATACAAAGAGAGACACTGGACTTTAAGTGCCTCCCTGATGGAAGAAAACAACACCCTTTTTGAAGCAGTCTTTAAAATAAAGAACCTGAATCTGATCTAGTCTCTAGATCTAACTCTCAACTTAAAGAAAATACAGAGCATGTTAAAGGACACCACTGGGGTAAATTAACAAATTCTTCACTATGGAAAACTCCTTATCACCAACAACACAGTTTCTTCAATAAATACATTGATAGAAGGAAAGCAAAGAGATAAAGAGGAACCTAAAAATAAAACACTGAAGACATATCAACTAATTGCAATATGTAGACCACGGTTGGATACTGAGTCAGACAAAAAATTCTCCTTCTAACATTTTCTGAGCCCATGTGATTGGATATTATATGATAGTAGGGAACAACTGATAGTTTTTTAGGAGTCATGATGGAACAATGGTTACAGATTTTTAAAATAGTCCTTGCCTTTTAGGTATATATACTGAAATATTTTAATTTGAAATGAAAAATTCTGGGATTTGCTGCAACTTAATATCGGAAGAAGGAATGGATAAAGGTACTAATGAAATGGGGCTGGAATTGTTAGAGCAAAATGTTACGTATATGAGGGTTCACTATTCTGTGCTGTCTATTCATGTATATTTTTAAAATATTTCATATTAATTAGCTAAAAATAAGTCAAAAATTATGTTTCATTAAAAGGAAGAGACATTAAGAATAGTACTGTTGTTTTACCCCAGAGCATCATGAAACAGATTAGTATCTCTTTTACCAAGTGAAAAAATTAGTAAATCCATGTTCCTTTTCCCTTGAAGTAGAAATAGGAATATGATATAAATACAAAAGTTTGTAGGACACAAAAATATACATATGTATATATTATGTGTGCATTTATAATAGAGGCACTCCAGCTAAAGAAGAAATTACAGTATCTCCATTTTACAACCCTAATGAATTAATAGATCTATCTATCTATCCATCTTTCTTCTCTCTCCCTCTCTCATTTTGGAAGATTCACTAGGACTATTTGACAAATTATTTAACAAATGACTATTTCTTGGATTTCATTATTATTATTATTATTTACTTAAAATAGCTCTTTTAAACCATGTCATTACTTGTCAAGTGCTTCAGCCTTCCAGAAGAACTTTCCCATCTTAGGTTTAAAAAAATCCTCAGTATTAAGTATGAATATGAGACAAATCATTTCAAGGTGGTTTCTGGTTAGCCGTGTGCTGACAGGCTGGCTAATGACATTCCCTAAGAAGGATTACCTATAAATAAAGGTGTATTACTGAAATATGAATGTAAAGGAAAAAGATTACATGTCTTGTTTGAAGGTAATTTAATCATAGGGATTTGGTATCTATCTCCTTTCATTCTAAAAATTCACTGATTGCATTGTAACCAGGATTTGGTGTGTTCCATTTATTTCTTCCTGACACATCACATTATGTACTTGTGAGTCCTTGCCTATAGGTTTTAATTTTCACAAAACAATCTCAGAGAAATTATATCTCTCAGATATCTGTGAGGGTAACTTGAGAAATCAAAATCAGGTAGCGTATTTCCCCTTCTGAAGTCATGGCTTCCTATGAAAGGACTTAGCTCTTCATTTTTTCATTCAGTCATCACACACTTATCAAGTGACTATTATATGCCAACTTCTAAGGTATGTGCTGGGGACACACTGATTTACTTATTTAAATTTATTTAACAAACTTAACAGTTTTATGATACTCATTATATCTTAGTCATCTTTATAAGCAGCAGATCTGGGATTGGAACTTGGAGAGTTTGTCCCCAAATTCTATGTCAGAGTTGCCCATACTTTTTCATTCACCTTTAGTGTCTCAGTAAATTATTGCAGGATATTCCTAGGCCAAAAGAAATATCTTAGAGTTACATTATTTCGTATTTAGCTCCCAACAACTTAATAATAACAGTGTATGTAGTGCCCAGCAGATGTCATTGTGTTTCTCTCAAGTATTTGAAATATTCATGGCAAACCTGGGAGTTCACTGCACACCCCAGACCCCAGAGCACTTGGGAAATGCTGATCTACATATAAAGAACAGTATCTAGTCTGGACACTGAAACCAAGGTTAGCAGAAATTTTGGACTTTCCTTTCAATTTCAAAATTTATTTTTTAACCAAAACAATGTAAAAACAAAAACAGAACTTATTAAAAATCAAAATAAATTGATAATAAGTGTATACTTTTAAGTATTGGTTCTCAACCATATTCTTATACTGATATACTAGAACGTATCTAACAATTGGCAGACATGTTACAAGAAAAGATTTATTAGGAGCTAAAGGATCAAAGTTTAAGGGATGATATGTTTTAATAAAATAATAAAAAAGAGACTAAAAGTTATAACTAAAATGCATTATTTCCAAATATGTTATTGAATGGAGAAAATAAATAGCTATATGTGTAAGCAGTGCATTATCTTCATAACATTCATTCATGATTTTAGGTAATGTATATGATCATCACTGATCATGTCTTTGGCAGGGGGAAAAAAAGAAGAAGACAGAACTACTCTCTGCGGTTATATAAAGGCAGAATGATAAAGTGAAGAGCATAGGTTTTCAGGTGTGAGATACCTGGAGTTGAATCCAGGATGAGCTAATCAATAACTGTGGGGCAAGCTATTTAAGGTCTCTTGGAATCCTGGTTTCCTCATCTGTAAAATGGGGTGAATATTTTTCAGCTTGCATCTTGTCATTCTGAATTAAATAAGATAAAATAAGTTATCAGGAAAGATTACAGTTTGGCACACATTATTAATGAAATAAATATTGAATAAATGAAATGATTTGATTAAAAAGTTGACTGTATGAAGTATCATATCAATAATATAATTAAAATGCTATGTTGTTTCAGAGTGGGGAGAAATAATCTGTGGCCAGAAGGATCAAAAACGATATCACAGAAGTGGCTTTTGAGAGTAGCTTAGAGCAGTGTTGTTCAAACATTTTACCGTGACCACAACGTACATTTTATATGACTCATTAAGACTGTAATTTTGTATAATTGTTTAAAAATAAAAACTTCCTTTTTATATTCTTTGCATCTGGTATAAAACCTACTAAACTATGTATTTGTCCCATAATTTGAAACATGCTCTTTTAAAGTATAGGCAGAATTGAATAGTATATAAGAAGGGACTAATCTTTCTGATGGTATAGTGGGTTAGATATGCTAGAGAACATGCCACTAAAATTACAAGTACTGGAATAAATTACAATAGCCTATATGCTAAACATTCCTTGCTCATTAAAGATTAAGAGATAATTCAGGGGCAATAAACAAACACACAAAGACACATGCTTATATATACAACATTGTAAGCTGAACTGTGAGCAGGGAGCAGTAAAGAGGAAGCAAGTGAGTAGGGAGTGATAAGGTAAAGTGCTTGCCATCAGGGTAAGTGCCCATATTAATATTGTAAGGGAAACACTCTTGAAGCCCTGGTAAAGTGGGATAGGTAAACCAGAAATTCCTCCAATTGAATCAGTACCCTTGACAAGGGTGAAAATAATCTTTCAATTGTACCTATTGATTCAGTAACAGGAGAAAACTCAAATTCCCTCTGGTGAAATCATTCTCAGTTTAGGCCCTACCCATTTTCATAGATTAAACTCAAAATCAAATGTATTCAAACATATAAGGAAACAAGGCACCATGAGTAAATGCCAGCAGGAAGGAAAGAAAAAAAAAATTAGATCACCAAAATAATCAGATATTGAAATTATTAAAGATTATAAAATAATTAAAAACAAAATGCAGAAAGAAAACCATAAAATGAAATACACATGTAAAAAGAGAATATCAAAAATAGCCAGCCAACTTTCACAGAAATGACTGGTAAACATTTAAAAAGATGTTCAAACTTATCACTAATCATGGAAATTCAAATTACATTACAATAGATGCCATTTTACAACCACTGGGGAAGAATTAAGGAGTCTGGCAATATAAGGTGTTGGCAAGAATGTGAAGCAGTGGGAATTTTTACACTCTCCTGGTGGGAATGTAAATTGACAGAATCACTTTAAAACAACTTGGCACTAATTTTAAAAATGAACATGTGCATACTCTACAACTTGGCAATTCTACTCTTAGAAAATCTCTAATGAGGACTAAAAATTTATACCCACATAAAATGAGACTTCTTCTTTTTTTTTTTTTTTTTTTTTTTTGTATCCTCAGTCTAAGGATGAATGGGAAATAAGCCTTCCATAAAGAAAGGGAACAAGGAGTTTGCCTAGGTGTGGGGAAAATTTGCTTGTATGGCAGAACAATTTGGAACCAAAAGCCAACCCTTATATAGGTTTGAAGTCCAAAACATACTCCCTTTGTTGCCCTGAAACCTCACAAGGTTATTCAATTAAATGGCAACTACAACAAAAACTTTTGTTGGTAGTGTCCCTAGGGGACTGATTCAAGTAAACACAGATCTTCTCTAGAGGAACTCAAATTAATTGAGTACTCAAGTAATTTCCACAGGAAGTGATCTAGGAAAGGAATGACTGGAGATGTTTTCAGTGATGGAAGGTTACAGAAACTCCCTCTCACCAAGGATGGCTGAGCTCCTGCTCGACCCCTGCCAAATGGCTGTTTTCCCAGCAGCAGAGACTGACTATGAACACCTGGCCCCCTACCTCTGGAGGGGAAAGTGATTCATTTTTTATCAGAACTGACACTTTTTCCTACTGTGGGTTTGCCTTCCCTGCCTACAGTGCTTTTGCTTTTATAAATTTTGTTTTTAACATTGAGTTATAATAGCAAGTGGGATGAGATGGCTTCCTATCTAGTAGAGAGAGAAAAACTGCTATAGTAGAGAGAGGGGAGAATTGCTAGAGAAAAATCCTTGAGTGATAAACTACATATTGGGCTACTAATTCATGAATGGCAAGGGATTGGGGGTTATGGATAACTGTGCTGGATCTCTTGGTACCCTGCCCAGGTCATCTTTACCAAGAGGCACACCATCCCTGTAACTGCTGAAGCATTGAAGTGTTGTCTGCTAAAGGCCCAGAGATGTCCTCCTCTCTAGAGAAATCGCCTCAGCGGGGTAAGAGCCTAGTTGCCTAGACGGTCATGCAGAACAACCCCTACACCCACACTCAACCCCACCCAAGCCAAATGACTGAAGCTACTCTCTAGCTGAGATCACTTTCGAACTTAGTTTTAATCTATCCCCTATTCTGCCTCCCAACTGCCCTGCGCCTAAGCACTTCCTCAATAAATCTCTTGAGCAAAGATCTTTTCTCTCAGGTTCTGCTTCTAGGTAACCCAAACCAAGATGATCACTTCAAAGGAACCACTGTCCAGATACTTATCTTCCATGTGTTCTCTTTATTAACATTCTGTTGAGTACTTGCCTGCATTCATGGTAGTCCCTCTGCCACTCCATAAAAGAAATTTACACTCTTCACCACAATTGTGTACTATTGTGGTGCATTCTCCAAAGGCAAAAATTGCTGGTGAGGGTGTATGTGTGTGTATGGAGAGGGTGGGTGGGCAGGGGGCAGGGCAGGGTGGAACCAAAGGGATAACTAAAATATTGATATCAGGATTGCCTCCCTTAATCGTTAATCGAGGCACATAAACACATCAGATTTCTTATTGCTCCCTGTTTGATATGTATGTGTATGTGTACAATATATATTTGATTAAGAGTACTTTCTGTTAAGCCTGCATTTTAATCTACTTTGGGAAGTTCTTTATTCAGAAATTTGAATAATGGTGTGGTAAGAGTAATGGCAATTGCTTATTAATATATTTTCCATCTCTGAATAACTGTCAAAGAATTTACTGCACTGGAGGAAAAATCTACCGAGAACCAAAGAGAAAATTGATATGAAATATTAACTCCCAAAGGTCTTTATATTTCACACATTAAAATATATTTAAATATATTTCAGATAGTCTCAAAACTCATTCCTAGTATGTAGTTTAGCTGGAAAGAGAAGCATGTTGTAATTGCCTAAGTACTTAGTGATGGTTGTTCCGGTTTGCTAGAGCTGCCATTATGCAAAATACCAGACATGGATTGGCTTTTATAAAGGGGGTTTATTTGGTTACAAATTTACAGTCCTAAGGCCACGAAAATACCTAAACTAAAGCATCAACAAGAGGATACCTCTACTGAAGAAAGGCCATGGAGTCCGGAACACCTCTGTTGGCTGGGAAGGCATGCAACTGGCATTTACTGGTCCTTTGCTCCCAGGTTGTATTTCAAAATGGCTTTCTCCAAAATGTCTTTGGGCTTCTGTCTTAGCTCCTCTCAGATCCAGTGTGTCTTTGTTTCTTTCTCCCAGGCTATTTCTCTCTTAGCTTCTTCTGGGGCAAACTCTGGGCTTCATCTCTTAGCTTAGCATCTCCAAACATCTTTCTTCTGCATCTCCACATGTCTTCAAGCATCAGCACCTGTATTGGTTCCTGAGCGCTCTTAAGTAGTCCAGTGAACCAATCAAGACCCACCTTGAATGGGTGGGATCCTCACCTCCATGGAAATAACTCAATTAAAGGTCTCACCCACAGTTGGGTGAGTTACATTTCCATGGAAACACTCAATGAAAGGTACCACTCTAGTCAAAATACTAATAAGTCTGTCCCCACAAGATTGCATCAAAGAACATGGCTTTTCTGGGGAACACAATATATCCAAATGGGCACAATCATCAATCTTTTAAATGTGATTGGAATGTTTTCCAAGATTAGTAAATTTGCAAGACACAATGGATATAATCCATTGTAAACAATTTATATGGCTTTGTATCAGTACTAAAATGGTTAAAAACCATGTTTTCAGTAATATCACAAAATTATCAAGTCAATCATTATCCTTTTTTTCATTTTATAAAATAATATTTTAAAAACCTATTAAAAATAAAATCATATGCTGGATGTTGGACCCATTAAATTTTACAAGCATATATTTTTCTTTTTGTTTAAGCGTATAGAAATTAATGAAGTCATTTCTGAGTTTTTATACTGCTCTTATTAATTATTCCCCAAAAATTAATATTTGCACCAAAAGAAAACCATGGCTTTTAGCAAACTCCTCACTTTCTTCACAAATAACTTAATATTCTAGTTATACATTATTAGCATTATGGCAAATTAAGTAAGGAAAACAAAATATGTATTTATCTTATATTTTAAAAAGAGATAATTACATTGATCAATTTGATTTAATGCTTATTGCTTTAGTTTATAATCTAGTTTACAGGTTGAATCTTCAATTTATTTCAGAGTAGTTTTAATATAATTACTCAAAATATTTTTAAATTTAATAGTGAAGATGGGCAGTCTCTGAGAGCAAATTAGTTTGGTAGGTTTGACAGTAGAGACTGCCCTTGCTAATTGGTTTAATAACACATCTTCTCAAGAAATTAAGTGAAATCTGCAGCTTGTTTTTTGATGACTATGTATATCCATTGAGATCTCTATCATCTATTTATATCTATCTATTTCTATCTATCTAATCTATCTGTAATAGAAGTATCTTATGAAAAATACTGCCTTGTCAGTAGCAATAAAAGCAGCAATATATTCATTTCCCCAATACTTTCTCTGTGTGTGAAATTAAACAAGATACTGTTATGTGAAATCGTAATATAGCGAGTAAATAGTTATTTGAAAATTATGGATAAATCTTTTAGTATTCTTTCCAGAAACTGAGGAAGGACTCTAATGACGTGGTAACATGTTCAATTATAGGGTAGGAGCTTTCTAATATTTTCCTGAAACAAAATTCAAGGATTGCCTAACCTCATCAGATTTTCAGCTGATAGATATAAAGGGATTTTTTTTTTTTTAAATGAGAGATTACTGTGTGGGCTTTTGGCTTTTAATTTAGAAGCAGTTACAATAATTGAATTATATTACTGAAATAAAACTCCTTCCACTTCCAATTTCTTCATTATGTAAAGAAGGCTTTTAGCACTTACTGTAATAAAAACCAAAGATAAGAAAAGAACTGATGCTGAACTGTTTTTTTTTCCTAAAATAAGTAAAATTCATCCATGGAAACATAAAATTATTGAAAAAAAATCTTATTCAAATTGCTTAGGATAGTCATTCAAATAAAATATTATTTTGCATTCACTAATTACTTACAAATGTTTGTGAAATTATTTCATTTTGATCAAAATCATAAGAGCAATGACATTTCTTCCAGAAGAATTTGTTAAAGCTTATAACTCATGGAAAGAGGAAGAAGAATACATTTTAAAATTTTAAGTTACAACATTTTTCTAAAGATATATGACCTTTGTGCATTAATTACATTAGGACAATTTTTTTTTTTTTTTTTTTTTGTGAGGCAAATGGATTTGAATCAAAGTTGTAAGAGAAAAACAAAAGTGTGATTTTTTTTTAACATGAAATAAGGGCTACTTCCTGATTACCATTTGTATTAGCCAGGGTTCTCTAGGGAAACAGAACCAAGAGAAGATATCTGTAAATTTGAGATTTTTATAAAAGTATCTCATGTGACTGTGGGGATTCACAAGTCTAAATTACATAGGGCAGGCTGCAAGCTGACAACTCCACTGAAAGTTTTCGATGAATTCCCCAAGAGAGGCTGGCTGGCTGAAGGAGAAGTGAAACTTCCCTCTTCTGACTGCGAAGTCATCACTTCTCCTTTTAAAGCTTTCAATTGATTGGATTAAATGTCTCTCATTGCTGAAGACAGTCTCCTTAGTTGATTGTAGATATAATCAGTCAGAGATCCAATCAACTTACTGCTAATTTACATTTATGAAATGTCCTTGCAGCAACTGTTAGGCCAGTGCTTGCTTGACCAGACAACTGGGCACCATCACCTTGCCAAGTTGACACACAAACCTAACCATCACCCCATGTATTTTTTTTCTCAATGAATGATTGAAGATTTTAAACTATTTTTGTTGAAAGCAAGAATTGGAACTGCTTGACTTGTAACAGGATTTGTATTCTAACAACACCAATAACCCAGAGATGATTATCCTTTAGCAATGTATCATGATAAGATTTATGTTGATGAGAAATAGTGCCTTTCTTTTGTAAATGGGAGAATGATATAAAAGAAGTTGGAAAGGAGACCAGTAAAATGTTAGTACCTTCAGTGCCTTCTGTTGCAAATCAATTCTAGGAGGGCGTGCATATGGGAAATTAAGGATATTGTAATTGATTAGCTTAAAACTACTTCTGCTAGGAATGTCTTCCATTTCCCCAAGGGTTACACAAAAGCCACTGGGTTGGATGATCCTGGCACTCAGGGAATCCTGTAGGATGACCAGGTAACATTGAGCATCCTTTATAGGTAAGAAGTAGACAAATTAAAGTAAGTCAGCAGTGCGATTGTGTGATTTTCGCCAATCAATTTAACAATTGAAGTCACATGTAGAGGAACTGAAGTGTTAGAGTTGAAGAAGTTTGTCCTCTGAAAAATGGGCAAGATACGAAGAACCTACAATGAATTATGTGTGCGATGAGGGGGAGTGAGTTAAAAAAAAATTGTTGGAGTCAGGGAACTAGAGAAAACACATGAGGTAATGGTGTGAAAGTGGAAGGCTAAAATAGAGATATGTAAAACATACGTTTTATGCTGTTTTGTTACATCCACATCAAATGATCAATTTTTAGATTTGGCTTTATAGCTCTTCAGGGCCTCTTTAGTCCATTATTCTCATTTTATTGATGAAGAAACTGAGGCACAGTGACATTCAATGAGAGGGTTTTGCCTAAGAGTCTATGAAAGCTAGGTCTAAATTTTCTGATTATCAGAAGTCATTGTTTTTTTTCCCCTCCTTCCTTCTGGCTCCTTTTTTTTTTCAATATTTTGTATTCATATTAATATTCTCACCAATATGAAGAGTTCAAAGTTTTCCTCCTGGAGAATATAAATTGAGTGATTTCTTAAAGTTATACTCTTTCATATGCAAAGAAGATCCTAATGATAATATTTTGAGTTGTTCTATGCAAATGCCCTGGGGAATTATAATACTTAAAGATGCAATTATATCTCACCCCTATTAAAACATCTTTGAGAGCATCAATTACAAATATTGCATAGTGGCCTTATGGAAGTGTGTAAACAGTTGAATCTATTTTATCAATCATAATTTACACCTGTTTACCTGACATGTATTGCTTTGAAAACAAAAGATAATGCACATACATGCACTCATACATGCACATCACTGTTCAGAATGTAAGTCTTGTCAGTTTTTAAATGGAATTAAACACTTCAGAAATACTTATGGTGCTTATAATGAGATAACACTTCCCAGCCATGCTCTAGAAGCATACTTCTAGTTTTCAAAGAAATGGTGTCTTTTTATAGGAAATTTTGTTTTCATCTTCAGCAACATATAGGGTGGAAATACAGTTTGTATTATTCTGATCATTTTTGGTTATTGTATCCATGAATCTTAGCCGATATTGGGAGGAGATGTACAGTTTTTGAGGTTCATAAAAGATTCATAGTCTTTGCATGTTTCCCTCTAAAACAACAATTATTAGTCACAATTCTAAGTATGTGAGATGTTATACTACATTAAATTCCTATCGCCATAGAAATAAAGAGGTAATACATGTCTTGATGAAATAAAATCTCCTTCAAACAAGAACAAATTATGGGTTTGTAATGCAGAGAATCTTATTCCAGAAGAAAATCCCTAGATTAATTGGTGAAGAATGGCTTCTTAGTGTGAAATATTGCATTTTATTTAGATTGTATTTATATTAGTAAAATTGTTCTAAGTATCCCTGAACTTAAGTCAGAATATACTTTTATAGTTTCAAGTTAAACCACTTTTATAGAAAGATTTCTTTTTAAAATTGCAAGATTTTATTGGGCTAGGAATTGCTCACTGCCTTCCTATATTCACTGGATTTTTTTCCATGACAGTAGATGATGGTTTATAGTTTCTAGTTTTATTAGGTTCTTACTTGCATTTATGATTTTGTGTAGTGTTAAATTTATTCCACAGTAATTCAAATTTCAGCATTTCATCATCAGGTTTACCAAAGTTCATATAAAACATTTATTTCTGTAAATTGACTATAGAAACTGTTCCCTAGCTCCTCAAAACATTGATTGATTGGCTTGAAATTCACATGAATCCAAACTTAAACAGGTTTCTGCCTCCAAGCTTTCTTTTAAAATCAGCCTTTGCTCCTTCTGAACAACTGTGAAACAACACACATCACAGTAAAGAATCTGTGGTTGTTCCACAAGCCAGCACTGGCAGTAGGCAATCCAATTAAAACAGCATTTTGCCAACTGCAAAGGTTTTACCCAACTCCTGTCAAAAAACATAGCAAAAAAAAGTGTACATATAAATTTTCATCCTAGTATTTTGCCAGTATAAGATATCTCATTCACCTATTTCTCCATTCATTCATTAAACTTTTCACTGAATCCAATTGACATTGTTTGCTGTTAGCAATTAGCTACTTCATTCTATCCCAATTAGTATGAATGTTAAGAAAGATATTTAAGAAAGAATGAGTGTCACTGGAAAATTGGCTGTGATTCCTGGTGCAGTAAAGCTGTATAACAAATGATATTAAATATATGTGTAGGCCAAAATAAAAGAAAAATCAAGAACACTTTATGTCAAAATTTCACTGTATGAAAGTCATAAGGAAATAAGGCCATTTCTTACATAAACCCAGTGAAATATTTGGGGTGAATAGCATACATTAATTCATTAATAAATGGAAGCTCCCCTCCATTATCTAGTAGAGAAGAATAATGTATTGTCTAAAAGTAAAATTGAATGGAAAGAAGATTCTGTTAGTGCCACGGAGAAGGAGATATAGCTGAAAATTAAACAAGATTTTGTTTGATTTTAAAAGAAGTCAAGATAGTAATTATAGAAGAACACTTTAACCACTAGTAAATAATTAGTAAATAATTTCAGGAAAATATAATATACTCAACGTCCTTAAATAGGGTGGACTTATTCTTTCAAAAGAATGAGGTAATTGTCCCAAGACTCAATATTTTACTTATTCTCTGGGAACAAATGCTGTCTCCTTTTTCCTGCCATACTCTCCCTAGACAATTTTCACTTCTATTAAACTGTCAGTCCTGTGCATTTCCAGAATACTTTACAATGTGTTTGGGTAACTTTGACACTTGAATGATGAACACAGTCACATAAAAACGTATTGATGGTGCTCAAGGAAATGAAATCTTCCCTAGGAATGCAAAAATTCAGGTGAACTATTTACTAAAACTGTTATTCCACTAGCTGTTGTCCTAGCATGCACATATACCCTGAGGAATAATAAAGTGGTCTAATGAAGAGAGGGGGATAACTGAATCTGTATATATGCAGTTTCCTCCAAAATGCCTCTGATCATTTGATCTCCTTTATTATGGCATCAAAATTATGGCAATAATACTTGCCTCTTCTTATATCAGGGGGATATCTACCTACATATCTAAAATGCCTTTGTTTAGTTAGACCAAAGAAAGTCAAAGGATCATAATAATTTTGGTTTTAGTGTAGAGTGTTATCTACTGAATATTTGTTATCCATTGAATTTCTCTAACTACCAATTGCCCACAATGATTTCATCCAAAGACTAAAAAACACACAAACTATTAAAGTTTTACAAAGCTTTATAATATTTAATAATTAATATTTACAATATTTAAAGCATTGTGGTGGTTTGAAGCTGTATATACCCCAGAAAAAAGACGTGTTCTTAAATTTAATCCATTCCTTTGGTGTGGACCCATTGTAAGCAGGACCTTTGGATGAGGCTACTTCAGTTAAGGTGTGACCCACCTCAATTAGAATGGGTCCTAATCCTCTTACTAGAGTCCTTTATAAGAAAATGAAATTCAGACAAAGAAAGAAAGCCACAGAAGCAAGAAGCTGAAGTCAGCTAAACCCGGAAGAGAAGGGAGGGACCAGGAGCCACTGCCATGTGCCTTGCCATGTCAGAGAGGAGACAAGGATCACTGGCAGCTGGTTTTGGGGAAGAAATCATCACCTTGATGATGCCTTAATTTGGACATTTCCCTGGCCTCAAAACTGTTAGCTAATAAATTCCCATTGTGCAAGCCAACCATTTTCATGGTATTTGCTAGAACAGCCTAGGAAACCAAAACAAGCAAGATACAGTGAAGAAAAGATATGAAACGGTTTAAGATGATGAGACATGGGAGCTTTATTTTCAACATAAGAATCATAGGATGACTAGACAAAGAACAGGATAATTTAAATCTATTTGAGGCAAGAAATCACTGGAATCACACTCTTGCATATGATTATATCTAATAAAGAGAGAATATTGGACAGAAAGTAATTTAATTAAATCATTTTCCTCTGATTTAGTGTGTTCACTTTAGGCAGTATTTCTCCAACTGGAGTCTGGATTTACTCTAGTGGACATATGAGTTCTCTGTCACACAGACATATCACTTGGCTTGGCAACACATAATTTTGTGTTTTTATTTCAGTGATAATCATTTAAAGGTATAGCACATATTCAACAAAAATGTGATCACCAAACTTTTTGATTTTATGCAGATTTTTAAAAATATATTAGAAAATATAGTTATTAGAAAACTAACATAAACTCTAAAGAATAGAAATTATGAAGTTTTTCTCCTGTGCTTCAATGGTATGCATGCAACTTTGTAGACCACAGATTCACCAGAGGGCCAGGCCTGCAGCGAGTAGACTAACAATTACCTATGGAGGACTTACTCATATGTTAGCATTAGCTCAGAATTTTAGGTCCTTTATAATTGATATGGTTTCTACCCTCTGGCTGAATGTGTAAAATTTGGAAAATCTAACACTTAAATCACATTTGACTTTGAGGATCCCTTATTCCATGACAGTTATGTTACCTGTTGTAAAGTCAGCAGTATTTCTTCACCTGTGTTTTTGACTTGAATAAATCCTTTGTACTGTTAGCTCATTTGGAAGTAGATCAAAGTGGAAGCAAACACAATCAGAATTCAAGTCATCATTCATGTCAGTGCTCCAGTCCAAATAGACTTTGTCGTTTTCTCTAACTTACCACCTTACAGCTAGTACTACAGGTGATATTAATGTGTAATTTGTATCTGTATCTTAAGTGGAATCTGTGCAAAGTAGTACTTATTTGACTCTTTAGTTTAATGAAAAAGAAAAGAGGGAGACTTAAATAAATAAGAGGCAGGATGATACCAAATGACAGCAAACAGGGAGTACAACTGAGAGTCACTCCGTACCAAAATAAAGTATAAGCCAGCTGAACATAAATGAATCTCTGCCCAACAGATAGCACTATATTCACATTGTTCATTGTACTTAAATTGTGGGCAACATTTAATTTAAACAACAACATTATCTATCACATTAAATTAGTGTTAATTTTGGTTCTGACCATTGGTAATTTTGTTTATATCTAAACTATGGGTTGTTCTGGGGTTATAATTGAATGACAACTGACAGTTTACATATAGATTTATATTTACACATATTTCTGAAGTCTTATAAAAATGATTTAAATTATCACTGTTTCATAATTGTTTTCTTTAAAATGGACCTGCAAAACAATCAAATTTGAGAAACACTGACAGATACATGGTCAATAATATAACTAATTGCAAATTGTGTTAAAGTAATAGTAATAGTTAATAGATTTGAAAAGAGTAAAGCAATCCCTATATAGGCCCCTAAATTAGTTGTAATCATGTAAGGCTAACGGTGATGTTGATAGAGTTAACGTAGTTTCAAAAGAAACTTGATTTGTTTTAGAGGTTCTTTCCAATTTAATTTAAGTTTTTCAACCAGGGAGCAGCTCAAATGATTTGTAGTTTCATAAAGCATTCTGAAAGGGCATTTCATTGGCCAGAAGAAATAAACTTGAAATCAGATTCCTCTACCTGGTGTTTGATAGAATACCACTTTCACAATGTGCCATACAATTTTTATTAGAAGTGTTGTATCACCATAAAACCAAACTCTTCACTGTATTTCTGGTCATGCTCAGTGAATAAATATTTATACTATGATTTAAGCATAGTTTAGAGACTTTCAAGACCGTGACTCTTCACATTAATATGTTTTCTTTTTTTCTAGAGTTTATTTGCTCCTCTTTTAACAAATTTAAATTATAGGAAAAGAAATCCTTCATGTTTCTGGATGTTTAAGGTCAAAGAGATTTCAATTTTGAAAGTTATGTTATAGTAAGTTCTAATAAAAACAAATCCTGTAAGAAAATGCAAAACTGTTTTACATGATTTTTCCACTTTTTTGTTCTTCTGTTTTTCTCTCATATTACCATACATACACACACACATACACACAAAGACACTTGAAATTACCTTTAGAAACTAAAATGTCAATTTAACTGGAATTGATATCTCATAGATCACAGATTTCAGGCAGCATTTGTTTCCCTAAAGCCTAAAATAAAAGAGTTCTCTTAAATTTCCATGTTAGTATATGTGTCATTACAACTACTTGTATATATATTTTTATATATTTTACCTTAATATTCCTAGGTTTACTATTTGTATTTGGCCTTTTTTTCCTTCTTCCCATACTTGTTTATAAAGTCTCTTTATAAAAGATAAAATAAACTGGGAAGAAAATGTTTCATAGCTATGACTATAACAAAAAGAAGTTTAAACTAAACATATGGATTCAAATATAGTAAGGCATCATTCTTGAATTTGCTGTTATTAATAAGCATTAGGGCAAATTACCTTGTCTTGTCAGTGGTTTGGTGAACAATTCACCATAGCTTGTCGGTCATCTAAGCTAGGGAGGAATACGAAGTCAGAGATATCAGACGAACAGACAGACACTGCCTTGCAGGTGAGAGTATGAGTGTATTCAATGTTTGTAGACATGTATAAGCAAATATGGAGTCTGTCAATGTACCAATTAATATTTCATATTAATATATCACCAATTGGGAGGAATAGTCATATATTGCCATGTAATTATTTGTACTGAGATGAAATTCATAGGCAAGTAAATCACAGTACATAATCCCAAGAGACTGAGGCTTTTAGGAGAGATTGTTTTTCTCTGGAATAAATGGTCCTTGGTGAGCAAACGCATTAATGGAGGCACAAATGTCCAGTATTTCCAGCCCATGAGTGGGCATACCTTGGAAGGAAAAGGGGAGATAACATAACAAAGAGTTATTTAATTTTTTCTTGATTACAGATGAACTCAAATGTACAGCCTGGGATGGGCAATAAGTGGCTGAAGGAGGAAGTGGTTGAAGTGGGGAGGGAAGAGGAGGAGAGGAGTGTGAAGTCAGAGGTGAAGGAGGAGGCAGATAGAATAGGGGAGGAGGAGGAGTAGAAAAAAGAAAGTATACCAGAAATAGAGTAATCCACAAGGGACCTGCAGAAAAATGACTGCCAGAAATTAATTTCCTATAAGAGGGTGGCTAAAGGATTTTTTAAAAGTTGGATATACAGTATTTCATTTTAATTGTTGTCATTATGGTGTTGTAATTTAGTTCCCCTTGTCACTGCAAAAACCCATCAAAGTCTGCTATATACCTCTGCCTCTGAGGTATTTTGGGAATCTCAAGTGAAATGCGGCAATGTGTAAGGGAGGAAGGATGCAGAGATAACCTGTGATTAGTTCATTTCTGTGTCACTCTCTCAGTATGTGGATTGGAAGAAATCATTCATCATTTTCAGAGCCTCATTTTTCTCATCTCTAACATGGGTATAATTATAATCACCTTAAAATTATTGAGAAGGTTAGAGGATATATAAAATGCCCATCACTATGTATGCACACAAAAACAATTTCCTTTCCCATTATTAATATAATAATTGTATCTTGGGATAGAAAGCATATTAAGTAAAGTTAGGAACCCACTACTTAATAAATCAAGCCCTGGACTTGAGGCTTGCTCTTGTGAAATTTAGTGTTGAAAATAGAAGGCTGAGCCCTCCCACAATTATGCCTAAAAGACACCTCCAGGGAACTTGTTTTGTTACTCAATTGTAGACTTTCTGTCTCTAAGCCCAATTTGGCAAACAAATTCATTACCCTCCCCCTAACGAGGGACATGACTCCCAGGGGAATGAATCTCCCTGGCAACACACGGCGTGATTCCCAGGAATGAGCTTGGCCCTGGCAGTGAGGGATTGAAGATGCCTACTTGACCAAAAGGGAAAAAAAGAAAGGTAACAAGCTGAGCTCACAGTGGCTGAGAGATCCCAAATAGTCAAGATGCTGTCCGGGAGGTTTCTCTTATGCAAGCTCCAGCTAAACATCCCAAATGTCCACAGTACACCATGCCCTTACCACAAGTAGTCCCCAAATACCTCGGTCCCTACCTGAGATTCTATAAAAGATTCACTCACCAAGTTTCATCTCTCAGAAACTTAAATCCACCAGAGTGTTCCTTCCTATGCCAGATGAGTCCTAAAACCCAGAGGCAACAGTCTCTTTAAGATCAACTATCAGAGGCAGCCTCCTTCCCCCCATAATGTTGCCACCCCCTTTCCATATGAACAAGTTAGGGTGCTCACTGTCTAAAAGAGATTATGTGAGAAGAAGGGGTCGCAACAAGAAGATAAGATTTAACAAAGGTCTATGAATACTGAAACTTTATATAACTGTATACAATTTTTTGGATGCTGGGGTGTTGGAATGGCTGGATGGAGGTAGATGACAATGGTGGAATTGTGCCCTATGGCATCCTTCAGGATTTGCTCTGTGGCTGTTCACTGAATTGTGCCTTGAAGTTCTTCCTTTCTGTATATACCTTGTGTTGCATAATGGGGAAGGAACTGAGGCTGTGGAACTGTAGCCCATGGCAATTTTTGAGGTTGCCTTTGTGACTGCTTGTTGAGCTGTACATCAAGAGATGACACATTTCTGTGTGTGTGATGCATTTTACAATAATGGAGATGGCTGGGGTTGTGGAACTGTGAACCCATTACATTCTTTGAGGTTTGCTCTCTAGCTAATTGTGGAATCATGCTTTGAGGGTTATCATTGTCATGTGTGTTAGAGTTCATGAAAAAAAATTATGGGAGAAAAACTGAAAATTCAGGAAAAAAAATGTAAGAACTAGACTTTAAGCCCAGGAGAGCTGACTCTGGAACTTGTTCTGTCTGCGCTACTACATCAGTCTGCTCCCTACTTAAAAAAAAAAAAAAAAAAAAAAAAAAAAAAAAAAAAAAAAATCCCGTTATTAATAAAAGGAAGATAATTGTGAGGTGTATGTCTAATTCTCTCTCATATTTTTCCTGTTTTCTTAATTTATAAATATTTGTTTTTAAACTTAGACCAACATTTCCCATAGAATGTTTTGTTTTGCACCAAAGTATACTTGCTTAAAACAAATCTCAAATTGAATTCCTTCTCTAACAACCCTGTTTCTAGTGACAGAATCACACACTCCTCCTTACTTCTTAGTTTCATAACGTAAGCTTGAAGTTATATTTGTGTCATTTTACTTCTTTTTACTTCATAGATTCAATTCACTAAGTTCAGCATGTTTGCCCTTCAAATATTTAAGATATATCACTCCCTTCCAGTTCTTAATATGTCCATTCTGACATGAGCTCCTATCACTTAACTAAAGTATCACTCCACAGCTTTCCTGCTGCAATTCACCTTCCATATTAAATGGAATTTGTCCTGCTTCAACAGAGCACAACTCTCCTTCAAAGCTTCTCCAGGTGAACCTACACTGACCTACACTGAGTCCCTTAGGTCTTTAAGAGAAAAAGCAAATATAACCAAAGACACCACCAAACCACCACTTACTGAGCTCATCTCATCAGTGACTCTTTTTTTTTAAATTCAGTTTTATTGAGATATATTCACATACCATACAATCATCCATGGTGTACAATCAACTGTTCACAGTCCCATCATATAGCTGTGCATTCATCAATCTATTTTTGAACATTTTCCTTACACCAGAAAGAATCAGAATAAGAGTAAAAAATAAAAAAAAAAAAGAACAACCAAATCACTCCCCCATCCCACCCTATTTTTCATTTAGGTTTTGTCCTCATTTTTCTACTCATCCATTCATACACTGGATAAAGGGAGTGCGATCCACAAGGTTTTCACAATCTTACTCATCACAGTGACTTTTAATACTTCCTCACAAGAATGCCCAAATCCTTCATTCTTATGCTCTTTTCCTATTGTAGTTTTCATGAGAAGCCCTTTCTCTTATCTTTGACTTTTCTTAAATAATCACTTCAACATTTACTATCTTCATGAAACTGACCTCACTTGTAACATTATTTCCCTGCTTAATTTTCAACAGTAATGCAATAACTATTTATACTCCCGTAATTTGCTTACTTTGCTTATTACTCTCCTCCCAATCACTGTGAAAATACATGCTGGGTTTCTTTTCTCTCTATTAATTGCAACTAATGAACTAAAAATTCAAATCTTAGAATAATTTTTAAATGTTTCTCTCCCTCCATTCTCTCCGGATACCCACCACTACAACCCTCTACCAACTGGTAAGCAGGCTCTTATTGACTTTTACCTGCAGGATGTCTTCTGTGTCCATCCTCTCCTGTCTAGTCCCAATGGCACAAGAATAATTCAGGTCCTTATTACTACCTGCAAGATTTATTGTCACAATTCCCTGAGCAATGACTCTAACCAGCCTCAACTCCTCCCGTCCATTCTACATGGGTATTCTAAGATGTAGCCTTGATTGGCCTGCTTCCTGCTTTAAAAACAAAACAAAACAACATAACTTCATTTACTGCAAAAGAAAGCCTAAACTCTTTAATGCATCCTTTGAGACATCACATAAAATAATCCCAAAACAAATTTCAGTCTTCCTTTCACATTTTCCACACAGATATAAGATCTAGTCACACCAGATAAATGGTGTACCTTCCCATCTAAGAATTTTGCAGTGCGGTCCTTTCATCCTGGAATATTCTCTGATTAGTGACAATCTCTAAATCATTCAATGTCTGGTTCAAATACCACCTTCTCCATAAAACTTTTCCCAGTCATCCTTGTCAGAATTAATTCCCTATTCAGTATTCTCATAGCTATGATTCATCTTTTATTTATATCTCACTTTTGTCACATACGATAATGCATTGAAATTATTTCCATACATATGTTACCTCTAGCAGACTATAGATCTCTCATTCAAAATTTCTGGAAACTATCCCCGTGTTCTAACTTCCATCATATAATATTGCTCATTGAAGTAGAAACATTATTAACACATTTGATTGATTGAATTTCACTTCTCTTGCACCTCAGCCATGGCTAAGCCAGTTCTTTCTAAAGAACCATTTCTTAAATATTGTTGACCTCTAGGACCACAGGTTACTGGTGAATTAGAACAGATCAGACAATTTTGCTATTATGTTTCTGAATGATTACAAACACTGTAAGTGAAAATTAATATGTAGTATGTTATGGGTTGAATTGTACCCCACAAAAAGATGTGATGTGAAATCATTTGGAAATAGGGTCATTTCAGATGGAATTAGTTAAGTTAAAATGAGATCATTCTGGAGTAGGGGTTGCCTCCACTAATATGCCCCATGTCCTTATAAGAAGGGGAAGTGGGGACACAGGCAGACAGAGGGTGGACTGCCAGGTGATAACTGAGGCAAAGACTGAAGCACTATAAGAAAAGGAATGTCAGATTGTCAGCCACCACCAGCAGTCAAAAGAGAGCCATGGAATAGATTGTTTTCTACAGACTTCAGAGGGAGCGTGGCCCTTCCCACATCTGAATTTAGGACTTTTAGCCTTTAGAACTGTGAGACAATGAATTTCTGTTGTTTTAAGTCATGCAGTTCATGGCGCTTTGTTACAGCAGCCCGAGCAAAGGTAGTTTGTATTTTTATCTTTATTGGGATTAGGTCAAAATTTAATTAAATTAGAAATTTTAAAAAAGACTATAAGAAACTTGCTTTTTTGATCTATACTTTGTTGAACATGACTTATGTATATTCTAAAAGAAGTGAAGCACTTTCCAACTGGTATAAGGGTAAGAGGCTGTTCATACAAGTACATACACACAACGTTTGTATATCTCACACATTCTTGATTAGCTAAAACTATTTTACATTTCTTTTCTAATGAAAAGTCAAGTTTCTCTATATAAATTATAAACACATCTAAAGGACGAGGCAGTTTTGGTTGAAAGGAAGAAAAATATGCTTCGGTTTCCACTTAAAAATGTCTTTGTTAGTTTTTTAACTAAATAAAAACAAAAATGAAAATACTCTAATTAAAAAATAATCTGCATTCCCTATCTTTGTTTTTCTCTGCATAAAGACCATTCACACATTAATGAATGTATCAGAATATTTCAATCTTTCACTTACTTCAGATCCTGATATTTGTATTTAGTTCAAAATCCCTAAGATAGAAGAACCACAGTATATAGCAGCTGTTTTTTAAAATTTCCTTAACTTCCAACACCACCATTAAAAAATCAAATTGGGAGTTCTTGTCACAGAGTGAGTGAAGATTTAAAGTTCTAAGAAATTTAATGAAATTATTACAACTCTTAGCAGTTTCATCTAACACCTTTCATGTATATGTGTTTTTCAGACACATTTCTTAGATTATCTGATGCTTAAAAGAAACACACATTAATTTATTGCTTGATCACTAGAGTAAAAATATAGCCAATAACAAACAAACCATTAACAATCACATCTATATCTGTAGCATTAAAAAATAGATGAGGGAAACAATTGCAATTCTGGAAAGCTTTATCTTCTTCCAGTGTTACACAGTAGTAACTGAACAGCCTAGTTATATGGAGACAAATTTTCACACCCTCAAAAATCAGTTTTATAAATGGAATTAAATATGCAAACACACATACATACCTAATACGAGCATTTGCATGATTTGTCAAAGGTCTAATGCTCATCATGGATGCAGTTTAATGGATGAAATCATGGCTATTTTGAATTTAAGTTTCACTATATTATATGTTAAAAAGTAAAAGAGTGTTAGACGAGTTTGGCAAAGGAATGGATTATGAATTGCAGTTACTGTCTCAAATTTCCATTTCTAAGAGTAACAGCTTCTAATGAGGACAGTTAATTTACAAAGGATTTTAAGTAAAACATATTCAGAAAAAACTCAACCTGAAAATATGATGATCAGAGCAAAAATTCAAGATTTGGAGACAATATTGAGAGGCTTTAGAGTGTATTTAGAAAGATTAAGATTCCTGAGCTAGACTTCTGGAATTTAAATAACCGCTTTCCTTCCTTCTCATTATATAACCTTGGGTGAGTTATTTAAGCTTACCACATCTCTGTTTCCTCTTCTGTAAAAAGGAGCATACTAAATGCACCCTATGACTTAGTTTTTTTAAGGATTAAATGAATTTAAATCTGTAGAACAATAAGAATAATGCTTGCACAGAGTAAATACTAAAGACTTTTTTTAATTAATTTTTTTATCAATTGCTTTATTGTTAAAGCTCTACTTTTAATACTTATTTGCACTCATTATTATGACATCCTTATTTCGTATCTATTTTAGTTAAAGTAGATAAATACAGTAATACACTAATGCTATGTTTAAATTATGAAAACATCTGGCAAAACGTTCAGAATTATACTTAATATAAATTGTTTCAATATTTCCATTTAGTTCCATAAGGCTACTACTTTGGTTGACTTGATAAAAATGTATGTTCAGCCAATACACGAATATGGCTTTGTTTTGTTATTTGTGGCTAGAAATTTTATACAGGTAACACGCATACACATGCTCACATACACACCCACCAGAAAAGAGTTGTGTTCAGATATGAGATTTCTATTAATTTAGCTGCTTGATATCTTTTCTATATTGTTCATAAGATGATTATATCACTGTTGCAAGAATCATAAAGTATGGAATTTTAGTGATGTTGGACCTTGACTAATGAGGCTAGCAGACAAACGATTATGTGTGTGTATTTTTTGATACCTATATGTGTGCATACATGTGTGTACATGTTTTTCAAATCATGAAATTTCACCAGTAAGTCAACATGGGAAATGGAAAATTACCTCACATCTGTTCCATATTCCATTCATTTTATATCACTAACATAAGCAAATCAAGAAAGTCATTATACTGTCTAAATAAAACTAGTGTACTGCTCACAAAGGTAATGTTTTCCTTACCAAGCAAAGGGAAATTATACTTTTCATCTTTTCGTAGCTATCCATCCACCTGAGCCATTACTGCCACTGATGAATGGGACTTGTTAAAAATCTGCTTGAGTAAAGCTAATGATATTAAATCATGTTATTACCCTAAGTGTTTATTATTGTACTTGAACTGGAATGACAAAGCAACTTCAAAAATACCATTGCTAATGGAAATGCATTATATTTGACCATTTTTGTGGTGTGTTTATTGCTGCAACAAGGCTTTCAAGCTAATCATTATATCACCACTCCTTGAGTTTGGATGAGTTACTTATTTTATAAGATATTAAAACTTCTTCCTATATGCTATTTTCCAATATAGAGAAAATTCTTTTTGTTTCCTGCTAAATTTTATTACTTTGTATTTTGTTTTTAAAATATAGTTTAACTTGTCCTTTTTTTTACTTTATTTTTACATTTTTTTTCATTACATTTACCTTGAAATCAAGATTTATTTTTCTATAGCAGAACACAAAGCTTTGAACTGATTCCTTCTACTTTGAGGTAAATGCAACAATGTATGAATATAGCATTTTCAGAACCAGTTTCAATTTCAAGATCTGTTTCAATTTCTTTTCCATTTGGTAGTAATGTTACAAAGTGAAACTGTACTCCAAAGGGGCTCTGAACTTCTTTTAGGTAAGAAATGCTTAGACTTAAATTATATAACCTTAGTAGGTAGTAAAAATTAATTGTGCTTTTTTTGTATAAAACATTAATTGGTTTCATAGAGTCAGGACGAATGAGTAGCTGAGACTATGAAAAGAGTTTGGAAGTTGCACACACATGAACACAAAATGAGATTTCCTGAGGTGAAGAACTAAGGACTCATATTCTTTCTCATTAACACACAGCACTAAACAGAAACTTATTTACCTTTCTTAGTGTGATGATGAGGAATTGTTCTAAGTGCAATAACTTCAACCCCTCCACCCCAACAGCCAAAGCAATCAATTGACTTCTACTGATTGTACCAGTAAGATGGTAAAGTGAGAATTGGTCATAAAACATGAAGAGACTAGAAATTGACTGGGTATGGAATGTCGATAAAGCTTAGTTGGATTTTCCTTTGCTGCTAACAGAACTTCTCTCACACACCTACACACATCCACAGTATCTAATTATCATATTGCCATTTCCTTCATTAATGAAAAGTTTTCAGATGTCTAGTTACATATGGCACTCTAACGGATACATTATTTTTCAGCGATAAGTTTGGCCTACCAAAAGCTTGTGACCTGAGAATAAATACTTATGTGTATACCCTAAGGACAGTCATAGAACAAAATCAAAGCAGAAACACAGTTATTAATCTTTTGAGTTAAATGACTTTTTCCTTATCAAAATCTTCTAAAATTTTTTCATGTACCATCTCTTTTTTCACCCATATTTCCTAATCTATCACTACTGTTTCATCCAAGTTTCTTTCATTAAATGGGGACACATCTGCTCAGTTCTTCCACTCCTCATCAGCCCCAGAAATTAGGCCTTGACATTTTAAAGTTTCTAAGGTCTTTAATGAGGAGTCACTAAAGGAAAGAAATTGCATAAAGAAAAGCAAGGAAAATCACAAGAAATCTTAAAATTTTAAAAATGTTCCTAATAAGAGTACTCACAGAGTCTTACTAGGTTAACCCTTTCTAAAGCTTCAGTATAGGAACTAATTGGCGGGTCTTATCTTGAGAGTCATTCCCACTACCTCATAATCCTGTGGCCAAGTACTGGGTCCCTTCCATTTCCCCAGCTGTTTCCTCACCCACCTCCCCTACTCCCATATAAAAACCTTTTTTTTATTGTTTATATCAGATATAGTAAGTGACAAACGTGATATGGTATAAATAGTGGTAATTTTAGTAAACAAATCATTCAAATGGAATTCATTTTCATCCCGGAGTAAATGCTACATGATTGTCAATCACTGCCTTCTTATTTCATTCTATAAACTTTGATAAGTCTTTTCTTCATTTGTGCAGTTTGGGGAAAAAGTTCAACAAGGTTTATTGCTCTTAAGATGTACAAATCTCAGCAGGGTCATGCTTATGTCCAAATTGGAAAACAATCTTCTGAAAGAAAGGGTAATTTACTGTTTTTACTATAATTTAATATAACTTCATATATAAATTCATATGAAAATATGCAATGATCATTTTTTTAAGAGGTCAACATTGTCTTTTGTAAGCATCGTAGAAGTGCTAATTGCTATCAAATGAACTCTTACTGACTTAGTCTATGAGACATTTTTAAACAAAACTTAAATTTAAAGTAGCTATGTTTATATAAACTAAAATTTCAATTAAATGCTCAAAATGAATAGCACTTTAATATTTGAAACACACAGTTTATAGCTGAAATTTTGTGTCACAAATGAGGTGATTAAATAGGGAACAAATTGTAAGGGTCCACGTATTGTTTGTGGACACTATAAATTCTGAGGTTTAAGTAATAACGGGAATGATGTTAATTTTTTCCTTCAGGGTAGATCCCATGGAGCATTTATAAGAGCAAGAATTCCTTAAGGTAATTAAACAAATTAGGCAAATTATGACACATACATAATACAAATAAAGGGAATTATATTCCTACTTTAAATTAGTATTTTTAAATGCTTTTTAATTGGGCACATTGAAATAAGATTTCGGTATATTGCTGCATTATAAAGAATATGTGAAATAGTCCAAAAGTTATGACATTTCTACTTATATAGGAAATAATAGCTAAATGTAAGGAAAACAGTAGTTGGTGTGAAAAAAGCCTATGGAAATTTTTACTTATTTCACCTTATATATAAAATATTTTGTGAATTGAGTGCTTAAACTGAAATATTAGATTGAATAGTTAGAAAATGATAAACTGAATATAAAAATGAGCATACAAAAACTTTAGTCATGTATTTATTGATTTCTATTCTCTTTGTAAACATAATTGAAAAATAATGAAATAGTACACATTAGTAATGTTAGATATAAATATTGATATATATATATTTACAGAAAAGCCAGATTATTCAGGGATTGGGGAAGCTATTTCCCCTGATGTATAAGTTTACATGAATAGACATTCTTAAGAAAGCCAAGTTTAATAAAAAAATTAACATATATTTATTGGTTGCTTTGTTCACTGTAACTTTTTAAAAAAGATAAACAGATATAGGTGATACATGGTATGAACATTGTAAAGCATTTTGTATTTCAGACATATTTTACAAAATATCATTTGTAAGAGTTATGTGCAAACAAATAAAAAATACTTGTATAATATTATACTGATAACATATTCATGTTTCAAAAGAAAGAGAATTTGACAAATTGTGACTAGCTTTGTCAAGTTTATATCTTTAGAAATATCATGAAACTTGGGTTTATAGTTATAAAACTTCTGTTTTTATGAAAATTCTCTATGTATTGCTTTCTTGCATATATTTCAATCAGTTCTATTCATTTGTCTTAGTTTATAATTCCTTTATGACTGTTAAGTTATTCAACTATCATAATAGTTGAAGATTCAACTAAAGAGTATTAAAAACATTTAAACATCATTGATACCTTGACATTAGTGAATGATAAAAAAATAACTGGTGAAAGTTTTAATTTTCTGTGCAAGCTTCAGAACTTTTTTGGGAGTCAGAGGGGTGCCCAGGAATGTGTTGTAACTTTTAAATAGTACAGCATGTTTTTTTCTTATTTAAAAATACATGACCTAATGCATTCTGAACCCATAATATGCATTTGCACATCACATTCAATGGATCATAAAAGTTTTATTAATTATACTTCTTACCTTTAATATAAACAACTGGAAGAAGTACATCTGTTTTAAATAGTGGTATCCCTTTGTTGAGCAAAGGTGTTTTTGTAGGTTTGCTTTTCAAACTGAGGGGGAAAATCACCTAATAGTGACATCTTTCAGATTCCAGAATGTGGACTTGCATTATAAGGTAAATTAGGTACTATAATCCTTTTAAATTACTGTATTTCATAGAAAGTAATATGCCATTAGTTAAAAGACATATGTGATATCTTAGATGTTAAAATGTAAAATATGAATGTTAAAATGTGAATCTTAGAATCAATGAAATATAGTAATCAAAGTATTGAAAAATATCAATAGAATCTTTTTTCTTGTTCTCCATCATCAAGTAATATTCACTAATTTGTACTGTGTCAGGCAGATTGCTGAGCCTAATTTATGCAGTTACTCATTTAATCTTCACAACAATGTGTTGCATATGTATTACTATCAGAGGCTCATAAGACTATTAAGGCACATAAGATTAATCAGCACAAGATTATATTTAATAATCAATAGAGTCATGATTCAGTCTTTGTCAGACTTTTTTCAAAACTAATGCTATCTTGCATTATTTTAAACCACTGAAGACAAGAGTCTATTTTTTTTCTGCCCGAATCAAGTTTCCTTAAAACATATGCCTATGTCTGGAAAACAAGCAACTTGTATTCATGCCAGATTTGTTTGAAAAAGAATTTCAAGACTAGAATAGAATATCTTCCCATAATTCATCTCTATGCCAAGAAAATAATTCTGTTTTGTTAGATAAACAAAAAGACTAATCATCCCTACATAAGTTGATTCTTGATCTTGGTTCTTTTGCTGATTGTGAGAAGTCAACTGGCAGTCTTTCTTTTTCTTTTATAGAATGTCTAGTGTTAACTTGAATCATATCATGTATCTAGGTAGGGATCTATTTTGCAGACAAGCTTTCTGAAATGGAGAATTGTCATTCATTCATTCTGGAAGAGTCTCAGTTATTATCTCTTTGAATATTGCTTTTCTGTTATCTTCTGGAAATCTGGTTATATTCATTAGTAAAAAACTAAGATTATCAGGTTCTATTAAAAATAACAACAAAATCAATCTATATTCTCCTTACGAGAGACAAAACTAAGTCCATAGAACACAAAAGATGGACATAAGTCAATTCAAAATGATTTAGCAAGCAAAAACTAATCCAAGAAGGTTAGTGGAACTATAATAATATTAAACAAAAGAATACTCTTAGGCAAAGAGCATTTCAGAAATAATGTAAGTTACTTCATAATGATAAAGATAAAGGTTTTAATTCATCAGGAATATATAGTAATTTAAAATTTCTAAGAATCAAAAAAAAAAAATAAACAAACAGAACTTCATAATACAAATCACAAACTGAAAATTATACTGGGAAATTTGGCATTGTCATTGGAGATTTTGGCATACTTCTCACATACCAAACAGAAAAAAATGTCACAGAAAAGCAGACAAATTTTAGAAAGGATTCAAAGGATTTAACCAACACAACTAACATGATCTTATTACAGAGATTATAACCAGATCTCCAAACCCAACAATTAGAGTAGATACATAGTTTTCATCAAGCATACAATAATTATGGTGAAAGAAAAATAAAACCATAGTGCTTCATCTCAAAGAATTAGCAAAAAATGAATATGCAGGTCATGTTGAATTAGAAATCAGAATTAAAAGGATAATTAAAACAATTCATAGAGTAGGAAAATTTAAAAACACACTCATGAATGATTCAAGAGTCAAAAAAGAAATCATAAAAATTGGACAATGCTTATAACTGAATGATAACAACTATACAAGTATAAAAAAGCATGTGAGATTAGCTAAAATTATTACTTCAAAATACATGGCCCTAAATGCTTACATTAGATTATAGAAAAGGGGAGAAACTTAGTCAATCATATATATTTAAGAAGACAGGTAAAGAGCAGCAGAATGAAATGTAAATAACAAGGAAAGAATGTACAAAGATAAAAGAAAGCATACTGAAATAGAAAACAAAGACACAGTAGAGAAGATAAAGAAAAGGAAAAAAAAAATAGCCAATCTCTGTCAGAGAGATCATTAAAGAAACTGGAAGAGAAAAAACACAAATGAGCAACATTAGGAAGCAACTGCTGGAGAGATTTAAAATATAATAAAGATCTATTTGAACAACTTTAAAGTAGACATGTGGAAGCAAAGCAATGGAAAAAACTCCTTGAAAGTATAAATTATAAAAGTGACTCTTGCAATTCCTGTTGACCAAGATTGTGGTGTAGGATACTCCAAGATGTGATTTGCCCACAGAGTTTTTGAACAACTGGAAAAAACTGGCAGAGCCATATTCCTTAAAACTCTGGAAAAATAATTAAAAGCTTGTAGTGACTGGGTGAGTGCCAATATTCATAACAGCATTATTCACATTCGCTTAAAGATGGAAGCAATGTGAATGTCCATCAACTGATGAATGGATAAACAAACTATGGTCTATGCAAGGTAATATTATTCAGCTGTAAAAAAGGAATGAAATTCTGACACATGTGTCAGCATGAATGAACCTTGAAGGCATCATATTGAGTGAAATAAGCCAGAAACTACAGGGCAGAGACAGAAAAGTAGAATAGAGGTTACTAGGGACTGAGTAGGGGTAGGGAATGGGGAGTTAATGCTTAAATGTTGCATTGTTTTTATTTGGGATGATGGGAAAGTTTTGGTAATGGGATGGTGGTGATAGCACAGTATTGCAGATGTAATTAACAGCACTGAAATATATACATACTTGAATACAGTTAAAAAGGAAAAGTTTGGGTTGTATATATATTACTAGAATAAAACTTTAAAAAAAAGAAAGTCCATAAGATTGTACAACACAAATTATGGACAGTAAGGTGAATCATGATCTATAGTTAATAGAACAATTATAAAAAAATTGTACCATTATAAAAAAAATGTTCTTTCATCAACTGCAGCAAACACATCACACTAATGCAAAATGTTAACAATAAGGAAAACTGTGTGTGCAAAGAGGGGTGTATGGGCACCTCTGTATATTTCTGCACGATTTTTCTCTAAACCTACAATTCACCAAAAACAAAAAGGAAAAAAAAAGGGTGAAAAGGTAAATCTTGAAGAAATTTTTAAAAGAATATATGTCCTATAATCATTTTTTAAAAGTAGTGATTTTAAATCATCCCAAAATGACATGTTTCAGACTCAGACTTTTTAGATTGCTTTTAAAAAACAGATAAAGCCAGTATTATACAAACACTTAGAGATGATAAAACGTACTTTAAAAAAATTACTCCCACATAATGTATGAATACATTAGTAAATTTTGCTTCAATAAAAATTAAATATATTTATGAATGAAATGAGACCACAAACAAGTGAAAAGATAAGTAATATATTGAGATAAGATATTTGCAATCATTGTGTTTTAGTTTCCTAGCTGAGAAAACAAAATACCGTAAACGGGTTGTCTTAACAACAGGAATTTTTATGGCTTAAGGTTTCAGAAGCTAGAAGGCTTGCTTCCTCAATGGGTCAGTGTCTTCTGGCTAGCCAACAATCTTTGGGGTTTCTTGACTTCTCTGTCACATGATTCCTCCTATCTCTTCTGGGTTTCATTGACTTCCCCCTTATGGCTGCTCCCTGGGGCTTCTCCTGTGTCATTCATTTTCTTTGCTTATAAGAACTTCAACAATATTGGATTGATGTCCACCCTCATTCAGTTTGGGTACACCTTAAATAAAAACATCTTCAAAAGACCTATATGCAAATGCATTCACATCCAGAGGAACAGTGCTGGGACCGGAACATGCCTTATATGGTGGATACCATTTAATCCCCAACATGTATCATTAACAAGGGATTAATATCCAGACTATAAAAAATCATAAAAATCAAAATAAAATATAAATAATTCAAAATCAATAAGATAGCAGGCCATAAAGGAAAATGTGAAAAAGAAACACTCATGAAACACAAGAAAGTTCAACCTCAATCATGAGGAAAATGCAAATACAAACCAAGATATACCACTTTACACCCACCAAATTGCCAAAAAATTTTAAGTCTGACAATGCCAAAATTGGAGAGGATAAATACTAAAAAGAAAACAGAGTGAAATAGAACTATAAGGACAAATGTGGATAAATCTCAGAAATAAAAGTAAGGGAAAAAAGCAGTCTGCAGAAAATATTTATGGTAGGAGTCTATTTGTATAAAGTTCAAATGAAAAATACTAAAATAGTAGACAATTTATTGTTTAGGAATGCTTTCAAATGCAGTACAAGTATCAAGAAAATGACGGGAATGATACACTCAAAGTTAGGATACTGGTTGTTTCTAGAGTTGAAAAAGTAGCATATGATTGGAAAGGCAGTAGTCATGGTCTATTTTCTAAATTAAATGTTGAGTACAAGACTGTTCATATTATTACAATATTTAAATTGCAGATATTTGTTATGTATACTCTTTAGGATGTATGAAGTGTTTCAAAATTTTAATAATAAAAACATAGACACAACAGGAATATTTGACTTATTTAATAAAAATGTTATGGGGGAAGATCATCAACCCCAGCTAGTCTCAGAGTGACATGAATAATTATGATTTGAATGAAAATAAAATACAATGTCTATGATCACTTTAACATTTGAATCTATTTTCTGAATAATAATTTATTCTAGCTCTCTCAGTAGTATAAAATCAAGGTGCTATTTTCCATGATAATTTATTTTCAAACACACTTGTTTATTTCTACAGGAATTTAAAAAAGATTTTTTTTTGTTTTTTTTCTTCCTCCTTAGTTGCTCTTTATCAATGAAACCATTTTATGATATCTTTTGATGATTGTCATACAAAAACATGATGGCTTTACCTGAAGAGGCTCATTATAATGAGTCAAACAATTAATTGGCTAATTAATTGCTGTTTAATTCATCACAGAGAATGACAAAATATAGAAAGTCAATCAAAACAAAAAAAGTCTCCATGGATATCCCAGGGCCTTTAAGGCATTAGCCATGAAATTCAAGGACTCTTTAATAAAGGTTTGCTTTTCCACCACAAAGTGTCATTTGTGATACATTCAAAATGGTTACCTTGATGAGACTTTGCCAGGTTAGCTGCTTCTATCAAGATATTTTCTAATATTTGCTATTTCACATGGGGGTAGTTGCTCCAACTCAAGCAGCAAAATGGAGCTTATGACTTTAATTGTGTTCTTTCCCTGGTGTATCAAGAGATTGCTTCTTCTCAGTAATTATCCTATACTGTAAACTAAACAAAGTGAGCACTAATGTTAGTGTTATATCCATTACTAGATAGCCTGTTTGGAGTGCAAATGAATTCAGGGAATGTCCAATCTTTGAATAAAAAGCCAATTTGCAAAGAAAAAGCTTAAAAATTATTCTGAGCAGAAAAGCCTCAGTTGGTCACATGGGTTGTTTAAAAATTTACTTTTTAAAGAAGTAATAATAATTGTTGGATATATAAGAAACAGTTTAAATGAACGCATGTCTCTAAAACCCTTGTTTCTAACAAAAAGTAGACATGTTCACAATGAATAGTCATCAGGAAATTAAACACATAAAAGCAAAATAAAATTCTCTTAGTAGAATTTAATCTCCAGGCAAAACTTAAAGCTAAGGTTTAGCTCCTTGTTCTCTTGATCTTTAACCCCTACACATTGCCCCAAATTTCAGGGAAATTCATGACAGATTGTTATTTGGTACATCTCACAATCATGTTAGGAGGGGTAATAAGAAGGAAAAAAGAATTCAAAATGCTAAATTCCAGAAGAATGTGCTTTCTCTGTTGTATGAACACTGTACTGTTCTCAGCCAGGCATTCCTGTAATTTTATTTCTCTGAGGACATCCAACAATTGCTGAGCTTTATGCTTTCTCCCAGATAACCAATGGGAGGCAAGTAAGATGCTGTCAGGTTGGCCACTATCTCAGTCCATGAAACAATTTTCCTCTGTTTGAAACTAATTTGCCTGTGACCTTGGCTTGATTAGAGCATATCGCAAATTCTGCATTCAACCCATTTTCCTTCTTTGATTCATTCCCTTTGGTGATCACCACTGAGAGTTCAAGTATTAAACTTGAAGCTTTCTAAGTCTACACTATTACCTCTGGCAGTGTCAAAAAATCTGTATTTGTGTTTCCAAATGCCTAAATCTGGGTGTTCCACATTAAAATGTCTTTCACCACTATTTTTTAATTACTTTAAAGGCTTAACTTGGGCTGACCCACTGGCCTGGAATACACTTTCCCATCATGGTTTGCAAGGACCCTCTCCAACCATCACAGAAGACTCAAATGTCACCTTCTCTTTGAAATGTTGCCTAATTCCTAGAGGAACAAATACTGTCACCTGGTCTTTCTTCTCATTATCTACAAAAATTTTGTCATGGCACATTACATCTTGTCTTATAATGCAGGCATATATACGTCCTACTTATACTACTGAAATCAGAAACTGAATTTTAAGTTTTATTCTAAACCCAATAATCGAGAATGACATACAGAACCCATGAGTGATTAATAAATGCTTTTTGGATTCAACTAAATGAAGGTTGATACACAAAATGTAAATGTTTCCAATTGAATTTGTAAGGAGATATTGTTGGTATTATTTTCTTGCTTTTTACATTCTTATTTAAAAGTGGAATTTTATTTAATTTTCGCATCTTTTAAATGGAGAAAAAGATACCATTTGTTTCCACAATTTTTTTTTTCTTTTTTTGTAGTAGGTAGCTTTTTGTTCAATTGACAAAATTATATGTATGGTGCTACTTGAAAGAATTCAGAAGAAAAGAGTCACCAACAGAGAGATTCTAAATGAAAGAAGGAAAATTATGATTAAATATATCCTGTATGGCAGCTCTCCTCTTATAAGTATGTTCGAGGTTCTCTGAAGTCACTACTGACCTTGCCAAAATGCATTAATTATATTGAGCTTCCCTTTCACACAAGCCGAATTCTGCTTACTAAAATATTTTAATTGACACAGTGATTCTCGCTTTTATACTGTGCTTATATGGAAAATGAACCATTCTCATTGTAAGTCTTTGATAGTACCTGCTTTGCCTCTTGAACCTATTGAGCTCCTTTAATTAGCACATCTAATTCTCTCAGTGGGACACTTAAGTATTCTGTAAAATTTAAGTCCTGTCCCTTCTGACAATGGAGACATAAGGAGCCCTCTGTCAGGGTGTCAGGGCCTCAGTTTCAAGCAAGTCTTGCTGATGTCTCCTCTCTCCTTTTATTCCAGGACAAAAACAAGGCTGTTATTGTGACTGAGTCCCTGTCTTCCAGGTTCCCCATCTTGTCCCCCTATGCCATACTTGATGTTGTCACTTGTCATTGGACACCACCCTTCCTCCATGACTGTGTCACTGCTTTCTTGTGCCATTTTCCCAGGGAGAAAACTCCTGCCCACAGACCTGAACCAAGGGTCTGGTAACTTTGATACTGCTGTAAAATTTCTTTGATAAGTGCTTGCACCCCAGCCTAACCCTTATGCCACACTTTCTGGTTGTGAGCTCAGCCTTCTGTCTAGAAACCACCACAGAACTTTTAGATACTGCTTACCTGCTTGCCTCACTGGGCCACCCACCAATCTCCCACTGCTGGCACTGTTCTGGAATGCTGAATCTGCTCACTGATATGTGTCATAACTGGATTCCAACTACCAACACATCACCTTTCCTTTTCAGCTCTCATTTTGGTAGTGACTCTCTTCAGTATGAATATTGAAGAGTCTTAAAATAATCATTTATATTAATTTTCCAAATGTATCAGGTGTTTTCAGTTATAACTAGAGTATAAAAAGTAAAAAACTAATCTTTTCAATTACCAGATGTTTCCTCTCATCTTCTGTTGGTTTGTAGCACCAACATATTGCAATTTTCTTAGGTCACGACCTTAGGAATAATGAGATTATTTTCTCTTTCTCCTCCAACCCTTATTCAATTTAGTAACCAAGTTTTTAACATTTTCATCTCTGATAGATTTTTTCTTTCCTGTTCATAGCAACCTGGCCCCTGTTTAATGTAGTAATTCCTACAGAAGTTTTAAACTGGGATTTTCTTTAGATATTTACTAATAAAATGCATTTTCCCAAATATTTTCATAGTATCATTTCTTTATTTTAGAAAGAGCAGAGGCTTTCAAATGGCTATTGGAACTAACCAAAATACATTTCCCGATATTTCAGAATCTTCTATTGACTAGCTCCTTTTTACCTACTGAAATTTTGTGACTTATCCAAATTATCATCTTTGTTTCAGTCCTCTAAGTTACCTAATTTATTACTTTTGTACTTTTATCTTTGAGCATATGGTTTTTCAACACAGGAAATATGTAGTCAAAATAGATACATGAAAACATTCAGGTTCAGACATTGCTAAATTGATTGTGTCTGGATCAAGCTTTAACACAGCATAGATACAGATCCTTTAAAAACACCATGTGGGAAAAAAAAGTTCCAAGAAAACTAACCTTCTAGTCACTTATTTTGGAGTCCACCAGATTTCCAACAGAGATTTGCTTTCTTAGTTTCATCCTGTATCCAAAATATACACCTTTTTTTTTTTTTTTAGAGACAAGGCTCAAAACTATTTTCAGATTGTTCTTTGCCAAGATAGTTAAATCAAGTATTCTGTGACTCATTAGTTACTCACTCACCAAGCAGTTGAAAGACAGTATAATAATTATCAATGAAATGTTTTTATAATCATGTCTAATGTTGCTTGTCACATACTTTGGGGTATATTAAGATATATTGGAAAAAATATCTCACCACCTAATTTTGAAGTTGACTCATAAATCTGAAAATGCTAGATGAGGGTTAAAGGCAGTGACTATTCAAGGACTCAGGTTACATTGAAATCACTGTCTCCTGGAGTCAATGGGGGACGTGGCACCATTTCATAAGGAGTAGGACTTGAGATACATATAAGGACAGATTCAAGAAGAGTTTCATTCAAGACATACAAGCTTATAAAAGAAGCCAAGGGAAAAATGAGCAAGTCATGTTTGAGAATTAGAAAGTCAGCTAGCTTAACAGAATAAGCAATGTTTGCTGACATGTAGTAAGAGTAGAGTTAAAAAGATAAATTTGAACTGGATCACCTAGGACCTTGAATAAGTTTAGAATTATTAGGTAAGTAATATCGTATATTTATATATATGTATATAAAACATGTACATTAAACAAATGGATGCATTTCCTTAAAGACATTTAAAAATGTTAATAATGATGTTTTGCTGCCAACAGAGAGAATAATGATTGGTCACAGAATTGATTGAAGCACCAATATCATTAGTAACATCAATAATAAACCTAATGTCATCACTAAGCAGAATCTCACATTGACCATGTTCATGTTTTTCAAAACCTCCGTTGGAAAATGGCATTTATTCTGCTTCAAGGAAACTATGAATAAAAAAAGGAACAGTATCTTAAGTTTACCAAATGACAAAGACTACAGAAAATTTTCTTTATTCAGTAAATTTGAGTACAAACAAAATCCCGTATCTGGATGAGGCATCATCCACAGAAATCAGAATAGATGACCATAAGACAATTCAAAAATAAAATGTCAACATTGCCCTTTTTTTTTTTAATTCTCCCTAAAATGCATTATTTTTCAACTGATATCATATTTAGAATGAACATTACAAGGCCGTTGTGAAAACAGGAGATGATTTCAGAACTATGAAAAAGTAAGTCCAAGTGTTCAGGACATCAACCTAAATAACCTGAAGTAATCTTGCTGATAGAATTTTAGAGTAAGTTTTGGATGTTCAGAAAGTACTGTGTAATTGCCCTGAGGACTGCTGGGAAAGTCAGACACAAGTCCAGTGGTCGTCTCCCAGGCCTCGCCTACACCACCCCTGCCCACCCCACTCCTATCTATTTCTGCCTCCTTTTCTACTGTGCTACAATGTTTCCAGTCTATTTTCATTTTACAGCCCAGGTATATGTTACGTTTAATGGAAAGACCCAACCATACCTTGATCCTGGAAACCAGGAACAAGCAGCTGCAGATGCTTATCAGGACAGGGACTCCCAGTGGTTAAGAACTCTCCCCCTGGGGTGGAAAAATACTCAACACAAACAGCACAGATTTGTCTCTCCTCCTCGGAGCTGTGTGGATCTGCCATTTACCAACCCTAACCCGAGCGGCTGGCCTCGCCAGGAGACTGGCCGCGATGGAATCTCTTCCCTGCTCTTCTGGACCCTTTGTGCTGTGTAAGAAATAAAGTGGTCATTTGCTGCAAGTTTCTGTTGTGCCTGAGCCTGTGTCCCCACAACTCACCATGTAGCAACTCACTCCACAAGGACCACACAGATATTTTACCAGGCCAACACATGAGCATTACTTTCTGACTTCATTTATAGCTAATATTTCATAATCTTTCAAAATACAATTAGTTTCTAGAAGCGTATATACATGAGTAACATTTCCCTCATATCTCAGGTTTTTAGATACACAATTAAATTTTATTTACAATATGAGGACAGTTATTGACCACGGTTCTGTTCTCCTTTGAAGTGTACCTATTTATTTCTAGCTCAGTGGCCTTGGTGGGGCAAGGGAATGATATAATGAGATAAGGCATGCAAGACTCTACAGTGAAGCTTGATATATGGCACCTTAGTGCAGTCAGAACTAAGGAACCATGAAGTGGAAAGAATATGGGCTTTCAAGAGCAGTTAAAGAAGGCCATGTTCTTTTCACTACGTTATAATGATTCACCATAAAATGGCTTATTTTTAAACAGTATAATCCAAAATCTCTATCTTATGGGTAGGAAGGGGCTTAAATGAATATATGTAAATATATTTCTTGCAAACAGAGTGAGGGGGTGCTTTGGACAAGTCTATGTGTGAACGGTGGTTAAATGTTCCCAGCTCTCCCAGTCTAATTGCGTGAGTAGACCATGGAGAGGATAGTCATGCACATAATCAAGAATTTCCAACCACAATACTCCTCATTCCTCAGTGTGTAACTTTCCCTTTATTTCAGAATGACACAGAAAAAATATCAGTGCCTACACAATCCCCTTGCTCTAGAAGACTTGGGGAGAGTTTGAGGGAAGATGGATTTCTCCACATCTACTAGTAAGTGACTAAATGCCAAACACCAGAAAACGACATGAGGATGAAGATCTTGTAACTATCCAAAACTTATCTACATCTAATTTAAGTTTTTCCCACTCAATCATATTTATCCAAAAAAAAAAAACAAAAGTAGCAATGAAATGCAAAACACCAGAGCTATAGTTTTTATATGAGAAAGATAATATTTTCTATTGCTCTATAAGTAACCCAGGAGATTAATAGTCCTCTCTATTCCAATCATATTTCTTATATTCTTTGATTAGTTGTTCTGAAGGAGAGCCAGAAACAACACTAAAAGAGAAAGGAATAGGAGTATTTTCTTTAAAGTGACAGTTTATACACACACACACACATATACATGTGTATACATACAATAATATATTTATGCATATATACGTGTGCATATGTACACATACCAATACGTATTTGTATATACATACACCTTTTCTGATTCTTTCTCTACCTGTGACATTGTTCCAGCCTTTATTAAATTTTGTTCTTCTGTTAATCTATTTGGTTTTATACTACTCAAGAAGTCACCAATGACTTTTAAATGTTGTATGAGCAATGGCAAGTAGCTATCTAGTTTTCTATTGAGATTAAGTGAAAGAGATGAATATGAGCTGGGAAATTTGGTTTAGAATTACAAAGATGATTTCAATTAATATAACATATTGAACTGAAATTAGGAAAATCCATCAATTTAGGATTTCAGGCTAGGAACCTACCGTAACAGAGTACTTGCAAGCACATGATCTACTCTTAAGTTTACAATTTTAAAATTACAATAAAACTGGCATTTTTATTAATTAAAAGGAATGACAAATACAAAAAAGAAAAGGAAGAATAAAAAGAGAGAAACCTAGATAGAACTTGAGAGGGGTAACTTAGTCAATTTATGACAGCTCCCAAAATAAAATAATTGCATCACACTCAAGAGAGGCCCCATTCAGTGACTCATTGAGAACAATTCGCTGGTCTACGTGTACTTTGAAGGTTTTTAAAAAGAGAATGTTTTCCACTAGTTTTAATCCTGTGTTACTACAGTGGCCATAAGGTCTTAGGACAGGAAAACAAAGATGATATTTTGAAGTAGTATACAGGTTTTATCTTTGGAGGATAAAAGGCTCAATAACAGAAATTCAAAAAAGATGACATTATCCTAACAATATCTAGTTCCTTTATAATTCTAAGCTGTATCCTATTGTTTTTAAGTTTCCTAAATTATTTACGCACTGGATGAATTAGTAGATATAGGGCAGGGTAGGCACAAATGAAAGAACATGTGAGAATGTCAAATCAAGATAAGGAAAGAGGGAGTTTTTCTCAGAATCACCCACCTAACACCTAGTGTAATATTTTTTACTTTTACTCTCTCTAAGAGCAATCCCAAGATGAACTTGTTATACAGTCAATTCAATCATATTCTAGCATATCATATCAAAATATTATGACAAATTAATAATAGTTATAGAAGTCTCCTGAGGTCCAGTCCAATACCACATTACCTCTAAAACTATCTTTGTTAGTATCTATATTTACAAGTGTATGAACATTTCATATAAGCAAATATTATGTCTACTAGAGGTTATGGAGAGGTCTCAGGCTTCTTTTCTATCTTGTATTTCAGCCACGATTGTCAAATCCAAGTGGAGCCTGGGGAAGAGCCCAGGAAAAGTGTTCTCTGACTGTCTAAGTCTCGCTGCAACACCTCGCTACAACATGAGGTGTGCTAGAAAAAGGCAGGTTGTTATAGCTGGTTCTTGCTGGGCTGGGTAAGGCCTAAGAAGAGCAAAGTGGCCAAGGACAGATATTCTTTGGGATGTTTTAGTTTTTCCCCTGTCTGAAGCATCTGATGTGAGTGAGAGGAATGGTAAATGGAGGAAAATCTAAGATTTTTCAAAAATGCCTATTTTATTTCAAACCTTCTGCATCTTAAATTTTTTATTGATTAGGAATCTAAAATATTCAAAAATATATTTTACCAATACCTCAAAATTAGAGAAATAAAAATTGTGATGTCAACTATAATTGTTCTTACCTTCACATCTTTGACATTCATCCTTGTTCCCTCCTTCCCAACAAAGATATCATCAATGTCCACAAGGATGTATCTGTCCAAAGACAGTGTCAGCCTCTTCCCTGACAAGAAGGAGATGGCATCTATGAAGATGAGCTTGTGCAGCCAGAAGTTTAAGTTGTTGCCAAAAAGAACTCGCTGAATTCCATCATGAAGCCCCAGATCTTGAATCACTGTCGCATAGAGAGTTTTGCTGGACAAGGATGAAAGTGATTTTTCTGTCTGTAATTCAGTTAGAAGCACAGGTTGGTAGGTTGAATGATTATACTGGAAAATAGTCCAGTCTTCTCCAGGAAGGGGGCCTTTCTCAACCTTGGGGGCTTTGGTAATATGCAGCAAAGGAGACTGAGGGTTGACAAAACAATCTTTTAGAGCTAGATTATTGAAAAGGTTTAATGGAAAACCTTTTAATTGTGTATTGGGTAAGCAGTTCTCATTGGCTTTATGAAAACCAATTATACTAACACTGTATTCCACACAGTATTTTTCCAAAAGTTCTCGATTCCATGAGTCCATGCTGACGTACTTCAGAATGTTTTCATAAATAACTAAACTGTATTTCCCTTTGCCGTTATCTGTAAGAGGAGGTATATCTCCCTTGCCAGGAGCAATGACCATGTGGTACTGAAATCGGCTGGACTCCAAAATAGCTATGATGTCTTGACCTAGTTGAGAGTATTGGCTCTCCACAAAGAGGAGGACAGTAGGGTTGGTTTTGGATGTATCAATAGGTTTAACTGTTTTCAGCTCTATTGACCGATACGGTAGAATTTTGATGTCAGTACATTCTGCTTCCGCAGTGGTTTCAATAAGTGTCATTTCCTGTTTATAGCCAGAGTAGAGGAAGTAGGCAGAAATGACAATGCTCACCAAGCAAAAGGTAGCTAAGAGAACAATCAGTGTTCGAAAACTTCTCCGAAGCTTCACAAGAAGATTCATTTTCTAAAACAGCGCTTTTGAAGCGTTTTCCAATTTCTTTTCCTAAAGTGCCATATTGAATAAAGTATGAGATGGTGTAAATACCACTCCTCAAAAGTTCATGTAACCATTGCAAATCATATAAAATGTTTGAAGGAATCACAAACAAGTTAAAGCTGGAAGGCGATGGACCCGGAGGGCAAAAGTTGAAGAGATTTTAAATATGTCCAATACCAAAGATCGCTTATAGAATCCTCTAAACATTATCTGAAACAGAGGAGAAAAAATAAGATGAAAATAGAAACACAAATATTTATGTTTACATTTATATACTGATATCTAAGAAACACATATTAGAGATAATTTTAATATGTCAATATTCTAATATATTAATAACCTGAAGTTCATAGGCTAGGTTTTACTTCTTAGTGTACAGCAGATTTTTTCACATCCTTGAGAATAAAGAATCCTATGTAATTTTCACAAACCATCCATAACTATATAGAAACATTGAGTAATCATTTCAAAAATAAGAGGTAAGTAAGAAAGCTTCTGAATAAAAGTTTTGATTACCTTAAAGTGTTTCTATGGGCTTGGTAAACATTTTATGGCTACAGAACTAGGTAGTCCAGTATCTGTGTGGGGGATGGAGCAGCAGAATTTAGGGTCTGCTTAGAATCCTGAGTGCCAAGCTGAGGGATTAGTTTTGTCATAAGTTATAGTAGTTACAAATTTTTCCCTTAATAATATATTCTTTTTACTGAGCTTGCAGGGAGCTGTTTGTCTCTATTCAGTATAAGAGCCCATATAGCCAGAATTGTCTCTTTTTTACCCTGAGTAGCAAAGTTAAGAGAGGCTGTAGGGAGAAGGATCAAAATGGGAACAAGCATGCTCAGATCATTCCAATGAAAAAGAGGCCAGGAGGCCTAAATGAGAAGAAAATTTTCGACACATTTTTCTCAGAGCACATTCTTTAATTTGGCGTACTCTTGTAATCGGAATTGAAACTGAGTTTTCCGTTGTTAATTTTTATCAAACAATATTTCTACATCCCTATCACTTTCTTTAGTTCAAAAGAAACAGAATGAAGAAAGTGTTAAAAAAAAAACTTTCCCAAACACTTCATCACAAATGGCATAATTTTCCTTTATTATTAAATGCTTTTACATTTGTGTGTGTGTAATTTTTATAGAACTCCTTTCTCTGCAACTTTTCTTCATTCCCCTCATAACTGAGTTCAATCACTTATGTAACTTTTCATTTCCGAGTCTGCAAAACTAGTGCTACAATAAAGCATCCAAAAGATTCCATGTTGTCAATCTGTGACACATATACTTTAAGATGTATATTATTGACTGAAACTAATATAAAGAATCAAATTAGCATATGTTTTAATGTAATGATCATATAGTCCATCATACTTTCAGGTGTTTCTGGTTTTTATTTTATTATTTTTTTATTTGGGGAAACTGAGTGATTTATGGATATTGATGGTGATCAGAAATTTACTAGAGTAAATATTTGCAAATTATGTCACTGCTTCCATTTTATAATTTTATGTTCTGAAATACGTTGTTTCAGTTAATAATTTAAATTTTTAAAAAAGTTCAACAATAAGTTAATAATGTTTGTTTTGTCCTAGATTTTGGACTAATGTTTTTTAAACATCCTCAAAAATCTACAATTTGGAGTTTTGGAATTTCTACCAAATACTATAAATTTAATCCTTTGCATTCCAAACATATTAATAGACCTTAATTTTACCTTGTGAAAAACACTGCAGGAAAATAAAACATCTTTTCAGTGATTTCAGATTCATTTTAGAGGAAAATTTACTCCAAATGTTTGGGAATCATTAATACTTGGTTATCAAATGCAATTCTTTAAAAGAATTATTTACTCTCCAAAAACTTTTCAAGTTTTTAAAAACTCTGTTCCCTTTGAACAAATTGAACTGGCATTTACTAAAAAAGAGAAATGAAATAAAGCACTGAAAAGGCTGTATTTATAGCAAACCAGTTATAAAATAATAAATCACAAGTATTGAAAAATATTTGGAATTTGCCAAAGGAGATTTGCCAACTCTTTTGTATTATACACAATATCCTATACTTCTCCAAGCCCATGTATTTGATTTAAAAATCCATTTAAGCAAACATGTAATCTGCTCCCTCCCCTCTGTCTCTTCTTCCTCTGTCATCTCACCCACAAATTTTAGAGGTTTGTTTAGTACTTTAAGAATATATTTAATCCAGAAATGCAGAAAAGCAACTAAAGTAGGGCAAATAAATACTGTTTTAAATCCTTACCTGTTCTGACATGAAAAACATGATTTTTTGTGAATATAAAAAGGATGATACATGTTTTGCATATCAGAACAGCTCATCCTAATATGCAATAGTGCAAAAGAAAAAAAAACATATGGAACTAGAATCTGCCAACACAAAGAATAAATAAAATTTAAATGTGACATTTTAGCATGAATATGTTCAGCATTTCAAGAATGATAGATATATATTCCTACCACTGCATATGTGTGTGTTTGAATATGTGTGTGTGTGTATGTGTACATGTGTTTTAACACAAGAAATTATCTTTCCTACTCTATCCTCCTATTTCTCCTTCCTTAACAAAATTGGTCAGTGGAGGTGAGGAAACTTGGAACAGAAAAAATGAAATACCAGGGATGTTTACTTATGTTCCATCGTTGTCTCGAACCTGAGATTGTTTGAGATATTGAAGAGACATAGTCTGTGATTTGTCTGAATCTCTTACCTAATATAATGTGCTCTTCTAAAAAATAAAAATAAATAAAAATTAAAAAAGAAAGGGGGTGAGAAACATAAATGTAAGAATCTTCAAAATTTCAATAAGAGTATGATCATTTTTAAAAAGACAAATATATTAATTGAGTCCTATAAAATTAAGGATATTCATTTAAGGGTAATGGTGAAGACCTTAAAATGTTGTTCCAAAGGTCTATAAATGTGGCCATAGTTCTTAAGGACTCTAATGTGATTGCTAACACTTTTATTTTACCTTAATCCAAGGCACTGTGTAGGAAAAACCTGAGACTAGTTAGCAAAAAAGAGCCATATGTGGAGGGCTCCTTCTTTTGCCCTGTTTTCCTGCTTACATTGTGATTCTGATCTTTCATTACTGAAAGGATAGACAATGGACAAAAGAGGGATAAATAAGTAAACAGCATCTGTGAAAAACTTGTATTTCTTCAGCCACCATACAAAGCAAATTAAGTAGGCGTTGATTCCAATAGTTCTAAAGCTTTCTTTCACATGTCCTAGCACATCTATTGTTAGATATTTGGAAAGACAGGTCTACTCATTATTTGTTGTGACACCCTATCCTAAAATGTGGGCTGCATGACTTCTCTGCAGTCTTTGGTAAAGGAAAGGGAGGTTTTTTAGGTGCTTCCTTCCTTGTTCCCATTGTTTTCTCTTCTTTTCCTTATATCCTACCTGTGTGACTCATCAACTCACTGGAAGTGAAATAAATGACTCTCAGGATCTTTTAATCTTTATTAAATCAGCTCATGTGAAGAAATCATTGTTTTATACATCTGTTTTATAAAAGTGTTTTGCCTTATCTTCAAATGTGTTTATAGATTCTCTAAAATAGAGTTTACAAAGTCCATTTCCCAAATGCTCTCAATCATTGCGAATTGCTAGTAATCTCTGGTAGCAGTAGAAGTTAGTGAACAAAGCAACTATAGGTAGTACTGCAGCTATTGCAATTTATTCTGAAAGAAGGAAATTCAGAAGTAAGAAGAAGCTAGGAATCATATTAGATATATTTGTGATTGTTTCTTTCTTGATGGTAGATATAAAGATCACCAAAGTGGTTCGTTCAAGTTCAGCTAAAATTGAAAAACAAAAAAAATTTGCATAAACTAATGCTTAATGAATGCTTACTACTTACCAGGCACTATGCTACATTCTTTGCACTCATCATCCTGTTTAATCAGTATTGCTTCATTTTACAAATGAGGAAGCAGAAATTTAGAGGATTTAAGAAAGGGACTGAAATTATACTGCTAGTGAATTGTGATGCTAGATTTCTGTGTTTCACCAGTTTCCCTAGTGAGAGAAACCAAGGATTAAGTCAGATGAAGCCAAACACTTAGGAGTAAGCATAATTAAACAATTTAACACCTACACCAGCAAGTTTTTTTATAAGTTTAAAAATTCAGAAAGTCATGTCCACTAAAAATTGCCGATACAGTTGCAAAGGTGAATTGGATCATCTCAAAAATAGCTGTGTTGAAAGCTGTGATTATATAAGCATTGGCAGATTTTCATGATACACAAGGAGGTAAATATATTTTATTAAATATCTTGTTTCTACATCATGAGTTTTTGTTTGCTTTTGGGAATCTTATAAATAATTAGCTCATATTTAATATTAATAAAACTTAATTTTTTTTTAAATTAAAAGGTATGCTGTATAATCATTTTACCATTAGTTCACATATATTAACAACATTAGTACATTCTTAAAATGAATTCCAAAATTTACAAACATCTTTCAAGGCTGATCCAGTTCTTTTCAAATTATTTGTCACCACCATATAAAAGAAAAAGACCAGAAAGGCAATACCAATCTACTTTGTATACTGTATAAGTAAGTGCTTTCATGAAACTTTTGTTTTAGTTAGTTATGTGTATATGTGTTTGTGTGTCTGGATCCCAGTGTAATATTATTTCTTATTCTGGGTCATGCACTATTCAAGGGGGCAAAATTAATTCAAATTATTTTAACCTGATTTTAAGAGAATTATAAATTTCACAGGGGTTTTAGCTAAAGATGAATGCAGTGTCTTATGATTCTGAGTGGTTTCTGAAAATATCCATTATTGATTCAACAGAAGTTGAGTCTGGGAATTGGTTGATATAATATGGTTTAGGTCCCTTAGAACTCCTTTCAGCTTCCTGGGCACAAAATATCATGACATTGTTTGGGGAGAAACTACACCTATGTATATTGTGCCTCTTTTTCCAAAAGGAAGGTACTGAGTAGTGAGTAATTGTTATATTTAATCAAAATGAAAATAGTATGCTTCCTTTATTACTTCCTGCAAAAGTGATCTTTTCCATTCTTGTAAATAACCAGTTATCACCTAACTTTTATATATTTCATATTTTCTTGATTTCAGTGACATAATAAAAATATATTTTAGTCCCCAAAGTGCATGTTTTTATTAGTACAAACTCTTAAAAGTGTCATTTCAAACATAATGATAACATTACTACCATGCTATTATAGAGTAACATAATATTATACTATGTACATGGCTCTGAGTTATCAGTATATTCACACTTCAAAGGATTATGAAGGAAACCCAGTAAATAGAAGAGAAAATGTCAGGCAATTTCTTTTATCACCACTTCTTGGAAATGTATGTAGTGTCTATTTACCATTTTCCTAGGTCTTGTTTTCTAAAACAGAAGAAAAACATGACTTTTTAAAATAAAGAATTCATTTTTATTAAAATCAAACCTCAAATTTCTATGTAGTTATCCTGTTTATTAGAAAAATATGGGAACTTTGAGGAAAAAGAAAATAATGCCATATGGGCATTTGTTTAGCTTTGCAATATAAGATTTCTATATATAGCAGCTGAAATGCTTCTGTGGTCACATTGAGAGGTCTAATAGAGCAATCATTGCCTGGAAATCTATATTTACTCAAGAGTTCATCATTGAATTTTATCTTTGAATTTGCCAAATAACGGTATCTCCAGAACCGATGGGCCAGAATTAAACAGGATTAAACGACTTTGGAATGCATATGTCTATTCTAAAAATTCCTAAATGCCTGACAGTTCCTTTTGGGCCATGGAATGTCTTTCGGATAGATCTGTGGCATCTGTTTCATTTTTGTATAGATTTTTGGGTAATATTTACAACAGGACAATCAGAATCAAACTAGGCTGACAGGCTATCCAAAATGGGGTGCAACCTTGCATAGGCTTCAATTTTCTCTCCTATGTAAGAAGCAAAGAATTCATCTGGCATCTGTTCAACAAATAAATGTATTAACCTTTCTCAAGTGCCTACAATTTTCCAGGTACATCTTCAAGTTCAACTGCATGTCATATCACCATCGCTTTTATTTACATCTCTCTTATTTGCTATTTCTCTTTCATGTCCAAAGCATCTTTTCTTTGACAGTGGGCAGTTTTGAAGTTAATGATTTAAAGCTTCTGCAAATGGATGATTGAGCCTGGACATCAATCATCCAGGCTATATAACATTTCCATTTCCGATCTCCTTTTTCTTTTTTCCTCCATGTGAACAATTTATATAAAGCCTACAAAATATGACTGGAGAAATGCAACATAATGATATGGTTCCTTGATTAGATATTAACAATTTCTCTTGAAAGTAGGCTCTTTTTCCATATAATTGTCTCATCAACAAAGATTATGGAATAAAGTGTTCAAAAACTCATAGTTGTTATATTCTGATGACTTCAATAAGTTTCTAAGCCTGGTAACTCTTCTAACTCCAAAACCTTCTACTTTGCAAAGAGAATAGATAGTGAGGGTTGAACTCCTTCTACATCATCTACAGAGCTGAGCTGAGTACCATCAGTGTTCCCCAAGTCTAAAGAATTTTCATCTATTGCTTCTTGATGCCATGGAAAAGGTGTGTCTCTTCTAAAGTCAAACATTCCCTTATAACCTACATCTCTTCTAGAACTTGATTCTGCCTTTCTTTTCTGAGGGCTTTATATAAACTGAAGGTAATAATCTATTAGTAATTGATCATATATGTTTGGCAATTACAGTATTTTAATATGTGAATTGTTCAATGTCTACCACTCACTCACTACTTTTAGTCTATCTGCCTGGGCATGTACCTGTTTTACTTTGAAATCCCAGGTATAATCTTCTTAACAAGTTCAACTGCCACCCATGTTCATAAAATTCTCTATCATACTCACCCCCTCCTCCAATCCTGCAACTACCTTAATCTTTCTCTTCACCTTCAGGGTTAAGCTTTTTGTGTTTCACATGCAAAATTTTTCAAATTGTGGTTCCTGAACTTTACATATTTAAAAAAAAATGGTTCACCATTTGCAGCTGAAGAATGCCCAATATTGTGTCTCCTAATTCGAAACCTGGACAACTTTCATTCATTGTTAGGAATTCAGCTTAGATAAAACTACCCCTAGAAAATCTTCCCTGACCTTGAAGATGGTAGTTTAGATGTGTCACAATTATGCTCTCATGGTGAGACCTCTATCACATGACATTTCAATCAAATAATTAATCCATGAATATCAAGGAATGCAGGGGCTGTGATTTATTTAGAGTTGAATCTTTAGCACTTGGTAGACCGTCTGGTATGTCATGCTCAAAAGAATCATCCAAATCAACAACTTATTTACATCTTGCATATATTTACTTTCTTTCTCTACTCCAAGGTATAGTTTAAATGCTGCCTTCTTAAGTAACTTGTGTGTGTGTGTGTTGGGGGGTGGGGAGAACAGCTCTGAGCTTCAGTTTCCTCACTGGAGCATCTCTTTTCATACCAAGATACTTTTCCTTCCTTCAGGCATGACCCAGTGTTAAATCAGACACACAACAGATTCTTAATACACCTTGACTCAGTGAGTTACATTGATGTTCTGTGTTTTAATATTTGTCAAAGTTCTATTGGACCTATTCAAGCCTGAGGTTTTTGGAAGCTAGGAAATAAATTACACCATATTTTCTCTTAGTTTATTCATAATTAGGATTTTATGAGTCATCAGGGGTTTCTAATGAGTCAAATTGGTCAGAAGATATGACACATATTAAAAGAAGTAAATAATTATTTAAAAAACACAAAAGTTTTATTCATCTGTCATTGAAAAGGAAATAAAATGCTCAAAGAGGAATAAAAAGGGTAACAAGTCACTAAGGAGCCTAAGATGTGTCTATCACTGAGTCAGGTCCTAATATCTCTTATCAACTAGAGTCTATAGGGATTGGGAAACAATCATCCATCCATTTGTCTGAACTGATTTGCAAAATTTTCCCAAGAACCTTGTGCACAGAGAGCTTTGGGAGTTATGGAAAGCTGCAGCTTTGCATGTTCATCATGGTTCCATGGTGGATACCTGCAGTGGTGACCTTGCTGGGATGCACTCAGTGATCTCTGGACCGTGGGATTAGGGACAGCAGAAAACCCATGATAGACCTATGGCATGGTGAGCGGATGAAACCTTGAAGGGTGCTGAAAGGCCTCTGCAACAAGGGAGTGGGGAGAGCCCATAATTAAGCAGACCCATTTGTACTCATAGATGGGGAGACTTGGAGAAACTTGGAATCCATTAATATTGGTATATTTTCCCCTAGCATTTAATTTTAAGTCTCATTCTATCATTTTATAACTACAGTAATAAATATCATGTTCTTTCTACCTTAATCCTTAACATTCTACTTATGTCATTTCCTAGGAGACTTTTTCTAAATAACACTTCACTCAAGCCTCTATCTTATATTTTAGAGAGAGGAAAAATTTTCACTAAGAACAGAGTCTGGCTAAAAAAGGACCCATAAAATTACCTTTCTAATTGAGGGGACTTATACTGCAAAGTTACGGTCTTTACTTGTTAAAAAATTAAAAAATGATATTTACAGCTAAATTTTATTATAAATGCTAAAATAATTATACATACTGGGAGATAAAGTGTTGTAATGAAATCCTGTTTCCTAAACTTGTAATACTTTCACCCAAGACTATAATGAACAAATAAGAAGTAATTAAAATTACAAAAAAACACACTAAAATATGCAAATAAAACAATTTCTTCAGGTCCACATTTTCTCTCTATATTTTTTATACCAGAGACAATAAACAGTAAACTAATCAATCATACTTGATATTTGGTTTTACAGTGTTAGCAAAAAAAATAGTGATCTATCTTTTGGTATATCATATTTATTTGAAAAGAAAGTAAGACATTTACATTTTAAAAGGCTCATTTCTGTATTTCTAAACAATCTCTAGCTCACCTAACTTTGTCAACACTAGAGGGCAATGTGTTCTTGCTTTTATTGTAAAAAAGACCAACAGCACTTGTTCTCCATTCATAGTTTACCAAACAAAAGAAAGTACTATCTAGATGAGTCCAATGAGGTCACAGGTAGCTTTGCTCTCAGGAAGAACATCATATCATTGACATCAGTGAAAGAAAGATGAATCTGAATGTTAAAACCCCATTATGCCACAATCTCATGCCAAACATTGGTCGATTCTCTTCCTCATATTTCTAATAACCGAAATTATATTTCTTGTATGATTTCTTGCTTCTTAATTTTTATTCATGGCTTTCAATTTAAACCTTCATGTTTTTACCATTGTGAGCAAGAAACAGATAAATGGAACATTATACTTAATACCTTGATCATTTTGTGAACTTTGAAGATCTAAATCCCTTTTCTTCAGGGAACAGAGAAGTAGAATACCTGCACTACCAAAAGGTACAAAATCCGTTTTCACAATATCTTGGTTCCAACTTAATATTTTTTTCTTGGAATATGTTTAATATATATCTTAATTACATAAATTTTTTTTTGCAGAACAGGGTGACTGTTCATTTTTACATTTCTCTACTATGCACACGTTTGTGTGATTATTTCACTTACAAAAGAAACATGATTTCCAAAGTTTTGAATCTGCTTAAATTATTAACCATTTATTACATGTTATTGGAGAACTAACATAAAATGAATTATCAGCAAAAATTATAAAAGAAAGAGGAATGGGTACCCCATGATTTAAGTTGTCTCCCTATTTATTCTATTTCTCAGTTGTAATCTGAATATATAAAACATAAGAACTAAATTCAAATAACTCAAAGTCATGATTATGATTTTCATTTTGGATGACATTGTGGTTTATTTGTAAGGAAGCTATTCTAGGTAGCAGCTTCTACTGCTCATCATTAAATCCTGGAGTTGTAAAATTATGTGTTCACATTACAATTTATCAGTTACTGGAGAATCTGTAAAAATACCTGCTCACATGCAGCTGCTTTGCAGATGATTTGGAAGATAATGGATCATTAGAAAGTTGTACATGCAATGAAGTATATTCAAATTAACCATACTGACTAAACTGCAAAATCATATGATAGAATTTATTTCTACTTCAAGTTCTGAGATTTTTTCCAAAGTTGCTTTTCCTAAATTAGCAACATAAAAATTGTTAGAGTATTTTTAGAGACAAAAACTTATTTTCAAAACAATGACAGAATTTATTATAAATGAGTACTGAATAAGACTGCAATGTAAGATGCAAACTATAGCTGGAATATAAATATCTAGGTGATTAAAAATTGCAATTCCCCCCAAATCAGTCCTTAAGTATGATTTAGTCACACCATTATATTTGAGGACATTAAAAAAATTATAAAATTCCATTCCAAGTAAATGGGCACAAACTGAATTTTGCAAAATCAGCATTGCTAACACAGGAAACAGAACAGTTCTTCAAGTTCACAAGTTCTACTGGTGTTCTGGAATATGGATGTAGGTGAAGATACTCACCTAAAGGGAATCTATTCTGGACCTGCTTCTGACTTCACTAACTTCTGACTGAAAGTCTGCTAGGGGGTATATCTGATTAGAAGCTTTGAGGTGGCATGACCATGACTTTGCTGTGAGGGAAGCTGGAAAAGAATTATGTAGTAAAAGGTGGAGACTCATAATATCATGAATTTCCCAAACATAGAAAGAGAATTCAAATTGCTAGATAGCAGTGAAGATACAAGAAACTGGCAAAAACATGAGTGGTTCTAAATGAACTTAAGTATATATAATAAAAGCAATACCTTATGGCATTAACAATAAAAACAAAGTCTATTTGAAATAAATAAGGTTAATAACATAAAATTCAGGAGGGGATAAATGGAGTAAAAGTGTTCTAAGAACTTTTTGTTATATGGGAAAAAGGTAATGATATTAATTGGCTTCAGACTTTCAGACTTTAATAGTTGGGTACGCATATTGTGCTTTCCACTGAAACCAATGAAGAATAGATGAAATACATAAGTATGTAATTTCAAAACCAGTAAAGGAAAAAGAAATGGAGTGATAGAAACAATACTAAATTAAAAGAAAAAGCAACAAAGAAGAGTTGCTGAAGGGTATAGTCCCCCTTTCCTACACAGCTCTGTCTTACATAAAACCTGATCTGGTGGGATTGGCAATCAAATCGCAACTCCCATATCCACAGCTGTCTGGGGTAGGGAAAAATAAAAGAGGGAGAAAAATAAGCATAGACCAACTAGGACTAAGGGAAAACACCAAATAAATAGTTCCATATGTTAGTAGTTAGATTAAATGTAAATGAACTGAATTGTCTTTTAAAAACACAGAATGGAAGACTGATTTTTTTAAAAAAGATCCAAGTATTACAAGCAATATATCTAAAAAGGAAGTGTGAAAGTTTAAACATAGAGAAAAAGATATGCCAGAAATATTCTAATTAGAAGAAAGCTGATAAAATATATAAATATCAGCAAAAATAAATTTTAAGGCAAAAGGGATTAGTAGACATACAGTTATCTCTTTATAATAATAAAGGGTTCAATTTACCAGGAAGACATTAAAATTTATAACTATATCCATCTGTGGTGGATTGAACTGTATAACCCAGTTTTGACATGTTTTTAGTCTTTGTCTGCATTCTGGTGGGTCATTGTAAATATGATGTCTTCAAGATTTTAATTCAGTTAAGGTGTGACCCAACTGGATCAGTTTGGGTTTTAATCCAGATTACTGGAGTCTTTTATGAGCAGAGTGGGAGACAGACAGAGAGAGAAGCCAGGAGCAGCAGCTAGAAGCCGGAAGTCAACAGAACCTGGAAAAGAAAGGAAAAGATGCCTGCCTTCCATGTGTTATTGGCATGTGACAGAAAACCCAGGATTTGTAGTCCAGCCAGAAGTTACAAACCCTGAGAGGAAGCAAGCCTTCTAGCTTCTGAAATAGCAAGCCAATGATTTCCTGCTGTTGAGCCAACCCATTGAGTGGTATTTGGGTTAGTAGCTAGGAAACTAAAACAGCACTAATATCATAAAGAAAAAATAGTCAAAACTACAAGGAGGAATTTACAAATTCACAATCATAGAGGAAAATTTTATAACATTTCTTAAAGATTGCAAAAGTGATCAGAAGATTACTAAGGATACATAAGATTTAAAGAACAAGATTAACAAACTTGATGTAAAAGATCTATTAGAAATATGATGTTCAACAGCTTAAAATACATATAAAACATGGGGATAGTTACAGAAATTGATTATACTGAGCCCCAAAGCAAGTTTCAATAAATTTCACATGGCTACAAATCACATACAGTATATACTATGACAACAATGCAATTAATCTGTAAACTAGATTTATAACCAGAAAATCCCCATATATTTGAAAAACATAATTCTAAGCCAAAGAAAAAAATGAACATATCATATGTTCCAAACTATATCCCAAAGAACACATATCAAAACTTATGGATTTAACTGACACAATAATTAGGGAAATTTAGAACCTTTAAAAAGTATATAATCAAAACAAGTCTGAAGTTTAATGAATTAAACATTCATCTCAATAATTTAGAACAAGATGTCTAATAACAAAGATTTTAGGAGGAAACACATAATGAAGATGAGCAGAAAACTATTATGTTAGAAAAACTTACAATAGAGATAAAGACAAAACCAATTTTTTTTTCCCAAAAAGGCTAATACATTCAAAATGCCATTGGTGGCATTAATTAAGATAAAAAAAAGAGAGGAATCATGAACAACTGATATGAATGAGAAAGAGACCTTAACTACATTTGCTCCAAACATTAAAAAAAGAAGAGATTATCAATGACTTTATAACAAACATATTTCAATTTTGAATGATTTTAAATGAACTTTCTGGAAAATATAGCTTTGTAAAATGAATTAAAGGAGTCTCGAAATGAATAAATTAAAATCAAGAATTTGAACCAATATCAAAAATATTCCTCCTAAGAAAACTTTAGTCACTGATGCCTTCACCTGAAAAACCCATCAAAGCTTCAAGGAATAAATGATTTCAATCTTAGCAATCTTTTTCCAGAGAAGTGAAAAAGAAATAATACCCTCTCTACCTTTCTTTCTGAGTCTATCATAACCTTGATAGCAAAAACAAAAATGAAAATTACAGACAAACTCCTTCATGAATAGAACATGCAAATACTCTATACAAAGCATTTACAAAACAAACCTGCTATCTAAAAAACGAATGATGTAGAATATGAAGTTGAGAGCAGCTGTGGAGTATAATATTAGTTTAATATTAGAAAATTGATTAATACTTCCAACACTCTAGCAGTGCCAGCTAACTGCCCACCCAAAATTCCCTCCCCTCTCTGCATGTCCCCACCTCATCCAACTCTCATAGCCTGGTGGTTGCTCTCTGCTTCAGGGATCCTCAGGAAAGCTATCCTCGTACAAGAACCTTAACCACTTCTCTCATCAGGCCTTTTGTCCCTGGCGATGTCAGCCACCATAAGACAATCAGGACTCCAAGAACTTTCCTTATCCCTTAGATAATGACTTTTGTGATCATGTTTCCCAACCTTCCCCATGTCTTGAAATTTTTTACTGTGCTTATCATAACACTTGGTCAACCATTAGTAAAATTCCTTCCCTATATAGTAAAACTCTCCTAAGAACATTTTCTTCTAGCTCTAACTGGCACCTGACTGTCCCTTGAGGTTACTGTTTCCATTATAGCTATATTTTCTCCCAGGTCTTCTACCACTGGATCGGGGGTTGGTTAGATGCCCTTGTTTCTTGTTGCCATTTCCAGACTATTCTCCGTTGTTAATCCCTAAAAATAGCTAACTTTTCATCTTATCAGAATGTACCACTCACCTCTCCTCATAGCAGTCATCAACTAACACCTGGGTTAGTTCCTTTCATTCCTGGAAAATCTTAGTCTCTGGATCACTCTTATTCTTTTTTAAAACTTCTCATGTAATAATTGTTGGCTATATCCATATCCATATAGATGATCCTTCCAAAATCTACTCTCAGTTTTTTAACCTCCTTTCTAACATTCTTGTTGTTCTCCCTACCATTGCTGTCCAGTCCCATAGTCATATACTACATCCTTTCATACCAATAACTGAAACCTACTCATTATATTAATTTCATACATTTGATATACAATCACTATCTTCTACCTTTTTAGCTCACTTTCTTGTTACCCCAACTTCAACAGTGTTTCAACCCCTTAGCACTTCCAAGTCATTACAAATTTTACTCTTCACAGTCTCTCTCATGGTTTCATACTCCTCTCAATTTAAATTCCATAGTAGATCATTATATTTTTTTCCATTTCATATATGTACTAGTTTAAACAACAACACTGGTTAAATCCCACATTCCACCAATTCGATGCCTGCACCTCTGAAGACAGATGGGACTAAGGAAAAACACAATACAAAACTTAATGGTCTCACCTCAAGTTCATTTTCATTAACCTCACTTGGGCCCTTCAAGCTGCCAGGCAATCATGCTATATTTTCTTAGCTATCTACTCTCCTAAACGACTGTTCCATAACTTTTCTTCTGTCTTCAAACTTCTAATATTTCTTTCCTTTTCTTCACTATCAGATGATGATCTTGTTTTCTATTTCATGAACAACATAGTAGCAGGCAGAAATGAATTTCCATAAGCACCCACCACTACACTTACTTATATGAGTTTGTTCTCTTCTGGATGAAAGATCCATTGTAGCCAAGACTGATCCTCCACTAATGCACTAGTTCTAATGATCTATCACCAATTCATAGAGATTGCTTCAGTAATATTCTCCTCTGTCCCCTGTAGTTGTGATGTTTTCCTTCTCCACTGGATAATTCACATCAGAATACAAACATTCTGATATTTCTTTCATGATTCACTTAACCTACATGCTATTGCTCCTTTTGTTTCTGCTTCACAGCAAACTTTTTTGAAACGCGAAGTGCAATTCTCTCTGGAATTTGCTCCAATCAGGTTTACCACCATCACTTCATCAAAATTTCTTTTATCAAAGTCATCAATAAACTCCACATTGTGAAATCCAAGTGTCAATTAATTCCCAGTCCTCATCTACCTTTTCCCATCAGCAGCATTTTACACAACTAATTATCCCCTCCTACTCACACATACACACACACACAAACTAAAACAAAACAAACAAACAAAAAGATCTTTACCCACATTCCAACAAATCATACTTTATTTTTTTCTATGATTTCTTAGTCTCATTCTGGTTGCTTTATATCTCCTTAACATCTAAAATGTGTAGTTCCCCAGGGCTTATTCCTTGGACCTCGTTTCTTTTTTATTAACATTCACATCCTTGTTGACCTCACACAATTTCATGGTTTAAAATACTATGTATATGCTGCTGACTCCAAAACTTACATCTACAGCTAGATCTTTCCCTTGATCCTATTATATACTGGACCTTCTATTTGGTATTTCCACTTAGAATTCTAACGGCTAACTCAAACTTACACATGCTTAATCTGACTTTCTGATCTTCTCTGTGCCTCCAAATAGTTCCTTTTACAGTTTCCCCAGATGCATAAGCGGCAGATCCATTCTTCTGCCTAATTAAGGAATCACACACCTTTGCCTTGGGGATGCCATTGTCCCACCTCTTCCTTTTCCACTACACATACAATCCATTGGCTTTACTTATAAAATATATCCAGAATCTGAACATGACTCACCACCTTCGTGGCTACTTCCCTAGGCCAAGTTAGCATTATTTCTCCCCTGGGTTATTGAAATATCCTCCTAACTGATCTTTCTGCTTTGATCCTTGTCCCATGCCAGTTTTTTCTCAATATGTTGGCCAGAGTGGTCAGGTTTACCACCACCACTTCATCAAAATTTCTTTTATCAAAGTCATCAATAAACTCCACATTGTGAAATCCAAGTGTCAATTAATTAATTCCCAGTCCTCATCTACCTTTTCCTATCAGCAGCATGTGATAGGAATGTGCATGTTTATGATTCTCCTCTGATCAACCATCCGCACACAATGGTTGTCCATGTCACTCCAAGTAACAGCCAAATCTTTAGCATGGTCAACAAAGCTCTACATAAACTTTTACCGTTTCTCTTTTACTAAATTTTCTACAGCCCCATGGAACTTTTCCATGTCCTCAGAACATTCTGTTTTCTGCAGATACCTGCTTCTGGGCTTCTGCATTTACTGTTTCCTTGGCCTTGAATACTTTCCCCCAACAGTTCAACATGACTTATATCCTCTACTTGAATGTCATCTTTTCAGTATAGCTGCTTCTTGCCTCCCAATGTGAATCTGCAAATCTCTCTCCCAACGTTCTTTACCCCCTTTTTGTTTTATTTCTTATGCTTGTGATATTTGACAATGTTATAATCTAAATAACATTAATTTTTTATTTTCTCTCCCTGCTTTTAGAATATAAACTCTTTGAAGCAGGAATATTATTCTACTTTCTTCCCTTCTATTTTCAGTGTCTATAGCCAACTTTATTAAAGAGAAGCAGGAAACTGAATTGAAAATATAGATAGGGGCCAGAGGATTTAAAGGCCTTGAATAAAATGTTAAGATTTTAAAATACTGTAGGTATTGGAAAACTATTGAAATACTTCTATTTGAAGACTGATTTGGTAATTGGCTTTTAGAAAGTTTTCTCTTGAAGGAGTAAGAGGACAATTTGGAGTCATGAGAGAGAGAGACCAGCTAAGAATTGAGTACAATTTTGTATGTGAAGACTTAAAAAAATATATAAATAAGGATTTTAAAGAGCAAGCAATTTCACCATATTTATACATACTTCTACCTCTTATAAATCTGTGGCCCCATGTGGGTAATACAGTCAGATGCATTTAAAAACACAGTTTGAGAGCCACAATAATTTATTTTAAAGGAATTTTCTTCTTTACCATACTTTCCAAACAACCTTAAAGAGCTCCAATTCATAGAACAAAATCACTTCTAAAATGTCTGTTTCTCTACCCTCCAATTCCCCTGCATCACGAAGGTACTCTGGAAATCCACACGACAAAATTTTCTCTCTGCCATCAGCATCTCTTTTGCCTTCTCTCTCTCCTCTCAGCTCCTCTCTCTAAGATCTTATGAAAATGCTAATGGTTCTCAGAAAGCAAGATATCCTTCTCTTTAGAGGGAAAAAGAAAAAGCTGAATGGAGGATTATTTCACAATGTTGTTGGAGGGAAAACATTGTGGACACTCTCATATGGATTATTTCTTTCCAGTCACATAATAAATAGAAGTGTCATGACTTCAAGACTGGTTTGACATGGACAGGACAAAAATGAATTACCCAAATATTTCTGGCTGTCATACTCATTCATTCAGTATCCATTGAACGCTTACGAAGCCTGAGGTACTACATACCTGAACAACAATACTTCTGTTCTTCAAGGCAATGAAATTCTATTCTATGACATATTTGAGTAAAAGTCAATTACAATACAGCATGATAAGTGCAATATTAGGGAAGCTACACAGTTCTATGGAAGCAGAGGTGATGTAGGAAGAAAAAATGAATAGATTGTAATTTATTATTTTTGAGATGTCTTGGATATATTCAAAAGTAAATGTCCATTAGCCTGTTGAATACATAGAATTAGAATTTAAGATCTGTACTGGAATAGTATGTTAATGGACAGGAAAAGCCATGATATTGAGTGAGAGAGCTACAAGATAGTGTGCACAGTAAAACGGTAGAAGCATATCATTAAAATCTTAAGAAACAACACTGAGTAAATTGCAGTTAGTGGAAGAAATGGATGCCAGAAGCAAAGAGACAAAAATATTTCTGATCAAGTATTGATATGTTAAGAAATTCAACTGCAAGTTGACAATTTGTCAATTAAGAGAATACTAGTGATCTTATCAAAATAAGTCCAGTGGTATTAATGAGGCAAATAAAATATTAAAGTGAGTTAAGGAGGAAGCAGGTTATGAACAGGCTGAGAATAAAAAGAAAAAAAAAAAATACAAGAAATGAAAGAGTTAAAGGGAATACAAAACGTTTTCTGCCATGAGGAAATACATGCTTATTAGCCAAGCTAGGGCTTTGAAGATAAGTGCTATGAGATTTCAGAGAAAAGAAAAAGTCCCAAGGATTGAAATTATCAGGAGAGGGTTTAAAGAGAGGTGGAAATTGATCTAATCATTGAAGAATGGGAGGATTTGGATTTTGAGGAGGAGAGAGCAAAGAGAGACTTGAAACAGAAGAAGCAACCAAGATGAAGGACCAGGCAGGGAAATGAGGTGACCAATTTTGCCCTTGTAATAAAAGGCAGTTTTTATTTTCTGTGACTTTCTCTATACAATTAAGTTAAATCAACTCCTAACCAGCAGCAATAAAATGGTTGCCATCAACGGAAAATTGCTTTGGTTTAGTTCAATAATCATTCTTTAAAAACCATTGTTATAATTATTATTGATCTGCATCCTTGTTAATTGTCTCAGCAGACTATTCCAGAAGCAGTTATCTGTGAAACATAAAGTGTTCACTTGGTCCTCATACTCCTGCAAGCAAGAAAACCGTGAGACACAGATATGAATGAGTAATCCAGAATGCAGATATTTACTTGCTTATTTATGAGTGAACAATAGAGAGAAGAAAATAATTTATGTCTAGTATATACAATCAAAGTTTAATTTTAAGAAATCACAAAGGGAGGCGGGGCAAGATGGCAGACTGGTGAGCTGTAAGTTTTAGTTACTCCTCCAGGAAAGTAGGTAAAAAGCCAGGAACTGCGTGGACTGGACACCACAGAGCAATCTGACCTTGGGCATACTTCATACAACACTCATGAAAATGTCGAACTGCTGAGATCAGCGAAATCCGTAAGTTTTTGCGGCCAGGGGACCTGCGCCCCTCCCTGCCAGGCTCAGTCCCGTGGGAGGAGGGGCTGCCAGCTCCGGGAAGGAGAAGGGAGAACTGCAGTGGTAGCCCTTCTCAGAAACTCATTCTACTGATTCATACTCCAACCATAGATAGACTGAGACCAGACACCAGAGAATGTGAGAGCTGCCAGCCCAGCAGAGAGGAGACAGGCATAGAAAAAAAAAAATAACGCAAAAAACTCCAAAAAAAAAGCAGAGGATTTTTGGAGTTCTGGTGAACACAGAAAGGGGAAGGGCGGAGCTCAGGCCTTGAGGCCCATATGCAAATCCCGAAGAAAAGCTGATCTCTCTGCCCTGTGGACCTTTCCTTAATGGCCCTGGTTGCTTTGTCTATTAGCATTTCAATAACCCATTAGATCTCTGAGGAAGGAACATTTTTTTTTTTTAATCCTTTTTTCTTTTTCTAAAACAATTACTCTAAGAAGCCCAATACAGAAAGCTTCAAAGAATTGCAATTTGGGCACGTCAAGTCAAGAGCAGAACTAAGAGAGCTCTGAGACAAAAGGCAATAATCCAGTGGCTGAGAAAATTCACTAAACACCACAACTTCCCAAGAAAAGGGGGGTGTCTGCTCACAGCCACCATCCTGGTGGACAGGAAACACTCCTGCCCATCGCCAGCCCCATAGCCCAGAGCTGCCCCAGACAACCCAGTGTGATGGAAGTGCTTCAAATAACAGGCACACACCACAAAACTGGGCGTGGACATTAGCCTTCCCTGCAACCTCAGCTGATTGTCCCAGAGCTGGGAAGGTGGAGCGGTGTGAATTAACAAAGCCCCATTCAGCCATCATTTGAGCAGACTGGGAGCCTCCCTACACAGCCCAGCAGCCCAGAACTGCCCTGGGGGGACGGCACTCACCTGTGACATAGCACAGTCATCCCTCAACAGAGGACCCGGGGTGCACAGCCTGGAAGAGGGGCCCACTTGCAAGTCTCAGGAGCCATACGCCAATACCAAAGACTAGTGGGTCAATGGCAGAGACAAACTGTGGCAGGACTGAACTGAAGGATTAGACTATTGCAGCAGCTTTAAAACTCTAGGATCATCAGGGAGATTTGATTGTTAGGGCCACCCCCCCTCCCCGACTGCCCAGAAACACGCCCCACATACAAGGCAGGCAACACCAACTACACACGCAAGCTTGGTACACCAGTTGAGCCCCACAAGACTCATTCCCCCACTAACCAAAAAGGCTAAGCAGGGGAGAACTGGCTTGTGGAGAACAGCTGGCTCGTGGACGCCACCTACTGGTTAGTTAGAGAAAGTGTACTCCACGAAGCTGTAGATCTGATAAATTAGAGATAAGGACTTCAATAGGTCTACAAACCCTAAAAGAACCCTATCAATTTCAGCAAATGCCACGAGGCCAAAAACAACAGAAAATTATAAAGCATATGAAAAAACCAGACGATATGGATAACCCAAGCCCAAGCACCCAAATCAAAAGACCAGAAGAGACACAGCACCTAGAGCAGCTACTCAAAGAACTAAAGATGAACAATGAGACCATAGTACGGGATATGAAAGAAATCAAGAAGACTCTAGAAGAGCATAAAGAAGACATTGCAAGACTAAATAAAAAAATGGATGATCTTATGGAAATTAAAGAAACGGTTGACCAAATTAAAAAGATTCTGGACACTCATAGTACAAGACTAGAGGAAGTTGAACAACGAATCAGTGACCTGGAAGATGACAGAATGGAAAATGAAAGCATAAAAGAAAGAATGGGGAAAAAAATTGAAAAAATCGAAATGGACCTCAGGGATATGATAGATAATATGAAACGTCCAAATATAAGACTCATTGGTGTCCCAGAAGGGGAAGAAAAGGGTAAAGGTCTAGGAAGAGTATTCAAAGAAATTGTTGGGGAAAACTTCCCAAATCTTCTAACCAACATAAATACACAAATCATAAATGCTCAGCGAACCCCAAATAGAATAAATCCAAATAAACCCACTCCGAGACATATACTGATCACACTGTCAAACACAGAAGAGAAGGAGCAAGTTCTGAAAGCAGCAAGAGAAAAGCAATTCACCACATACAAAGGAAACAGCATAAGACTAAGTAGTGACTACTCAGCAGCCACCATGGAGGCGAGAAGGCAGTGGCACGATATATTTAAAATTCTGAGTGAGAAAAATTTCCAGCCAAGAATACTTTATCCAGCAAAGCTCTCCTTCAAATTCGAGGGAGAGCTTAAATTTTTCACAGACAAACAAATGCTGAGAGAATTTGCTAACAAGAGACATGCCCTACTGGAGATACTAAAGGGGGCCCTACAGACAGAGAAACAAAGACAGGACAGAGAGACTTGGAGAAAGGTTCAGTACTAAAGAGATTCAGTATGGGTACAATAAAGGATATTAATAGAGAGAGGGGAAAAATATGGCAAACATAAACCAAAGGATAAGATGGCCGATTCAAGAAATGCCTTCACGGTTTTAACATTGAATGTAAATGGATTAAACTCCCCAATTAAAAGATATAGATTCGCAGAATGGATCAAAAAAAATGAACCATCAATATGTTGCATACAAGAGACTCATCTTAGACACAGGGACACAAAGAAACTGAAAGTGAAAGGATGGAAAAAAATATTTCATGCAAGCTACAGCCAAAAGAAAGCAGGTGTAGCAATATTAATCTCAGATAAAATAGACTTCAAATGCAGGGATGTTTTGAGAGACAAAGAAGGCCACTACATACTAATAAAAGGGGCAATTCAGCAAGAAGAAATAACAATCGTAAATGTCTATGCACCCAATCAAGGTGCCACAAAATACATGAGAGAAACACTGGCAAAACTAAAGGAAGCAATTGATGTTTCCACAATAATTGTGGGAGACTTCAACACATCACTCTCTCCTATAGATAGATCAACCAGACAGAAGACCAATAAGGAAATTGAAAACCTAAACAATCTGATAAATGAATTAGATTTAACAGACATATACAGGACATTACATCCCAAATCACCAGGTTACACATACTTTTCTAGTGCTCATGGAACTTTCTCCAGAATAGATCATATGCTGGGACATAAAACAAGCCTCAATAAATTTAAAAAGATTGAAATTATTCAAAGCACATTCTCTGACCACAATGGAATACAATTAGAAGTCAATAACCATCAGAGACTTAGAAAATTCACAAATACCTGGAGGTTAAACAACACACTCCTAAACAATCAGTGGGTTAAAGAAGAAATGGCAAGAGAAATTGCTAAATATATAGAGATGAATGAAATTGAGAACACAACATACCAAAACCTATGGGATGCAGCAAAAGCAGTGCTAAGGGGGAAATTTATAGCACTAAACGCATATATTAAAAAGGAAGAAAGAGCCAAAATCAAAGAACTAATGGATCAACTGAAGAAGCTAGAAAATGAACAGCAAACCAATCCTAAACCAAGTAGAAGAAAAGAAATAACAAGGATTAAAGCAGAAATAAATGACATAGAGAACAAAAAAACAATAGAGAGGATAAATATCACCAAAAGTTGGTTCTTTGAGAAGATCAAGAAGATTGACAAGCCCCTAGCTAGACTGACAAAATCAAAAAGAGAGAAGACCCATATAAACAAAATAATGAATGAAAAAGGTGACATAACTGCAGATCCTGAAGAAATTAAAAAAATTATAAGAGGATACTATGAACAACTGTATGGCAAAAAACTGGAGAATGTAGAGGAAATGGACAATTTCCTGGAAACATATGAACAACCTAGACTGACCAGAGAAGAAATAGAAGACCTCAACCAACCCATCACAAACAAAGAGATCCAATCAGTCATCAAAAATCTTCCCACAAATAAATGCCCAGGGCCAGATGGCTTCACAGGGGAATTCTACCAAACTTTCCAGAAAGAACTGACACCAATCTTACTCAAACTCTTTCAAACATTGAAGAAAATGGAGCACTATCTAACTCATTTTATGAAGCTAACATCAATCTAATACCAAAACCAGGCAAAGATGCTACAAAAAAGGAAAACTACCGGCCAATCTCCCTAATGAATATAGATGCAAAAATCAACAAAATACTTGCAAATCAAATCCAAAGACACATTAAAAAAATCATACACCATGACCAAGTGGGGTTCATTCCGGGCATGCAAGGATGGTTCAACATAAGAAAAACAATCAATGTATTACAACACATTAACAAGTCCAAAGGGAAAAATCAATTGATCATCTCAATAGATGCTGAAAAAGCATTTGACAAAATCCAACATCCCTTTTTGATAAAAACACTTCAAAAGGTAGGAATTGAAGGAAACTTCCTCAACATGATAAAGAGTATACATGAAAAACCCACAGCAAGCATAGTACTCAATGGTGAGAGACTGAAAGCCTTCCCTCTAAGATCAGGAACAAGACAAGGATGCCCGCTGTCACCACTGTTATTCAACATTGTGCTGGAAGTGCTAGCCAGGGCAATCCGGCAAGACAAAGAAATAAAAGGCATCCAAATTGGAAAAGAAGAAGTAAAACTGTCATTGTTTGCAGATGATATGATCTTATATCTAGAAAACCCTGAGTAATCAACGATACACCTACTAGAGCTAATAAACAAATTTAGCAAAGTAGCGGGATACAAGATTAATGCACATAAGTCAGTAATGTTTCTATATGCTAGAAATGAACAAACTGAAGAGACACTCAAGTAAAAGATACCATTTTCAATAGCAACTAAAAAAAATCAAGTACCTAGGAATAAACTTAACCAAAGATGTAAAAGACCTATACAAAGAAAACTACATAACTCTACTAAAAGAAATAGAAGTGGACCTTAAAAGATGGAAAAATATTCCATGTTCATGGATAGGAAGGCTAAATGTCATTAAGATGTCAATTCTACCCAAACTCATCTACAGATTCAATGCAATCCCAATCAAAATTCCAACAACCTACTTTGCAGACTTGGAAAAGCTAGTTATCAAATTTATTTGGAAAGGGAAGATGCCTCGAATTGCTAAAGACACTCTAAAAAAGAAAAACGAAGTGGGAGGACTTACACTGCCTGACTTTGAAGCTTATTATAAAGCCACAGTTGCCAAAACAGCATGGTACTGGCACAAAGATAGACATATAGATCAATGGTATCGAATTGAGAATTCAGAGATAGACCCTCAGATCTATGGCCGACTGATCTTTGATAAGGCCCCCAAAGTCACTGAACTGAGCCATAATGGTCTTTTCAACAAATGGGGCTGGGAGAGTTGGATATCCATATCCAAAAGAATGAAAGAGGACCACTACCTCACCCCCTACACAAAAATTAACTCAAAATGGACCAAAGATCTCAATATAAAAGAAAGTACCATAAAACTCCTAGAAGATAATGTAGGAAAACATCTTCAAGACCTTGTATTAGGCGGCCGCTTCCTAGACTTTACACCCAAAGCACAAGCAACAAAAGAGAAAATAGATAAATGGGAACTCCTCAAGCTTAGAAGTTTCTGCACCTCAAAGGAATTTCTCAAAAAGGTAAAGAGGCAGCCAACTCAATGGGAAAAAATTTTTGGAAACCATGTATCTGACAAAAGACTGATATCTTGCATATACAAAGAAATCCTACAACTCAATGACAATAGTACAGACAGCCCAATTATAAAATGGGCAAAAGATATGAAAAGACAGTTCTCTGAAGAGGAAATACAAATGGCCAAGAAACACATGAAAAAATGTTCAGCTTCACTAGCTATTAGAGAGATGCAAATTAAGACCACAATGAGATACCATCTAACACCGGTTAGAATGGCTGCCATTAAACAAACAGGAAACTACAAATGCTGGAGGAGATGTGGAGAAATTGGAACTCTTATTCATTGTTGGTGGGACTGTATAATGGTTCAGCCACTCTGGAAGTCAGTCTGGCAGTTCCTTAGAAAACTAGATATAGAGCTACCATTCGATCCAGCGATTGCACTTCTCGGTATATACCCGGAAGATCGGAAAGCAGTGACACGAACAGATATCTGCACGCCAATGTTCATAGCAGCATTATTCACAATTGCCAAGAGATGGAAACAACCCAAATGTCCTTCAACAGATGAGTGGATAAATAAAATGTGGTATATACACACGATGGAATACTACGCGGCAGTAAGAAGGAACGATCTCGTGAAACATATGACAACATGGATGAACCTTGAAGACATAATGCTGAGCGAAATAAGCCAGGCACAAAAAGAGAAATATTATATGCTACCACTAATGTGAACTTTGAAAAATGTAAAACAAATGGTTTATAATGTAGAATGTAGGGGAACTAGCAGTAGAGAGCAATTAAGGAAGGGGGAACAATAATCCAAGAAGAACAGATAAGCTATTTAACGTTCTGGGGATGCCCAGTAATGACTATGGTCTGTTAATTTCTGATGGATATAGTAGGAACAAGTTCACAGAAATGTTGCTATATTATGTAACTTTCTTGGGGTAAAGTAGGAACATGTGGGAAGTTAAGCAGTTATCTTAGGTTAGTTGTCTTTTTCTTACCCCCTTGTTATGGTCTCTTTGAAATGTTCTTTTATTGTATGTTTGTTTTCTTTTTAACTTTTTTTTTCATACAGTTGATTTAAAAAAGAAGGGAAAGTTAAAAAAAAAAAAAAAAAAGAAAAACAAGGAAAAAAAAAAAAGATGTAGTGCCCCCTTGAGGAGCCTGTGGAGAATGCAGGGGTTTTTGTCTACCCCTCCTCCATGGTTGCTAACATCACCACAGACATAGGGGACTGGTGGTTTGATGGGTTGAGCCCTCTATCATAAGTTTTACCCTTGGGAAGATGGTTGCTGCAAAGGAGAGGCTAGGCTTCCCTATATTTGTGCCTAAGAGTCTCCTCCTGAATGCCTCTTTGTTGCTCAGATGTGGCCCTCTCTCTCTGGCTAAGCCAACTTGAAAGGTGAAATCACTGCCCTCCCCCCTACGTGGGATCAGACACCCAGGGGAGTGAATCTCCCTGGCAACGTGGAATATGATTCCCTGGGAGGAATGTAGACCCGGCATCGTGGGACAGAGAACATCTTCTTGACCAAAAGGGGGATGTGAAAGGAAATGAAATAAGCTTCAGTGGCAGAGAGATTCCAAAATGAGCCGAGAGATCACTCTGGTGGGCACTCTTACGCACACTTTAGACAACCCTTTTTAGGTTCTAAAGAATTGGGGTAGCTGGTGGTGGATACCTGAAACTATCAAACTACAACCCAGAACCCATGAATCTCGAAGACAGTTGTATAAAAATGTAGCTTATGAGGGATGACAATGGGATTGGGAAAGCCATAAGGACCAAACTCCACTTTGTCTAGTTTATGGATGGATGTGTAGAAAAGTAGGGGAAGGAAACAAACAGACAAAGGTACCCAGTGTTCTTTTTTACTTCAATTGCTCTTTTTCACTCTAATTATTATTCTTGTTATTTTTGTGTGTGTGCTAATGAAGGTGTCAGGGATTGATTTAGGTGATGAATGTACAACTATGTAATGGTACTGTAAACAATCGAAAGTACGATTTGTTTTGTATGACTGCGTGGTATGTGAATATATCTCAATAAAATGATGATTAAAAAAAAAGAAATCACAAAGGAGAATTTATAAAATATGAATTATAAATTAATCAAAATTTCTGCTAATAGATTTTTTTAGTTATGTGAGTTTAATGTGTTCCTAAAAATATTATTATATTTACAAGTTACATTAATATCCAGAGCCTTTTAGAATTTATACTTTTAACTTTTTAATTATTCTTTTCCTAACTTTAGATGAGCTATCACTTAAATAATATAAATGGAATTCTCCTGCATCTGAAGCAACAAAAGGTTATCATCTCTTAAAATTCATTTCAACAATCACTTCTTTGCTACTTACTTTCTTACCTAGAGATACCTAAAGTTGTCAATACAGAAATGCCCAGGGAAAAATGTAGATTGTTCTTAGTAGTATAACTGAAGTCTGTTATCTAGTTTATAGGGAATTTTAGTGAGGTATTTTTCTTTTCATTATATTATTTCACTATCAGGAAATTTTCTGTGTAACATATGCTGCTCTTTTTGAGCTGCTTATAATGGGTTTTTCAAAAGGGCACAATCTACATTGTGCAAAACTGCTATACATTCCACTAATCAAAATTATTATTCAAAGAGCTCAATGATTTAATTAACAGAGAATTTAATGCCCAGAGAAGTGAAGCAAATTGTTCAATGTCACACAGCTATGGATCCACAATTTATGTTATATCTCCTCCCTTGCCTGCTTTTCTGCATTGTCACCCTAAATATCAACAAGTAGAATTTTATTGGCATGCTTAAGACTTATAAAGAACCTTATTGAAACAGAAAATATTGAGATTACCTGTTGATTATTGTGTCCTAACTATAGATTTTATATGTCCTGTAGGTACTACTTCTATATTTCCACCTTTTACTTTTTTTTTCTCTTTCAGAGAATTCTTTGTTATGCACAAAACAAAAACTGTTTGGTTAATTCTTTACCAAAGAGAAACAAGTTCCATTTAATTTCACGGTAATTTATGCCTGCTAGTTTTCATCTAATTGCTTCATATTTTATGTTATTTTAACTTTAGATACTGTGATGGATGAATGGCATGAACCAGAAAGATCATGTATGATCACCTGTAAACGTATGCCATATATAGTTTCATTCTCCCACCCAAAATTAATCCAGGCTATACAATTCTCTAAAGCTTGGAAAAGCATGACAAAAACTCATGGGAAGAGATCTGGAGTGAATTCAAGCATTCTGCAACTTGTCAAAGGGAACATTTCTTGAGATGTTCCTATTTTAATACTTGATGATTGAAATCTAGAATTATTACAAAAGTTACTTATGAATGCTTTAAAAGGATACCAGACACTATACCAAAATAATTTGCTTTAGCAAGCCTATTTGGTAGAAAATACTGGCAGATTATGAAATGTGTAACATTTTGTTGATCTTCAAAATATCTTTGGGAGCATAAAATAGGAGGAATGAAAATAGTCTTGTTTTACATCTGGAAACCATGAGAATAATTTTAAATATACCAACACATTTGTGGCGAAACTTAGAATATAATTTGTTTCTTTTTTTCTCAGTCTGGGTCAACATAGTAACTTACAACAGCTCAGTATATTGTCCAGAAGGCTTGTATGGAAGAAATTTCTGCCTTGTGTGGAAGACAGACGGCTGCCACCAAGGTCTCACGTTTCTTGATGTGTGACTGTAAGGAGTGTGGATTAACACTAAAGCTCTGCTCTAACACTTGCTTAGAAGACAGGTCAACAAAATTCATGTAAACAACCATTGGGTAAAATTACGTAACGACAATAAGTCTATTAGACTTGTAAAAGAAAACCATTCATATTACTCTTATTCTTTATTCCCAAATAGATTTTGATGATCAATAAAGTATTTCATATTTCATAATCAACAAGTATTTTCTACTAAATAGATTTACTAAGTAATTTTTGGCACAGTACCTTGCATACTTTTAAAGAATTCATAGGTAAATTTTAATAATAATTACAATCAATATAGTGATGCAAAGACACCAACCAAAACTATTTTTGGTTTCTCACTAGAAAAAATTGCAAACTAAGAACCATTTGTATTTGTTTTGTTATATTCAGTTCCAGTTTCTGAAACTGTGTCTTCTTGATTTCTTCCAATGCCATGTTTCTCCTTACTCCTGCATGCCAGAAAATCAAGATCAACTACTTGGGCACCTTTTTCTCAGAGTTTTTGCCTCTGGTTTATGTTTGTTTTCTTTAAGACTTTTAAGTGTGTGTTAATTTTCAAAACTGTGATAAGGCCGATTCAAATGTCGATCAATGAAGTTTGATCTTTTAAATTAGGTTCAAGGTTATTAATATTCAAATATGAGACCACAAATACAGTAAAGACAGTGCAAAGAAGATGATTTAGATCATTACCTCTGTGCCGGTTTGAATGTATTGTGTCCCCCAAATGCCATTATCTTTGATGTAGTCTTGTGGGACAGACTTTTGGTGCTGATTAGATTTGCTTGGAATGTGCCCCACCCAGCTGTGGGTGGTGACTCTGGTGGGATAGTCCCATGGAGGCGCAGCCCTGCCCATTCAGGGTGGGCCTTGATCAGGGGAGCCATATAAACGTGCTGACTCAGAGAGATTGAACGCAGTGCAGCTGTGAGTGATGTTATTTGAAGAGGAGCAAGCTTGCTAGAGAGGAATGTCCTGGGAGAAGCCATTTTGAAACCAGAACTTTGGAGCAGACGCCAGCCATGTGCCTTCCCAGCTAACAGAGGTTTTCCGGACGCTATTTGCCATCCTCCAGTGAAGGTACCCGATTACTGATGTGTTACTTTGGATACTTTATGGCCTTAAGACTGTAACTGTATAGCCAAATAAACCCCCTTTTTATAAAAGCCAATCCATCTCTGGTGTTTTGCATTCCGCAGCATTAGCAAACTAGAACAGATTTTGGTACCAAAGAAGTGGGGTGCTTTTGCTGCTGAGTTTGCAAATACCAAACATGTTGGAACAGCTTTTTAAACGGATAAGGGGAAGATTCTGGAAGAATTGGGACAAGCTTGATAGAAAAGGCCAAAACTGCTTTAAAGAGACTGTCTATGGAAATATGGACTCTAAAGATACTTCTGATGAGGACTTGAGCAGAAATGTTGAATGTGTTGTTGCAAACTGGAAGAAAGGCGATCCTTGTTTTAAAGTGGCAGAGAATTTGGCAAAATTGAGTCCTGGTGTTAGATGGAAGGAAGAATTTAAAAGTGACAACCTGGAATACTTAGCTGAGGAGATCTCCAGACTATGTGTGGAGGATATACCCTGGCTTCTCCTTGCAGCTTATAGTAAAATGCGAGCAGAGAGAGATAAACTTAGAACTGAACTCTTGGGTTCAAAGAAACCAGAAGCTGATGGTTTGGGAAACTATGAGCTTCCAGGGGTTGGATTCCCAGAAGCTACAGCCCAACGTGAGGATGTAACCAAACATGGAACCCAGACACCATTTCAGTACAAGCCAAGATTGGAGATGGAATTATCCAGAAAGGATTTGTGGAAACTCCTATTGTCTGATGGCTTTGACCCCTGTGTGCTTCATGCAAAGCCAACAGAATTTTTGCAAGATCTTTACAGACAGAGCCGCTGCCAGTCAGGACTGGAGGAGAAAGACAAGGAACAAATTGAAGGAAAAATTTCTTCAAAGACAGAGCCATGAAGGTTGAGGTCTGGAGTCAAGAGGCCTTGGGCTGTGAGAGTGGAGCAGCCCACACGCATGGAAAGGGTGAGTTTGCCCCGGAGGTCGAGGGTGGGCATTCCACCTCAATGCTCTGGAAGAGTTTTGCCACCCAAGGTCCCAAAGAGGGTGGAACACGTTCCCAGGGAATTGGGGAGAGCCTGGCTGCCACCACACTGTGCTGAAGGGGTTGAGCGTGTGCCCCGGAGATGGAAGGGAATCCGGGAGCTGCCCCGATGTTTTAGGAGGGTGGGGCCAAGAAGGGGGTCTCCCCAATGTGTGAGTATGTTGGAGCACTCACCTAAGCATTTGGAGAGGAAAGGGCTGCCGAAAAGGCCCTTAGGAAGGGTTAGACTCCCGCTCTCTCAAGCCCCAAGGATGCAACGTCTTTCCGTAAATGACTCTCAGAATTTGAAATCTAATGGAGTTTGTCCTGCAGGTTTTAGGAACTGTTTTGGTCCTGTTAACCCTGTTTTTCTTACTCTTTCTCCTTATGGCAATGGGAATGTTTATCCTATGAATGTCCCTCCTTTGTATATTGGAAGCATATAACTTGTTCTAAGTCCACCGATCCAAAGCTAAAGGAAAAGTATGCCTTAGGACTGACCACGCCTATATTTGATTTTGATGGGATTTTGTACTTAACTTTTGTTACTGAAATGATTCAAGTTTTTGTGATACTGTGATGAAATGAATGTATTTTGTATTTGGAAAGATAATGTCATTTTGGGGTCCAGGGGGTGGAATGTGCCGGTTTGAATGTATTGTGTCCCCCAAATGCCATTATCTTTGATGTAGTCTTGTGGGACAGACTTTTGATGCTGATTAGATTTGCTTGGAATGTGCCCCACCCAGCTGTGGGTGGTGACTCTGGTGGGATAGTCCCATGGAGGCGCAGCCCTGCCCATTCAGGGTGGGCCTTGATCAGGGGAGCCATATAAACGTGCTGACTCAGAGAGACTGAACGCAGTGCAGCTGTGAGTGATGTTATTTGAAGAGGAGCAAGCTTGCTAGAGAGGAATGTCCTGGGAGAAGCCATTTTGAAACCAGAACTTTGGAGCAGATGCCAGCCATGTGCCTTCCCAGCTAACAGAGGTTTTCCGGACGCTATTTGCCATCCTCCAGTGAAGGTACCCAATTACTGATGTGTTACTTTGGATACTTTATGGCCTTAAGACTGTAACTGAATAGCCAAATAAACCCCCTTTTTATAAAAGCCAATCCATCTCTGGTGTTTTGCATTCCGCAGCATTAGCAAACTAGGACAACCTCCAAGTGAAGGACATTGGAAATAGTCAATGCTCATCACTCAGGGGTTACTCCAAATCGGTACAAAATGTTACATTGCAGGCCAAGGTCAGGGTACTGCAGCATGTAATTAAAACTTAATTCCATTAATTTTATACCTCTTACGTCCTCAACTTTGATAGTAACTTTACATTTATTGTCCCATGTAGTTTCCCCAGCAATCCTATGAAGAATGTGTATTACTCTTGCTTGCCATTCATGAATCTGAGGCTCATCAGGGTAATTAACTCATTCAAGCTTATGTCAAAAGTAAGGGCAAAGCCAGAATTTGAATCCAGATTTGGTGGAAACCAGCATTACTCACCAGTTTTCCACTATGCCATGATATCATTTCATCTTTAAACCAAATCATGTTTGCTTTTAGAGGGCTTATACTTCACAATTAATCCAAACATTTTCAAAATTCATTTAGAAGTTAATAGAAGCCAGAGTAAGTTTCTTATTCATGCAACTAATCTTTAAATATTTTCTTTCTCGGTCTGGCTCAAAATACATTGGCAAAACCAATAGATTTGATTTTTAAAATCAATTTTTCACTTGCTCAAGAAATTTATCTGTTCATTTTTTCAGAGATGGCACGTTTCGTAAAATTATCCTTTTTCGCAAATTTGCTTTTATCTTCAAGGGCACATCCTGATCAATATATTCCTGCTACATTGTTTTGCCCAATTCTTGTTTCCTTGAATTTTGTTAAGCAGTCTTCTAAGCAGCTGCTACAGCAGCATTTTCAGTGGACAATACATTCATTCTAAAGCTCTTATCTCTACTCCTTACAGTCATACATTGAGAAACATGAGATCTTGATGGCGGTCATCAGTCTCCTATTCAAGGCAGAAATCTCTTCCAAAGAAGCCTTCTGGACAGATAACTCTCCAACCAGAGATAGTTGCTTCAATTGACTGGAATCCTACTGATTTTTAGAAGGTATATATATTTTTTCCTTATATCACATAGAAGCAACCTCCCAATATCTTTCATTTTGCAGTCTGTTCATGTCATATGGTATAAAGCTAATTTCTTTTTCATTTAAACAAAAAACTTCCAACATGTAAATGTCACTATACTGTGTTTCTGTAGTCCTCTTTCTTTTAAAAGTCGTTTCTTTCTTCAACCATGGCTCATATGACATTGTTCCTGGGTGTCTCGTTACATTTTACTTTAATGAAATTCTTGCTGACTGCCTATGGGTCAAGCCCTCTCTAAGCATTCCTGCCCTCCAAATGTTTTTGGATAAATGGGATATGATACACGTACAAAATTACACCATAAAGTAGTACGGCTGTGAGTGAACAGTGTGAGGGTAGAGCACGGACACCTGATCCATTCTGGGGGAAGGAGGAAGTCAGAGGAGGCAGCTGTTAATATGAGGCATTGAGCACTGAGATTGGTGAACAATCCAAATATGTCAGACCTGTGCTAATTAAGATCATGGATACTTTGAAGTTGACACTATGATTCTATTGCTAACACTCTAAGTTTGCATTATCATCAACTTATATTTTTGGTTCTGGTTGAGCTTGAAGTACTTTTCTACTTGGCCAAATAAAATAAAACATTAAGAGATTAAAGACCTACATGTATCCCTCTGTGATTTCCTCATGTTTTTTAAGTCCAGTGTTCCAACCATCTGAATGATGTTTTGAAATATTGGTTTTTATACCCACTGATTCGTTAGAATTATTAAATGAGATGGGGCAACCAGGTGTTCTGCCACTTATGTTTCAGTAATAACATTGACTTTCAGGACACAGGGAAAAATACAATAATTTGTGGTAATTTAGTCACACGCTACTTTAAAAATATCTTAAAACTGTAAAAAGTAGAAATAAAGATGATAATAACATTTTCTAAAACTGATTAGTCTTTCTACTTTCCAGAAAAGTAACACTAAACAGCATGCTGTATCTTAAATACTACAAAACAAGTTCAATGATATCAAAATAATCAAATAGCAGGGTCGAAATGCATCTTGTCAGCTTATATATTACAAGGAATTGCTACTCCTAGTTACATTTTTCTATTAGATGAAGTAATGCTGTTGCCCAGTTTGACATGTAACTTTTAAATGGATTTTCTAAAGGTGATCTATCAGAAAGGCATTTGCTAATCACCCCATAAGCTTTCACTTACACCCATTAACCCATTACCTTGATTTATTTATTGTTATAGAACTTTAAGCCACCTGTCTTAGGACTTTTCTTTCTTTACTGTCTGTTTTCTCCCATCAGCATATGTACCTCCTGAGCATAGGTTTATTCACTCTAGTACTTTGATAGTTTGTGCCACATATTAAAAATGATAAATAATATTTATTATCATTATCATTATGAACATTATTGAGGAAAAATTAAAAGCTATCCTCTGTGTTTAACATGAAAATATGCCCAGAGAAATAGAGTAACTTAAGTAGTAAATTGATCTCAATTTCAAATGACCAATTTAAGCACTATTTTTGTGATTAATAAGAAAATACCCTAATCCAAGGAAAGAAGCTTCTCAGATTAAAGTATCAGGAGCCATAACACTTTAAATGAATTAATAAATGTAATCTCTAAATGATCGCCTTTGTTTTATTTTACTTATTTTAGTATATGAAATCTCAATTGGATTGACATAAGTATTAGGGAAAGATTGGGTTTAGAAACAAATGAAATTTAAATTCTGATTCTAATTAGTCACTTGCACTTTAGAATAATGAAAAGAATTAGGACTTCCATATGCTTTCTCAGGAGCATATGCATCTCTGCATCTGTTTCCTTTCCTTGTATTAATCTTTAGTGTCGCAATATTTATTTCTAAGGTTTAAATGATTTTCATGTAGGTGTGAAAGACTATTTAGTACATCAAGCAGAATGCTTTTGAGATAACAGATAAAATATGACAAATTCTGTGGATCAGCAGTTTAGAATTGAGTTTCTGATTCGGGAATGGACTTAAGCCAAAGCATGTTAATGTGCAAAATAGTCTTCCCATCTCTTTTTTTCTCCCACTAACATGGCAGTCAGCCTTTGGGCTGCATAGGAATGTTACTAAGTTTAAATTACTAAATATAAAAATGATTTATGGGGGTTTAAATCACTATATAAGGTTTCTTTACATTTATTATTATTATTATTAATATTAATATTATCACTTTTACTGTCAAGCATTTGCTGCATGGAAGACATATCAATGAAAATGAAAGCTGAAGTATATGGAAAGACTCCACTTAAAGAATTCAGTAAATTAAATGGAAAGTCATAGGTGGGAGAGCAGTCAATATTTTAAAGCTGATGTTACTACTCTCTGACATGAATTTCCCATGCTATCTTCCCTTTATTTTATTGTTTAGCGTATTTTATCCCCTCCTTCCAGGCATTTTATCTAAACACACCCCCTTCTGTGTTCAAATTTGGTGACTAGATTAATAATTGCTGCCATCCTAAGCATGAGTGGTTTACCCCTAAGGTGTGCAAGTGAATATTAAAGCTGAAGTGACAATAGTGAAAATAGAAAAGGGGAAGGAGGAAGGGAGGGAAAAAGGAAGGAAGGAAGAGAAGGAGGGAAGTAGGAGAGTGAGGAAGGGAAAAAAGGAAAGAGAAGGGAATAGGAAAGGAAGGGAAAGGAGAAAGAAAAGTGAATAAAGAAAGAGAAAGAAAGGAGGGAGTACAGAGAGAATAAGGAAACTTCTCTACGTTTACTTGTTTCTTGATCATAACTGAACCTGACCAGCTGACTTTAAACTTCAGATTATGGCTGAAAATAAATTGCATTAAAGACTTTTAATGAGAAAATTATATGTTTTAAATAAAGCAAACACAAATTCAACTGATGGTGATGGTGGAATGGCCAAAATGGGGAAATTCTTATTTGGGGAAGAAAAGTATGTGTGTATGTGTGTGTATGTGTGCGTTAACTTGCTAAAACCTGCTCACTTTAATAACACTTCAAATACTTTTAAAATTAAAATCTATAACGGGTAAAAATTTGGTCTGGTACAGAAGTGTCAATTTTGCATCTTTATATAATCATCACTTTTGTTTTCTCAAATACCCTGGGTACAAAATCAAATCATGTTCTCAAAATTTAATCACAGTCTATTTTAACTTTTTATTTTTTGCTTCAGATATTTCCTGAATTTCAAGTAATTAATCACGATCATTCACTTAGTTTTAATTAAGTGTCTTAAATTTATCTTTCCTGAAAAAAATTTCTTAGGTAGTTTGCATATGCAAATTACCTCAATAAGTCGCTTGAAAACCATTACTTCTTTAGTTTGTCAAAAGCAAGCTATTTCATTTTAACCCATGCTATGCCCTGAATTATCTGGGTATTCATGCATAGAGACAAATTATTTGGGAGGCAAATGAAATAAATGCATTAGTTTTTATTGGCAGACATTTTTACCAGTAGGAATAGAGAGTAGGTTGTTATTCACATGTTTTACAATCTATTTATCTTGAAATGCCTGAAACCATATATGAGTTTGGAATATATTATCAAACTATTTTGTTTTGGGGGAGAATCTACTATCAATTCAATATTATTTCTAAAATAAATTTCAGATTTGTCAACTCTTGAATGTGATAGCATTCCTTAGAAAACTGAGATAAAGAAAGCTTGGAACTAGGACTGTGAGTAAAAGTTCTGCATTGCAATTGACACCTTCAACTTCTGTAGCTTGCTAAACAGAACTAAAAAAAGAGTGCATTTAACACGCTGTCTAACAGCATTGCTGAAAGTTTCCTGAAGTGTTAAAGAAAAGGAAGGCTAAGTTGTTCCATGATGGCTGAAGGCAGTGTCACTGTGTCTGACACCTGAACAATTTCTCTCACTCCATAAACTTAAAATAAATCAACAAACAACATTGTTTTCCCCCTCCCCCAGTTCTTTGAAGTACATAATGGATGAGCATTTACCTTCCCTTTTGTTGTCTAGCTTCACAAAATATATACTACAATAGCATTTAGTATGTCTTCTTCTACTGTGAAATTTACTAGGCCAGTTACTTTAATAAAACCTCCACTTTTCTTACTTTTGGCCTGTATCCATATGTGGCTTTCTGATCTTTCTGCCGTCTCCAAGAGGAGTTAAACAATGCATCTCTCCTTTATCTTTTTCTGCTCCTCACTATATACTGACTTTTACAGGTGCTTCTCTCTTTACATTTTTTTCATTAGAGTGATATTTAATAAAGAAGAAAACTTGGTTACTTAAAATTTTACTCTATACAGAATATAACATTGTTCTTAAATGTTCCACAGTTTGTGCTGGAGAAAAAAGTAACACTTCAGGTTAGACTTTAAACATAATGCATTATCAATGAATTTCAGTCCAGATGAATTAGCCTTCTGGGTGCACAGCTTCTCAGTCTTGGCTTCCAGCCAAAGCTGATATTCTAGCTTTATTTTGTAAGTTTCCCCAGCTGCTTTCCAAATCTGGGGAGGCAGCACCAGCCAGAATCTTCCAGTTTGAGCACAGTATACTGAAAGCTTCTCTGTTCTCCCTGAGTAGCTGCTATTAAATGAAGCACCGAAAATCTGATCTTTGGATTTTATTCTCAATGGCACCTTTCCCACTCAAACATAATGTGCAAAGAGAGCATATAAACATTAGACCTATTGGGGACAAATATTTTACTGGGTAGAAGCATTTACTTAGCATCTTTTAGATGCAATGTTAGTATTGAGATTGATTTTAGAAATTAAAAAAAACTAAAGTTATTTTAAATCCAATTACAGAATGCCTTTTTGGAAGGAAAGCAACAATAGGCCTAAGAGTTTTAATACTCAGATAAAAATTAAAAGATATTCCTTTTACAGAGGTGACTATATATGTATGTATGCATATTTATCCTTTAGTATCAGATACATAAATTTCAAATTATGATTTTATATACTTGTTAGGTATATATAAAATCCTCTATTTACTTCCTCTTGGTATTTAGGGAAAAGCTTTTAAAGGGCACATTTCTTAGATAATAACTTTAGCTGGCAGAAACAAATTAATTTATATACCTTTGTAATTTTATTAAAAGGAAAATAGATGTTAACATTCTCATGTTAAATGCTAACATTTTCACTTTTCTTTTATTTTGAATGATACCTCAGTTTCTAAATTACATCTATATTTTCCTGTTATGGTCGATTCTCATGTTATAGCTAAAAAAGTAGCACATATTGCAATTTTTTTCAGAAGGTTTTTTAAGCATCAAATTAGTGGGGATAAATTTCCATTAAGAAGGAATAGAAAAAGACTATTCTGTTTAGTATTCAACTGCAAAAATCTTCCCCATTACCTTATTATCAGACTCCTATCAATGTAAGGGCTTGCTAGTAATGATCATTGTAAATATTCATAGGATTCATTATTTAAAAATGTCAGAAATTATAGCAGGTGTTAAATTCCCATTATATATTGAGAAAAATTTAAGTGGCAAGTATAATTTGCTTATCAATCACTTCTTGTTTTATCATTTCCAGTTGTAGACTTAGGTGCTCTAGTTAGACAACTCCATTCTCTATATTCCCTTGCCTCATGACATAATGACCAATGTGGCACCTACCTGACATCTGGAAATAGCCAATTTGGGATAATCCTAATAGAAGAAATTAAAAGTATTCTTTTTATAATTATAAATAACTGTCAAATTTCTGTAGAAAAAATAATCTAGTTTTTAGAAACTTTAACCAATTACAGTAACTTTTGTCTTCACTGATGTCCTTTTGTGGTAAGAAACTCACAGGGTTTTAACCATGAAATTGGTAAAAATGGGGGGAACTAAACATTCTAAGAGTTAATGAAACACATCAATATATTTGGATGCAATTTACTTTAAAATCTTTATGATCTTTGGGTTGGTGAAAAAAATTCTGGTAAAAAGTACTGTGAATGCAAGCAAAAGTGGATTTGAAAATGACATGATAATATACAAGCCATTAAACTTTTTGAGTTATAGTAGAACTCACAGTTTAACAAATACAATGAACAAAATACATCATCACTTGAAAATACTTTGATACCAACTCTGAAACATGTACTGTTTTGTTAATCACAAAAATTACAAGGAAAACACAAGTTTAAAAGTCTTTTATATTCAGTTTTCTCTAACAGAGATATTGGAAATGATCATTAAAAACATATTTAAATAATATCTCTAGTTTGCTAACTTATTCTATGCAAGAGGAATCTGGAGCCTTCCTTTACAGGTAAACCATAAAGCTGCTTTTGCTCACCTGGGATTTCTTTACCTACGGCTTTGGACGTATATTAGTCTAACAATTTATTTTTTTTTCTTACTAGGAGCTAGGAAGAAAGCATCTATATCTTTATAGGCAATTTATGGACTGTATCACACAATTTCTAATGCTGTGACAGCTGTTTCTCTAAAGCAAACCATTAGAACAGAGCATGCCTAATAAATCTCAGGTCCCAAAGAGAGGAGTTCCCATCTTGGGTAATTTGAGTGTCAGGATATCAGTAATATTTCTCTGGGAAATATTTACAATGCCAATAGCTTTTTGGATATTGAGATTGTAGAACTAGAGATTTCAATATAAAAGCTAAAATTGTTATCAAATGAGGTGTTTTCTTATAAAAACATTCCAGCAACTGTTTGAATTATCTCAAATTCTATCTCTTTTTTAGGCTAACTGTATTTTCCATTTATAGTGCAAATACAACTTCTGCAAAGCCTAATGACAGGTGAGCATACACATGCTGAAAAGGGAGACTGAATTTAGTTTAAATATACAACCTGCTTCTATGTAAATCTTCCACAAATAAAACTTTATTGTGTTCAACTTGTTTACATAGCTAAGCAACATATATCCATTTACTGTACACACCTTGTTTTCAGCAAATTAAACAGTAACTTACCTAGAGAAGCATTTCAATTTTTTTTTCCTTTTCCTAACTTGAATTTATCCCGAGTTAGAAAACGAGATATCCAGTATTCAGATTCACTTGGCTCCAGGTTAATTAGAAGGAGCTTTCAGTTCATACAATCTGTCTCAACAATATTCCGAGAGCACTCTTCAGCTCCAGTCCTAGTATCTGAACTCTTCCAGCAGAGTCTCTTTTATTTATATACACACTGTCCTTTTCAAAACAAGCAGCCAGCTGGAATGATTCAAACCTCTGTTCAGCACACCGTTAAAATGCAGCTTCCTTCTTGGACACGAGAATTACACCAGGGAGCAGACCCAGTACAGCAAAAAGGCTATGAGAACTATTTAATCACCGGAATACCAGCTGCTCCTGCTCTGCTGTTGCTACTGCTGCTGTGCCGCTTGTTTAGCTGTAGTCAGTTTTTCCCTCCCTCTCTCTTTCTCTCATATCTCCAGAACTCTAAAGGCAGCTTTGCAGGATTATGATTGGCAGAAACAGCCAATTCCTTCAGCTAATCATCCTCAACACTTTCAAGGACCAGGAGCCGTTGTGATGTCATCCAGACTCTGGGATGTTACACATGAATACATTTCAATAGAAGCTAATTCAGCGATCAGCTGCATTCCTCTCACACCAGGGTGATTGATTAGATGTTCCTTGAGGATTTGCATAATCTTTCATTGTACAGTTGGGCTATTTCTTGCGAAATTCTAGAGTAAAATTCCACTTTGATGCTATGACATTATATCAAAAGATTCTATTGGATAAACAAAGAAAAGTTAAAAACAGGTTTTTCGGCTGAGAACGCGTGCTAGTCAAACACATGAATTAAGAACTCAACAAAAGCCAACAATCAGCAATAAGAAACTTGGAGCAATATTAGTGAGCTATATACTCCTGAAATTAAATATAGTATTTCAGACCATAATGAAGTTTAGGAAACAATGATAGAGTAGTTATTTGGAAGGGGATTATGTGTATATAGTTATACATTTGCATAGAGTATTTCATTAATTGAAATAAATTTCTGGATTATTATGGAAAAGTTCTGTTCTCACCACAAACAACAATTAGTTGTCTCCACTCCATATCTCATTTTTCTACTAGAAATGTAAATGGAGGATTGCTTGCTCTTTACCTCTGCTAATTCATGTCAACTCGTAGAGATACAATAAGGTGTTTTAAGTATTTTTTCATAAAGTTCTTTGAACTTCTTCATTAATAGACATACGAGATAAAATTAAAGTGTTTTCAGGTTTATTACTTCATTACATGGTATGGATTCCCCGAGCTTTCTTGCTTCACTACCTTCTTTAGTCTCTACCACTTAATTCAGTGGAACAAGACACACTAATGAGCATTCCATCCAAGACTTCTCACAGGCTAGAGAACAGAGCTGCAAACTTTTCTCAATCCCAAGTACTCTTCTGATTTGCATGTGTTTTTGGTTATAAAGCGTTCTGCTTGAAATACTGGGGAAGTTTCCTTTGAGAACTAGTATGACTGGGGAAGAAAAATCCTCAAACTTCAGGATTCATTAATGATAGGCAGATGATGTTGTCTCTTAGATGTAAAATCTTAATAAACTCAGTGTTCCTAGGGTTACTGTACTGAACAAGATGCAAAGTGTCACCAAACTAAACATCCTAGAGAGCAGATAGTGTAAAAAATTAATCTAGCAAATTAAAAGAATGACTCTGTTATTTCTTAACTAACAAATATGATCTCTAATAGATCATGTGTCAATCAATTGCTTTCACAGACTGAAAAAAATTAAGGGGAAAAAATCCTCAAAGATGAGTCCAGGAACTACTTACTACTTGTTAAAAATCTTTTGTCATACAAACATGCATTTGAAGATCAAGTCATTTGACGATCCATAGTGATACATATAAAAATTTTAGATGGATAAATAAAAGGCAGTTAAATATCTCAACAACATCTTAATAAAAGATTTATCATTAAAACAAAATCATGCCAAGCACTAACTGCTGATAAAAGAAAAAAAAAAAAAAAAGCTGATTGAAGAGTTTCCATTTTTTGTAGGTTCTTTATTCAAGTTTAGTCATCATTAAGTCTTACCTTTGAAACATGACATTATTCTCTGGAGGGAAATGAATAATATGCGTGGAAGTACTTTGATAATGTAAAAGTTATGTGTGATATGGATGGAAGATGTTCTTAATATTAAACATACATCACTTTAAGCTATGTGTTTTACATTAACATAAGAAACAGAAAAGCACAGAGCTGCCGAATTCAAATTCATTGTAGCAAAGAAAAACAAAACAAAACAAAACACTTTATTGTGTTTTCTCATTGTTCATCAGAAATAAATTAAATCTTAGTGATAGAGGCTCCCACTAGATGTGCACATTAATTGGAAACTAACCCCAAAGTGTTTTCTTTCCCCATCCTAGGGAAAGTTAGAGAAAGTAACAGCATCCATACTAAACAATAACAACAAAATAATCCCCAAATTATTATGATTAATTGTCTTAAAATTTTTGTATAAGTTATATTTCAATTATTAAAAAGCTTATTTCTGAAATTATCTTTTATCATTACCTAATCTGTTAGGTTGGGAAAATGAAGTAAATGTCCTTGGACACTGAATGGAGAGAGTGTGACTTCCAAGAGACAAGAAGATAGGGAAAATTCTAAAAATCATGTAATCTTTGTACTACAATTTATAGGCAGCTATAGCATCTTTCAGTTAGTTTGTAATAATATGCATTAAGTAAAGCATTTGCCCAACCCCCTCCTAGTTGAATTCTACAGAGAAGAAAGCAGATATTCTATTTTTCTTTTGACAACTCATGAACTGCAAAATCATATTTCCCTTTTCTATTAAGATACAGGTCCAGACATACAGTAAGTCCTTAAAATTTTTTTAAAAATTTATTTGAATGTGTTGAACTTCTGGAGAACCATGTGTTTTTATTCCACTGTTATCACTGCTTCAGGGAAACTTAATAAAATCTGATCGCTACAACACCAGTATTTCAACTGAATTTAACTTGAAACTTATCTTTGAAACTTTTAGTGGAATTGCTTTCTTGAAAGTTCAAAATGTGTCATATGCATTTTTTTGAAATTGTATAGACACAAAACAAAAATATTCTATAATGCAAAATTATAATGTATATAATTTGTAAGTACTAATGGTTAGCACAGTGCTTAGTGCCTATTATTCAACAGAAGACACAGAAAACAAAACTACATGTTTACTGTAGAGAAATTCATTTTTTTGGTCTATATTCCAATTATTTCTTTACAGTGAAAGTCAGAGACCTGATCAGAAAATTTAACAATTTCAACAATTTCTAGGCATTATTCTCTTTCTCATTCACTTTTTTTATTTGCTGATTGTTACTAAAGGAAACTTCTAAATGCATGCATCTAAAATAAACAGTAAATTGCATCGAAAATACCAAAAAATAATCCCAAGTACCTTGCGATTTCCATTTTTAAAATAATTTCTTCACATACGTGTACACATGATAAATTGAAGATATTTACATTTTTAAAGTTACATTTTTATTCTTTCCAAGATTTTTTCTTCCTTAATTCTCCTGTAAAAATGATAATTTTAAATGAATACAACTAATGTAATTCATAGTTTAAACTACTAAGTCTTATATATGCAGGATTCTTTTGGCATGGTATCACATTGTGACCCATTTTCTTGCAATGCGTTTTTTTTTTTCCTCATGAGCAACTGTTCGGTTGTCCCAACTAACACAAAAGACTTACTAACCCTTTTTAAAAGGAAAAAGCATGAGTAAAAGGAACTGTTATGTTGAAAGTTTTATGCCTTCAGGGGGGAAGGCGTCTACTGACTAATACAAAAACGTTTTTTTCAAAAGTTCTGCTGGAAATTCTCATGTGAGAAAGAGCATAAAGTCAGTTTTGCTCTATTGGTATCATAAAGTATGGTGAGAAAAATTAGTGCCATATAGCATTACTTATATTAAAAACACCCCAATCACAGACAAATGTTTTCTAACTTCACATCTGGATCTCTTGTTAGTAAAGTACTGAGCAAAGAAGAAATAAGAACCACAGGTTGGAAAAAAGAATCTTCTTGCCAGTATCACTATAGTGCATTGTTTTAGCAAGAGAAAAATCAGCATGTCAATGCTTCAAATAAATCCTTTGAAGATGCAAAGCTTGAAAGGGCAAGTGAGAGAACAAACAGACTAAACAGTCCAATTCTAGTTTGGCTGACAACTGCCTAAAGGAACATGATTTTTAATAAATAACAGCTGTTGACCAACTCATCCTTGTATCACAAAAATCTTTGTTTTGTAGTGAAAGGGTAGCACACAAGCTAGCCCCGGGTGAGGTGGGGGATGGGAGTAGAAATTAAATTTATGATTATTCCATGGTCTGCATTGCTGGCATGAGGATTTTCAGTGGCTTTCTATTTTCGAAGCCCTACAAAAGTGGCGAGGGCCCACAAAGTACATTAAATTAGGCCACACCTCCAGTGAGTCTGTCATCAGAGAGGGATCTTAAATACTGCAGAGTGCTTCAATGAATTTTGTATCTCAAAAGGCAGGCCCACTTTGTTTCTTTTTTCTTTTCACTTTCTTTTCTTTGATAATGCTTTTGCCAGAATTTCATTATGATTTAATGACCATTTCCTTTTGAGTTAGGCCTTACAAACCAAGACATTTTATATTCTCTAATTTAAAGCCCCAAATATTCAGACTGAGAGATCTACTTGCAGACCAGAATCCTAGCACCACAGTGATAAATTTGTAAAAACGCTTTCTGTTGTATAGGGTATTTTGTTTCATCTGTTAGCAAATTCCTTTTATCTTAGGTATCCCGATATCATTTGTTTTCTGTCTGCTCTAGTCCTTCGGGGAAAGGCATCTCATTTATGAGCTACTCCTGCTAATGCTCTGATCAGCATGGGAAATCTTAATGTTTCACAAAGCCTTCGTAAATCAGTTTCTGTCCGTTAGCTCTAATGCCTCACTCTAAATTACCATCATTCTGGAGTAATTCACTGGATGCTCCCACTCCATCTCATATCTGGTTTCAGCATAGTGTTGTGTTTATCTGCGGGAGGAGGGGGCGGGGTGAGTGAGCAGTGAGGTAGAAATATGGGGTGCTTTACTGCTAGCCAACTAAAAGTTATACTTGAGAGGCTATGAGTAGATGAATGAGTTTTAATGACCAGGGTCAGGCTGTACTCCATGTCCTGTATACCCAGTGGCATCTTCTGTAACCACCTAGCAGTTAGGTATACAACATACAAAACACATATGACTATACCACTACCATTGCCTGTCTTCAAGACATACTAATCTCGAATCCCCATCATAATCCAGACAATCCCTTTCAGCACAGGGATTGTCATAACTGCCTTTTTCTGAGAGTTGTATCATCAAAACTTGAAACAGTGCTAAGTATAGGGTAGATACTCACAGGTGTGTTTGTTTTGTTTTTAATGAACTTATGCATGCATGAATGAATGAATGAATGGTGGCAACTCAGAGCTAGGACATGGGGAGGAGGTGTAGCACTAATATTTCCCATTCAAATATATGTTCAGTGTAACCATTAAACCAGTTGCATACTCCACAAATAGAAGCAACAACTCATTTCAAAAGAAAGATGCAAAAATGCACTTTAAAGCAATTTTCCCCATGGATAAGAATCTGATCAGTTTTTCCTTTTAGTACACATATCATATAAATCTCCCTAATGTCATTAATGTATAAAAAAATTTTAGTAAGAATAGTCTTTTCTTCTTCAAAAACCTCAAATGTTATTTATATATATAACTTCAAAATGATTTATATTTACACATCCAAAGAATGATGGGATTTCTAAATGTTCCTTGATATAAAAGGAATTGTCTTTTTTTCTATATTATTATAAATCTTTTTTAGAACTTTAATTAAAGTTTCCCCATTTTGAATATGAATTCTCATATATGAAATGATTATAAAGTAACTGAAAACAAATGTACTATCCTGAGGCCAGAGATACTTTACCCAAAAAAGACAAAACAAATAATTGAATGTAATATAGTACAAATAAATAAAATGAAGTAAAAATAAGCAAAATAAATTCTGGTACTGTTAACATAACAAATAATAAAGAAATAATAAATTCATTTGCCAGCTTAGCTGCTGATATTTGTTAGGGAGTAGCAAAGAGGGCAGAAATTAAATTAAGAATGTAAAGAAGCATGTGATGACCACAGAAATGTGTCAAAAATATACTTTACCACCTAGTGAAAAATCTTCAACACTTTATGTTCCCATAGAGGGCAATATTGTATAAAAGATGATGAACCAAGAATCTGCCAATTCATCTCTGTTGATATGCTTTAAAGAAAACTGCTGTTACCATAAATTTGATGCTGCACTTCTCCTCAAACTCTGACTAATATATAAGATGCTGAACACAAAATACAGTTTCATCAAAGGTGAAGAAAATTAATTTGGTAACCTACTTACTGGTAGATGACTTGAGTGAATAGCCTCAACTGTTGCCTATAATTGGACTCAATAACTGAATCTCAGATAGTAGATTGAACTCCATCATGTAACCACTGTATACACATATACATACATAGAAATAGATAATCAGTTATATGCATAGTACTTATATCTACTATGCGTGTTTGTGTGTGTATGTATAATCATTTGATGAAGACTGTCTTCATCAATGCCTGGAAAAGACAGGTAAACTATAAACAAAAAAAAGGACTTGTGTGTTTTTCAAATCAGATTGCAGGGATATAATCAGGGTTCAGGAAGATAGGGAATGCAAAGTTATTATTAGCTATGGATCTCAAAGTTATTTCTATCACTAAGATTTCATGGACTCATTAAATTACTATTATATAAATATATATTATTATATAAATGGCAAAATAATTGCTTCACCATAAGCTCCATCCTCTCGTTGATACTAAATATAACTACAACTAGAAGTATCTACTTTCAAATGACCTTTTGTAGAAATTGCTCATTTGTATTGAGTTTATACTGAGATTAAAGGTAGGAGAATATGCACCCTACATAATCTCATTAAATCATGAGATTATTTTAAGTGTTCTCCAGTTATCTATATGCTTCAAGACCTGTGGTAATACGTGGAGTTATGGGGAGTGCTATACTTACCTGCTATGCATCAGATGCAATTCTACCTTCAGAGAGATACTTTTCTTAAATTTCCTTTGTTATGGGATATCCAGTCAGAGGTTATAATGATTATATCATTTAGGAAGTACTTAAGGCTAACATAAATGACCTAAAATGAATACAGCTAGAAGTCATAAGAATTAGAATTCTAGGCCTTTAATTTAGGACATTGCTTTGTACATAAATGTTAAATCTATTCAAATTATAATAAATTGGTTGGTTAAAATTAAATCACGCTAATATTTGAAATAAAGTTCATTACTTATCAATGACAACTTCTCAAGTCTAAATATTTAATATTCTCCAATCTACAAGGACTCTAAGGTAATCAAACAATAATTGTTTGCGTGTGTGTTGTTTTTGCAATTAAGCAGGAGCTAAATTTGGAATAACCTGGATTATACCCATATGTCAGGTTTTCAGATAATCTAGGAAGCTGTTATTCCAATGGCGTGAACCATTATTTGGCCTGGCACTTACATGTCCATTGTTAGGATGATACAGGGAGAAAGGGTGTTTGTTTAACTCCATATTCTCAGCCACTGCTCCCAGCAGAGGACTTTTATCAATATGCCTATTTTCATAACACATTCATTACCAGAATTATTTTATTTTCAAATCATTTAAAAAGTACATAGCATTTACAAAAGACGTTCTCATGCATTGCTCATTTGAGACTCACCTTGATCTTACGATGTGTTAGTGCTATATTATCCACATTGGAAAGTACAGGACATTGAGACCCAAGTAGCACAGCTGGAATGAGCAGCAGGACTCAGTGACACCTAGTCCTGTGGTCTTTCTACCATACCAAAGAGTTTCTCTGAATGAATCTGCCCAGAGAATTCTCTTTTACATCACACTGTGACATCTAAAGTCTTATGCTCTACAGTGCATTTGGTAAAATATAAAAGGGTTAGGAGTCATGCTTTCAGCTTATCTATATGGCAAGTTATCAATAATTTGGCAGCATTCAAATTACTATATATGCTCTATTGATATGTTGTGCAAAAAACTTACCTGTCCTAAGAGCTAAGCTAAAGGACAGAATAGCAGGAAGGATATAACTTAGACTTTAGAAATAATTAGCAGCATCGGGAATCATGGTCGTTGAAATAAGCTAATGGGGAAAATAAATGGAGGGAAATTTGTGAGGTTTTAGTCTCTATATATTTTTATTTAAATTATACAATTTCTTTTCCCAGTTTAAGAAAGAGGGATGGGCCAGAATTTCTCAAGTCTGTGTAATGATATCACAATCTAGATCACTTGTCACATTTTTTGGGACCCATAGGCGCACACAAATACACATGAGCACACATACAGACATCAGATATACAAAATCTCACTGTAACTATGTGCAATGCATTTGATATTTTCTTTTCTGTTTCATTCCATTCTATTCCATTCCATCCCATGCCATCCCATCCCGTTCATTCCATTCCATTCCATTATTTCATAAACATTTTGAAAATGCTGAATTTAATCTATTAATGTAGATGCATATTATGTGCGTGACCTGTATTTTGAACAACAAATCTAGATTCATTATATATGTATAAAATACTGAACAGAGAAATATTATTATATCAATTTCATGGTATTACAATTGGACATTTTCCCTAATTTTTCCTTCTAGTTGACAATTTTCATAATCTGAGCAGAGCATAATTATCATTTCAAAAAGTGACTGTCAACAGATGATGCTATTCTTTGGAATATAGAGCCAAAGAGACAAACCATATTAACATAATGAACATAGAAATAAATGAAGCTTTGAGTTATACAATAATAATACTGGCCTGTTCAAGTAGACAGCACCATAATAGCTAATGCATCAACTCCCTTTAGCACTTTAATTGTTTGCAATTATAAATTTATAGACAAACACTAAGAAATCCCAATCTTCCAATTAGAGGGGGAAAATGAGTTGTCATAAAGCCATGGAGGGAAGCATTCGGCATTTTTTTTCATGATTGTTGGAAAACAGGAAGATTATACCTCACTGTATCACAGAAACCTTACTGCTACTTTATAGGGTTGAATGAATTTAGTTGCCACTAGTAAACTCATTTTTTGTTGTACATTGTCTTTTGTGAAGACAATTCTAAACTACCTCTAATAATAAATTAATGCTTTCTTTTGATGTGAAATATGCAGATACAAATTGAGGAAAGAATCACTGATTCAAAATATAAAAGGAAGAGGGAAAATTCAGTAAGAATATGTTATAGTTCCTAATTCTTCACCCCTACCTGTATTAAAGTTTGTCATGAGACTTTGCATTTCCTTACAGTAAGAGGATTACTTTATTTCTCCACCTCATCACCTTTACTTCTGCCACGACTTTGCTTGGCTATAGAATGAGGAGAAAGTGACTCTGCTGATTTGAAGTCCAGGCCAAAGAGGGTTCACGTGTTTCCACTTGCTCTCTTGTTAATTCAGCCATTACTCTGAGAAGGGCATGCCTGGGTATGTGGCTCAGAGTTGCCCCAACTGAGATGTCCTGCCCATGCCCAGCTTAGAACAGAGACCACAACAGATCTGCGGATAAATGTGCAAGCCTAAAAGAAATAGCAGAACCCAATCAGATCAGCTGACCCGCTGATGCATGCGCTCTACAGGAGAATAGAGACAGCAGAGTAAGTTAATGCAATGAACATGGAAATAAATGGAGCTTTGAGTTATATGTTTATACTGGCTTCCTTATATGAATAACAGCAGAATACTTAATACAAGGATTTATTACTTCACTTGTTTGCAATTATGAAATTTCAGACAAGCACTTACATTTTCAGATCTTAGTTTTAAGGGATGAAATAAATATTTATTCAAGCCATTGAATTTTGAGGTAGTGTTTTATACAGTATCATTTAACTGATACAGAAAGATGCGTTCGTCTGTGTCTAAAACCATTCGGAAAAGACTTCATCCTAATTAATATAAGGAGATTGAATTGAAGCAAAAAAAAAAAGAGAATGATCATATGTTTCCTCATCACTAGAATCTATCATATGCCTTTGAAAATAATTTTCATAGGTATTGTAAGATTTTTTAAAAACACTTTTTAAAATTGTAAGTAAATTTCAAGATTTTTCTTCATTGTGTTTAGTTCTGCCAATTTCCTTGGGGCAAGCATGTACTGTAGTTCTTAAAATACATTTACTATTGTATTGCAAAGGAAAAGATGGTGTTCAAAGCAGAAATGCCATTCATGTACTCAATAGGAAACCTTTTCTCAGTAAAGATATGGAGAAAAATCCACATTAAAAAATTAAAACAAAACTAACTTTTTGGTACTAAAATGATACTAAATTTATGAAGAAAGGCATTTTTTTTTGGGGGGGTGACCCATTTATGAAAGGATTAGAATACTATCATTTTTACCCTAAAGTAGCAATTGTGAAGAAAGTAGACTTTGCTATAAAAAACACATTCTTTACTAAAGATAGTAAACATAAGTTTTAACATCAGAGTGATTTAGTCTTCTTGAAATAAGGTCAAACTAATATTTCACTGATTCATACTTACAGTATCATTTCACTATGCCTACTCAAAAACTGAAACAAACAAACTCTCCCGGTTTGATTCCAGAGCATCAGTAAAGTAGCCACTAAGTAGGCTGATATTTTCCTCTTTGTGTTAGAGCTAACTGAAGGCATATTAATACTTTTACATAGGAAATAAATTGACAAATGGTTAGTACACATCCAATCACTCATCTTTTTATTACTCACTAAGAAATGTGATTAATAGTAACCTCCAAATAATAATATCAGATAGTAATAACCACAATAATGATACTGCAACTAATGCCACCAAGCATCAGCAATGATAATAGTAACAGCTAATATTTACTGAAACTTAGTAGGGGTCAATGTGCGGAATGGTTTAAGCTTTCTTCATAAGAACAAACTCAAGGTTTTACACACAAGCTATGATAGGACCCAAGTGAACTCTATCAGACTGCATGGATTATATAAATGTAGGTGTTTATCTACAAGTTGAGAGAGAAGGATAATAAATGAAAAGGAAGAGGAGAAGTAAAATAAGAACAGAATAGAAATAAAACAATCTCATGATAACAATGATTATAGCAGACATTGATTGCACCTGGTGTCTTCTAGAAATTTATTTTTATTAACCTCCTTAATCAAAAAGAAAAACAAAATAAAAAAGAAAAGCCTATCTCATAAGAAACAAATGAAGATACAAAGAAGTTGAGTATCTAGATTGCCCAAAGTCGTAGGATTGGCATTTGAACTTGATTAAGTCGAGCTCCAGAGCTCCTGATGTTAACTTCATGCCACACAAATAGTAAAAAAAGACAAAGGCAGAGAAGAAAGAGATGTAGCCCCCAGTTTTAATAATGTGGCAAGACAGTCTGGCTCTTTCATATCATAATTTTCAAAGCACTATTAAATCATTCAATGATCAAAATACCTGAATTATCAAACATAATATCACACTAGAAGACAAAGTAAAGCATTAAAACATTACTAAGCTATCTTTAGAGACATTCTTTAGAAAAGGAGGAAAAACTCTACCAGTGAACAATAAATTGAAGAAATTAATAGTTAAGTAAAAGGAATGCTAGGATCAGACTTGAGAATTTACCTATTCATGTGAGAAGCCTATCAGTAAACCTGGTTTGACCTGGACAGTTCTGGTTTATTCCTGTTGTCCAGGCTTGCTGCCTGCTTCGTTTAGCCTTTTCCTAGAGTTTTAAATAAAATATAGTTATTAATAGTGCCTAATAGTTCCGCTTCTGCCGCTTCTTGTATTGCGTGAGACACAGAGCAAGCACAAAGTTCTTTAACGTGATTAAACATGAAAGATTACCAGCAAAAACACATCGCCTTTCCTTCTTTGCTTCACCTTTTCCATTCTCAACTTAATGAACACCTGTCTTTTGAACTCAGCATTCAGGATATTTACGTAGGTGCTTAACACTAGTGGTGAGAAACGGCACCGAGAGTGCTATGGTCTGCGCTAAAGCCTGCCAAGAGACATGAAACCGCCAGGCTGCCAGTCAGTGCGATCAGTGGGAAGTAGAAATTATATTTTTGTGAATGTGATATATGTATACTTTATAAAGAATTAGTAGTCCTACTATAGTGTTTAAAGAGAATGTATAGAGAGTAGCCCAAATATTCTTGCTGCAGTAGCTTGGCAATATATAGTATGATATAATTTGCAACTATTTATATCAACAGTTAAAAATGTTTTTTTTTTTTTGAAATTATACAGTAATACTTGTCTGCAGCAAAGAGATTAAAAAAACTCATGTTCAGTGAAACAATAAGTATTTCATTTCATTTTACAAAAGAAGTTGACAAACTTAACACATCATCTGCTAAGGGTATTGTGATACCACTTTGTATTAAGACAACCAATGACAAATCTGTTAAATATGTGCCAGGATCTATTTAAGTGTTATAATAAGTTTACTTAGAATGTGCCCACATGATAATTTATCATATAGAGCTCCAGAAGGGCACCTACATATCACACAGTGAAGTGTAAGTTTACATTTAGATTACGGCTTCTTCTAAAGTAATTTTTATCGCTTTCAATTTCAAGTTTTCTTCTGTATGTATGAAAACTTAAATAACACCTGTTCGTATTGGCCCTATTAGAAGAAAAATATTATCACAAAAAGTTAAATGATGGCATTTGAAGACAGCATCCTCAGAGATTTGAAATATAAATAAAAAAATTAAAACCAATATCTGTTTGAATTTTTTCCCTCCAACTCTTAGACTCAAAATAAAATTACTGGAAGTGGATTCTGATATTTGACACTGAGAATATTATTGTAAATTCCATTAAAACTCAATATTGAAAATAAAAGTAACTGCTTTTATAATAATAAAATAAATGAAAGTTTGGGTAGGGCAGAGTGTAATGGTAAAGGCTATGCAAACCCCAATAAGTTTTTAAAAATGAACTGAAATATACTTGTAATTACTTGTGGTCTATATATAATTTATGATTGATTCCAAATAACTTCTAATATTTTCTCAATTTAAAGAGAAGGCATACTTGTCACATTTTAAAATATTTGTATAAATACACAGCTAGAGTAAGTGAACTACAAAATTTTTGCAAGGAAGCTGGCATAATGTGTGTGGGTATGTCTGTGTGTGTATATGTATATCTATACCTATACATCTGCCTACACTTTTAGCATAACAGATGTGCTTTCTTTGTCTGTCATTAATCAGATTGTAGAGATGTTTGAGTCTTTGAAGAATTATTTTTTAAATCAACCTAAATGTACTTGGTAGTATTTAACATTTAAAGTAAATAAGTTTCCTATACTTTGTCTGAATCATTTTCTAGTGCCTTTAGAAAACTTGAATAAAGTATGGCAAGAATGGAGTATCCTAAATCCTCAATTTTAAAGTTTTTACAGAATTATAATAATTATCTCCCAAATTTGAAAATAGAAAGACATTGTAATTAAGTTATCTGAAGGCAAGGGTGATAATAAATCAAATGATGTGAACTCAAAGTTGCATAAAATTTAATTTTTAAATTATATAATTGCCCTGTGGGATACCTTCACTTGCAGGAAGAAGTTTATGACTTTTTATTTCATTGGATAAATTTATATTCTATATTAGGTTGGGATAAAATTATTAATATCATTTTAAATGGGGATTTTTCTTTATTATTTAAAAAAATTAATTAGAAAAGTTGTAGATTTACAGAAAAATCATGTAAAAAATAAAATGATAGTCAGAAATTCTGTCTTTGAAATTTTTTCCGCTTTTATTTTTCAAAATTTATTTTATAACATTTTTAAAAGACTATTATGAATATTCATTTTAAAGAAACCAAGGAAAGGTGTTTATGTCTACATTCAAATTTGATCTTTAGAGGCCAGAAGCACTCCTTTTGGGACTGGGTAAAGAAATATTCAAAGTGAATGAACCCCCAGAAGGAAAGCTGGCAGATCTGATGGATCACACCTTCCTGCAAAATCATCCTTGCTATAATCTTGATGCCTTTCTATTTTAATAAAGCAAAAGCAAATATAAATACATGAATAAATAAATAAATAAATGAATAAACAACTGAATAAATGATGAATTTCCCAGTTCTTACTCAATACTGAGGTGACATCTGCATTTAATCATATTATATAATAGTATATACATTTAAAAGACAATAATGAGAGCCAAAAACTCAATCCTCCTATTATTTTAAAAGAGATCTGTTAGACCTAAACTGTTTTCAACAAGGATTTTCCTAAATGTTACTGTCTGAGAGCACACAACTGACAGAACGATTTCTAGTAAACAATCTGAGTGCTCATAAATATTCAGAAAAATCAATGTTAGAATTCATATTCTGAAGAATAGAAGGTAATCAATCAGTGGAAACCTCATGGTAGAAATTTCCATAATAAAGTACAAATAATAAGGTTATGACAAAAATACTGTCTTGTATTAAATATGGCGACTCAAAGAAATAGTGATTATTAAAGATCAGACTACATAACTTATCTATTCAAAATGTGGTCTTATGTATTTTTGAATATGTGTTTGTTATAAGAAGCAGGTGGGTAATTTCTTGTGAAAGAGAAACAGAGATTATCAGAAAAATTCTGTTTGAAATTATAATCTACTTTTCTTAGCTTCCTAAGAGGTGGAATTTGATAGTAGATGGTTGTATTCAGCTAAGATAACAGAAAATAACATGAAATTAGCTTGATTGAGCATGACATTAGTACAATTATATATATTATATATATGTTACCTAGAATTACCTCGAATTTTAATATTTACAATGATACAGCTGAAATGTATAGCTGTCAGAAAACTTATATTCTTCTGGAACTTTAATAAAATCTCTTGAAATTGCTGACATGACATGTTTACTTAATTTTGATACTTCTTACCTACTTATATCTTTAGGACCAAAACTGATTCAACTCATTCCCTGTATCATGTAGTGTAGTTGGTACCCTATATATTTGCTGATTGACAAATATTTGTTGAATTGCATGGTTCATCTCTAGCACCTTCTAATTAATCTTTAGAAGCTCTAAGAAGAGAGAAATTAAACTTCATATTACCATTATGAGTTCCTGGAGTTCCATGGAGTTAGTGAGTTATTGGAAGCAATATACCAATATAATTTTTCTTGCTCTTTGAATTTAATAATAAAGATGTAGCATTTATATAATCAAAAGCATGAATATAGCTGTGAATTTGTTCTGTTTCCCCAGTCTTATGCAAATGGTTTGGACTTATTTTATATTTCCATTAAATTTTTACATTCATTTTTGTATTCTTTCATTTAACAAACAATTAAGCATACGCATATGGCAATGCAATAGTCATGGGGATACAAGATTAGTAAGATATGACAGCTTGCTCAAGAAATTTAGAATAATAAAATCTCCATATAATATATTAAGAATAATGGTAGAAGTTTTCTGGGTCACCCAGAATGGGCACTTAGAAATAAAAACTAACACCTATATAATATCCACTGTGTTCCATGCACTGTTCTAAATTTTTTACATTTATCCTCTCACTTACTGTGTACAAAAATCTTATGAAGTATTTACTGTCATTAGCCCTAATTTACAGATGAAGAAATGAAGACACAAAGAGGTTGAGTTGATTTATTCATGATCACACAGCTATTAGGTGACTTGTATCCACAGTAGGTGCTCTTAACTATGATATACCATCCAATTTAACTTAGGGGTTTACTTGTCTTGGCAGGGAATGGTAGAGGGATGGAGGTGGAGTATTTTGACACCAATGACAAAAGTATTGTTCTCTTTATGTTAAGAAATTTAAAGACCCTTTGAAATTCTAGAAGAAATATATATAAATATTTACACACACACACACACATATATATACTTATATCCTCTCTTTTTATCTCTCTCTATATACACATATATACGTATATATATGTATACACACATCTTAAATCTTGATAACAACAACTATTTAATGAATTCTTACATGTGCCAGACATTGTGCCTAGGTGCTTCGCACATATTATTTCATTTAAACTTTATAGCAGTACTATGCAGAAAAGGTTACAGTCTCCATTTTACACATCCGCAAATTGTATGTAATACAAGCTGTGAATGTTTTCTAAATTCATAATAAGGGGAAGGGGGTGGTTTCTTAGACCCATCTGACTCCATAGCGCTCAAAGAATATGCACCTTTCTTCAATTTGAGTAACTTCCAACTGTAAGGCCATGGTATTAATTTTTCAGCATGGTTTGAGACCTCTGAGACACAGACACCAAGATCCGATTCATTTTGCAAGAGATTATTGAAGGAGGCAAATGTCTGGAAGGAATAATGGGGAGGAAGCAGGCATAGACAAGGGGAGCTTTCAGACTGCAAAGCAAGTCTGACACCTGTTAAGAGTTAGAGGAAAGAAAAGAAGCTTGGCCTGAGCTAGTACCTTGTTGGCCTCAGACATTGGATAGGAGAAGCCAAGGGGAAGTGTGGTAGAGGTACAAATTTGGTACTTTGTACAGAGGGATAATTTGGGGTTCTCAGTCAACTGTATTTCTCAAATTAAGAGATCTGAGCAGTATATTTTCCTGGCTACCACACACTCACAGTGTTCAAAACCTTCCATGGACTTGGATAAATTTAAGCTCCTGATGCCCAATTCTATTTCCTTTTATATCTGTGGTGAGTGGACATCGTTTATTTTACAAGAAGATTCCATGCCTGTGATGGTTAGGTTCATGTGTCAACTTGGCCAGGTGATAGTACCCAGGTGTCTGGTCAAGCATGCACTGGCCTATTACTGTAAGGACATTGGTGGCTGATTAATAAACCAGAAGGCTGGTTTATTAAATTGTCAGTCAAATGGCTGCAGCCGTGACTGATCACATCAATGAAGGGCGTGTCTTTTGCTATTTTGCCACTGTAATATAATCAGACTGAAAACAAAGTCCTCAAAACACAGCTAAGGGAATTTCTAGTGAAATTCATAGATCTGAAATCACTGAATTAAGGTAACTATGAATCCAGCATTATTTCTTAGCTTCCAATTACATCTCCTTTTTGTTTTTGTACGATTGAGTGAGGTTTTCTGAGATTTGTTACTTGCAGCTGAAAGAGACAACTGGTTTTAGTACTGTGATTTTTCCATACTGTTTTGAAAGCCCTCCCAGCCTTCACACATTTCTCCTCTCCATAAAAGTTCCAACCCACCCACTGAGGTTAAACTCAACTGCAATAACCTATATTAAGTTTTCCCATTCTCAATCCAGTCAGAATTAATTAATTATCATTTTGGGCTTTCACTCCACTTATTGGCACTGATTAAACTGTGTCTTGTATCCTGCTGTTTTTTATGATCGTTTCCTCACTGGCTTTGTGATTAGAAAGATGGGGTCCAAACGTCAACTCCTCCAATTACTAGCTGGAAGTTCACTAAATTTCTTTCACTTATTTCTTCTTCATATCTCCAAAATAGTGATAATAAAAACTAGATCATAGGACTAAATAGGATGAAATTAGAGAGCACATGCAACAAACAGTATGTAGTTCCTGAAACTTAATAGTTATGCAATAAAGAGCAGATAAATGTTAATTTTTAAAAAATTTTTGTATGGTTCACAATGCTAAACACTAACATATGTTATAGTAAGCAATAAATATATACGTGTATATATACAAAATATTAATATATATTATTAGTAAATAATATATGTGCATATACACATATATACATATATATGTGTATGTATATATGCACATATATATTGCATACCTATTAAACAGGTTACATAGATAAATACAAATGTAAATGTATAAAGGTATAGATATATGTGGATATGCATATATACATGTGAAGACCTGTTTTATGCATATATCTATATCTCTAGCTGTCATCTCTCTATCTTTATTCTGCATTTATATAACTGTGTAACAAGTTTTCATTATATAACAAGATCAATAAATTTATACTCTCAGGCAAAGGCTGCATGAAATCTCTGGTTCTATCTATTGTCTTCTTTGATACATTGATGCACCAGGTCTAACTGTGCTCCAATAATTAATAGTGTACAGGGATGGTATCTCTTCCTCCAGGACTTTACACCCATTTTTCTCTTGCCATGTGCTAAAGAAAGTCTGTTTCATTGAGTATTAGCAGGATTTCCTTTGCAAATGGGCCAGAAGCTGCCAAATTACTAAGAAAATTTAAAACTTTAGTTCATGGAGTGATTTTAAATATCACAGCACTCAATGTTCCCATGGCCTACTAGATTGTAATTGTTTTGTTGTTTTATTTTTGGAAGTTCATGAATTATGGAAAAACATCCTAAATCCTCTTAAATCATGTCTAAAATGCATTACACATTTAGTCTGCATGTAGAATAACTTATTTTGAATGGACATTAATAAAGAAGACCTTTTCAAGAAGATTGATAACAGCACTATTGACATATCATTTATGAAATTTTGTTCTTGCTTCAATTTGGAGAGCTATTGGCTAGAATTACCCAAAGATATGAAGCTGTATACGTAAGTGAGTGCAGGTATATATTCTTTATATGAGGAAATCTTAAATCTGGGTATCCTATAAATTCTGGCCTCTGAGACCAAATTGTATACACTTGAGTCCCAAACAGATTTCATTGTGTATAATGATCTCCGAAGCATGCAATCCTATATATGTCTGTGTGTGTATGTGTGTGTGCTCATGTGTGTGTGTTTCAAGCTGTACACAGTGATATATTAAACCAGACATACTTCCTACTGGGAACTGAAGCCTCAAATAGTACATAGATAGTTCAAGAAGTACATCCTGTATCCTTTGGTATCTGAAATTATGCACCCTGTAAACAAGTACCTGAAATCTTGCACCTCAAACACGCTATTACCTGAGGCTCTACCTTATGTACACATGGGTGCCTGAAGCATTCATTCCATTTATCCTAGTTCCTTTATATGCTAGAATCCAAAGCTATAAAGACAGGGCTTTAGATCTTTATTTTATCATTTTTCTCTTTCACCTGGAGGTACAGTTTTAAGGACTTATATTTAAACATGCATATGTATACAGGGCAACAATTTAGGATTTATTTCTTAATTGACTTTTATTTTTTTTTTTTTTTTTTTTTTTTCTAGTGCATACCACAGTGTAGAACATAATTTTATTGCCATTTCATTTACAATCAAATTTAATATTTGAAAGGAATTCCAGTACTTCCTTTTTAATTTGCTATTTTTCATTTATTTTTCTCTGAATATAGTGTCTTTTGAATGAAAAACAAATATGAGAAACAGAAGTTCATTTACATTTTTTTTTTTTTTTCCATTTTTATTGAGATTGTTCAGATACCATACAATTATCCAAAGATCCAAAGTGTACAATCACTTGCCCCTGGGTACCCTCATACAGCTGTGCATCCATCACACTTAATTTTTGTTCAATTTTTAGAAACTTTTCATTACTCCAGACAAGAAATAAAGTGAAAGATGAAAAAAGAAAAAAAGAAAAGGAAACTCTAATCCTCCCCTATCCCTAACCAACCCCCCTCAATTGTTGACTCCTAGTATTGATATAGTACGTTTGTTACTGTTTATGAAAAAATGTTGAAATACTACTAACTGTAGTATATAGTTTGTAATAGGTATGTAGTTCTTTCCTATATGCCCCTCTATTATTAACTTCTAATTGTATTGTCATACATTTGTTCTGGTTCATGAAGTGATTTCTAGTATTTGTACAGTTGATCATGGACATTACCCACCATAAAGAATCAGACGATACCACCAATGTCAAGTGTCTAACATGCCTCTCCTATCCCCCCCTCTTATCTGCATTTACCTTAGTATATCACCTTTGTTACATTAAAGGAAGCATAATACAATGATTCTATTAGTTACAGTCTCTAGTTTATGCTGATTGCATCCCTCCCCCAATGCCTCCCCATTTTTAACACCTTGCAAGGTTGACATTTGCTTGTTCTCCCTCGTAAAAGAACATATTTGTACATTTTATCACAATTGTTGAATACTCTAGATTTCACCAAGTTACACAGTCCCAGTCATTATCTTTCCTCCTTTCTTGTGGTGTCTCACATGCTCCCCATCTTCCTCTCTCAACCGTATTCATAGTTACCTTTGTTCAGTGTACTTACATTGTTGTGCTACCATCTCCCAAAATTGTGTTCCAAACCACACACTCCTGTCTTCTATCACCCTGTAGTGCTCCCTTTAGTATTTCCTGTAGGGCAGGTATCTTGTTCACAAAGTCTCTCATTGTCTGTTTGTCAGAAAATATTTTGAGCTCTCCCTCATATTTGAAGGACAGCTTTGCTGGATACAGGATTCTTGGTTGGTGGTTTTTCTCTTTCAGTATCTTAAACATATCACACCACTTCCTTCTTGCCTCCATGGTTTCTACTGAGAGATCCGCACATAGTCTTATTAAGCTTCCTTTGTATGTAATGGATTGCTTTTTTCTTGCTGCTTTCAGGATTCTCTCTTTGTCTTTGACATTTGATAATCTGATTATTAAGTGTCTTGGCGTAGGCCTATTCATATCTCTTCTGTTTGGAGTACGCTGCGCTTCTTGGATCTGTAATTTTATGTCTTTCTTAAGAGATGGGAAATTTTCATGAATTGTTTCCTCTATTATTGCTTCTGCCCCCTTTCCCCTCTCTTCTCCTTCTGGGATACCAATGATACGTACATTATTGTACTTTGTTTCATCTTTGAGTTCCCGGAGACGTTGCTCATATTTTTTCATTCTTTTCTCCATCTGCTCCTTTGTGTGTAGGCTTTCAGGTGTTTTGTTCTCCAGTTCCTGAGTGTTTTCTTCTGCCTCTTGAGATCTGTTGTTGTATGTTTCCATTGTGTCTTTCATCTCTTGTGTTGTGCCTTTCATTTCCATAGATTCTACCTGTAGGTTTTTTGAACTTTTGATTTCTGCCGTATACATGTCCAGTGCTTCCTTTACAGCCTCTATCTCTTTTGCAATATCTTCTCTAAACTTTTTGAATTGATTTAGCATTAGTTGTTTAAATTCCTGTATCTCAGTTGAAGTGTACGTTTGTTCCTTTGACTGGGCCATAACTTTGTTTTTCTTAGTGTAGGTTGTAATTTTCTGTTGTCTAGTCATGGTTTCCTTGTTTATCCAAATCAGGTTTTCCCAGACCAGAACAGAGGGAAGAAATATTCAGTATCTGGTTTCCCTGCGGGTGTGTCTTAGAAAATTGCTCCACCCTTTGATGCCTCGGGTCACTGTGCTTTTCTGCCCAGCAGGTGACGCCTGTTAGCCTATAATTCTTGACTGGTGTGAGGAGGTATGGCCGTGTTCCCCCAGGCTCTGGGGTCTGGTTCTGAATGGAAAGGGCCCCACCCCTTTCCTCCTAGAGAAGACAGACCCCTCAGGTGGAGGTCATTAGCATTTCAATGGTCTCACTCTCTGCTTGTGGTGTCTCCGCCCTTCCCCGAGTCACAGCCCTGGAAACTGAATATGACTGGGGCTTTCTCCACTGAGCCGAAAAAGAAACAGATAGTCCCCTTCAGACCCAGTCAAGGTGACCCTCCGGCTCTCCCAGGTCAGTGGTCACCTAAAGCCTCTGTCTGTTTTTTGGGGCTGCATACCTGTAGTGAGCAGTTCACACTCGCTACTTAAAACCCCAGTTGGAGCTCAGCTGAGCTGTATTCGCTTGCTGGGAGAGAGATTCTCTCTGGCACCACGCGGCTCTGCAGCTCGGGCTATGGGGGAGGGGGTCTCACGACTTGGATCCGCAGGTTTTACTTACAGATTTTATGCTGTGTTCTCGGGCATTCCTCCCAATTCAGGTTGGTGTATGATGAGTGGATGGTCTCGTTTGTCCCCCCGCAGTTATTCTGGATTATTAACTAGTTGTTTCTGGTTTTTTGTAGTTGTTCCAGGGGGACTGCTTAGCTTCCACTCCTCTCTATGCCGCCATCTTGCCTCGTTCTTAATTGACTTTTAAACCTCCACAATTTTCCGTGACTAATTAGTTCAGTTGGTTAGATTCTGATGTTAATGAAATCAAATGCGTGTGCTCAATTTCTCTATGAAAATGATTCCATACCTTCCGTTCTCCTTCCCTCCTTCATTTCTTTCCTTTCTTCTTTCCTCCCTTACTTCCTTTCTTCATCATTGTATCTTCTTATACAGACTTTCTTAATATTGTAGGCTTAGACATTTAAAAGAAATCTGGCAGGAAAATATGATTAGACATGCACAAATTAATAGAACTAGTGCTAAAATCTCTATAAAGTACAATCAAATCTCCTACTTCAGTTAAGTTCAGAAAACACATATTGAGGACTAGGTTCTAGTTAATGAGGACACAAAAATTAACGGTTGCCAAGTTATTCAAGATTTAATGATCAAGACAGCTCACTATACAAGAGATCATAATATTAGACTATCATAAGTACTCTAGTAGAGTTATAAAAATATTGCTTAAGTTCATACAAATGAAAGCTATAAATATTGATTGAGACAATGAGTGTAGCATGACATAGAAAATTACTCTTCAACAGATCTTCAAGGATGACCTGGAATTGGATAGATGGTAGTTACTCAATGTTCTTGGAAACAGCTACAGAAATTGCCTCTAGTTTGGGGTTTACAGATTTACCAGTTTGCCAGATTCAGCAATATATATTGCCAGAAGAGAGGTTAGATGTGGGGCAGTAAAAATAATGACAGATGCCCACTGGGATACAAAATGTAAAACCATAGGCATTGAGGGGGGAATTGTGGAAAGACGGTAAAGTTGAAAGCTTGAGAAATCAGTCCCTCCACCAGAACAATTATTAAGCAGGCATGAACTGTCTGAATCTACTATTCTGAAACTCTCCAGTCCAGTAGAACACTACACAGTATCCAGGTAAATTATGGTAAGTACCAGTAAATTGCTCTCTCCACATGACAGTTATCTTCACCACTCTTGTGGCAGGAAGCAGTGGGGTCTAGCCCCTGGTATAATTTGCTAATGCCAGAGAAGGATGTAAAATCTAGGTCCCCAAGATCAGGGAGGTGTGGCGTGCATGGCCCAATTGTCAGTCACTGCTTTCGATTAGCTGCTTTGGATTAGCTGCTTTGGACAACTGGGGGCCCGGCTCTGAGGGCAGCCATTGTTCCGACCCACCCTGGACAAAGACAGCAGAGGAGATTAAAGACCATGTGCTTCCTCAGGGCTGTGCAGGATGGTTGAAAGGCAGTATTTGCTCAGCAGGTGCAAGGCAAGAAAGTGCAGCTTTGGGGAACAGAGGGAAAAGTTCCTGGCACCCTTCCTGGCCCCTCCCTCATAACATCCCCAGAGCAGTTTGGAGCCTGCTAGAACTCTATTTGTGGGTCTGATCCTGTCAGGCTATGAAAGGCTGATTTAGGAAACTCCCCTCTGGTGTTTACCCCCTCCCAGAATTTGTTCTCTTAGCAAAAGCAGCTTAAAACAATGAAAGTGGTAAAAGAAACAATTGAGTATTGAGTGGGAAACTGGGCAGAAGGCTTACCTGCTTTAAGTCCTGCAGAAAAACACCCATGTGAGGGAGGAGGATTGTTTCCTAGGAAGTAGAGGGGGCATTCAAACTCCTGTAAACAGAGGTTTCCTAAGACCACCAGGAAACACAAGCCCAGGACAAGACAGGCCCAGAAAAGACAGGGAGGACCCTGTACTTTGCATTTGCTTTGCACTGACCCTCCTAACAGGAGGGCTGAACCCTGATGGAGAGCATCAGTCAATGCAAAGACAATTTGCAGATAGTGAAAGGTGTTTTTTGCTTGGATTTGCTTGGTCCTGACACTCAAGAAAATTTCTGTTATATCACCAGCTAGATAGAAACTCAAAAAACAGATATCTCAGAGAATAAATCCCAGAGCTCACATTTTAAAATATTAAAATATAAAGTGCAACAAAAGATTACAAGGCAAAGAAACAGGAATGATGATCCATCTAAAGGAAGAGGATAAAAATCCAGAAAACCTAAATAAAATAGGCCATACAGTGGACATACTGCATAAAGACTAAAAAAAAAAATGTCTTTAGTATGCTCAAGAAGATGAAGGAAAACGAAGAATAACTAAAAGATATCAGGAAAACTATGAATGAACAATATGAGAATTCAATAAAGAGAAATTTTAAATAGGTACTAAACAGAAATAATGGAGTGAAAGACCACAATAACTGAAATGCAAAATGCTCAGGAGGGTTTCAACAGCAGATTGGAGCTGGCAGAAGAATCAGTGAACTCAAAGACTAGACAATTGTAATGAATCAGGCTGAGGAGCAGAAAGAAAAAAGAATTATAAAAAGAAAAATAGCCTGAGACCTCTGTGACATCACCAAGTGCACCAATATAAGTGTTATAGGAGTGCCAGAAGAAGAAGAAAGAGAGAAAGCAGCAGAAGGAAAAGTCAAAGAAATGATGAAAGAAAACTTCCCAAACTTAGCAAAAGGTATGAATATGAGCACCCAAGAAGTGGTGACAACACGAAACAGGATAAACTTAAAGAAAAATAAACCCTGCTACCTACTGATCAAAGTGTCTAATGCAAAAGACAAGGAGAATGTTCTGAAAGGTGCAAGAGAGAAGCAACATGTTTTGTACAAGTGAGTCCCAATTAAATTGAAAAGCTCTCCCTCTAAGATTAGGTGCAAGTAAAGGATGCCTACTGTCAGCACTAAATTCAACATTGCACGGAAAGTTCTAGTCTGAATTAGGCAAGAAAAAGAAATAAAAGGCATCCAAGTTGGGAAGACAGAAAGAAAACCTTACCCATTTGCAGAAGATCCAACATACAGAAAATCCTGAAAAATCCAAGCAAATACCCTAGAGCTAATAAATGAATGCATTAAAGTGGCAGGGTAAATATTAACACCCTCAAATCAGGAGTGTTTCTGTACATTAGTAATGAACAATCAAAAGAAGAAATCAAGAAAAAAATTCCGTTTACAATAGCAACTAAAAGAATAAAATATCTATGAATAAGTTTAACCAAGCATATAAAGGACTTGTACACAGAAAACTACAAGGCATCACAAAGGAAAATCAAAGAAGACCTAAATGAATGGAGGAACATTTCATATTCATAGATTGGAAGACTAAATATTGTTAAGAAGTCAATTCTACCAAAGTGATTCACTGTAAAGCAATTCAACACAATCCCAATCAAAATTCCAACAACCTGCTCTGCAGAAATGGAAAAGCCAATCACCAATTTATATGGAAGCACAAGGGGCCCTGAATAACCAAAGCCATCTTGAAGAAGAAGTTGGAGACTCACACTTCTCAATCATAAACATACTAAAAACCTACAGTAATCAAAACAGCCCTGTAGTGGCACAAGAAGAGACATATGATCAATGGAATAGAATTGAAAACTCAGAAATCCAACATCAAATTTATGGCCAAATGATTTTGACATGGGTGCAGAGACTACTTAATTGGTAAAGAATATTCTCTTCAACAAATGGTGCTGGGAAAATTGGATCTCCATATTCAGCAAAATGAAGGTATACCTCTGCCTCTCACCATATACAAAAATCAACTCAAAATGAATCAAAGACCTAAATATAAAAGCCGTAACTATCACACTCCTAGATGAAATTATAGGGAAACACCTTGTGTTAGGCGATGGTAGACTTTATACCAAAAGGACAAGCTCAAAAACAAAAAATAGGTTAATGGGACCCCATCTGTTTCAGTTTGCTAATGCTGCCATTATGCAAAATACCAAAAATGAATTGGCTTTTAGAGAGGTGGTTTATCTGGTTACAAATTTACAGTCTGCAGGCCATGAAAACGTCCAAATGAAGGCATCAACATGAGTATGCCTTCACTGAAGAAAGGCTGTTGGCATCCTGAAAACCTGTTAGCTGGGAAGGCATGGGGCTGGCATCTGCTGATTCTGGGTTGTGTTCCAGCTCCTCTCTCAGCTCCTGTGCATTCTTGGTTCTTTCTCCCAGGACGTGTCTTTCTAAGTGCCTGGGGTTCCTGTTTTAGCATATCCTGGGGCAAACTCTGGACTTCATTTCTTAGCTAAAGGCCCTTCTGTCTGCATCTCCAAGCATGTCTAAGCATCAGTGTCAGAAAGTGTCTGGGTCTGTATGGCTTTTAAAAGTACTCCAATAAACTAATCAAGAGTCATGCTGAAAGGGCAGGGTCACACCTCCATGGAAGTAATCTAATCAAAATTATCACCTACATTTGGATGAATCACAACTCCATGGAAACAACCTAATCCAAATATTCCACAAGAATGGATTAAAACATGCCTTTTGGGGGGACACAATATATCCAAAGTGGCACACCATCAAAATTAAAAACTTTTGTGCATCAAATGACTTATCATGAAAGAAAAATGATAACCTACAAAAAATGCCAGGAAGTATTTGGAAACCACATATCCAATAAGGGTTTAATATCCAGAATATATAAAGAAATCTTTCAACTGAATAACAAAAAATAAAAACAACCCAATTTAAAAATGGGCTAAAAGCTTGAATAGACATTTCTACAAAGAAGATATACAAATGGTCAAAAGGTACAGGAAAAAAATGCGCAACATCACTATCCATTAGGGAAATGTAAATCAAAACCACAATGAGTTACAATTTCTCACCCACTGGAATGGCTACTATTTAAAAAATGGAAATTACAAGTGTTGGAAAGAATGTGGAGAAATAGGAACACTCATTCATTGCTGATGGGAATGTAAAATGGTGCAGCTGCTGTGGAAGACAGTTTGGTGGTTCCTCAGAAATTTAAGTTTAGAATTGCCATATGACCTGGCAATCCAATTTCTAGGTATATTTTAACTTCAACAGAATTGGAAGTAGGGACATAAAAAGGACAAATATTTTATGATCTTACTGACATGAAATAGAATAAGCAAACTCATGGAGTCAAGAGCTAGAATCTAAGTTACCAGGGGACAGGGTAGGGGTCGGTAATAGAGGGTTAAGGTTTCAAGTGCACAAGTTGCTAGTTGGGACAATGGAAAATTTTGGTAATGGATGGTAGTGATGGTAACACAACATTGTGAAAGTAACTTTAAAAAATGTGATAATGTAAAAACCTGCAAATTTATATGACCATAGGATTTTCTGCACATATATATATGAGTAAAAATTATGCAGGATTCTTTAAGGGATTAACTTAATCTTTAGTGTCCTAAATGATCTATAGTCTTTAAGCTGAAAAACAAATAAGTACAAAGTTTAGTTTTTTTTCAGGAACTGTATATTGCACTACAGAACTATGTGTGAAATTCAGCAAACACTTACCATCCTACAAGAACTGGCAAGGAATCTGAAGAAATTATTTTCACGGTATCACAAACTGTGTAAGTGTAGTCCTTGGGGAAATATCAGGTCTTTGTTGAATAAGTGTGATAACTTGAATTTCAATCAGATATCAATTTCCTGCCAAAGTATCATTTCTTTTATCTAATATAGTTACCTCCATGGCAAAACCTATTAGATTTAAAAGGTCAAAACTTTGGATGCTTCTGCTTTTATTTAATAAGTATTTAAATGAGCTGTTATTCTTTGGAACTTTTTTAAAGGGTATATAGACATTTTGTTCCTATACTAGTAGACTTATTTTCATAAACAAAGGTTTATTTCTTTATAGAAGACATTTGAATTTATGGATTATTACATTGTTACATCAACCAGCCCATGTGTACTGCCCTGTTCTGGAGCTGCCCTCCAAGTGAGGCAGGGAAAAACCAATCAATCCCAAAGCATCTTTACTCAGTAATTAGTAAATACCCTGAATAAGAAATTACTCTTTTTACACAATTTATCTCTTGAATCATTAACATTATATATTGTTCTGAACTGAAAGACTTTATTATATCCCAGGATTTAGGATTAGGATTTATGCTAACAAATTGTCATAGAAACAAAGTGTCTAGGTAGAATGAAAACTGGGATGTCATGCAATTTTTTAAAATCATTATGGGGAATAAGAGAGACTCTCTCATTTACAGAATTAACATGCCCAGTTTTGCTATACCAGGATAGCAAATAAGTTTTATTTCATATCCCCAGACCAATCAATGAGAGGTTATGGATAGAAGATACTCCAGCTACATACAGGTGTAGATGGAAAGAGCACTATAATCCATTAGGAATGTGTGCTATAGGTGTAGCAAGGGGTAGGTAGCAGTGAAACATTTGCAATTATTTGACATTCCTGAATCTGACATTGTAAGTTTATACAATTATGGTTGTTTGGTCAAATTGCAGCTTGATAATATGTCTAATTAGATTATTGGAAGTCATTTATCACTGACTTCCTATATTTTATTTCTTAAATAAAATGACTATAATTTTTATATTAATTTTAATTTTATATTAATTTTTATATTAATTTTAATCATGTTTGTCACATCTCTTGTGCTATGACATAATGATTCAGTCTGACTTCAGAATCTGCATCATTAGTTAACACACCAGACACCTGGTTGCCAGGTGATGCTGACTGTCAAAATTTAGCTTTCCACAAGAAAATCATTTTAAACCATGTTAGCCAAAGACAAATCCAAGAAACAAAACAAAACAAAATAAAAATACAGCTAGATTTTCTCATTGGTAGAAAGGACCCTGTAATTCAGGGGTCTAAATGATGGTACAAAGGTACATAGAGAACCAACGACAGAAAGAAGAATGTGTAGAGAACATAGAAGCATGATACCCACTTAGAGTAAGTCATAAATAAAATAATCAAGAAAACACCACTACTGTAAGGTATAGAGACAAAAGAAAAGACCAACTCAGCAAATAAAGAAATATTCCTTTCCTTATCAGTGAGAATAATTATGTCATTTCCCAGAGGACAGCGAATGAACTTGGTAGAAAGTCGTGTCCAAAGGAAGGAATATTGCAACGGGTACTGTGAGGTGAAGCTGTGAAAGCAGAAATATAAGGTGGATGAAAAGTTTTGAGCACAAATTAGATTTTATATGATATGATAAAAAGGAAAGACACCCTGTAAGTTCTTTTGTGGAGTGGCCAGATAAAATGCCATAAAAAGAAGATTGCTGTAATACCTGAGCAGAATTTGGATGAAACCAGTATTAGTCAACTTTTCAGTATAGTTGAGGAGAGGGACATGGGTTATATTTCACCTTTTAAATAAGAGGTCTGGGATAGTAAATAATTTAATATTTTAGCAGAAATTAGTTAAGAACAAAAATAAATACAAAAAAGTAGGGGTATTTTGAAGGACAGACAAGGATCTCTAAGTTACCTTTAGGTTGCAGTTTCTTCTAGTAACATCCACAGCCACAGTTCACCTAATCATGCCTTTTGCTTTTGATTATTCTCTGGATTTCTGGCAGGTGGGAACTTTAGGAAACTATTGAAAATGACCTGGGAAGAGGAGACAGGTCTCATTATAAGAGGTAAAGTAAATGTAATTTGGTGAAGAATTTGAAGTTGTTTTTAGAAGAAAAATAGTAAATTTTTGAGTCTAGAGAATCAGAATATGGTAGTGAGGTCTATGGCAATGTAGATGCTGTTAAGCAAAGAGATATTTTGTAGATACGAATGAAGTTTATTTTCATCACATATTTCAATGTACCTGGAACCACTATCTACTTATTATTATATACTCTTTAAATATAAATATTGTTTTTTATTTTAATTTTCAGGTTTGTTTTCTATTGACCATTGAAAATAAAGGTTCTGTGCATAGTGGAAAATGTGTGGGATTGCAAAACAGTTGAGAATCCTAGATTGAGTCCCAGCTCCCAAGCTAACTATCTGAGACCTTAGCCAGGGCACTCTCGTTATCTGGGTTTCACTTTCCCGTTTGGTGAAACTGGGAAATTAAACCAGTTTATCTCTAAAGTCTCCTAGACTCTAAATCAGGTTAAGTGATAAAAGTTTAATTATGAAATAAAATCTCATATAATGTTAGTGGTTACTTAATATATACAAATGAATAACGGGGTTTTTGTTTCTGATGAGATCATAAACAGAATTCAGGGGGTGAGTGTAGATTTGTCCATCTTTCTCATAAAGCTCCCTTCCTCCAGTGTCAGCATGGCTAACTGCTTAATTTCCTCCCAGTTAAATTCTCAGTGAAGCCTTCCCTGACCACGCTGCTTAAAATGGCAGCTCCCACACCCACAGACCCTCTCCTCCCCTGCAATAGTTGTCAATATAGTACTTAAAACTTTCTAACACACTGTACAATTTACTTATATACTTACTGTAAAGTGTACATTTGTGCAACATAGAATACATAAATTATGTCTCTGGAGTTGTGCAAGAGGGCTGGACCTGCCAGATTGGCAACTTGGACGCACCTGAAGAGTTTATTGCCAAACCAGCATGTACCAAATCAAGGAGATATGTGCATAGACATAACTCTCCATATCTTATCTCCCTCAAGGGCCATAAATGGAATTCAATTCATCTTGGAAGCCTAGACAGAGTAAGGGTCTGTCTATGCACAGAGGTGATCCTGAAGTCCTTCTCATAAAGGACACATGTACCATTTTGGAAAAACCAATAGTGTAAGAAATTTTCACAATGAGATACTGTCAGGACTTTATACAACCTCTCTTAGCCTCCCCAAAATAAGAAAAAGACTTCTCATGACCCATAAAACTAAGGGTAAGGGTGGAATATTTGTCACTCCTGGAGTAATTTCTACTGACCACAAAAGTGATGGGCCTATGCTGAGAAGCAAATTCAAGACTGATACAAATGCAGTAACAAGAAATAGCATGGCTGGCCAGGAGGCCATAAGATGGAAAAAAAGATAAAAAGAAAAAAGAAAAAAAAAAACATTTTAACTGTTCTGTGGGGACAAACTGTGCAGCAACCAGAACCCCTGGGAAGCTCACTCCTTTTTCTATTGCACAGAAATATCTTTCTGAGGCAGACAGTTTCTTTTTTCCTGTTTCCCCTCTGACTTTTCTTTTTGCATCCACTCAAAACTTAGAACTCCCAGTCAACAACCAAAACAAGAGAAGAAGAGAATTGTCCTTCACACACTCCTCATATTTATGTCCCTTAAAGAAGCTTCACATAATATTCAGTGCATGTAGTGGGGGCAGGACTGGAGGAGTGGACAGAGAAAAGGAATCCTAGAACCTGCACATATTACAGAAGAGGGAATGTAATATTTTTATATTCCACACGTGGTTAAAGAGATAAAAAGTGCTTTAGTTTATTTAGGACACATATCTTTTTCCAAAGGGTCACATTCCTGTTCAGAAAAGACATACAGTGTCACCAACATCACTAGTTCTCAAACTGTTTTATCCAGTGTCCTCTTTTTAATATTAATATTGTAAATATAGCTATAAATTGATGGCTGAATAATACACAATTCTCAAGAAATGTATCCTACAATTTCATAAAATTTACAAACAGTAATATATGTTAAATTTTTAGAGTAAAGTAACAAAATCTACAAAGAAGAAATATGGCCAGGCAGTATGGAAAATTTTCTTTGAAGTTATTATAATTTGAGGACTATAGGTTCAAGTTTATACTGGTTATGGTGATTGATCCTGATTATCAAGGGAACACAGGACTGCTACTACACAATGGAGGGAAAGAATTTGCCTGCAATACAGAATATTCCTTCGGGCATGTCTTAGTATTACAATCCCTTGTGATTAAAGTCAATGGAAAACTATAATAACACATCTGGGCAGGATTACTAATGGCCCAGAACCTTCAGGAATGCAGGTTTGGGTCACCCCAGCAGGCAAAGAACCATGACCAACTGAGGTGCTTGCTAAGGGTAAAGAGATTATGGAATGGGCAGTGGAATTTACTCATATTTATAAATATGAACTATGACCACATGATCAGTTACAGAAATGAGTTGTAGTGGTTATGAATATTTCTTTCTTGTTTTGTTATGAATATGTTTGTATACGTGAAGCAGATATGTTTATTTCCTCCCCTGTTTTATCCCCTTATCATATGACATAAATTGTGTTTACTTTATGTCATAGTATTTAAGTTATAGGATATCAGGTTTAAGAGTGAACATTACCTAAGGACTTGTATCGTTTCTGGGGAAAGGGTTAGTGCATTTCCGGTTGTATGAAGGACAGTTTAATTATTTTAAGTGAACCTATAACAGTTATTGTTTTTATTTTGAGATCAAGTATGGTTTAAGGAGGTGTGTAAGGGTGCAAAGATGACAAAGGGTGGACTGGGAAGGTTAATTTTATGTGTCAAATTGGCTAGGTTATACTGTCCATTTGTTCGGTCAAGCAAGCACTGGCCTGATTGTTACTATGAGTGTATTTCGTAGATGGATTAGCATCTATTGTCAGTTGATTGTACCTATAACTGATTACATCTACAATCAACTGAGGAGATAGCCTTCAACATGAGAGAAGTTGCATACGATCAGTTGAAGACAATAAAAGAAGTGATGATTATACAGCAGTCAGAAGGAAGATTGTCCATCTCTACTTCAGTCTGCCAGCTTCTCCTGGGGAATTCATCAAAAACCTTCATCAGACTTCGCAGCTTGTGTCCTGCCCTATGAAATTTGGACTTGCTCATCCCCATAGTTAGATGAGCAAATTCCTATAATAAATTTCATAATATTTACATATATCTATATCTATAAATCATGTTGGTTCTGTTTCCCTAGAGACCCCTGACTAATACAGATTACTTCTATCATAATTAAAAATAAAAATCTTTGAATTAAATTGATCCTGATTATGTTTCCAGTTGGTCATGAGGATTATCAAATCATGTTGATAAATAGATATGCCTTTCAAATCCTACAGCAGTATTTTTAACATTAGCACTATTGACATTTAGGGGTGGACAATTCTTTGTGTTAGGAGGCTGTAGTAAGTGTTATTGGATGTTTGACAGCATCGTCTCTACCCACGAGATACCAGGACCACCCCTGCCCTTGTTGTGACAACCAAAAATTTCTTCAGATATTGCCAAGTAGCCTCAGATTGGGGAGTGTGTGTGCAAAATTGCCTCTGGTTGAGAAACTGTCCTAAAAGATGTAAAAGTAAACACATAGATCCCTTATGACTAACACACATAAGAAAAGTAAAAATCTAGGAAGTGTGAGAAAAGGAAGAAAACTTACAACCAATGGGAGAGAAATAAGATCAAATATATCTATAATTGTAAGTATTACAGCTTAAAATGCTTCTATTAAAGGCAAAGAGTCACATAAAATTAAATTAAAAAAAATTACCTTTAAGAGAAAAACAAGACCTGAGAAAGTTTAAAAATACATAGTTGAAAAAGTTAAAGACAGTAGTACTTTTTTAGAAGAGTAATTTCAAAAAATATGATTCAAAGGAACATTATTCAATTGGATCAAATACCTATTTGTAATGAAAAAAAGTTAAATTCACAAATGCGTATACACCAAGGAATATAACAAAAAGCAAAAAGTATTAAAAATGAAAGGCAATATTGGAAAACAGGAGTTCAAAAAGGAAATTTAATGTGACACTATATCTGGTAGAGGAATATTAGAACTTGATGGTAGAAACCATGAAATAACAATAAAAGTTAAATTCGTAAGTGTTTTTTGAGCATTTTCCCTACTACCTGGGTTTATAGTTTTTTTCAATGCTCCAAATAACATTTACCAAAATTGATTAAAAGCTAAAAAACAAAGAAATCTAAAGTTTGTTTGTGTTTGTGCTCATGTGTATATTACAATCATAAAAGCCATATTCTCTAACCACAGTAAACCTAAAAAGGAATAGCAAAATATGAAAAAAATAACAATACCAGGAAACCCTATATACATAAAATTAAAGCACAAAAAAATAGACTCCAACCATTTGGAAATTTTAGCAAAACAAAATGAAACACCAAAATGAAAAAGTCTCCAACAACTTTTGAATAATAATAACAGTAATAATAGCAAAGCAACTATTAGCCAGTAGATTCTCACTACCTGTTTCTTACTATACTAAGAAATTTTATATCTAAATTTGTTTAATTTTCTAAATAACCCAGCAAAATAGATGCTCCCAACACTCTTACATTATATATTCCTCTTTTTGCTGATATGGATAAAAATAAGGAAGAGCGTATTTGTCTGGATGGGGAAATGGATGGGTTCAAGGAGAGAGAATCAAGAGCTTTGCTTATAGGTACTACAATTGAACTACTTGCACTGACTTTTCCTTCATCCTGGAAAGTTCTGCCCCTGGATTTGTACATGATTCACATCCCCACTTTATTCAGCTCACCTTTTCACAGACTATCACTTATTAAAATGTGTATTTATGTGCCACCTTCTCACTGTACTTAATTGTTCTTTATATGTATGTGTTGTTCTAAGCAATTGCAGTGGGGTCTACATTTGATTCATCCTTAGCCTAGCCTTGACACAGTTTGTATGACTGAATCAGCATTCAATAAAGACTTGACAAATTAATTCATATGGAGTGAGAAAATGAAAGAACATTCCAAGGCAGAATTTGGCATAATCAGAGAATCCAGTTCTGGATTTACAGCTGACTGTGTCACAGGACTGGACATAAGACGCTATCTCCTGTTGAGTTGAGTAACCTTGGGAACATGCCTTTGTCATTGTATGTGGATGACTGACTAGGACAAAGTGAGAAACTCGAGTTATAGCCAGCATTAAGTGGAGTTCTCGATATGTATATGTTGGACCAGAACTTTGGGTCTCAATGTTGTCCTAAATGAGTAGACTTCTCTTTAGAGTGGTGTTTCGGCAGATCGTGATGCATCACAATCTGCTGTTTATAGAAAGTTGCGATGTTCAACAATAAAAGCAAATTTTGTCACTTAGCAAAATAAAGGTGATTATATATTAAAATAAAAGAAAAAAATCTTGTACTGTTTTAATTTATTTTAAATTGTATTATTTTCCAGAAAAAGATGCACTGGGCTTTAATTATGTGATTTAATCCTGAAGTAGAAAATTTCCTTTGACTTTGAAGTTCACTGACTTTCTTGTTAGTGCCTTCTGTTAATACATAATACACCACTCTCCATTTTTAACGTTTTGAGTTTGTTTTATCTGAAGAAGAGTTCTACTTTACTTCTCTCATTACTCAAGCCAGCCCATTCCTTAACAAAGCCCAGAAGAATATTTAGCCTACAGTTGCTTTATAGATCAATGATCAGGTAAACTTTCAATCAGATTAAATGTTACTACTTAATCCCAAAGAGTAGAAACTTGATCCTTTGCTACTGCAATTTTGTATCTCCACCTGATACTGACACAACCATGTTACTAGGAATTGCATCTTGTAGTTCAAATTTGGAATGCATTGGTTTTATCCTTGTTACATTTGGCTTTCCTTTTGGGGAAATTTTCCTCCATGTACTTCCTCTGTATTTAATTGAATTGTTTCAAGTTATTTGTTTTCAGCACACATCTACAGTTGCTTCCAAATGTCACATTTCTTCCCCTTTCCTATATTTTGTTTTGGTGAATTTATATTTAGAAGACAATAAATAATTATCTATTATTTCCCTGGTTCAATATAATGTTTTCTTAATATTGCTGAAACATTATGTTAGGCAATGATGTCACAGAAATGGCTGAAATTGGCATTAAGAATCTTTCATTTAAAAATATTTTTAATATACCGCTTACTGCATACATTTGAACTTATGCAAAGTTTCAATGTCTGCATTCTACATTATAATAGGAAAATGGTGACCAAAGACAGAATGATGTATTTTTAAGCCAAATAGTCTCAGAATATGGGGTTGAACATGTCATTTTATTATGATGTAAGATTTTCTTATCCCACCTCTTGCCTTTCATTTCATACCACCTAGGCAAAACAAACCATCCACTCTTCCACCATCCCCAATTCATATCCATTTATGTACATACATGTGCACACATATTTTCTAGGACAAGTCACTACCATGACTTTTAATCAGTCTATAGCAGAGTGTTGAGAAACTGCTGCATTTACTGGCCACAAAATGGAGTATGGTATAATGACAGACCAAAGAAAAGAATGTTTTACAAGAAACGGTCATCAATGGCAGATGCTGCTGAGAAGGCAAATAAGGTCCAGCAGTTGTACTCTTTGGTATTTATTCAAAAGGAGTTGAAAATGTATGTCTATACCAAGACTTGCACATAAATGTTTAGGGCAGCTTTATTCATAATTTCCCAAAATTAGAAGGAAGCAAGATGCTCTTTCATAAACGGATCAACAAACTGTGGCACATTTCATGGAATTTTATTCAGCAGTAAAAAAAAAAAAAAGAGCTAACATGCCTTGAAAAGAAATGTAGGAACTTTAAATACATACTGCTAAGTGAAAGAAGTCAGTCTGAAAAGGTGACACACTGTATGACTCCAACTATATGACGTTATGGAAATGGCAAAACTACAGAGAGATTAAAAGATCAGCAGTTGCCCGACACTCAAGGGGAGAAAGGGAGGGAGGAATAGGGAATTTTTAGGACAGTAAAACTATTCTGTGTGATACCATATTGAGAGACATGACATTACACATTTGTCAAAACCTATAGAATTGTATATACAAGGAATGAATGCTAATATAAACTATGGATTTTAGTTACTAATAATGTATCAGCATTGGTTCATCAATTATAACAAATGTGCCATTCTAACATGAAATGTTAATGATAAGGGAAACTGTGTGTGTTTGGGGGTGGAGGCCCAGTATTAGGAACTTTCTGTAAACCTAAAAGTGCTGTAAAATACAGTTTATTATTAAAATAATGTCAACCAAATGTTTGGTATGGAGGAAACTTGTGTCCTTGTTGATATCTCTTTTATTGAAATAATTATGGTGTAAAGTCAGATCAGAGCAGATTTCAGAGTTAGTGGGAAGAAAAGATATGGAGAAAACAATTATATAAACATTTTTTCCTGGAAATTCAGTTGTAAGGAATAAGTAAGAGATGTGGATTTTGTTTGGGGGAGGTGGCTTTATGTATTATTTCCTGGGTTAAATGGAAGGGACATGAGTATGTGTCAAAATGGGTGGAAGAAATTCAGATAAGAAATAAGAGGTTAATTGATGGTGCTGTTTCTGAGAAGAGGGGGATTTGCCATAGATAGATGGAGCAAACTTCCTTTATTCAAAATGTAAAGGAGAAGATGAGGCATAGTTTTGTTTGTCTGCCTGCTGTGAAACTTGAATATCTGTTGGTCAACATCTTTCTTACAATATCCTAATATCCATAGTATAATAATGTCAACAGAAAGAATATATTATTCGCACCTTCCACACAGTTTGAAATAATTCAACATAGAGTCATGTAGAGTAGAGCAGTCTTTTTCAAACTGCACTGGGTCCTAAACTCAATAAAGTGGGTGTTCTGGTTTGCTAATGCTGCCAGAATGCAAAATACCTGAAATGGATTGGCTTTTATAAAGGGGGTTTATTTGGTTACAAAATTATAGTCGTAAGTCTTAAAAGTGACCAAGCTTAGGCGTCAACCATAGGATACCTTCACAGAAGAATGGCCAATGGCATCCGGAAAACCTCTGTTAGATCAGAAGGCATGTGGCTGGCATCTGCTTGCTCCCAGGTTGCATTTGAAAATGACGTTCTCCAAAATGGTTTCTCTTGGGGCATTTTGTCCTCTCTTAGCTGCAGTTCCTCTTCAAAATATCACTCTCAGTTGCTCTGCTTTTTCTGTTTGTCAGCTCATTTTTATGGCTCCAGTGATTTAATTCACACCCACCCTGAATGGGTGGAGTAACACCTCCATAGAAATTATCCAATCAAAGTCATCAACCAGTTGGGTGGCTCATATCTCCATGGAAACATCCAATCAAAAGTTCCCACCCAATCAACACTAATACATTGGCCCCCACAAGATGGCATCAAAGATAATGGCATTTTGGGGGACATAATACATCCAAACCGGCACAGTGGGTTTTGTCGACCATTTAAAAAAACAAAATAGAATAGGAAAAAAAAAAAAACAGAAAACAGCAAAGTGCCTTGCAAATAGTACAAGTAAGTATTGTCCTAGCTTTCAGTAATATACATGTGAATTATGTGTGGAATGGATGGGTCACAATGTGAAATTTATTTCCTATTATAGGCTGTGGGCAAAAAAGTACATTTAACTGGAGTATATTATAATTAATATATTAATTTAGTTATTTGATTACTTCATTGAATGGAAGTGCCAAGGAGATCTCTTTATTTTCTATTTTTTTTTTTTTTTCAGATTTCTTAGGCAGATAGCCTACTAAATCTTAGTGGATAAACAAATTATATGTCGATTCAAATATTATCAGCAACATAAACATTTAAACTGAGAGCTAACGGATTATTCTGTTAAGATCTGTTCAGTAAAAGTCAGTAACAAATCTCTTATTCTTTTCTGAAAGCTTTTTCTCATCCAACATAAACTGATTTTAATACATTTATCTGTGGTTTGCTAAGATGCTAAAATAAAATGAAAATACATCTTCTATTGTTGGTCTACAAAGGAAGTTTCGCCTGCGCACTTTAACCCATAAGCTTATTAATCATTCTAAGGCTTTCGTCAAAGGGAGAGTGTGGTTTAGTGAAGCAGTTATGGCCATGAGTATTTGGGTCCTATTTTCAGTTCTTCCAATTCCTTGTGTTTAGTGACTTAGGAAGTCATTTAACTTCATGGGGGCATATTTTTGTAATTTTTCCAGTTACAGAGTATTTCAATGAGAGTAGTCCATAGTATACCAGCTTACCAATAATGGAAAAGAATTCCATGGATCTGAAGGGAATTCCTGGAAATGGTGAACATTACAGACTGGTTTTAAATGTGTTACTGCTGGCAACAAATGAACTAGTCCCATTTCCTGTAACCCATTACCACCTGTGCTTTCATCTCTTTCTATATTAATTGCTTCACATTATACATGTCCACCATGAAGTGTGTTTGATTTGCTGGCCAGTAGAACTTATGTTACAACTCTGTAAAATGTTGAGTCCACATATGTATTATCTCATAAGAGTTTGAAGACTAAGAAGCTCAGAGGTTTTTGAATGACCAAGGTAGAAATCAAAGTAGGTTTGTTGACATGTTGCTAAAATATACAGATCAAGGATTTTCCAACTTAACAGCAAATAGTTATGGCATGGCAGCTCCCAAGTTTATTTGGTTGTGTTTGTTTTTTTGTAATGACTATCAGTAATCAGTGCTCAATTGAACACTCCCTAATAAACGATAGTGTCCTTTAGAGCACTTTAACTTCATATTGAGTTCTAAGAATGCAAAATATTATAAAATATTTCATAATCACTGGAGAATAGAAATAGCTATAAAAGTGTTGCTACAATGTGGTGAATTTATTATTATTCACAATTATTTACCTGACTGTCCAGTACAATTATACTTTCCTACCCACTGCTTTGTTTCTCAGCGCCTCTTGTGGGAAGATCACACTTCCATGTCTCATTGACATTAAGATTGACCATGTGTCCTATTTTGGCCAATGGGATACAAACAAATATGCCATAGCCTGGTGGGAGAAGAAGCTTTATGAATGATTGCATGACTCTGCCTTCAGTCACAAGAACAACATGTCCCAAAATGCAGCTACCCCTTTTAGCTTACATTCTGGAATGAGGATTTCCACCAAGCAATGCTTGCAGTCAGTGCACAACACTGACATTTAACACAAATAGGAAGTTGGTGGTGGTTGTTCTAAGTCACAGAAATTCTGGGCTGTTTGTTACTAAGGAATAGCTGAATAATAAACACAATGCACATTGTAGGGGTGAAGGTGATTTAGGAAAATGCTTCATACATCTTTTCTGATATTTATGTGAAAGACAAAATTTCCTGGGTCTAACGGTTTGGATATATTATGTCCCCCACAAAGCCATAATCTTTTAATCCAATCTTGTTGGGTGGAACACTTTGATTGAGTGTTTTCCTGCAGATGTGACTCACCCAAGTGTGGGCAATACCTTTGATTAGATTATTTCTATGGAGGTGTTACCCTGCCCATTCAGTGCAGGTCTTAATTAAATCACTAGAGCCTGATAAGAGCTCAAACAGAAGGAGTTCAGTGCTGCAGCTGAGAGTGATATTTTGAAGATGGCTGTTGAAGCAGACTTTTGCTAGCCCAGAGTTTGCCTGACAGAAATTAAGGAAACATTCCCAGACACTTAGAGAGAATGTCATTTTGAAACCAGAACCCTGGAGCAGATGCCAGCCATGTGCCTTCCCAGATGATAGAGGTTTTCCAGATGCCATTGGTATTCTTCAGTGAAGGTATCCTATTATTGATGCCTTTCTTTGGACACTTTTATAGCCTTAGGGCTGTAACTTTGTAACCAAATAAACCTCCTTTATAAAAGCCAATCCATTTCTGGTATTTTGCATAATGGCAGCACTAGCAAACCAGAGAGGTTTTGGTACCAGAAGTGGGGTGTGGCTGAGTTTGCAAATACCAAACATATTGGAAAGGCTTTTTAAATGGGTAGGGGGAAGATTCTGGGAGGATTGTGAGGAACTTGATAGAAAAGGCCTAGATTTCTGTGCCACTGGATATAAATATTATGTCCCCAGAAAAAGTGATATTCTCTGATGCAATCTTGTGGGGGCAGATGTATTAGTGTTGATTAGGTTGGAACCTATTGATTGAGTGTTTCCATGGAAATCTGACAATCAACGGTGCACAAGACATTTGATTGGATAATTTCAATGGAGGTGTTACCCCACCCATTTAGGGTGGATCTTAATTAAATCACTGGAGTCCTATAAGGGAGTTCATAGACAGATGGAATTCAGAGCATCTGTGAGTGACATTTTGTAGAGAGCTGCAACTTAGAGAGACATTTTAAAAATGGTTGTTGAAAGCAGACTTTTCCTCCAGAGAAGCTAAGAGAGGACAAAATGCCCCAAGAGGGACACTTTGAAGAATGCATAGGAGCTGATAGTGGAGCTTGAACACACCCTGGGATTAGTAGACAACAGCTACATGCCTTCCCAGCTAACAGAGGTTTTCCAGATGTCAATGGCCTTTCTCCAGTGAAGGTACCCTATTTTTGATGCTTTATCTTGGACACTTTATGACCTTAAGACTGTAACTTTGTAACCGAATAAACCCCCTTTATAAAAACCAATCAGTTTCTGATATTTTGCATAATGGCAGCATTAGCAAACCAGAACAATTGCTTTGAAGAGAGTGTTTGTAGAAATATGGACTCTAATGATAGCTCTGATGAGGCCTTGAGCAGAAATGTTGAATGTGTTGTTGCAAACTGGAAGAAAGGCGATCCTTGTTTTAAGGTGGCAGGTAATTTGGCAAAACTGAGTCCTGGTGTTATATGGAGGGCAGAATTTGAAAGCAACAACCTGGGATACTTAGCTAAAGAGATATCCAAACTACATGTGGAAGATGTAGCCCGGTTTCTCCTTGTAGTTTATAGTAAATGCAAGAGGAGAGGGATAAGCTAAGAAATAAACTCTTGGGTTCAAAGAAACCAGAAATTGATGGTATGGAAAACTCTGGGCTTCCAGAAAGTGAAACCCCAAAGGCTATAGCCCCATGTGAGGATTTAATGAAACCTGGAACCAGCCAGCCATTTCAGTACAGGTCAAGATGGAGATGGAGTTATCCAGAATGCATTTGTGGAAAGTCCTATTGTCTGAAGGTTTTGACCCCTGTAAGCTGCATGCCAAGCCAACAAGATTTTTTGTGATATCTTATAGACAGAACCACTGCCAGGTTGGACTGGAAGATATGAAGAAGGAACAAATTGAAGGAAAAAACTGAAGATACCCTATTGCTGATGCCTTAGTGTGGACACTTTTATGGCCTTAGGACTGCAACTTTGTAACCAGATAAACCCCCTTTATAAAAACCAATCCATTTCTGGCATTTTGAATAACAGCAGCAGCATACTGGAACTCTGGGCAATAGTCTGGAAGTGGTAGAGAAAGATGGAAAAAAAATTAATTTTTCCATTATGAAAACCTTGAGAATTTGGAAATTGCTCCTGCAGCTTACAAAGCAAAAAGTCTGGGGAAAAGTTGGAAAGGACAACTTCAGAGAGGGGAGAGACCAATGGCATGTCACAAAAGAACTGTACAGTAAGAAATCTAAAAGTCTGTATGCAATTTTTAATTGTTTCTCATGCTACATGGTATGATAATCACCCTTTCCCATTCCCAAGTCTTTTGTATTCATGAAATGCTCCTTTATTATATACATCATCTTTACATTAGAGGTATTTTGAAGAATGAGGGAAAAGGAACAATGTCCAGAGGAGATAAAGAGTGTATACTTCGGCAGTAACTGAGAAGCAAATATGCTGAACCAGTCTACAGTAAACACAAATTCAGAATCACATATGAGACAGCTTCCTCTCCCTTTCCTTAAATATTTTAACAAATGGTGACCATGGAAATGGTGTGGGGTATGAGTGATGGGTGGGTGGGAGGTGGCTATTACATGGAAAGGAGTTATCTAGGTGGCAGACACACAATACAAGTATCTACTCATTTGTCAAGATGCTATTCAATTTAAGGAGTTACACAGAAGATTGGAACTAATTATGTTTATGTCCTTATTTTGGAGCATGAGGTATGTAAAATCTTATTCTCTAATTTTAAAAAAATTAGTGCCATGTCAATAGTATTCATTTTGATGAGGGAGTGAGAGTCCCTTGTTGCTAGTGATATTATTATTATTATCATTATTATTGTTATTTCTATCAAGATAGGTAAATGAACATTTTAATGTAAATCTTTTAAGACACTTCATTTTTGCTTTTGAAAAATATTTGGATGAAAAAGATGGCTTTCATGGTGTTCTGAATTTTATGAGCATCTGCATAGTCAGTTTTTAAAAGTAGAGTTCTTTAGAGCCTGATCGGTGATCATTTAATGGATTGATTATTACTAAGATTGATGGGTAAAATTACTCACTAATCACTATCATTGTTTAAAACTTTAAGTGAATCTACAGTCTGTTAACATTCTAACTAATGCAATTTCCTCTAACAAATTGACTGTATTCTCAAGTTTTAACCTGACAAGAACATTTAAGTAGTATAACAAAAGACCCTAACCTTTCTTAGACAAACAATTTAGATAGAAATTGAAATTTATGTTAAGATATAGAATTAGTATATGCATATTTTGGCTAACATTTTTTATGCTATCTAACAAGATATAAATTTTAGCTCAAGAATTATTTTCCTAAAAAAAATGAGTCAACTATTTCCCATCATTAAAAATTTATCATTGAAAACTAACAAGATAAACTTGCAGCTTGTTCCAGTTTGCTCAGCTGCTGTTATGCAAAATACCAGAAATTGATTGGCTTGCATAAAGGGGATTTATTGGGTTATAAATTTACAGTTCTAAAGCCATAAAATAGTCCAAACTAAGGCATCAACAAGAGGATGCCTTCACTGAAGAATGGTCGATGGCATCCAGAACACCACTGTCAGCTGGGAAGCATGTGGCTGGCGTCTGCTGGTCATTTGCTCCTGGGTTTTGGTTTCAAATGGCTTTCTCCAAAATGTCTCTTGGCTTCTGTCTCTCTTAGCTTCTCTGTCTCAGCCTCTGTGCATCCTTGCTTGTTCTCCCAGGGTGTTTCTGTCTACATGTCTGGGAATCTTCTCTTTGCTTCTCGGGGGCAAACTCTGAAATAATTTCTCTCCAAAATGTCTCTGACAGCTTCTCTGAGGTCCACCCAACAGGACTGGATTAAAAGATCATGGCTCTTCTGGGGTCCAAAATAGTTTCAGATTGGCACATTCCACCCTCTGGACACCAGAAAGTCATGTTCTTTCCAAATGCCAAAATACATTCATGTAATCACAGTATAGATAAGTACAAAAGCTTATAAAAATAAGTTATGGTTGTGGTTTGTCCTAAGGCAGCATTCTTCTTTGGTTGTGGAACTGTGAAACTCAGAACAAGCTATCTGCTGCCAATATACAAAGGAGGGACAGTCATAGGATAAATGTTCTCATTGCCATAGGGAGAAATTGGAAGGAAAACAGGTGTCATGGGAACAAAAGAGTTCCTACAACCAGCAGGGCATGCTTCATTAGATTTCAAAGTCTGAGAGTCATTTATCAAATTATATTTTATCCTCGGGGCTTGAGAGAGTGGCAGTCCCATCTTTGCCAAAGGCTTATGCAGTAATCTTTTCTTTCCAAACACTGGGATGATTGCTCCATCATATCCTTGCATTGGGGAGACCCTTTTCTTCTCATCCTCACCATCCTCAAGCATTGGGGTACCACCCAGACTCCATCTCTGGGGCAAAGGCTCTCCCCTCTCTGAACAGTGGGGTGGTGGCCAGGCTCTCCTCAATCCTCAGGGAATGTGCTCCACCCTCTCCAAGGCCAGGAGTGGCAGCACTTTTCCTGAGCATCGAGGCAAAAGGCCCACCCTCTGCCCCCCAAGGCAAACTCATCCTTTCCATGTGCCTTTGTAGGTCTGCTCTCCTGGCCCAAGGTTTCTTGGCTCCAGAATTTAGCTTCCATGGTTCTGCCTTTGAAGTCATCCTTCTTTCAATTTGTCCCTTTACTATCCCCTCCAGTCCAGACTGGCAGTGGTTCCATTTATACAGACCTCACAAAAAATTATTTTGGCTTGGCAAATGCAGGGGTCAAAGCCTTCAGACAATAGGCTTTCCACAAATCCTTTGTGGATGACTCCATCTCCAATCCTGGCCTGTACTGAAATGACTGGCTGATTCCAAGTTTTGTTAAATCCTCATGTGACACACTATCCTCTATCCTCTGGGGTCTCACTTTCTGGAAGCCGAGAATTTTCCAGACCATCAGTTTCTGGTTTCTTTGTACCCAGCAGTTCTGTTCTTGGTTTATATCTTTCCTCTCACATTTTACTATAAGCTGCAAGGAGAAGCCAGGTTACATTTTCCACCTTTAGTTTGCAGATCTCTTCAGCTAAGTATCCTAGGTTGTTTCTTTCAAATTCTTCCTTCCTCCAACCCCAGGACTCAACTTTGCCTTTAAAACAAGGATCACCTTTTTTCCAGTTGGCAATGACACATTCACCATTTCTGTTTAAGACCTCATCAGAAGTATCTTTAGAGTCCGTATTTCTACCAACAATCTCTTCAAAGCAATCTATGCTTTTTATATCAAGCTCCTCACAATTCTTCTAGAGTCTTCCTCCTATGCATTTAAAAAGCTGTTTCATCATGTTTGGTATTTGCAAACTCAGCATCCCAAAATCTGTTCTGGTTTGCTAAGCTGCTGTAATGCAAAATACCAGAAATAGATTGGCTTTTATAAAGGGGATTTATTAGATTATGAATTTACAGTTCTAAGGCCATAAAGTGTCCAAACTAAGGCAACAACAAGAGGATACATTCACTGAAGAATCGCTGATGGCATTCAGAACACCTCTGTCAGCTGGAAAGGCATGTGGCTGGTGTCTGCTGGTCATTTGCTCATGGTTCTGGTTTCAAATGTCTTTCCTCAAAATGCCTCTGGGCTTCTGTCTCTCTTAGCTTCTCTCTCTCAGCTTCTGTGCATCCTTGCTTGTTCTCCCAGGGCACTTCTCCCTAAGCATCTGGGGATCCTCTCTTTATTTTCTGGGGAAAATTCTGGGCTTCATCTTTTAGCTTAGCATCTCCAAACATCCTTCTGTAGGCATCTCCCAGTGTCTCCAAGTGTCTGGGTCTATGTTGGCTCTTAGCTTTTCCTGGGGACAAACTCTGGATTATATATTTTAGTTTCTCTCCAAAATGTCTGTGTTAGCTTCTCTGAGCTGCTTGTTTCTGTGAGCTCTGTTCAAGGACTCATGATCTAATTAGGACCCACTGGGAATGGGTGGTGTAACATCTCCATGGAAATAATTTAAACAAAGTGTCTCACCTGCAGTTGGGTGAGTCACATCTCCATGGAAACATTCAATCAAAAGGTTCCACCCAACAAAATTTGATCAAAAGTTCATGGCTTTTCTGGGGTCCATAACAGTTTCATACTGGCACATAGCTTTAATCTAAATTTGTTCAAATTTAATTCAAATTTATAGTCAATGCTTAATTATGCAAAATGGGACTTAAACATTTCTGTTTCCACATATTTCAGAATATTTTGTAATTAATTCTTATAAATGTGTTGATTTTTCCCTTTACTTACTTCTGTTTGTTTGTTTTGAATATGATAATGAAAACTCTTTATTGAGCAACTGCTATGTATCCAAGTTGTTGTGGGTGAATTGTATCCATTGTATAATTTATTCCTTACAATAAGCCATTAAGTTACATATCAAAATTCTTATTTTCCAAATTAGTAAACTGAGACTGATAAAAGTTAACTTTTTAAAAAAATGTGTTAAAAACTGTAAAGAGAATGCAAAGAGAGACTGTAGATTGAGAGGAAAAATGTGCAAATCACATATCCAACAGAACATTTATAACTAGATTATATAATAAACACTAAAAATTCAATAACAATAATTAACCCAATCAAAAAATGGGGAAGGGATTTGAACATATACTTCATCAAAGAAGTTACATAGATGAAAAATAAGCACATGAAAAGATCTTCAATGTCATAAGTGATTAGGACAATGCAAATTTAAACTACAATATCTGCCACCACATGGCTATTAGAATGTGTCAAATTAGGATTCCATCTTGATTTATTCATGGTGTTTTGAGTACCTCCTATTTTATGGTTTCTTAGTTATTGTGGGTGTTTTAGTGACCTATCATTGTCTACTGGTATTCACATTTTACCACTTCAAATGAAATGTAGAAACTTTACTACCTTTTGGCTCCTTTTAACTTCTCCATCTTATCATTGTCTTGAGTATCAGATGATGTTATAATTTTTGTTTCAATCTTCAAATATAGTTTATAAAACTCATGAGGAGAGTCTATTGTATATGACCATATGTCTTCCCTTTTGTTACTCTTCCTTCCTCATGCTCAAAGATTATTTCGTTATCATTTGCTTTCTGTTTAAAGACTTTTTTTTAGCTATTATTTAATTGTAGGTCTAAGTACAAATTCTTTTAGTTTTCCTCCATCTTAGAATATATTTATTTCCAATTCTCTCAGGATGTATGGCTTCACTGGATGTAGAATTTGTGATTTACAGTTTTCTTTCAGTATTTGAAAAATATTATGCCACTTGTTTCTGACCACCATTGTTTCATAAGAGAAATCTACTGTCATTTGATGTTTTTTCCCCTGCAGGCAACACATCATTTTTCTCTAGATGCTTTCAAAATTTTTTCTTCAACTTTACTTTTCAGAAGTTTAATGATGATGTGTCTGGGCCTGGATTTCTACTCATTTGTCTTATTTGAGGTTCACCTGTATGTAGGTTTATATCTTTTGTCAAATTGGGAGGTGTTTAGGCATGACTTATTTGAGTACTATCTCAGCCACATTATATTTTGCCACAGTTTCTAGGACTCCAATTATAGGAATGTTGGATCTTTCCTTATTGTCCCATAGATCCCTAACTCTCTGTTAAAAATTTGATTTGCTTCAGTCAATTTTTCCTCTTTGTACAGAATGGGTAAATTCTATTGATCTTTCTTCGAGTTCACTGACTCTATTCTATGTTATCTCTTACTAATCCATCTAGCAAATTTTTTATTCTTGTTATTGTATTCATCGGTTATATAATTTCCATTAAATTAGCTTCAATTTCTTGATATTTTCTGTTTATTTCATTTCAAAGAGACTTGGCAATTGCATATTGAAACATTTTTATTATTACTTTAAAATATTGTAAGGTGATTCCAACATTGGATTCGTTTCAGTTGTCCACCACATGGCTATTAGTCATCAGTTGTCTCTTCTAATTCCAGTTGTGATTCCCCTGGTTCTTGGTATTATGGGCAATTTTTAATTATGTCCTGAACATTTTGGCTATTATAGTAAGAGATCTGGGGCCCATTTGAATAATTTATTTTTTCACACACTCACCTGCTTAGTTTTAGTACATGTCTTGACCTCCTTTGGTAGGCTGTGATCCCAATCATACTTGAAATTTAAGAAAATTTGTGGTGCTGTTTTTGTCCATTTGGTTGATGGAACTTGTACTGGCTCCAGTTGGTGTTGACTGATGGGGTAAAGGGGTTTCTCCAGTCCAGAACATCTGGTATCTCTAATTAGGGCTAAGAAATTCCTGGCCTTCAGGTATGAAGAGGCTTTCAGTACAAGCCATTTGTTGTGAAGGGATCCCCCTTGTTAGTACTGCTTAGCTAGCCAATATCTCTTGCTGTGGGAGAAGAATCTCTGACTGGTGAAGGAGAGCATTTCTTAGGTCAGGGGCTTGTTGTGTCAGCATTTTCATTGCCATTGGTTTATTTGGGACTGGTATTGCTGAGTGAGGGAGGAAAATCTCAAGTCCATGATGATAAAGATCATATATGGCATTATGATTGTGATGGTGGGAGACCCCTTGCCAATGCCACCTGGTTGTTTGGTTTCCTTGGAAGGAGGTGAGTCCCCTCTCCTCATGAGGAGGAGATTGCTTTCCCTCATTGCTATTTCAGTGAGGTTTCCAAATGATTCTCCATGCTCTTGCTGCTGTGCTCCCCTGATGCTGTTAACGGGACATCTATTTGATTTGAAGGAGATGCAAGCTTACCTGATTGTGCTTGTTTGGTTGAAGGCTGTGAAACAGCCGGCTGGAATTACTGCCTTCCATTTGTTGAGAGCTCATTGGATGCCCCATTGCTCTTTCCTCTTTCCAACCTGTAGTACATTCCTTTGATTGCATCTTGTATTACTTCCAGGTCTTGCAGTTGCAATGAATGGGGAAGAGCATGGAGAGACAGATCTATGCCATATGTTGTAAGCAAAGTTCTTGTAAATGTGCCTTAAAGATGATTTTTAACTTGGGGACTTATTTCTTATAGCTGGAGACAGATCATTTTATTCAATTTTGTCTCTGAATTAGATTGTGTGGCAAATTGACCAATTTAAGAAATTAATTGATAAAAAACAAATCACAGCATTAAAAATATTAAGCAATTACTATGTTAAAAGCTTCTGCAATAGAATAGGAATACAGCTGAGTTTGTCTGTTTGTTTTTAACTAATGTCATTACCAAAAGAATTCCCCATCAGTTAATGGCAGCTGTGTTCTTCCAAGCGGTTCAAAAGTCTTGATTTCCCCTTTGATTCCTCCCTCTACTTCACACACCACATCTGATCTCTCATTAAATCTGCTTAGGTTTACCTGCAAAATACACCAATACTCAATAACTTCCTGTTACAATATCCAACACCCTGGTTCAAGTCATTTTCATATCTGTCCTGGATTATTATAGTAGCTCTTCAATTTGTCTTCTTGTTCTTCCCTTAACCCCTACAGTTTACTCTCAACCTAGTAGCCAGAGTAATATTGTTAAAATGTGAATGATGTCATCATAAAACCTTTTAATGACTTCCATTACAATGACTTACCAGCCTTACATAATTCCCCTTTTACTTCTTCCATTTAATCCACTGCTACTCTTCTTGTATCTGTTCTAGCCATCTTAACCTCTTGCTATTATTCAAATTTTCAAGCATGGTCTTGCCTCTGGACTTTTACACTTACTGTTCACCCTCTGCCTACTTTGTTCTTTACTAAAATACCTAAAGGCTCAGCTTTCTCCTTTCCTTCAACTCTGTACTTAAGTCACCTTGTCACTGATGCCTTTCCCAGCCATTCTGTTTTAAATTTTGTGCTTTTAAGGCATTTCATGACCCCTTTACCTTGTTTTTTATTTAAGTTAGTAGTTGTTCTAGTTTGCTAATGCTGCCAGAATGCAAAACACCAGAAATGGATTGGCTTTTATAAAAGGGGGTTTATTTGGTTACAAAGTTACAGTCTTAAGGCCATAAAGTGTCCAAGGTAACACATCACTAATTGGGTACTTTCACTGGAGGATGGCCAACGGTGTCCAGAAAACCTCTGTTAGCTGAGAAGGCACATGGCTGGCATCTGCTCCAAAGTTCTGGGTTCAAAATGGCTTTCTCCCAGGACATTCCTTTCTAGGCTGCAGTTCCTCAAAAATGTCACTCTCAGTTGCTCTTGGGGTGTTTGTCCTCTCTTAGCTTCTATGGAGTAAAAGTCTGCTTTCAGTGGCCTTCTTCAAACTGTCTCTCATCTGCAGCTCCTCTCTCAGCTCTGTGCATTCTTCAAAGTGTCCCTCTTGGCTGTAGCAAGCTTACTCCTTCTGTCTGATCTTATATAGTGCTCTAGTAAACCAATCAAGGCCCAAGCTGAATGGGCAGGGCCACACCTTCATAGAAATTATCCAGAGTTATCACCTACCATTGGGTGGGTCACATCTCCATGGAAATACTTAAAGGATTCCAATCCAATCAACATGAAACTGTCTGCCCCACAAGACTGCATCAAAGAATATGGCTTTTTCTGGGGCACATAATACATTCAAACAGGCACAGTAGTTACCACCACCCAATATAATACATATTTTACTTTTTAATCTCTCTTTTCAATTTAATTTCTGTCCCAGTAAAATGAAGACTGCATAAGGACATGGATTTTACATTGTTGTTTATATCATTGAATCCTTAGTGTCCGTCAAATAATTATCACTTAATAAATAGTTTTTGAATAAATGACTGTATGCAAAAAAATGAAAGGTGTCAGCATTTAGATTTCCTAAAAATTGGTAGGTCTTAGAAATAGGCAAGCCTGACAAGTGTCCAATTTTAGGTTACAAGTTTTGTTTACATAGATCAAAGCAAGTATACGCCTGTACTATATAAAAAAATTAATAAATTATAATAAAAATACCTACATTGATGTCCATATTTTTAAAAAATCAAAAGGAAATACTTGATTTAACACTGCTTTTACTTTACTCAACTTCTTTTTATTGTACTTTATATCTCTTTTGAATATGCTTATCAACACATGGCCTTTCCCAAACTCAAATTTATTTTAAATCAAATTAATAATAGAAAATTAGTATTATTTTTAAATACTTAAATTTCACAAATTTAGTATGTGGAAACTCCTGTAAGTTGACTCTTTATTCCTTCACATTTTCCTTTGTGCTGGTTTGTATATATTACGTCCCCCAGAAAAAGCCATGTTCTTTGATGCATTCTTGTGCGGGCAGACGTATTAGTGTGGATTGGGTTGGAACATATTGGTTCAGTGTCCATGGAGATGTCATCCACCAAACTGTAAGTGATAACTCTGATTGGATAATTTCCATGGAGGCGTGGCCCCACCCATTCAGTGTGGGCCTTGTTTAGTTTACTGGTGCACTAAATAAGCTCAGACAAAAGGAGCTCACAGAGAGCTGGAGCTGAGACAGACATTTTGAAGACGGCCATTGGAAGCTGATGCAGGCATTTTGGAAAATGCCATTTTGAAACACAATCTGGTGAAGCAAGCAGATGCCAGCCACGTGCCTTCCCAGCTAACAGAGGTTTTCTGGATGCCAATGGCCTTTCTCCAGTGAAAGTACCCTTTGTTGATGGACACTTTGTGGCCTTAAAACTGTAACTGTATAAACAAATAAACCCCCTTTTATAAAAGCCAATACATTTCTGGTGTTTTGTACTCTGGCAGCATTAGCAAACTAGAACATCCTTTAATATTTTTTAAAGTTTCTTCGAGTTCTGAAAAGAAGTTGTTCCAAACACTTCCTGATTTTCTTCCAGCTCTAAGATACAGAATTAGAGAGCCTCGAAGGAGTCTCAGTTTCCTTTAATGCAGAATATTAGTAGAGGACTTGGAGTTCAGAGGGGACTAGGTGGTGGATAAATATTTTCCCCTGTTGCTTCTACTTGGACCACTTTTAGGAGAGAAAGATCTTGAAAATATTTCCTTTCTGGTTATGAGTTCACATTGATCTTACAAATTTAACATATCATATTGCTTACCCTATTCCTTAATAGTGTGTGGTTCATTGATTACCACGGTTTTCTCTATATTGGTATTTGGCATACCAGATGTCAGGCCGTGTTAACAACAAAAACAATCCATGGACTAGGAAATAATGTAGGAGCCAAGGAACCAAGACTTGAAGTTATTTTAAGTTCTTCCCTTACAGCCCTTTATCAAATACTAATCACTGCCTCCCTGCCCCTGATACCCACTTTACTCTCAACTTGCTTCATTTTTTCTATAGCACAGAAAAAAATGATTTTTCTTTTTTGTTATCTATTTTTCTCCACTAGAAACTAACCTCTATCGGAAGACTATACTCTATTCTCTATTTTGCAAACAGTTGTGTATCTGTTGCCTAAGAGTGTGAGGCATTTAACAGTGTTGAATAAATGAATAAGTTTGTTATTCCTTATAAAATCCATAAGTTTGAATGAAGTCAAAAAAAGAAATTTTTTTAAGAGAAAAGAGCTGAGGCAGTCGAATGTATTTAAATCCTGTTTTGTTTCAGGACAAAGAGAAGAATAATAAACTATGGTGACTGAGAAGAACTCTCCAAAGATAAAAAGACAAAAACAAAAACAAAACAGGGATGACAGAGGCCAAAGAACAGTGAACGGACAGTCAGATTATAAGGAAATGCACATTTAATATAGCCTCAAAAAAACTGGTATGAAGGAAAGGAAGCATATAGGAATAGTAGGTAAATAGAAAAGTGAATTCTCTGAAAAAGTTTTCTTTTCCTTGGAAAAGAGAGAGGCTTGTGCCTGATTTATATTCTAAGAGAAAATATTCACTAAAAAATTGAAGATAAGTGATGGATATGAAATTCAAAGAAAAGGATAACCTAGAATAAGGGAAAGGCCATACTTCTCCAAAAAGAGCAGAGGACACAATATAGCTGGTAGGATAGGTAGAATAATTTGGGAGAATTTCCAAGTGAGAGACGTAACCCATTAATTTCCAGGGAATTTGGAGGAAAGGTCTTCTGCCAAGAGTGTGGGAGTAGACGAAAGTGGAACATACTTGTGGAAAGGCAAGATGAGAAAATATGGATTTTGGAGACCAGACAGAGGAATGGCATGGGGACAGTCTACAGTCTTGAAGGATGGCTGGCATGCAGCTCAGTGGCCTTGATGGGATGGAGACCATGCATTTGTACTGACACAAATTTACAAGGGTGGCTCATTTTCTTTATTTTCTTTGTATTCCTTTGGGTGCCAGTGTAAGATAGCTTAAAGTTTAGATCTTTGGAATGTTTGGATGAATCTATCATAAGAGGGTGGATATATTATAGAGGAATGGAATGATTACACAACTGATGGTACTGATGAGATTAAAAGGAAGTAGGAGAAAGGATTTAAAAAGCTGTAAGAAGAGGGCATTGTATTCAGAGGCAAAAATGGGATTCAACATTTTTAAAATGTAAAAATTTAGATTACAAAAAGGTTCAGAGCTTGGCCTTGGGAATAGTTTATGAATAATGAATGCACAGAGATAAAGATTATTGAAGTCAGGCGTTCAAGAACGTATAAATTTACGGTGTTGAGTGGATGCATCCAATACATAAAAGGTTGTAAAATTCCAAGATACAGAAGTGTCAGGATGATAGTATATCTAGTTGCAGAGATAAATGTGCAATCCTTGTGTGTCAAATTATTGGTGAAGCTAGAGACTACGATATATTGAGTGATGACAACATCAAAGGACTAAGGATTTTAGAGGTGTCTGGCAAATTCCTAAAGGGGGCTGCTTTTATATGAGGGTGCAAAATTAGTGGTTTGAAACATAACTCAGGAGAAAGAATGCCACCCATCCTTCATGACCTAAAATAAGTAAATGAGGTGCTTCTCCAGGTTGTAGGCAAGGAGGTATCTACAGGCAAGAGTAGACAAACTGAAGTGGATAATTGTCTACATGTCTGTTGCAGTCACTATACAATGGCCTTTGTTCAAGGTTTGCAATAGTATATTAGTAAAAACTGCCTTGCTTCTTTGCAGAACTCAACCCAATACAGTGAAAAATGGTACAACCAGTACTCAGTATACACTATTGTGCTCAACTAGACATGCAATCTCTGCAGAGCTCAGTTGAATATGGAAAGAATAGCTTAGTTAGACATGAATCAAGAAGATGATGTTGATGATGAAATGAAGGAAAAAGGGAGGATAAAGACAAACTCAGTGAGATAACCCTTATGAAATAGTTTCCTATTCTTCTTTACCCCTGCTCCCATAGTGCCTTTGCCTGCATGCTTCCATACATTCCCTTGCTTTTTAGGAACAGAAAGAGCAAAACCTTAGAATATGGTCCTTAAGAGATAACAGCAATAATAAATGGAAGAACTACACAGTCTAAGCAAGGACACATGAAATGTTAGGAATGAGTCAGAAAGGTGATGGTTCTAGGGAAGGTAGTGGTGATCAAGGAAATGAAGTACAGAAATAGGAAGGTCAGGGGACTTCAAAAGGAGTTGCAACTTGAATTATCTTTGAGGTAAGAATTATCATTCCTACATTATATATAAGAATACTAAAAATCCAAGATGAAAAGTTACATAATCTAAGTTTGCTCAGCTAATTAGAAATAGAGCCAAGATTCATACCCAAAAGTAAGTCTTTCTACAATCAGTGTAGAGCATTTAACTTTTGTAAGTCACACTGAATTAGATCTGGTTTCAAACAGGAAGGATCATTGCTTAGTTAAACATCTTGTCATAGTAAACTTCATACTGGTGTGGAAGGCAGAATGCAATTAGAATGGAAACAGCTTGCATGGATGTAGTTTTCTAACATTGGCAAAGTGTAACTCTGGGTGCACGTTCTTACTTACATTTATTTATGTCTTTTTTTTTTTCTCTCTACAACTAAAATTTTTGGAATACAAATATTGTATTTTGTAATATTTGCCTTTATACACTTATGAATGCATTCAAATATATAACAACATCAGTTGTGACCTTTGGGGTATAATTCATGTAACATTTACAATAAATATCTTCAATAGCATCAGTTTGTTAATGAGAAATTTTTAGCTTCTCATATTGAATCTTTATCTCACTTTCTTTTATATTTAGTTTTCAAAAGAGAGGTTTTGCTCTTCAATAATTTGATTCTGAAAATAAACTTGTGCTTTTAGGCAGTCAAGGGTCTGATGTGCTTCTTTTTCTTGCAGTTTATAAAATGAGATATTTAGTTCTATAGTAATGCTACAGTGCTTATAATATCTACAGTCAGTTTGTAGCAGTTTGTAGTAGTAGTGAATATGCTAGAAGAATGAAAATTGTTAAAATATTTCCATCATTGCTATTAGTTTTGGATGCCTATCCCCAAATCTAATTCTGTGGTAGATGGAAATGCACATTCCATTTTACTAATAAAACAACGTCATTCCATTGATGCAGCCTTCAACTAGAACTGCCTATTTCTATCAATCGGTGAAATAGCATTTTTAGCACATATGATTTAGTACAAAAGCCAATTTTTCCTTTTATGATGCAATTTCTTTCTTTCTCTTTGCTGAATTCTCTGGTAGGTTTCACATAAAACTGAAAATAGTCTGAAACTGTAATGCAGTTATAAATAAAGTAAGCAATCATATATGTAAACTACTTACTGCTCAGTCACCATGTGCATTTAGTATATACTGTGTTCTAAGATTTTGAAAGCTGGGCAGCAGTTAGCACAAGCCATAAAATGCTCCCCAATTTCTACGGGAGGCACTTGGGCTAAGGTCTGAAAATTACTAACAGGTTGGCCGATGTCCTGAGATGAAGTCACAGAAGACAGCTAGACATATAGGAGTATGACCACTCTAAAACACACCTACTGAACTACCCCTATTGCATGAAACAGAATTAGTGGAGAATAGTCAGCAGATATTTACAATAAGCAATTAGCCATTTCCACTGGTTTAAGAAGTCATAAGAAAATTTATTAATTACTTTAAACTGAATGAAGTGTAACAATTTGAAGGCAAGTAGTAAAATTTTTGTTAGTTGGAGGCAATATAATCATCTGCATGGGCCATTGTCAATATTTCCTGTGAAATAGAATCACTTGAAGATAGGGTTGCCAGATGAACATAGGATGCCTCGTTAAATTTGAATTCAGAAAAGGAACAAATAACTTTTAGTGTAAGTATGCCCAAAGTGTTGCATGAGACAAACGTACAATAAAAATGTCTTCATTCTTTATCTGAAATTAAAATTTAACTAGAAATCCTGAACTTTGATACGACAAGCCTGGTACTCTATATGGAGAGCTTCAGCTTGTTCATTACCACTGAGAGTTAGGGCCTTGGAATTTTTCAAAACTTTACTGGGTGATTCTGGAGGGGAGCCATTTTGAAGATCATTGACCAATATAGGAAAGACAAAAGATTCCATGTGCAAATTAATAAGACTATTAAGAAATTCAGCAAGGTTATTTGGCATGAACAAATTGCAAAAATTGATAGTATTTATTTATATCAGCAATAATAAATTGATAATAGAAATTTCAATGGAAAATGAGATATAATACGGAAAATCCCAGGAACCATACCGAAGTTTGTCAAGTAGATGTTACTTTGAAAAAGAATTGGGAGAAATGATTACATTCTATTGAATGACCCAATTGAAAGTATTTCTTATTCCTGGATGAGATAATCTGACATTTTGAAAATGTCAAGTTTCCAAAAATATTACTTAAATTCATTGCAATCCCAATCAAATTCTGGGGGTAGATTATATAGAGGTCATTCTAAAATTATTCTGAATTATTGTAAAACTTATTCTAAAACAAATATGGAGGACTAAAATCCATAGACAGCTAAGCCAACTTTGAATAAAAGTGCAAAGTGGAAGTTGTAAGGAAAAACTTGCCCTATCTGATAGTTAGATAAATTACAGCACCACCAGAGTAAAAATGTTTATGTTAATGGCACAAGAAAAGGCAAGACCTATTGTACACAATAAAGAGATTCAGGGAGAGCTATTGGGGAAATTTATAAGTAATAAAGAGAGTACTATGAATTAACAGAGAAAGGATGAATTGAGTAAGTTTCAAAATCTTGTTCACTATGGAGAAAAATATTACAGTATATAAGTGGATTCCTGATAGACTAAAGAATTAAATATGACAGAAATAATTATAAAGACTATAGAATTAAAAGGAAGAGAATATTTGGGTGACCTTGGGGAGATGATGGGTTGTTTTAATAGTATTCAACCAATTCTAACCATTGAGGAAAAAAACTGATTATGTAAAAATTGAAAATATTGGCAAAGTTAGCAGAGAGAAGGCACTTTGTGCAAAGATATCTGCAACATTTAAAACTCCTGTGAGACTAGCAAGTAAAATTTATAAGAAATTACTACAAATCAAAGAGAGGAGGTAAGAAAAGTGGTGCTAAAAAACTGGACAAAGTATTTCCATAGGCAACTCACCAAAGGAGAAATGCAAATGGCTAACCAGTAAATTTGAAAAGATGATTAAATTGATTAATAACCACAGACATTCCAATCAAAACAGCAAAGAATTACCAATCATTTTAATTCACAGAGGAAGAACAACATTTAAGTGACATACCAAACTATGTTACTAATTTATTATTTTCAACATTTTATTTACTCTGAATCTACTGTCTTTGTAGTGCCAGGGGTACAAAGGCCCAGAACTAGTTTTCTAAAGTTTTAAAATCTGTACCCTTGGGCAGAACACTGAGACACTTTCCATTTATACAATCTAAAAGTTCTTATCGAAGGCTTCCCTATTGTTTTCTTTGGCAACTTGCTTCGACATTTTGAAAATTTCTTGTGAAATTTCACATGAAAATTGTTTTGCTGGAAATGTATTTTCACATCATGAATCTTTCTCTACTTCTCTGTTTTTTTAGCCTATAGGCTTTACTAAATTTTGTTTATAAATTTTTGATAGACTTATCATTTCCTCTTTTAGTCTAATAAAACACTGTAACAGGAAAAGTACTTTCTTGACTTCTCTTGGCAGATTTAACATTTCTCTGTTACTCTTAGTTCTTTTCCTGTCCATTCTTTCATCTTTATCTCCGTGTATAAACTCCTCTTTCATTTTGTTTCCAGTCTCCATCCTCCATCCCCCATGCCCCCCCCCTTTTTTTTTGATTTTTTCCTCCAGTACCTAGGATGGGCAGTTTGGAATATGGGTATGAGTGTTGAAGGGACACACAAAATTTCTCCCTCAGATTATAACCAGATCTTATAAGGGACATGTGATCTGAACTGGAATGAGTATATAAGACAATTGATGTAGTTCTGTATCTATTTTTTTACCTTGGTGGATGGGTTGCATTAAACATTGAATGAATGTTTTACCTCCAGTTTAATATGTTGGAAACACCTCATTGTTTACATTAATGAAATTGTAGTCTAAGCACAAGACTGAATAAAATTTTTCTTAGAAATTTCAATAGCATTCTAACATGCCTCCTCAATCTAGAATAAAATCTAAACATAATGATGATTGCAAGGTAACATAAGCAGCATTCATACCAAATTATTCAATGCATATTTTTACCTAGAGTTTTGACTTCCACAGAGGTACAGAGATTTTCTTGTGATTTCTTTTGTTCTTTGTAAATAGCACAATATTCCTGTGAGGCAGAAGGATATTATAAGTGTTTATAATTAAGGAAATTAAGACACTTTTAATCAAAGACAATCAATTAACTCAGTTAATCATATTTAATTAGATACAGAAATAGAGAAAAATAAATATTAATGTCAGCCTGAAACCTCCTATAAGAAAGGAACAAAAATGTTCAAGAAAGCAATATTTATTATTTAAGTCCCTCAACACTAATGATACTTCTTTCCTATAATTGAATTTATATTATAATATTCAAAGATATTGTATCTTATGACTGTAGGAACATGTTAATGAATAAAATAGTGCATTAATTGATAGACCTCATTCCCTCTTCTTTTATATCCCTTTTGCCTAAATGTTAGGATCTATATCAATATAGGAAGAACTCTTGGATTATTTTCAGCTAAATATTCTCTACCTTTACATTTGGTAGATTTTATCTGAATCTTGATATTAACGTTCTTTTTCTGCTTTTGCATTTCCACTGAATAATATATTATTTTGCTAATTAATAGCCATAGTTCTAAAAATTACAGAAATCTTTTGGATCTAATTGCTTTGCTCCTGGCATTTCCTATGTCTTCCTTACAGATTTCAAACAACTGTATTTTGTTTTGCACCATCCAACACATCTTCTGTACAAAAGTGGGTACAGTTTCCAAAATTTGATTTTCTGCTATACAACACAAAATCAAACTAACCTTTGACCAATGAGGAGAAATGTGAAATGTCAGTAACACACTGGACAGAAGGAACAGTGAGACCAGCAGGCCATTTAACCTACATTATCCCTGCAGTGCTTCTTAAAAAATAATTATGCCATTATGTGCTTTTTGCTTCTACTATGTCATAATTGTCTTACGTCTCAAGTCATTAATTAAAACAGTTTAAGAACAGTGAACTGGCTGATTTAGTATAAGTGATTTAGATCAGGCAAGGGTTTCTTCTTGTGAAATATGTCAAGGCTAACTTAGAAGTTCTTGTTTTTCGTTACATACTGCATGTGTGTAATAGAAGAAATAGTGTTATGAAGGTTCTAATGCCAGAGAAAAGAATTTCCATTTCCAAAGTATCTTTTATGTATTTTTAAAAGAAGTCATGAGGTATATTAGCTATCAGTTTGTAATATAATATGTTCCATTTCTATATTAAAACTTCAATCTTTCTTAATTTCAAGAAGTATAAAAGTATCTAGAAAAAAAATGATCAGTATCAAGTAATGAGGTTAAGAAGACTATCTTGTTCCTAATTGAAATAAAATATGAGAATTAAAAAAAGAGAGAGAGATACCTTTGAAATCTACAAAATCCCAACTTTACAGAAATAGATGCTGTGGGCTTACATTTTAGCAGGGAATGACAGAAAATATGTTAATATGTAAACTATGTAAAATAAAGCATGTGCTGGATGGTGATATGTGCTATGAATGAGAACGAAAAACAAGTAAAGGAGCAAATTGCCATTTTAGTAGATAGTAACAATAACAAAAAAAAGTTCACTAATTTAAATGGCATTTGAGTCACGATATGGAGGAAGTAAGTGTTAAGTCACGTAGACATGCAGGACATGAGAATTCCAGGCAAAGAGTGGGTCAGAAGCATACCTGATATGGTCCCAGAATAGCAGAAAGGTGATTTTGGTTGATTGTCTGTTAGCATGTAGTTATGTCTAAAAGGTAGTGGTGGTAGGGGTGGCAGTGGTAATCTTGTGCTCCCGTATAACCTACCCTACAGAATTTGACCTGAATTAAGTGGGAACTCACTGAATGGTTTTATGTGTTATGACTTATGTTTGCACAGGATTATCTTACTGCTTACTGCTTGTGGAGAGCAGATTGAAGTGTAGCCAGAGAAGAGAAAGAAAGGGAGAACGATTATGAAGCAATTGCAATAATGCGTGAGAGAAATGTTCCTGACTTAACCCAGAGAAGTAGCAATGAAGATAGTGAAAAGTAGTAGGAACTTGGATTATTTTGAAGGAAGCACTAACAGGATTTTCTGGGACTTGGAAATGGGGAGGAAAGAAAGAAAGACGTCAAGGATCATCTAACGTTTTGGCTAGAGCAACTGATAGGATAAAGTTGCCATTAAATGAAATGACAAGATTAGGGGAATATACTGTTTGGGTAGCAAGGAGTGGGTTAGTGATCAAAAGTTCAATTCGGGGAATTTTAGGTCTAAAATGCTTGTAATATATCACAGCATAGACACCAACTAGGCATGTGAATATGAATCTAGAGTTCAGGAGAGAATTCTGGAGTGGAGATATAAACTTGGGGGTCATTAGAATAACATGTTATTTAAAATGATAAGATTGGATAATATCCCCAAGGAATTGAATGAAGATGGAAAAGAAAAGAGTCTAAGGTTGAATTCCCAGGGCATTCCACTATTGGAAATAAGGTCGAACCATTTAAGGAGACTGAGAAGGAGCAGCCAGTTAAGAAAACATGAAAACCAAGACACTGTAGATTTGGAAGCTAAGATAGATAATGTTTTGAATATGAAGGAGTGCCAAACAGGAACTGATAAATGGCAATGCGATTTGGCAGACTGGAAGTAACTGACTACCTTTTCAGGGGAGTGATGGTACAAAAGTGATACTGAATTCAGTTCAAGAAGCAATATTGAAGACAGAAAACTGAGGAGTTGTAGGGGTTGGCTATAAAGAGAGAGCAAGATATAGTACAGAAGATAGAGGGAGAACTGGGATTGAAGTAAAAATGACTCAAATTAATGTGAATCTCAGCATCTCATTCCAATGAACCAGAGTTCTCAAGTCTTAGAGTACTTGCATATCCAAATTTAATAAGTATCTGCAAACCATTTCTGACTGATTTGTTTTTCTTTACTGACAATCATCTCAAATTTTAACTGAACTATTTTTAAGCATGTAATTAAAAAAAAAATTCCCTGAATGTAAGATTTCATACTAAACCAGTAACTTAAGCATAACTAGCTATGAAATTAAAAACCTAAGTTAGGTACCACTGACTCAACTTCTGTCAGGTGTTTTCTACAGGAATTTGTATGAAGACTTACACAATTCCATAAAACTATTTCCCTGAATTGCCTAAAGAAATATTTTGTATTTGTTTGCAAGTTCTTTTACAAACAACCTATGTTCAAAGTTTTATACTTGTCATGAATACAGTAAAGCAAAAACTATATAAAAATAGGAATAGTTTGTTTTCTTTAAATCAAGAGGATGGTTTTATTTAATTGAGTTTTGTGTGTATTAAAATTATACTTTAATAGAGCTTTGTTCAGGCATGTACAAAAGTGCTGATAATCAAATGACACTACATTCATTTTCACTTCATGAGCATCACTAGGTTTTTGCCACAAAAATATTTTTGCAAATCAAAATAAAATATAAATGAAGCCACACATCCTCATAGGTTTATGCTTTATCATCCAAAAGAGGAAGTGGGAACATCAACCATTATTCTAGAGAAGCTAAATTGAAATATGAAATGTTTCGGAAAAAGCATCTTTTTGATGGCAGATAAAGTCAGATCCAGTTCTATATTTAGTTTTGCTTCAAGTTTCAATACAAGCTTGAATAAAGTTCTAATGAAATGTTATTATTTATGTGAGGTTGTTTATACACTAACCCCCCCCCCCCCAACACACACACTATATTTCTAACACTACTGAGTGGTACGTAAACACAGTCTCCTGTTGCTTTGGTTTGACGGCTTAAACAGCTTTTGGTTTGACATTAAAAGTAATGCATAATCTTTAGGAAAGCATCATTTGGATAGTAAGTTTAACTAATGTAACTGCAATAAAACACATGTCTAAATGTAGTGCTATCTTTTCCCCAAAATATTTGGAACAGCTGATGCACTCTTACAATATTAGTTCTGCATGAATCTAGGTCTTGTTATCAAACATGTGAATCCCTTATTCAGGGCATGTATACTTATTAAATTCATATCTTTTTACATATTAATTACCTTATGTTTTCATTTCAATTCTATTTGATTTTACAAAAATTCTATTAATCACTTTAACATACAAAGACATTGTGATTTAAGATGAGAAAGAGGTAACTGCCTTTAAGATGCTCAACCATCCTTGAATCGACACATTATTAACAACCAACAGTAAGCTCTGTGCTAAAATCAGAATATGAACAATCTATTCAGTCTGAAGAGTTAAGGTAGGCTTCGGAGAGGACATGGATTTGAGTTGCTTCATTATGCTGTAAAATAAAGGACTGGTTTCACATGCATGATTTCACTTGATACTTCTGTTCCTTCCTGAACCCATACCAATAGGGCTTTCTTCTCAGTCCTTTCATTGAATACACTTGTTAAAAGCACAAGGAATGAATTGCTGAGAATTTCAGTCATGACTCATGTGCTCTCAGCAGTATGCAAAACAAGTTGACCACCTTTTCCTTTTTGAAATCCTCTCCTTTCTTGAATACTATTGTATTTATGGTTTTTGCTTCTCTGTTCTTGAGGATTGACCTTTAGTTTCCTTTCCATACACCCTTCCTCAAAGTTAGTTATTAAGTTGACACCAGACTTATAAAATTCATCAGGGAAAGTTGTCTTTTTTCTCTATTTTCATTCCTTTTACTTTGTGACGTTTACGTATTATCAGAATTTGCAGATATATTTGTTGCTTATATATTTGGTAAAACTTGCCTGTAAAATACATTTCCTGCATGGGATTTTTTTTTTAAATACTAAACAAATTTCTTTAGAAGTTATAAGTGTATTCATAATTTACAATTTTCATCAAAGTGGTGAGGTATGTTTTGTAGGAATTTGTCCATATTGTCTAATTTCAAATTTATTGGTGTAGCCATCTTTCTTTTAATCAAGCCTCAGGGTCTTTCTACTGACTTTTCCATTTGCCATGAATCCTTTTTCCCTAGATCTTATAATTAGGTCTCAACTCAAATGTACTCTCAAAGAAGGCATCATTGACCATGCTATACTATTTTTTTTCACAGACATCTAGTTACTGGCTGTATCATTAACCCATTTTATTTCCTTTATAACACCACCATTTCCTCAAATTATCTTACTTGTTTCCTTGTTTATTAGGATTTAAGCTTCATGAAAGCTGGGGCATGGCCTGTCTTGTTCAGCACTAAATTCTCTAATCCTATAATAGTGTCTAGGGTATAATACTCCATAAATGTTTGTTGAATAAATGGTACTTATTAGTGTTGGGAGACAATTCTATGGAGTTCTCACACATTTCTGCATGTCTTTCAGGGAGTCATCACTCGCCATTTTGTTTTGGACTATCTTTTCAAGAATGTTGGTATAAAGAACAGCCTTTGAAGGCACAGATAGTGTCTCCCTCTGGAGTAAAGGGCAGACATAACTTTCTGTCTACTATAATAAAGTTTATTTCTTTCTCCAGAGTATAGGGTAGGCATGTTTACTGCCCAATATAGAATATTTGAATTCTCTATGCTCAGGGTTCTTTTCCTGAAATACAACCCATGTGTATACAGACGTTCATCTGGGTCCATTCACTTTGCCCCTGTGGGACTTGGGGGCAAAGAAAACTGACATAAATACACTGATACTAATGCTGCCTGCCGAGATATAAGTAAAAATTCCTTTATCTCTATCCAGGAATCTCAAGGTTTCTGTGGGCAGCCATAAAATGTGGCAGGCTAGCTTGTGAGCTTGCAAGTAAGATAAAATCTTAGGTTTTCATTGATAATTGCACCTCAATTGACTATGCAGATATGATATGAGGTAAAGTATGCTTGAACATACTGAGACTTGGAGACTTAAAAATTATATAGTGAATAACTTGAGATTTTTGGACTATGCCTAATTTGTACTATCTAACATGACTTACCACTAGAGCAAAATATCCCAGTGTCTGTGAGAAGATATATTTTGCATCTTCCTTTTGTAAGCTTTTAATATCTTTTGATATTCTATGATTGTATTCATGTTTACATGATTATTTTTAATGACGAAGATGAATGCTATCAGCCAAGCCCTTTCATGTATTATCATACTGAAATGAAATTGTTTGCAGTTTCCTATGGTTAAATGGGGCTAAAACAATCATTTTGTAAGTTACTTGCCAATAGCTCATTTCTCTTTTAGGTGTGTTAAAATATCTATTTAGTTATGAGTGTTCTTTTGCATTTTCCATAAATATGGGGGTCTTAATTGTAATAGCCTGAATAAAATAGTTCTTTCCAAGAGTATGTTCTAAACTGTTTTGTAGAATTCCTACTTAAACTCCAGTTATACCTCTTTTTAAGTCAAGAAAATAATACAGCTGAAGTCTGTTATAGCACAGTTATCCTATTTGTTACACTAGCTTTGTAGCTACCCAAATTTCCTTGAATTATAGCTTCAAAATTTATCCAAGGTCCCCCACCCTAACCATCCATGGCTGAAATCATCCTTAATAATTTTCTCTGACTTGATACATAAACAGCAATATATTGACTTTATATTCCATCTGGATATGGCTAATAAATTTGGGTTACTCAGCTTTAAAATTGTTTGGGGGACATAAAACTCATTTAGCTCATCAATTATGTGGTTGCAGTCACTGTCACTTGGCTTTTGGAGTATAAATAACTTGCTACAGTTAAGCTACTGAGCTTTTGTTTTATAAATTTTACCAACTGCAGGATTATTGCAGATACATGCAATTGTGAACAATTGGTATCCATATAATTCAAAATATATTCACTCTAGGATTTAACTATTCTGGCTAAAAAATATTCCATTAAATGCACAAATATTTACTGTGGCTTAAATTACTGTATATGATGTATTTCAATGTTTTGTCTCCCAAGGAATTGAAACTTTTTAAACAGGTGTCAATCTTTAACATTAGAGGGTAAAGACAAGCTGCAAAATGTAAAATTATATTTAAAGGAATATGTTTACCAAACCTTCACTGTGTAACTCATTATTTTGCTACTCATATATATGCAGTTATAATCAAATACTATTTAAACCTGCCATTGAAATAATAGCTTCCAAGAAACAGTTCTAAAAACCATAAAATTCAGTTAATTTTGAACAAAAGGGATAATATGTTCGATTTCTCTTGAATATTTTTACATTATAAGAAACGTGTTTCATAGTGTTTCTCTTTCTTTGAAGTTTAAATGATATCTCTGTATCATTCTAAACAATAAATCTGGTATAAAGCAAACAAAAGTTTTCCTTTACCCTTATTCTATTTATTTATCTACTTATTTATTTATTTAATTCATTTAATTTACTCTATTAGAGAAGTAATAGGTTTACAAAACAATCATGAATAAAATACAGATTTCCAATATACCACCCTATTATTAACATCCTGTGTTGTTTTACTACATTTGTTATAATTGATAAAAACACATTTTTATAATTGTTCTATTAACCATAGTCCATGGTTTAACATATCGTTCACTATTCATGATATGCAGTCCCATGGATAACTTTATTTTTATCCTAGTACCAAATATACAACATAAAATAGTCCCTTTAACCACAGTCAAATGTATAATTCAGCTCTGTTAATTACATTCACAATATTGTGCTACCATCACCACCATCCGTTACCAAAATTTTTCCTTCATCCCAAATAGAAATTATGTACATTTTAAGCCTTAACTTCCTATTCCCTGACCCTCTCCTCTGGTACATTCTACATTCTGATTCTATGGGTTTGCTTATCCTAATTATTTCATATCAGTGAAATCATGCAATATTTGTCTTTTTGTGTCTGCCAGTCACTGTCTTTTGACTGTGGAGTTTAATTCATTCAGATTTAAAGTCACTATTGACAATGCAGGATTTTCTTCTGCAATTTGGCTTTTTAGTCTTTGTAAGTCTTATACCTTTTTAGTCCTTCAATTCTTCCATTCATGCCTACTTTCATAGTTATTTGTTTTTTTGTATCATACCATACTGAGTCCCTTCCTTCTCATTTCTATATGGATGTATCTTTCACATACATTCCTTGTGATTACCATGGGGTTAGAATTTAACATCTTAAATGTATAACAAACATATTTGATTCGATACCAATTTTATTTCAATAGCATAGACTTACACTGTTCCTATACCCCTTCACTACCCTCCACCTTTTTTGTACTTGCTAAAATTATGTCTTTGCTTGGCCTGTGTCTTGTCCTTGGCTTGTGTTTGCTAGTGGCTTAGGAGTTCTCCTGTTTACCAGGTTTTTCATGGCCCTCTGTTCCCCAGAAGACAGAACTTTTCCCTCTATCATGTGTTCTACTGCTGGGCTTAAAGCAGATAAGTCTTTGCTCCAGGCAGTCCACTTCAATTGTTTCTTACACTGCTTTCAAGGTTTCAAGCTGCCTTTGCCCAGAGGGCAAATTCTGGGAAAGGGAGCACAGTGGAGAGGAGTTTCCCAAGTCAGTCTTTCCCAGCTGGAACCAGGCCAAAGCCCCACAAAGGGATTGCATGCTGGCTTCAAACTATTCTGGAGAGGCAAGGAGGGATGGGTCAGGAAGGGCACCAGGAGCTTCTTCCATGGCTCTTGAAAGCTGTACTTTCTTGACTTGCCCAGCAAATGCAGTCCCTCAGCTGTCCTCTGCAGTTCTGAGGGAGAATGCCATGTTTAAGTCTCCTCAGAAGACTTCGTCCAGGTCAGGTTGGAACAATAACCACCTTCAGAATGGGGTCCCAGTGATCTGAAGCAGCTTGTCATCTGAAGTAGCCCATGTCCCCCACCCCCACCCCAGATCATGGGGAAGTGGAATTTTATGTCCCTTTCTGGAACCAACAAGCTATGCCATAGGTCATGACAGCCTGCTGTGAGAGTGGGGGATGGACATAGGTAGCTGCCTCAGAGAGAGAAATTTACTGTAGTTTACCAGCCTCTTCTTGCCACTCTTCCCTAGGTGCTGTATAGCTTTTTATTGGACTCTGGAGTTTCACAACAGTTGATTCAGATAGTTCCTGCCTGTTTAATAGTAGTTCTGGTGATGGGAATGATTCATAGAACTTCCTACTCTGCCATCTTCCCACAATCTGGTTCTCCTTTACCCTTACTCTTGACAACAACTGCAAAATGCTTTTGAAAATTTTGTTTCGTTTTCTTTAATGCTATTTAAAAATATACAGAACCCTTCAATATAAGGTCTTAAAGCTCCTGAAACACGTTTATGTTATTAGAAATGAGACCCTTCTGAACAAAATAGGGCACTCATATATATTTAATGGTTATTTCAGTGTATGGAGATTAAGTTACAGTTTTGGGGTTTATAGATATGAAAAGGACTATCCCAGAAAAAAATTGCCTGCTTCACTAGTTAATATTTTCTCATACTTGTAAATGGGAGGGGAGTTCCTGGATACTTAGTCTTTCCTCCATCCTACTTCTTGCTAGGCACACTCACACTTTGCTTCTGCCATACCTGGTAATGAACACACAGAGTACATGCTATGTGCCAGGCACTCTTCATATATGAACCAATTTAGTTTCCAACACAGTCTTTATAGATAGAGAAACAAGCAGAGAGATGAAGAAAGCTTTCACAGTCACATCCTGGTAAGAGATTTTTGCAGGGATTTGAATGCAGGCAATCTGCCTTTGGAACCCGGGCTCCTAACCACGGCACTCTTTGATAGAAGATTTTGAAAGTTCCACTTGTCAAATTTTTATTAAAATATATTTCTCCCTCTGTAAGTCTTTGTTAAAAATATAGTATATCTCTTTTATCTAAAGCTCAGTAAATGAGTCATCTATTTAAATCCATGAAATTGCTACACATTTGTTAAAATGATTGATAAAGATTGCTTTCCAGTGTCAAAATTAAGGGGCACATTTTTTTCCTTAATTCTTGTGTATTCCTTCTAATCTTAGTAATAAGCTCCCTAGATACAGCAGAAAAGAAAAGAAAGGAAAATGAAAGAAAGAAAAAGAAAAGAAATGCAAGTGTTTATAAATTCATAAAAGAGAAAACAATTATTTTCACAGACAGGCTAGAAATAGTCTTTCATTTTTCACTTGCAGATTTGAATATATTCTTCTATTTCATGTAAACCCTATCAAGCACAGTCCAAACTTTTGCAAATTACTCATCCATTTAACTTGTATATGATTTTAATTATATTAAATATGAGGCTACAATAATTATATAATCAGGTAGGAATAAAAGACAAAATTTTCTAAAAAGACATAACCCTTGTAGAGTGTGAGTATATATTGTGCTAACTTAGTATTTGCTGTATTCATCGAAGTTTAAAATTCATCAGAAGGATGTCCTAAACATTATGATCTGAAGATAGAGCTCAAGCAGAGAAACATTTTATATTACAAGTAAAAAATCTTAATTTAAATCAAAGTTCACACTCAAGCTTGAGTTAATTGTGAATTCACAAAAAGTAGTGCTCTTTAGGCTGTTTGTGGTGATTATCATTAGTGTAAGATATTGCTTGGGAAAAATGAGCAATTTCTATCTTTGTGTATGCCTAAATGAAATTATCTTCTGAACACTGACCATTTGCATATTAGCACCGTTTTAATATAGTAAAGGTAACAAAAAACCTTATAAAAAGTAAGAATTATAACCTAATTTTTAAATTATGTGATTTTCAGTATTAATTTGACACGAGAGAGAAACTTATCTGAACTAAAGTTAGAAATATGGCCAAAAGGTAGGTGTCTGTCTGTGGTTTGCTGACTCCTTTACCTAAATATATACCAGAAAGCTCAGCACATCTCCATTGCAAATGCCAAATTAAATATTAACAATGTAAACCCTCAACTATTCCAAGTGATAGCTGGATTTCAAGCAGGAAACTGTTTTGGATATATCTCTAAATGTCCAGGGTTCTTTCTAATGTGCTTTTAGATTGTTATAATTAGAAATAGTTTTAGTAGAGGTGTGACAGAAGTCTAATTTGATAGGAGCTCCCAGCTTACCATTCAACATACATTTTGTTTATAAAATTTTTAATTTGTTTAGAGGTATTACACCATAGAATATGGAGTGCCTAAGTAGGTACAGCAAAGATTCACTGTTGTTTCTATTGCCCTTAGCTTTCAGAAGCTATATATCTCACCTGGAGATTTCAAGAAATGATACATGTCCTAGTTTGCCAATGCTGCGGAATGCAAAACACCAGAGATGGATTGGCTTTTATAAAAAAGGGGGTTTATTTGGCTACACAGTTACAGTCTTAAGGCCATAAAGTGTCCAAGGTAACACATCAGTAATCGGGTACCTTCACTGGAGGATGGCCAATGGTGTCCGGAAAACCTCTGTTAGCTGGGAATGCACGTGGCTGGCGTCTGCTCCAAAGTTCTGGTTTCAAAATGACTTTCTCCCAGGACATTCCTCTCTAGCAAGCTTGCTCCTCTTCAAAACGTCACTCACAGCTGCACTGAGTTCCATCTCTTAAGTCAGCTCATTTATATGGCTCCACTGATCAAGACCCACCCTGAATGGGTGGGGCCACGCCTCCATGGAAATATCCCATCAGTTATCATCTACAGTTGGGTGGGGCACATCTCCATGCAAACAACCTAATTCAAACGTTCCAACTTAATCCCCACTATTCTGTCTGCCCCACAAGATTGCACCAAAGAATATGGCTTTTTCTGGGGGACATAATACATTCAAACCGGCACATTCCACCCCCTGGACCCCAGAAAAACATATTCTTTCCAAATACAAAATACATTCATCCCACAATACCACAGAAACTTAAATCATTTCAGTAACAATAGTTAAGTACAAGATCCCATCAAAATCAAATATCGACATGGTCAGTCCTAAGGCATACTTTTCCTTTAGCTTTGGATCTGTGGACTTAGAACAAGTTATATGCTTCCAATATACAAAGGAGGGACATTCATAGGATAAACATTCCCATTGCCATAAGGAGAAAGAGTAAGGAAAACACGGTTAACAGGACCAAAACAGTTCCTAAAACCTGCAGGACAAACTCCATTAGATTTCAAAGTCTGAGAGTCATTAACAGAACAATGTTGCATCCTTGGGGCTTGAGAGAGCGGGAGCCTAACCCTTCCTAAGGGCCTTTTCAGCAGCCCTTTCCTCTCCAAATGCTTAGATGAGTGCTCCAACATACCCACACATTGGGGAGACCACCTTCTCGGCCCCACCCTCCTCAAACATTGGGGCAGCTCCTGGATTCCCTTCCATCTCCGGGGCACATGCTCAACCACTTCAGAACAGTGTGGTGGCAGCCAGGCTCTCCCCAATTCCCTGGGAATGTGCTCCACCCTCTTTGGGACCTGAGGTGGCAAAACTCTTCCAGAGCATCGAGGCAGAAAACCTGCCCTCGACCTCCAGGGCAAACTCACCCTTTCCATGCATGTGGGCTGCTCCACTCTCCCAGCCCAAGACCTCTTGACTCCAGACCTCAACCTCCATGGCTCTGTCTTTGAAGAAATTTTTCCTTCAGTTTGTTCCTTGTCTGTCTCCTCCAGTCCAGACCGGCAATGGCTCCGTCTATAAAGATCTCACAAAAATTCTGTTGGCTTTGCATGAAGCATGCAGGGGTCAAAGCCATCAGACAATAGGAGTTTCCACAAATCCTTTCTGCTTAACTCCTTATCCAATCTTGGCTTGTCCTCATGTTGGGCTGTAGCTTCTGGGATTCTACCCACTGGAAGCCCGTAATTTTCCAAGCCATCAACTTCTGTTTTCTTTGAACCCAAGAGTTCAGTTCTAAGTTTATCTCTCTCTGCTCGCATTTTACTATAAGCTACAAGAAGAAGCCAGGGTATCTTCTCCACATGTAGTCTGGAGATCTCCTCAGCTAAGTCTTCCAGGTTGTCACTCTCAAATTCTTCCTTCCATCTGACACGAGGATTCAATTTTGCCAAATTCTGTGCCACTTTAAAACAAGGATCGCCTTTCTTCCAGTTTACAACAACATATTCATCATTTCTGTTCAAGGCCTCATCAGAAGTATCTTTAGAGTCCATATTTCCACTAACAGTCTCTTTAAAGCAGTTTTGGCCTTTTCTATCAAGCTCCTCACAACTCTTCCAGAAACTCCCCATTATCCATTTAAAAAGCCGTTCCAACATGTTTGGTATTCGCAAACTCAGCAGCAAAAGCACCCCACTCCTGGTACCAAAATCTGTCCTAGTTTGCCAATGCTGCGGAATGCAAAACACCAGAGATGGATTGGCTTTTATAAAAAAGGGGGTTTATTTGGCTACACAGTTACAGTCTTAAGGCCATAAAGTGTCCAAGGTAACACATCAGTGATCGGGTACCTTCACTGGAGGATGGCCAATGGCGTCCGGAAAACCTCTGTTAGCTGGGAAGGCACATGGCTGGCGTCTGCTCCAAAGTTCTGGTTTCAAAATGACTTTCTCCCAGGACATTCCTCTCTAGCAAGCTTGCTCCTCTTCAAAACGTCACTCACAGCTGCACTGAGTTCCATCTCTTAAATCAGCTCATTTATATGGCTCCACTGATCAAGTCCCACCCTGAATGGGTGGGGCCACGTCTCCATGGAAATATCCCATCAGTTATCATCTACAGTTGGGTGGGGCGCATCTCCATGCAAGCAACCTAATTCAAATGTTCCAACTTAATCCCCACTATTCTGTCTGCCCCACAAGATTGCACCAAAGAATATGGCTTTTTCTGGGGGACATAATACATTCAGACCGGCACAATATACTTTTAGTTCTTTACAAATTTATAAATTCTGGAATTTAACTTGTGTTATCATAACAAGTGTAAACCAATTTCTAGGCAACTAAAACGCCCCCTCTCCTTTTTACCTGGAGCTGCCAAGTATGTATGCCTTGTAACATAAAGGAAAATATTTACTTTAAATAAATAATTCTTCTAAGTGTTTATCTGAGCATTTCACACATACTTAATAGAGTAAGATATACTGTATGGACTTACTTCTAGTTCTTCTCTTTTACAGTATTTCTGTTACAAAATTTATTTTTATTGATTGCTGAAATTGTCAGAAGGACAGGTAGCTGTCTCATCTTTTCCTTCCCTCTCTCCCTCCCTCCATCCCTCCCTTTTTCTTCCTTCCTTCCCTTTCATTCCTTTCTTATTTCTTTCCATTATAACTCCTTTCTTCCTTTCTCTGTCTCCCCTCCTCCTGTCCTCACCTTCTTTCTCTCTTCCTTCCTTCCTGCTTTCTTTTACTCTTCCCTCTCTTCCTTCCCTCCATCCCTTCTTATCTACACTTCTCTTTGCTTTTTTCCCCTTACCTGTGCAAATGGTGTAGTTTGTTGGCATCCAGGCATCTATAATTGGATCAAGGTAATTGATTTTCAGCTGCATGAAGGAGAGAGAATTAGAATAATCTATGGATGATTTCCTAAAGTAAATATGCTCTGGACCTCTAGGGATTATGACATTCTCACATATTACCATCTGGGAATGAGGAAAATGTACACTTAAAAAAATTCCTAGGTGATTCTGCTATTATCTCTTACATGTTCCACATCTCTAATCAGCAACCATAATTTTAGGATATCATGATGATGCTCTGTGTTTATGATGAAAATAACTACACACAGCCATACCTAAATTTCAAGAATTTCAAAACAATCCAGGGCATGATTTCAATGGAAATTACTTGAAAAAATATTTGAAGATTAAACAGAAATACAGAACAGCATCTTTCTAACTGAATATACATTATTGAATGCTTTGTTTCATCATTCAGCTTTCTCACCTTCTATGGATTTACATGTGTGTACACAACATTGTGTTAAAATGATCAAATCTTGCCTTAGATGTGTCAGGATAAAACTGAGCAAGTTACTGACTTTATATCAGCTATATTCTACTCATGCCTTCTAAGAATTTATCTCAAATTTTTTGGATTTCATAATAGCTTGGTATTCACATTTCTCAATAAAAATTAATAAATTGATACTAAGTCTTGTCTAGCAGTATCTAGAGAGATTGTTAGTGGAAATTAGCATTCTAGAGTCAGTTTGCCTCTGGATTAACTAAGAATATTATTTTTTATTATTTGAAAACTGAGATCAGATTCTGAGGAAGTGACTTCAAGATAATTTACGCTTTGCCTGAAAAATTGATATTCTTTAACCTAATTTCTTTATTACTAAATAAATCCAGTGATAAATATTAACAAAGCCTGCAATGCATGGAACAAATAGGGCATTTGGAAATTTACAATCCTGAAAAGCTTCGTAATGTCTGGGACAACTGAGAGGCTTAATGAATAAAGACATCAGTTTTTAGTCAGTAATATGTCCATGTGATGCTAACTGGAAAATAAGTAGACAAGATCCACTTTTATTCTCCCAAATAAAGTAGGGAGGTTAAGACAAAAGAACTCACTACTGAGTCAGGATATCTAGAAATACAGTTGCAGATAGTTACCTTTTGAAGGTTCTATAGGTAGGTCATAGGTATAGACATTGGAGCTTGGTCAACATATCTGGCAATGACTCCTGCAGAATGTTCCGACCCAGATTAGCCCAAAGACCAAGAATATACCTGGCATGGAGTTACCCATGAAGTTAATTAGGAACTTACAAAACAGGAGACAACTTTTCATGATGGTGGCGGGTTGGGAGAGTAAAATCAGCATACCACCATTCCAGAGAGAGAGAGCAAGGGGTGCCGGGAGTGGGGTGGGGCTTATAAAGGTTTGTGACAAGAGTGTCTCACAAGATTTGGTTTCAACAAGGTCTCCCATGATTTGGTTACTGACAATGATTAGGTAAGGGAAGTTTTAATGCTTCCCCCCCCGGGAGTAGGGGGTGCCTGTTGCCTGGTCACATAGGCGGCTGCGTGTATCTCATAATGGAGAAGGGGGTGGGGCTCTGGGCCCTGGGTCCTTACATATGAGTATCAGAAAATCCTTTATCATACCCTGTACAGATGTCCTGGGATTTCCTTTTCTCCCCTTCTCTCTTACTATGAGCCTATAAACAAAAGGCATTGGTGTGACACTCTTCATTAGTGTAACTCTAATTTTTATCTTCAATCAGCTGGACATTCAACATGTCTTTATCATGATTTACTTTCTGTCCAATGAGATGGGGATATGAGGTTTCATTTTTGAACAAATTGACTTTATAGTGCATATTGACCTGCTAAACAAGCTATCTAACTCTACTGTATGGTTGATACAATTGATTGAGGTTAAGTTGTGGGTGGTTAAAATAAATTGAAAAATAATGACTCTGTGATGCTTATAACATCACAGCATATACATTATTCTATATTTTGTAATAATTATTGACGGCATACACATTTTAAGATAATTCATTATATGTCTGCCAACATAGTTAACTTTTCATATACATCAAAACAATCAGGGTATTTAGAACGAGATAGGTGACAATCAGGTTCCAATCATAATGGGGATCAGTTTTCAGAAAAGAGGGGTAGGAAGTGAATTGAAAAGCCTCTTCATTATATTGAAGGGACTTAAAAGAACTGTAGAACCAACACATGAAAACATATGAAAGAACCAGACATGTTTTTGACAGAATAAGAGAAGACCATAATTTATTTTACATAGTGGTTGGCTTGTTCTATAGAAGAATAATGAGAGTAGTCTTGTATGACCTGCAATGACAGAATTTAGATCAACCAGAGAAATATTGGTAGATATGAAATCATTAATGTATGCAAGGATTTTTTAACAAAGCAGTCAAAAATTGAATAGGCTCTCTACAAAGGTAATGTGGAAGTCTGCAACAAAGTATCTATAGTGCAGATATTATATAAGGAATTTAATCATTGTTTGGGTAGTTGGAACTATGTGACATTTAAATGTCCTTCTGATTCTTAAATTCTTGATTTATGACTACAATCAATCTTTCATTGATAATTTATTTTTTTTATTTTTTGCTTTTTATGTGACAGAGCTTCATTTGTTTTACCAATCTGATTCATTTTAGCTTTTTTCCATTAGAAAAGTTTATTCCAGTTCTGTGATTCTTAGTCACAATCCCTCTTTCTCCATTATGTTACTATAATTCTATTACTTTTTTATCTTTTCCTTATACTAGATTCAAGTAGGTAGAGTCATGAAAATCAAGTTTTATTATGAAAAAAAAAAAACACTCATCCTCTGCTCCAAACCATTAAATTACATGTCAGAAAACTGATTTCCTGAACTGGGAGAGTACCATATTATCATCTAAATAAATCATATATTTTATGGCAAAAATACAAAAAAGACTAATGGAAATGGTGAGACAAAGAATACATCCTCCTTACTGTAAATGTCATTGGGCTTCACTCTCTTAGACCAGTCTTATGAAAAAGAAAATCCAATTTATAGCTAAAAACATAAAGTAAGAGTAGAATTGGAAATATTGCTCTTGCATAGGTAATCCCTCAACCTTAGACAAAATTGTTTGACTGATACCAATATCATCACCAAAAATAAACAAAAAAACTTTCTCTGCTATTGTCATTTATTTGTGGTATTTTAAATGGTTTAAAAATGTAACACAATACCTTTACCCAAGAAGTAATGTTTATATTTGAAATATATAAAACACTATGCATTGAGTCAAACCTTCAGTCTGTTAGAAAAGTATATATAGTTTTCTTCTAGGTGGTGATAACTAGGTGGGAAACATTGACACTGACGGAGTAAAATTCTTAGCTTCATGCCTAACATATTAAAAATGGTAGATGTCAATACATTAAGAAAGGAAAACACTGAAGCATTAATTGATTTCATATTTTAAATGAAGCTGGAATGATAGCTAAAAACTATGGGTTTTGGTGTTCTAAAGATCTTATTGGCCTGAATGATGACATAATTCTAAGTGATACTTTTTTTTCCTTTTTTTGATATATTTTTTATTGAGATTGTTCACATACCACACAATTATCCAAAGATCCAAAGTGTACAATCAATTGCCCACAATACCATCATATAGCTGTGCATCCATCACCACAATTAATATTTTTTCAAGTTTTAGGACAATTTCATTACTCCAGAAAAGAAATAAAGACAAAAAAAGGAAACTCAGATCCTCCCATACCCCTAACCATGCCTCCCTGCATTATTGATTCGTAGTTTTGGTATAGTACATTTGTTACTCTTGAGAAAGAATGTTAAAATACTACTAACTGTAGCATATAGTTTGCAATAGGTATATATATTTTCCTATATGCCCCCCTATTTTAACTTCTCGTTATAGTGTCATACATTTGCTATTGTTCATGAGAGAGATTTCTAATATTTGTACAGTTAATCACAGACATTGTCCATCACAAGATTCACTGTTTTATACATTCCCATCTTTTAACTTCCAACTTTCCTTTTGGTGACATACTTGGCTCTGAGCTTACCCTTTCCACCACATTCACACACCTTTCAGCACCATTTGTTATTCTCACAACATGCTGCCGTCACCCCTGTCCATTTCCAAATGTTTAAGTTCACCCTAGTTGAACATTCTGCTCATAATAAGCAACCACTCCCCATTCTTTAGACTTATTCTATATCCTGGTAACTTGTATTTCATGTCTATGAGTTTACAGATTATAATTAGTTCATATCAGTGAGACCCTTCAATATTTGTCCTTATCTGTCTGTCTTATTTCACTCAATGTAGTGCTCTCAGGTTTCCTCAACCCATTTCTTTTAAGATGGTTTTGTTCACACACCATATATTCCATCCTAAGTAACCAATCAATGGTTCCCTGTATAGTAACTTATTTATGTATTCCCCACCATCACCACTGCCTATATAAGGACATCTCCATTTCTTTCAGAAAGAAGGAGGAAGAGTGAAAGAAGGTAGAAAGACAAAAGAAAAAGAAAAAAGAAAGAGAGAAAAAAATACAAAACAAAACATGACAGCTAGGAAGCAGCAAAAGGAAAGATAGCATTAAACTAAAGTATAGGAGGATCTAAAATGGTGGCATACAGAGGGGTAGAAGCTAGCTAATCCCCCTGGAACAACTAATAGACAACCAGGAACAACTAGTCAATAATCTGGAATAACTGCAGGACGACAAATGTGACCATCCACTCATCATACACCAACCTGAATTGGGAGCAATGCCTGAGATTGCAGCATAAAATCTATAAGTAAAAACTGCAGATCAAAGCTGGGAGCCCCCTCCCCCCACAGCCCTAGCTGCAAAGCCTCATGGTGCTAGAGAGAAGCTCTCGCCCAGCAAGTGAATATAGCTCAGCTGAGCTCCATCTGGGGTTTTAATTAACAAATGTGGACTGCTTGCTATGAGCTACGAATCCCCGACAAGCAGACAGAGGCTTTGGGTGATGACTGACCTTGGAGAGCTGGAGGGTGGCTGCAGACATGCCCTGAAGTAGGCTTTCTCTCTCTTTTGGCTCAGTGGAGAAAGCCTCAGCCATTTTCAGGTCCCAGCACTCTGATCCAGACAAGGGTGGGAATAGCATGGGTAGAGTCTATTCAAATACTAATGACCTCTCCCTAGGGGGATTATCTTCCCTAAGTGGGAAAGGGTGGGGCCCAGCTCTACTACCCGCCTTCCATTCAGAACCAGACCCCAGAGCCTGGGAGAAAACAGCCATGGGCCACACCTCCCTACACCAGTCTGGAGTTACAGGCTGACAGGCACCACCTGCTGGGCAGAAAAGCACAGTGACCTGAGGCATCAAAGGGTGTACCAATTCTCTAAGACACACCATCAGAGAAACCAGATACTGAATATTTCTTCGTTCTGGGGCCTGAGCCTATTCTGGTCTGGGAAAACCTGATTGGGGTAACCAAGGAAACCATGCCTAGACAACAGAAAACTACAACCTACACTAAGAAAAACGAAGTTATGGCCCAGTCAAAGGAACAAACTTAAACTTCAACTGAGATACAGAATTGAAACAACTAATAATAAGTCAATTCAAAAAGTTTAGGGAAGATATGATGAAAAAGATGAACCATATAATGGAAATACTGGGTGTACATAAGGTAGAAATTGAAATTTCAAAAAATCAACTGGCAGAATCTATGGAAATGAAAGGCACAACACAAGAGATGAAAGACACAATGGAAACATACAACAGCAGATCACAAGAGGCAGAAGAAAACACTCAGGAACTGGAGAACAAGACACCTGAAAGACTACACACAAAAGAACAGATAGAGAAAAGAATGGAAAAATATGAGCAACATCTCCAGGAACTTAAGGACAAAATGAAACATAATAACGTATGTATCATTGGTGTCCCAGAAGAGAAGGGAAAAGGAGCAGAAGAAATAATAGAGAAAATAATCAATGACAATTTCCCATCTTTTATGAAAGACATAAAATAACGGATCCAAAAATGTAGCATATCCAAAACAGAATAGATCTGAATAGGCCTACACCAAGACACTTAATAATCAGATTATCAAACATCAAAGATAAAGAGCGAATCCTGAAAGCAGCAAGAGAAAAGTGATCCATCATATACAAATGAAGCTTGATAAGACTATGTGCGGATTTCTCAATAGAAACCATGAAGGCAAGAAGGAAGTGGGGTGATATATTTAAGATACTGAAAGAGAAAAAATGCCAACCAAGAATCTTGTATCTGGCAAAACTATCCTTCAAGCATGAGGGAAAGCATAAAATATTCTGTGACAAACAGACAATGACAGAGTTTGTGAACAAGATACCTGCTCTACCAGAAACACTAAAGGAAGCACTGCAGACAGAAATGAAAAGAAAGGAGTGAGAGGTTTGGAAAACAATTTTGGGAGATAGTAGCACAGCAATGTAAGTACACTGAACAAAGATGACTGTGAGTATGGTTGAAAGAGGAAAGTTGGAACCATGTGGGACACCAGAACAAAAGACAAAGGATAAAGACTGGGACTGTGTAACTCAGGGAAACCTAGAGTGCTCAATGATTGTAATAAAAGGTACAAGTATGCTTTTACATGCGGTAGAACAAATGAATGTCAACATTGCAAGGTTTTAAAAATAGGGTGGGATTGGGGTGAAAATACAATCATTGCAAACTAGAGACTATAATTAATGCAAACGTATTTTGCTTGGTTTAATATAACAAAGGAGATACACCAAAGCTAAAAGCATATGTGGGGGGGTGCGGGGGATAGGGGAAGGGTATGGGACCCCTGGCATTGGTGATGTTGTCTGACTCTTTATTCTGCTTTAGGTTGGTGCTGTCTTTCCTTTTGTCACTTTCTAGCTATCAAGTTTTGTTTGTTTGTTTGTTTTTCTCTCTCTTTTCTTTTTCTTTTTCTCTCTGCCTTCTTTGACTCTTCCTCCATCTTTGTGGAAGAAATGGAGATGTCCTCATATAGAGAGCGGCAGTGGTGCTGAATACATAAATACATGACCATACAGGGAACCAGCAATTTTTTATTTAAGATGGAATGTATACTGTGTGAAAAAAAAATCTTAAAAGAAATGGGTTGATGAAGAAACCTTGAGGGCACTATATTGAGTGAAATAAGACAGACACGTAGAGGCAAATATTGCAGGATCTCACTGATATGAACTAATTATAATATGTAAATTCATAGAAATGAAATATAAGTTACCAGGATATAGAAATGAGGCTAAAGAATGGGGAGTGGTTGCTTATTATGAGCAGAATGTTCAACTAGCGTGAACTTAAATGTTTGGAAATAGACAGGGGTGATGGTAGCATGTTGTGAGAATAACTAACAGTGCTGAAAGGTGTGTGAAGGTGGTGGAAAGGGTAAGCTTAGAGTCATGAATGTCACCAAAAGGAAAGTTGGAAGTTAAAAGATAGGAATGTATAAAACAGTGAATCTTGTGGTGGACAATGTCTGTGATTAACTACACAAATATTAGAAATTTCTCTCACAAACTAGAACAAATGTATGTCATTATAACTAGAAGTTAACAATAGAAAAGCATATAGGGAAAAAATATATACCTATTGCACACTGTATACTACAGTTAGTAGTATTTTAACATTTTTTCATCAATAGTAACAAATGGACTATACCAAAACTATGAATCAATAATATAGGGAGGCATGGTTAGGGGTATGAGAGGATCTGAGTTACCTTCTTTTTGTCTTTATTTCTTTTCTGGAGTAGTGAAAATGTTCTAAAAATTGAAAAAAAAATTAATTGTGTTAATGAATGCATAGCTGTATGGTGGTGCCGTGAGCAATTGATTATATGCTTTGAATCTTTGGATAGTTTATGGTATCTGAACTATCTCAGTAAAAAAAATGAAAGAAAAATAAATGGGAGATAACTTTTTAAAGATCTTATTATGATAACTATTACTATCATTCCTACAATTTAGTAAGAGATATGTTCTAGTTTGCTAATGCTGCCAGGATGCAAAACACCAGAAATGGATTGGCTTTTATAAGGGGGGTTTATTTGGTTACAAAGTTACAGTTTTAAGGCTATAAAGTGTCCAAGGTAACACATCAACAATCAGGTACCTTCACTGGAGGATGGCCAATGGTGTCTGGAAAGCTTCTGTTAGCTGGGAAGGCACATGGCTGGCATCTGCTCCAAAGTTCTGGGTTCAAAATGGCTTTCTCCCAGGATGTTCCTGTCTAGGCCTCAGCTCCTGCTCAAAATGTCACTCTCAGTTGCTCTTGGGGCATTTTTCCTCTCTTAGCTTCTCCAGAGCAAAATCTGCTTTGAATGGCCATCTTCAAACTGTCTCTTATCTGTAGCTCTTCTCTCACCTCCTGTGCATTCTTCAAAGTATCCCTCTTGGCTGTAGCAAGCTCGCCTCTTCTGTCTGAGCTTATATCACGCTCCAGTAAACCAATAAAGGCCCATGCTGAATGGGCAGTCACATCTCCATGGAAATTATACAATCAGAGTTATCACCCACAGTTGAGTGGGGCACATTTCCATGGAAACAACCTAATCCAAACGTTTCAACTGAATTCCCACTAATATGTCTGCCCCCACAAGATTGTATCAAAGAGCATGACTTTTTCTGGGGGACATAATATATACAATCTGGTACAAGATATAAACAACATAGAATTAATAATGAAGGGCATTATTAGGATGTTAAACTTAGTAGCAATATGAAAGGAAAGAGAAAAGAAAACCTAACAAATATGCTTATTAGATAAAAGAAGAGTTTTAAGAATTTCATATGTTCTTTCAGCACTTTTCCTTCTACTCTCCTTTCTCTTCACCCTCTTTCTGGAGATACTCAGTTCAAGGCCATGAGGGAGGGGAGTGCAAAGGGATGGTACAAAAAGGCAGGCATCTGAAATGAAGGGGGAACTGGGGCAGCAGCAACCCAGAGCTTAGTTCATAGAAAGTACTATGTAGTAATTGTTAAATGAAACCAGCCAACCCACAAAAATTAGAAACATACGTTAGTTGTCAGCCATTGAATATCACCTATTATAATTTCAGGTTTAGCTTTGAGGTGCCTGAGGCACATTCAGGTTGAAATATAAAAATATTGATTTAAGCAATTAGATTTAATACTAGCAATTCTGGAGAAAACTATGAATGAGGATCATCCATTTGAAGGTCATCAGCACCTAGCTGAGTGCGTGTGCAATAACCAGGGGAATGGTAGAGTATAAAAACCTAAGGGCCAGAACTGAACACAGAGAGGCACTGATAAAGAAGATATTGATACGTAGATAGATCATCTTTGTAAAAAATATTTCTAGATGAGTGTTAATGCCAGTCTTAATGTAAAATTCCACTATAGATTATTGATAGGAAATTATTCACAGGAACACCCAGGGGCATGGGAGATGTTAAGGGGAAAGAAGTTTTGTGAATTGGTTACAGAGGAAATTTGACTTTTGTCGATTAGAAAGAATCCTGTCTCAGACAGTAAAATGCGAAAATGTTGGTGACATCTGGTAGCATTTGAAAGAAATAAAAAGATGACAATAGCCCAATTAAGAAAGAAAGAAATCCCCTCCCTTTTTGTAAAATAAGTGAGGTTTTTCTAATGTCTGGACAGAGAACTCCAGCAATGTATGTTTGCATACTACTAAGGGAGATAGCTTAGTGAATGCCACAAGTGTTGGAAGGAGGACAATTATGGACACTACAGTGATAGCATCACATCAGAAAGGCACAATATCAAAGAAGACTCCTCTCCATTTATTTTATGCCTGCTGGCAAACATATACAAGATCAAGAATTTGGTTGCAGAGGGAAAAGAAAAGACTTGAAAGACTCATAAAACAGCAACTGAAATTAACATTTTTGATGTCAACTATAACTATTAATATAACTCTTGCAAAAGCCCCTGTTCCATATTTTAGATATTCCCAGGAGTGTAAGGAGATGGGGACTATGTTGATGAAACTAATTACCTGGGAAAAATTATTTTTAAAATTTGTACTGAAAATGGTGCTTCATTAATATGAATCAATAATGCACTTTGCTCAAAAGGCTAATGCAATTTCAGGCTGCATTAATTGAACCAGAGTGCCAAATTACAGGAAATAATAGTCTTACTGTACTTGAGTTTATTCAAAATTAGTTTAAAATGCTTATTATATGTATTTCTAGGATTTACACTTTGGGTGAAACAAACACGCTAGACTATTCAGAAAAGAGTTGTTAGAAGTCAAGTAATACACAAAGCAGTTTTCTCCTAGGGATTATTTGTCTGGAGATAGTCTGCCTGGTTTTTGCCTAACAAACTTTCTCCTGAGATATTCTTGTGATGGTTCTTTCTTATAATTTAGGTCTCAGCTTAAATATCACCTCCTGAATTGAATGCTTTCATCATTCACTATATCTAAAGCAGTCCCCTCCCAAGACAACATCTTCTCATCCTCCTGTTTAATTATCTTCATAGCAATCTACGTTATTTCATATTTGTATCTATAGTTGTTGATTGTTTATTCTCCATCCAGAGAATATGATTATGGAAGCTTAAATTTTCTCTTCACAGCTTATTGCCTTATCTCCAGCCAATCACTTGACCAGGCACATAGTAAGCCATTGGTATATATGAATAAAACATGATTTAACAGATTGAGGATATTTTGACTAGAGAAGTTTAAAGGGGAATACAAAAGTGTGATTAAAATTAGAATGTAACTTTGTCGGTATTGTTTCAGAATACAGAATGAGAAACAATGGACTGAATTTGAAAGAGAGCATATTTAATTTCAGTGGAAAAAAAATAAAGCTTTCATACAAGCAAAATATCCTGCAATGAAAAGGGTTGCCTCATGCTGAAGGAAGTATGCAGAAACTTCATGTAGAAACTACATGCTCACCTGTTAATTAAACTGTGATGATTTGAGAATGGTCTAGGTGACTTTTAAGGTCCCTCCAAACTCTTAGACCTTATTATGATATAATCCATAATTTGTGATACATTTTTATTTCAAGAAAAAATTATTAAAAGTGTTACCCAGTAATATAATATGTCTACCTTTATGGTTCCTATTATGTCTATTCATGTTGCCTTCGGAAAAACTTACTATATCACCTCATTGGGCATTGAGAAAAAAGTGGTTTTCATGTAACAGAGGGAATATAGAAATCAAACCAACAGTTCATCTGGAATCAAATGAATTATTAAATGTTCTCCTTGATACCATACTAAGTATTTTGCATTTTTAAATGCAGAACTATATATAGACAAATTCATCTAAATTTTAAATTCATTTATATTTCCTGTTGCCACTACCTCTTTAACAGTGATCTTTATAGATGTTGCCTCTACTCTATTAAATGTAAAGAATTGTGAGATACTTTAATTATTTTCAAATATTTGGATTTCAGTGTGTACTTCTATTGGTCTGTATTCTTGCTGTTGAAAGTATTAGATATTTACTTTTATGAAGCACACACACAAAAATTTATTTGCTCATATACCCTGAAGCAGACTTGGCATTATTTTAGCGGGATTCAGGAACTCATTCTTTCTCTTACATCACCCAACCTGACATTCTCTTTTTTTGGGCTTCAATCTAATGCAGGGTAACTCCCTAAAAATCACAAAATTATATTCTACCAGCTTAGCAATCCCAGCAAATGTGATTTTACCATTTCAACAATTCCAGCAATTCCTGAGCAGTGAATTTTCATTGATCCATAATTGGGTTGGAGAATTTTTCTGAGCAGACCAAAGACTGAGCTGATCCCTGATCTTCCCCCAGCTTATGGCTTGGACTGATAATTGGGAGAGGCAGACACTTCTTCAAAATGAAAATAAAATAAAATAAAATTGTATTGTTACTAGAAGGGAGGAGTGAAACAATAGTCATTCACTACAGGACCTCTTTTTCCCGTATTGGGGGAATTGGTGAACTATTCTGACATTACCTTACTACACAGCTTCACCATCACATTTTACAAATTCTGTTCTCTACCCCCCTTACTTTAAATCTTCATTTAAAATTAACTCCTCATTTTATTATTTCCTGATATTATCTTCCTTCCTTTGTACATTTTCATTGCCCATTTGTGGTTCCTTCCTGTACTTCTTGATGCATAGTGAACATAACCACAAAGACATTTATATAAAACTGGAGGAGAATTTTTCTTTGAGTTTCTAATACCTTCCTGAGGCTCCAACCTTTCATTGGCCTTTAAGGCTGCTGCAGAATTGAAGGCCCATTATCTTACAGTGCAATCTAAAATAATACCAGGAGTTTTCTTATATTATTATTTAAAGCTGAGCACTAAGACCATTTTATAAGTGTTTATTTTACAAATACTTTAGAGTTGTTCCCATATAAAATATTTTGGTATATAACAAAAAAAGTGGTGCCCTCAGTCTTTTTAGAAAGAGGGAGAGACAATAAAGGATAGTTATCTAGAATAGAGAGCTAGATAGAAAGATAGACAGTAGGGAGAGATAAATAAAGATATATCACTATTTGATAAAAAAGTACTTTCAATATGAAAGTGGAAAATCTCCCTAATACATTGCTTACAAAAGACTAAAGTAAAGCATTCTGTTGCCACTTTTACCATTTTCTCCCCAATCTCACTCTAACCTCACAATCTGCAAGGTTCATGAGCCTTCTTCCTCGTTTTGGCTAAAGGACAGCAGGGAAAAGCAAGCATTTACTGAATGTTAGATATTGAAGTGGGAAGAAATGAAATTTGAAAAGGTTGTGTTACTGGGACCCATAATCCTCCTTTGAAAAACAGTATCATGTAAAATGAGGCTGTAAATGAAGATGGCCAGGGAGATGACCAACCATTCATGGGCTATGGAAGATGCTTGCTACAAAGTTCCACCCACATTGTTTTACTTACATTTTTAAGGTTCCATTCAGACACATTTTAAAAGTATAAAGATAGATATTTTTGTGTTTCCAGGAGAGGATACCAGCCTGTATGGTGCATCAAGAAGGTAATAGGGGTGAATGAGACATTTTTTTCTATGAAAATTTATTATATAAATATATATAAATACACACACATACAAAAATCAAATACATGTGTATTCTATATATATGTGTGTGTGTGTATATACATATATTCATGGAATAGTTTTCTGTTTTACCTAATTTGATTTATTAATAACATCATAATCTGTGAGATTCCCTGACTTCTCTTATTATTGGCGTTTGCTACCTATTCAATTTTTGCTTCAGTTCAACACTGGGCACCTTCTATCAGGTCCTACAGAACAAAAGGCTGAGCAATTTAAAAACATTTTTTCTCCTGTCATATTTTTGACAAACCTGACTTACATTTGTATAATATAGACCTATTTATACATGATAAGTAGATACTTGTGAAAGTGTTTCTGGAGTTTTAGGTTTTTGTCATTGTCAGCATGAAAACATAGAAAATGACCCAAATAAGTAATATGGAACTTGATCAAAGACCAATCAACATACAGAAATTATCTGTAAGAACTCTACATTTTAACAAACTATGCATTTGTGAAAAGAATTAAAATACTGTTTGTAGTAAACTTGCTGGCATTTTTAACATGTGAAAAATCATTATGAATCCCCTAATGTAACAGTATGGAAGGAGTGTTATAAAGTTAATAAAACTGCAGAAATTGGACTTTATTTCACAATTAGGTTAGGACCTCCTTCTCCTCCTTGGTCATGAACGCCAGCTACTACTCTATTCCAAAATGAGGTCGTGGACCACACGAAGCTGGACTTACCAAGAAGGTGGCCTAGTATTAGGTTTCCTCTAACTTCTAAAAGCTGTTGTCTTGGCACAACTAAGAGATATATCTGAGATTGGAGTGGGAATTTCTTCACAGTTAATTCAAGAACAAAAGGTTTTAAGACCTTGACTTGGAATTCCCTAGAAGATTGGGACATAGAAATTGGTTCCAGAATCACATCTGGATAAGCACTATGGCTGGTTGGTTGTTCTAATTACAAAATTTAAAAGTAAGAACCTGCGTTCCACAGTCTATGAGAAAAAAGAATGCATGAATTTTATCTAACAAGATAAACACCAAATAGATCAGTACTGCCTTTTACTTCTTTTCTCACTAATCCCCACTCCTTTCAACTCTGGAGCATCCTAAGACTGGTGAGAGATGGAGCAGTATAATAATCTTGGCAGGGAAATAGAAAAGAAAGCATGAATATAGCATTTTCCATCTGCAAACTTATTTCTGGGAGGCTTGTTCTGTTGGAAGGGACAAAATTTAACTTTAAACAAAGTTTTAGTTTTCAGACATGTACTGGTTTGTATATATTATGTCCCCCAGAAAAAGTCATGCTCTTTGATGCAATCCTGTGGGGGCAGACTTATTATTGGGGAGTAAGTTGGAACATTTGGATTAGGTTGTTTCCATGGAAATGCACCCCACCCAACTGTGGGTGATAACTCTGATTGGATAGTTTCCATGGAGGTGTGGCCCCACCCACTCAGCATGGGCCTTGATTAGTTCACTGGAGCACTATATAAGCTCAGACAGAAGGAGTAAGCTTTGCTACAGCCAAGAGGGACACTTTGAAGAATTCCCAGGAGCTGAGAGAGGAGCTGCAGATGAGAGACAGTTTGAAGATGGCCGTTGAAAGCAGACTCTTGCTCCGGAGAAGCTAAGAGAGGAAAAACAATTAAGAGTGACATTTTTGAGGGACTGCAGCCTAGAGAGGAACGTCCTGGGAGAAGGCTTTTTTTTTTAACCCAGAACTTTGGAGCAGATGCCAGACACATGCCTTCCCAGCTAACACAGGTTTTCTGGACACCATTGGCCATCCTCCAATGAAGGTGCCTGATTGCTGATGTGTTACCTTGGACACGTTATAGCCTCAAGACTGTAACTGTGTAACCAAATAAACCCCCTTTTATAAAAGCCAATCCCTTTCTAGTATTTTGCATCCCAGCGGCATTAGCAAAATAGAACAAATCATTACACTGGACTAACCTTACCAATTATTAGAGTGAGATTCTTGTTATTTGAAAGAAAACAGAAGATAGGGTGTGCATGTGTGCACACAGACAAACATTCACTGGGAGAGCAAATGAAAGAATTTTAGACCCTGTCAAAAATTTCTTCCATGAGTGCAGGGCAATCCTATTCTCACAGAGCATGTTGAAATGAGCAGAGGTGGAGAGGAAAATAAATTTTTCTGATTGTGCCCTAAGAGTCTCACTTGTTCCATGAAATAATTGCATAAATAAAATCTAAATTACAAAGCATTAAGAAAAATATCTTTCAATTGCTATTTGAATGGGAAATCTACAAGTTCAAACATTGAATATTACATCTCTTAGCTATTCTATAGGTTAAAACAAAAACAAAAGCAAAACAACAACAACAAAAAACTTTTGACACTATAGAATCAAATTTGCTTAGGTGGAGGCATCTTTCTGGGAAGGATTTTAGAAATATTCATAGTCAACTGAAATGTCAACCAGCTATTACATTGGGCTAAATGAATTGTAAATAGCATTCGATAATGCTATCATTTGTTTTTGTATCGCTATCTACCACCCCCCAAGACTGTTATTGTATCTTTTAGTCACATTTAAAAATTAATACTTGTGGACAAAAGTCATTAATGATTGATTGAATGAATGTATGAATGAATGAATGAGTAAATAAAAGAAAATAAATGGACCTGCAAATTGAAAAACGCACCTGAATAAACTCAGCTGGCAGTTGTTACTTCATTCTTACGAAAGTTAAAAATAAGGAACTTGAGTTTTCTATGATCTGAGCTAAAGGAAGCAATATGGATGGAAAACATGTATAGATTCACGTAGATTCTTGAATATTATATTTGAGTCTATTCAGGGTATTTAATGCAGCTAATTTAATCTTGTGAACTTTTTATCTTTTTTCCTTAGTTGTCTGAACTTTTGCTGCTGTGAAAGCAGGGGAGAAAAACCTTCATTTACCCATCCCCCACGCTGCCTGAGTGAAGATATGGGAGCTATAGGAGAGAACTCTTAGCAGAATTCAGAGTAGGTTCTCTCAAGAGAGACTTGAGAGTGTTCTTGTGGAGAAGGACAAACCATTATTTATATTCATCTCTGACCCCGTGGTCTGCTCCTGGCTGTGGCAGGAAAATTACACAAGGGAGTGAGTGTGTGAATTTAGTTTCAATGTATTACTTAAAGGAAGTAAATGAAAAGCATGGAAATTGAAGTGCCTCTTCCAAATTTAGCCCCTCTTTTGAACTCAGTATTTAAAAATAAATAAAATGATTATACTCGATGATCTCAAATGTCATTTTCAGGTGTAAAAATCAAGAAACACCATTTTCTGATTTGTAAACTTAATAGCCATTTTGGAAAAGGAAATATTGTTGCTTAGACTTTAATGTGAGTGCCTGTATTAAACACAATGCACAGTAATAATATACTGTATTAACATTTTTAAAGCCATCATTAACAGAAATATTTTAAGGAGCATGATTGCATTCTACTAACACTCCATATTTCATGTTTCTTTAAATCATCCTAGGACAGACTGACTAATTTAAATGATAGCCCCCCCCCACTCCTAATAGGATGCTCTGGGGTACTTTCTAACATTAGTAACCATTGATTTCACCTTGGCTACCTGTCTACTGTCTTCCTGACTATTTTGGTTTATGTATGTTTTAGGTGCAGGAAGTTTGAAGGTTGGCAATTGTTTTTAAATTTGGTCGTTTTCCATTTGAAATAAATGTAAGAGTAAATAGATCCCAGCAAGTGTTAACTAACCAAACACTAGGTTTAAGGAAAACTGTCAGATGGCAAGGGGAGAGGACATAACAGAAAATAAATGTTTGCTTAGACACCAGCTTCAGGAGACATCTGTATGTTTCACATAACTGATAGTGTATTGACTGTACACTAGGAGTCCTGTACTCACTCAGGCTTGCCTATTATTAGGGGAAGATGGCAGGTGTGTGACAGGTTCAGTCTGATCACAAGGACTAAATTTAAATACGAAGGCATATTTCAATTCTTTTGAGAGATGCAGTGTGGCAGCTGGAGAGCAGAGTCTGAGCAACGGGGTGAAGAAGATGCTGAGAATAAAGTGACTCCTAGCAATTAATCACACATGTCAAGGAACAGTCAAGGGGATCTGTTGAATTTGACAAAATGAGGGATTCCTCATGCCCCTGAAGAGCAGAGACTTCAAGTCTTCTTGTACCCAGTGACTATGCTTGTTATAATCAAGTGGCACTGGGATGGGACACTAAATGGAAAATGGAATTTCATAAATGTAAATTAGTTCATGAAATTCTACAATCACATTGTTGATTTTGCTGCAATTAAAATCACTAAAAGCAATAGACTATCTTGATTTTTATATGTAATTACAAAAAAAGCATTTTTTTGTTTCATTGGTTTTGTTGTTGTTTTGTTTTGTTTTTGGAGGGAGGGGTGTATGGGAACCCCATACATTTTAAGCCTTAAAATGTACATTCCCCATTCCCTATCCCACCCCAACACCTGTTTACTTATATTCTAGATTCTGTCTCTGAGTTTGCTTATTCCAAGTTTCTCAAATCAGTGAGATCATGCAGTATTTGTTCTTTTCTGTCTGACTTATTTCACTCAACATGATGTCTTCAAGGTTCAACTTTTCTTCCATGTTTCAAGACATCATTTCTTTTTATGGCTGAATATTCCCCTGTATGTATATACCACATTTTGTTTATCCATTCATCGGTTGATGGGCACTTGGGTTGCTTCCATCTTCGGGCAATTGAGAACAATGCTTCTATGGAAACTTGTGTGTAAATATCTGTTTGAGTGTCCTTTTCAATTCTTTTGAGTTTATACCAAGTAGTGGGACTCCTTTGCAAATTTTTTTTACTTTTTGTCTATGACTTTTGGAGACACATGGTACCTTATGATTTGTCTCCATTTGTGATTCCTATTCCACTTAAATTCCTATATTCTATTTAGCGCTCACATTTAAAAAAAATATCTTTTACTCCTCATTCTCCCCCACCTATAAAATCTAGTCTGTCCCTATTTTATCTGCTTTGCTCACAAATCTCTCTCTAATCCTGCCCATTTCTGGTCTCTAGTTTCTACTCTAATTTCTCTTCCACACAACTGCCAAAGCTATTTTCTAATGTAGACCTGTTCATAACACTCCTCAGTTAAAGCAAAGGCTTTGAATATTGATAGAACAAAATTATATTTTGGTATTTAAATAGTGTGGTAAGGGTAGATGTCTTTACATTAATATAGTTGTAGATAGCTAAAAGCATGTAATTAAAAGAATTTACATTATCATCCAAAGTTTTACTTTAAATAAAATTTAAATTTTATAAATTTTGTTAGTATAAGCTTGAAAAGAGATGTTGAAATATTCAGTCTTTGTCTCTAGGTAATAAACATGTGTTCTTTTCATAATGAGACACATACTCTCATACTCAAAGACATAAGAATATCTTCATGGTTGCCTTATGTGTACAGCATCTAAAGCTCTCCCTAATCTTCCACAGCCTACATACCTAGCTAATATGCTGCAAACTCTCTTAGTCCCTCCTCCTGTCAATATTACGGTCTAGCCACATGAGTTGGCATACTTTTCCCAGAGAAATATGTGCATTTCCAGGAATTTTCCCTTTTTACACATCATTCCTTCTCCCTGAAATTTTCTTCCTTTGGTAATTGATGAATCCCTACTTGTCCTTTAAGAACCTTTGAATTTTACTTCTTCTCTGAAGATGTCCTCAACCTCAACAGGGAAATGAATCAATCTGCTCTGGGTAAGGTATTATAGTAACCAGGATAAGTATAATAGCTATCAATTTATACACTACTTTTTAATTTTCTTGACTCCTAGAAAAATCATTAGCTTTTTGAGACTACATTGTCAATCAATTGCACTTTATTACTTATTTTATCCACAGTTTTTTGTAAAATACTTTGCACTTGGTTAGTTGTCAATGAAATGTAAAAATGAATAGTTAATAAGTGATGAGAGGCTTAACTTTACATTTTTGGGAAAACATTGCATTTGGATTTTTGTACCTCAAGGATTCTCTCTGAATTTAAAATAGCATTTCTTTATCTTTTTAATTGTAATTACTTCCCTCATTTCTTTCTTCTTCCAGTCACCCCCAGACAAAAATCATATGCAAACAACACATTCCTGAACTACTGAGAAATGTATTCTTTCAAACAGAGCTCTGGTATAAGGGGAATTCCCTGGGAGGGAGAAACTACATCAGGCAAATTTAGACCTTGACCTCTCAATCTTCTCAAAAGTCAACCTCTAAATACTTATGACCTCAGAAAATGTCTTTTATTAATGGAAGATTAACCTGAAAAAAACAGTCAAGGATTATCTGTAGCATTAGAAATGAGTGTGAAAGCTTTAATCATAAATGATTGTCAGGAGGCATTTATGCTGTCTCATTGTTTCCCTAAATGCCGGTCCTCAATAATTATTTTTCTCAATAGAAAATGTTAAATGATAGAATTAGGAAGGAGGAGAAAAGGCAGATGGGAAGGCACATTTTCAATTTGCTCATAGCAATTCTCATTCAGTCCAGCACGGTTCATGGTAGACTAGGAACACTCAATAGATGTTTGTTATTTGAAATAATGAATTTGACAAATATAAATTGAGCATCTAATGCAATCAAACACCTTTGTAGGCCTGGGCAATTCTTAATTTATGGAAGAAATGCTGTATGTTGGTTAATTTATTCAATAAATACTTAAGGAACACCTTTGTTCTGCCTGACACTGAATTGCAGTATGGATACAGAGGAAAACAAGCCAGATGTGACTCCTGAATCCACAGTGATAGAAGAATATTTAAATGCTATAAATTTAAATTGGAAAAACATTTAATTCTACCTAAGGGTGAATGGTAAAACATTTGGAGATTTGTTGAGCATCTGTCGATGGATATGCCAAGTATTGTACACAGATGTGTCATTTATGCTACCCTGCTTGTTTGTTATCATACAATTTGATTCTGAAATGCCTTTTAAAATTTAGCATAGAGCAAAATAGAATCAATTGGTATTGTACAAAGTGCAATTTTATTTGAGTGCTATTCTACCTTCTTAGCCAACATTTGCTCTAACTTGCTGTCCTTAATTGAGTTTATTATAAGCGTGGTTTTTACCACTATAAGTTCTCTATCTATTTTTAATTTTTATTCTGGCTAACAGTTTTGACTCATATGCCTGAAAAAGGATAGCAAGTAATAGTGCTTAACATGCTGAAAAGGAAAAAAACAACAATGTATCTTTGGATATTAAAATGGAAATTGTGTAGATGCTGGAAATCTCATCAGAAAAATGACTGTAAAGATGGCAAAGGTTATATAATTAAGAGTTGGTGGACAGACTATCATGAAAGGTGCCAGAATATTTAGTGTAACTTGGGAGTATGGCCAAAGCTGAAAGAAAAGATGACTAGGGCAATTGCATATTTGTTGTGCCGTAAACTCCTGAATATGCAGCAAACACATTCTCAGGGGATCATGCCATGGAGGCCCCATAAAGAACCATCTAGCTCACAAGACTGCATCCAAAAATACACCCCCAACCCAAAGAAGGCTTGAGGACATGGTCCTTTTATATTAATTATATATGGGTAATGAAAGCTACAAAAAGAATCAAATTGAACTGGACTTGAACAACAAATTATAGTTGTGCAGGTGTACAATGAAGAGAAGAGAAAATCAGTAGACAAAATGACCTAAATATGTATGCTACATTCTGGGACTTTGGGAATATTACAGGAGGAGGCTATGACCAGGGAGAGGATTGGGGAGAGGAGGAGAAATTAGAAATATAAAAGGGAGCAGTTGTATGAAATAGTGGTGCTTTTTGATATTATTGAAATATATAAAGCTATTTTAAATATCTTTAATAGGAGTTTGAAAATATCAGTAATAGAATCAAAAGAAAACAAGAAAGAAAACTGAAGACCATGCACTTTACTCTAAGTGAGCCTGTTGACTAACTTTACAGTTTGGCTCAATGTGCATCTTTCTTATCTGTCAATCTCAGTTCTCTAAAACACAGCCAAGAAACAAGAAGTAAGGTAAGAAAAGTATAAACAGCCAAATATTTTATGAAATTTCATCTACTTTATTAATAATAGAGTGCCTATTTAACAATCAAAATGGTCTCCCCCTACCTCACCCCTCAATCTACAAGAGGCCAGGGGCAGTAAATTTACAAGTTCTTAGAGAGGATCTCTGCTTCCAGAGATGAGGGTGTAGATTGCAACAAAATAATATTTCTGCCCATAATAAGGAGAAAAGCCAGATGAAATGCAAGAGAAATATCTGTTTGTAGATTTGCTAGCCAAGATTTGAGCAGACTACTGAAGAGTGAGCTGATGTTTTACAAGCTCCTCTTCCCTCAGTGCATTTGCCAATCTTGGGGAAGCAGAAAAGTCATGATGTCAAGCACAGAGTGTCACTAAGAGGCCAGAAACGCAACAGAGGTGTTAGCAATTTTATAAGTCGTGGAGAAAAAATGGAGTTTGGCGTTGTAATGGCAGCTAAAATTTGATAGGCCAAAATCTCAGAAAAATGGATGCATAAAATAAGACAAAATCCTTTGATTTTTCCCTTTGGTGCATTACCTGAGTAGTTAAACTACACAGGGAAAGAGGCAAGAAGCTAAGCAGAAAGTTGCTCAAAACATGATAGAGGTTTGGAGATTTAAGAAAAAAAAAAAAAAAGAAAGATGTTAAACCCAGGATAAGGGGTCTTGGTAAACACACCATGAATAAACTCAGCCCCTGATTAGATTAAGGTAATCTGACCCAACTCTAGCTGTTCAACAAAAGGAAATGTGACTCCTCTAGAGCGAGGTAAAATTGTTCAGTGCCTTTCCAATTACAGTACAACCTGCCTCACAAATAATAAAAAGAAATACCTGGCATACTGTTACTGATTGATTCATGTCCCCCACAAAGACATGCTCAAGTTCAAACCCCTGGTCCTATAGATGTGAACCCATTTATAAATTGGATCTTGAAAGACATTGGTAACTAAGATGAGGCCTAAATAAATCAGGTAATCCAATGTAGCTGGAGTCCTCGTAAGCATAGGAAATTTGAACACAGTTGTAGTAGGAAACAGATGGGGAGAAATATGGGTATGTGACAGAAGCAGAGATTGAGTTATAAACTGCTGACAAGCCCCCATCAGAACTCTACAGACTTTGGTGAAAGAATTATCTACTAACACCTTGATTTTGGACTTCTAGCCTCAAAAACTGTAAGAAAATAAAATTCTGTTGTCTAAACCAACTAGCCTATTGTACTTGGTTACATCAGCCTTGGAAACCTGAGACACATAGCAAGTAACAATGCCAAGAGAACAAAGTATGACCAGAGAAGACCTAGATATTACATTTATTAATAATATATTTTATGCTATTAGATTTATGTTAAAGAGAATAGATGAAACAATGGAGAATTTCACAGAGATACGGAGTCTATGAAATCAAAGTAATCAGTAGGATGTATACAAATTAGAAATTCAAAAACTTCAATTGAAAACAAATAGATGACTTTAAAACAACAAACTGGATTCAATAAAAGAGTTTTAGTGAACTGGAAATTAAGGTCAATAGAAAATATCTTGATTAGCACACTGAGGGGAAAAAAAAAAACAGAAAATAAAGAAAAGGGACTAAAAGACTGTAATAGTTTGAAGCTATATTTGCCCAGAAATACATTTTCTTAAATCTAATCCATTCCTGTGGGTGTGAACCTATTGTAAGTAGGACTTTTTGATGAGGGTACTTCAGTTAAGATGTGGCCCACCTCATTCAGGACAGCTTTTAATTTCATTGCTGGAGTTCTTTATAAGTGGAATGAAATTCAGAAAGAGAGAAAGTCACAGAAAGTAAGAAGCTGAGTGTCAATAGAACTCAGGAAAGAAGGGAAAAACCAGGAGACGCCACCATGTGCCTTGCCATGTGACACGCTGAGGACCAAAGATTGCCAGCCACAGCCTTAAAATACCACAGTCTTCAGGAAGAAAATATTGCCTTCATGATGTCTAGATTTGGACTTTTTCCAAGCCTCAAATCATGAGCAAATAAATTCCTTTTGTTTAACCCAACCCATTCAGCACATTTGATAAGCCTAGGAAGCTAAAACAGAGACACACGAAGAGAAATTGAAAAGGTATAACATACTCACATTTTGAGTTCTGGAAGGACAGAAGAAAGAGAATGGAGCAGAGCAATAATTAATAATGACCATGAATTTTCCTAGATTGACAAAAGACATCAAACCACATACTCAAGAAATGATGCAGTATCCAAACAAGACAAATCACAATGAAAGGAGCACCATGGTCTGGTCCATTATGGTTTTGAAGCTGAGTAAACTGAGCAAACATTGGTATCACTAAAAAATAGAGACACCTTAATGGGTGGATGATTTAAACAAAAAACATGGTGAGTGAGCTTGATTGTGGAAATGATCAGAAAGCTCAGCTGAAGAAGTACCAGAGACAAGCAACCTCAGGAGAGATCCGCCAGAAGGTGCAGAGGAGGCATCCTCCATAGTCAAAGAGATGCCTCGTCCCAAGGCAAAGGAAGTGGCTTCATCAGGAAAGAGGAGAATGGAAGACTCAGGAAATTTGGGCCCTTCTCCCAGGTCTGCACAAGTTGTAATTTGGGCTCCACTTGGCTTATATAAAATGAGAGATTTGGCAGAGATTATTGTAGTTACTTGTATATAGAATTTTATGGTTGTCAGTGTTTTCACATATTTTGTCTCTCCTATTTCATAACCATGCTATGATAGAGAAAAGGTCAATGTTAAAATTTTTCATTTCAACAACAGCGGAATTGACCCTGAGAAAAGGTAAGTGTGTTGGTTAGGATCCTCTGGATATAATATTCTAAGAATCCACCTTTAAGGGAAGGAGGCATGTTTTAAATTAAAAAGTCAAGTCTTTGAAAGTTTGATAAAATTAAGGAACTGCAGTTAATATTTTTAATAGTGATGTTATCGTGGTTATGTTTTTAAGAGTCTTTATTTTTCAATCTACCTGTGAGTATGACACCTGGAGTTTGCACTCAAACAATACAAGAGGTGAGCGAGTAGGTGAAGATGTAGACGCAACAAGATTATCCCAAAATTAATAACTGTTGAAATTAAGTGGTGAGTATATTGGGAACTATTATAATATTCTCACTAATTTTGCATATGTTTAAAAATTTTCCAAAAAATAAATTTTTTAAATCAAGTTTTCTGCTTTTCTGAACATGAAATTAAATTCAAGAATTATTGAAAAAAATGCCTAGGTAAACTTTCAAAACTTCATTATGGGGAGGAAAAACAGAGTACATTTGGGAAAAATATTTTCATAATGTATACCAAAAAGTTAAATTTCTCAACCAGAACAGATCCCATAACTTCATTTTCTGATGGCAATCTTTTAGTAATGGATGGTGGTGATGGTAGTACACTGTGAACATAATAGCATTGAATATATATATATATATACCTGAATGTGGTTAAAAAGGAAACTGTTAGGTTGCATCACAGTAATAGAATAATTTTTTTAAAGAAACAATCCATGAAACTGTACCACAAAAACAATGAAACCTGAGTTAAACCATGGACTGTACTTAGTACATTTATAAAACTGTGCTGTCATCAATTGTAACAAATGTTCCAAACTGATGCAAGGTGTTGATAATAGGATGGTAAATCCTGTATTTTGTGTATGATTGTTCTTTAAACCCACAAATGTCCTAATAATAAATATAAGAAGACCCCAGGAAAATCAATAAAAATATAAATGGTACAGGAGAAGGGAAATGACGTGAATAGAGTAGTTGCTTGACAACAAATCCAAATAATCAAGATATGTATGAAAATTTTGAACTTCACTGAAGTATAAGAAATGTATGTTAACCTACAATAAAAAATGTTTTCCCCTTTTACGTTGACAAAGATTTAAAAAACTGAGAAACCCATATTGGTGGGGGGGGGCAGGATGGGCATTTTCATACAGTGGTGGTAGGAGTATATGTAGAATGGATTTCTAATAAGTAACTTAGTTATGTGTATCAAAAACCTTAAATGCATACTTCCCCAGCAAAGCAGTAATGCTACTTATGAGACTTTACAATAAAGGGATAGATAAATGTTGCTCCAATTTTATGTACAAAAATGAAAAAGTAGAAAACACCTACATGTCAGTTTAAGTTAGGGTTAAATCATACTACAGTACACTTTGCAGTTATTAAAATGCTAAAGAATAATGATAACATAAGAATCATGCATTGTTAAATACACCAGCAGATTAAAAAAACAAAATATTCAGTCCTCTAATATGAGATATTATCTCTATGCATCAAAAGGAGACTGGGAATGCAAAGATGTGAATATACAAACAAATAAATAAAAGTAGGCTAAAGAACTGAAAAGACACTTCAGAAAAAATGATGTATGGGTGCTCAAAACTGGTGCTGAATATCACCAGTTATCAGGGAAAAGCAAATTTAAACTATAATAAAATACACTTTTACAACTACTACAATGGCTTAGATTAAAACAAAAAGATATTTTTGATCAGATAGCCACATATTAAATAACTATCATTCTCTTTCTTTGCTAATGGAGATATAAAATGTTAAAATAAATTTGGAGAATTTTTTGGTAGTTTCTTATAACATTAAGCTATCTTTACTCTATGATCCAGCAATTCTACTCCTAGATATTTCTCCAAGATTCTAGTTATTTATCTAAGGGAAATGAAATAGTCACAAAATGATTTGTAAAATGAATGGTCATAGAAGTTTTATTAATTATTAATAACTGTCCCAAGCTGGGAAAAACCCAAATGTTCCTCAACAGGAAAATGGATAAACAAATTGTATAATACTCATACAGTGAGATATTACTCTTTAATAAATAAAATAGGATCAACTATTGATGCACTCAACAGTATGAATTAACCTCTAAAACATTATATTTAACCAAGGAAGTGAGACACACAAAGAATACACACTACCATTTGTAAAACCATTTTCTACTATTAAAATTTAATAACAGCACAAATAATCTATAATGATGGAAATCAGAAATTGCCTATGGAAGGGCCTTGAATGGAAAGGTCAGGAAATAATTTATCAAGGATATATAAAAGGCAACTCAACATATGAAAGGTTCTTAACTTCATTAACCACAGAGAAATGCAAATTAAAATCAAATGCAATATAATTACATAACCTCCAGAATGCTAAAATCAAAAAGAGAGGCATTATCTAGTTTTAGTGAGAATATGCAATAATCGGAGTATTGGTATGCTGCTGATGGGAGTGTTAAATTTAAAAAAAAATACTTTTTGGCAAGAGTTAGTAATGCAGTCAGGGCATAATCATATTTTTGGACACAGGATTTCATTCCTTGGTATATACCCAACTTACAAGCATGCACATGTTCAATAAAATATTTAATGGGTGTTGATAGTAACATTATGCATTGAAGATAACTGGAAATAATCCAAATGGCCACCACCAGTAGAGTGGATAAATAAATAGCATTCTGTTTGTAAAAATAAGTACTGACAAAGCAAGGAGAAAACACAAATTACTGCTACACTGAAGACCATAAATGAATCTCATATTTGAAATACTGAGTGCAAGAAGCCAGATACACAAGCGAATATAAATTATAATTTCAGTTCAAACTAGGCAGAAATAATGTATAACAGAAGTTATGTTTGCAGGGTATTGAGTAGGAGAAGTCATAAAGGGGGCTTTTGAGATGCTGGTAATATTTTGTTTCTTAATATGTTTGGTTTGCAGTTAAGAAGATATTGTGGCCAAAAAAGAACATGTAAATACATGCATACATATATACACATGTACATATGACATTTACAATTCCATAAAATGACCATGATGCTTAAGTTCATGTGTCAATTTGGCTAGGTTATGGTACCCAGTTGTTTAGTCAAGCAAGCACTGGCCTGATTGTTACTGTGAGGCTATTCTGCGGAGTTAAAATTATCAGTTATTTGATTGCATCTATGACTGATTACAACCACAATCAACTAAGGAGACTTCCTCAACAATGAGAGAAGTCTGATCCAGTCAGTCGAAGGCCTTAAAAGAAGAACTGATGATCCAGGAGGCTGTATATGCCCTATATCCCTCCATGGTGCTGTTTCTCCCATAGCCAAGATTCAAGGGACCAGGAATTAAGGGGTGGAAATGGGAGTGGCACCGTCACTATTACCTCTAGCAAGCCACTAGAAAAATGTTTACTTCCTGTCCCCACAATCTTAGGCTCTTCTCATCTACAGGTCTTAGACTCAAAAGGAGAAATGCTTCCACCAGGAGACAACAAGTCGAATGAGCTGGAAGCTCAGACTGCCACCCAACCATTTTGGGTTCCTCTTTCCTCTGAATCAACAGGCATAAATGTACTTAACATATGAGATGAGGTTATTGATCCTGATTATCAAGGGGTAAAAGGGCTTTTACTAAATAATGGAGGTAAAGAAGAGTTTGCCTGGAATTTTGGAGATCCCTTAGGGGTCATTTAGTTCTGCCAAGCCTTGTGATTAAGGTCAATGGAAAAGTGCAACAACCCAATCAAAGAAGGACTACTAATGGCCCAGAAACTTCAGGAATGAAAGTTTGGGTCACCCAACAGGCCACCAGGCAAAGAACCACAACCAGCTAAGGTGATTTTTAAGGGTAAAGAGAACATGGAATGGGTAGGGGAAAAGGTAGTTATAAATACCAGCTATGACTGAGTGACCAGTTACAAAAACAAAGAATGTAATTGCTATGAATATTTCTTCTTTGTTTTCTTATGAATGTGTTTGTATATATACAGAAAGGAAATATATTTATTTTCTTCCCTATCTTATCCCCTTATCATATAGCATAAGTTGTATTGAATTTATGTCATAGTACATAAATTATATGATACCACATTTAAGAGTTAATGTTATCCAAGTACTTGTAGCCTTTTCTGGGGAAAGATTTAGTGCATTTCTGGTTGCATGCAAGACAGCTGAGTATTGATAGGTGAAAATATGTCTGTTATTGTTTTTGTTTAGGGATTAAGTATGTTTTAAAGACATGTGTGTGGGTGCCAAGATGACAAGGGGAGTACTGTGATGTTTAAGTGCATGTTTCAGTTTGGCTAAATTATGGTGTCCAGTTGTTTGGTCAAGCAAGCACTGGCTGATTGTTACTGTGAGAATATTAAATGGATTTAAATCATCAGTCAGTTGCTTGCATCTATGGCTGATTACATCTACAATCAACTAAGGAGATTGCCTTCAATGAGAGAAGTCTCACCCAATCAGTTGAAGGCCTGAAAGGGAGAATGTGATGATTTTCGCAGTCTGAAGAAGGAAGAATTTCCGTCTCTACTTCAGCCATCCAACTTCTCCTGAGAAATTCATCAAAAACCTTCATCGGAGTTCCTATCTTGTGACCTGCCCTAAGGAATTTGGATTGTGTACCCCCACAGTTACATGAGCCAACTCATACCCTATGTATCTCATAATATTCGCATTTTATATAATGCAAAATATACTAGATACACACACACACACACACACTCACACTCACACACACTGTCTGTTCTGTTTCCCTGGAAAACACTAATACAATGGTTAAAATAGTATTCTATTGATTAAAGCTGTAGTCATTATACATTTATCAATTTAATAACTTTATTATTTGTGTGTGATGACAATATAAAAATAGGGACCTTTAGAATCATCATACTTTACAATTATTTCCTATACATTAATATAAAATGTACCCCTCTCCTTAAACACACTCAATATATTATGTTATTTAACACCTAGGAGGTAATAAGCACTGTCTTGGACAGTGCTTACTATTTTATTAATAAAATATATAGTCCTATTATCTTGGAATCTTTTAACTAATTGGGGAAATTAACAAATTAACAAACAAATAAATATAAATTTGGAAATTAACATGAACTCTTTACTGTTTAATGAATTAGAAGCCAGCTCATGAGAAAGAATAATGGACTAGACAAAAGGGAAGGAAATGGCAATAATGGCAGGGGTGGTGTTGAACCTCCTCTCCAAAGTTGTGATACTGCAGCTGAAGCCTGATGGAAGGGGAAGGGCTATGTTTGTCTAGTGAGAGAAAGATTGTCTCAGTCACTCAGAAAGTTGTATATTTGAGAAACTAAAAGAAAGCCACTGTGACTGAGGATATATTCCACCAGATGAGGTTGTAAAGTCTGGCAGATGCCAGATGAGAAGAGTCTTAAAGGCTCTGTATAAATGGCAAGACATTTAGATTCTATTCCTCAGGCACAAGCCATTGGAGGGTTTTAAGCAGGTTGGAGCATCATCTGATTTATGGTAGACAGTCTCACTCCAGCTGCTATATCAAGACTAGATTGCGGAGGAGCAAGAGTGAGTTGGGGAGGCCAGTTAAAGGTTTTTTACATATTTCATGTTGGAAAAGATGGAGCCCCAAATAATGGTAATGTCAAGAGAGAAGCACAGAGAAACAGTTGGTGGGGAGGTATACTTGATCACATTTGCTGATGTATATGATTTGAATAGATATTAGCTGGCCAATATGAAATAGAAATAATTAAGAATAATTTCCAGGTTTCTGGTTTGCTTATGTGAGTATATATTCCTTTCATTTACTGAAAGAGAACTTAATGACAAACAACTTTCAGGGAAAGCAGAAATCTATTGTGAATATAAGTAACTAAATGATTTACATGTGTATAAGAGTACAATAGTATAAACCACTTGAGACCTCCTCAAGGAAGTTGCCAGGATATAGTTATATAAAGCCTTGAGAATGTGTGAGTTCACTTAGAGGGAATCAGTAAAGAGAGAATGCCCAGGATCTAGCATTAGATTTCATCTTTCTTACATCTTAGTGCCTGGAAATGAGCCTGAGAAGAAGCAGTGAAAGAAGTGCTGTTTTGTTATAAAATATAACTGAAGTAAGTACTCCAGGAAAGAGGAAGTAGTCAAATTGGAAATTCTGTCTTTGGTTAAGGTCTTTGACAAGAACAGTTTCTGTGGTGTTTTCACAGTAAGAGCCAGATGTGATTGGGCTTTAGGGTAAATTGTGTCCATATCTGGCATTATGGGAGATTTAGAGACCCTGAATTGCTTAAAACAACTCAAATCTTGGTTATATTAGTTAAAGAAAATTTTAATACATTGAGGGGCTGTACTAAAAAAAAAAATGCACTGTCATTAAATTGAAATTAACTCAGAAACTTGGGAAGCAAGTGAATGTCAAAGCTAGTTTTCAGCCAGGGTTCTGCCAAACCCTGAGAACTTAAGGCTCTGGATTAATGACTGCATAGGGAATGAAAACAGAAGATAAAGCTTACGGCCTGCCCAAGAGGTGTAAACAAATTTGAGATCCAGCATTAAGAGCTTAATGAAAATACACCCTAATGCACAGAAATGGACACCCTGGAAAACCTGTGTGTCTTCACCTTGGAAATGGATGGAGAGAAAAAGAGGCCTTTTACGTGCAGTAAAAACCTAAGAAGGGGATTTAATTCAAAGTTCCACAAATAATTTATATATTTTAACGTGTAAAAATGAAAGGATAAGTCATATTATCTTCATAGTGGTCAAAAAATGCAATAAATTCAACATTAATTACTTATAAAACTCTTTTTAGCAGGAGAGGAATAGTAAACCTTTTTTCAACTTAATAAAGTATATGCACAAAAATAATTAGCAAAACTCTTACCTAAGAAAAAAAAATGGAAAGATTGCCTTTAACATTGGGAACAATACAAAGATGACTGCTGTCACTGCTCCTAACTAATCATAATATTGAGGTCCTAGTCAGTGAAGAAAAACAAAAAAAAGTAACTAAGTTTAAATGTGTTAAATCTGTAGGGATTAAATTATAAAACTACTGTAAGACATTAAAGAAAACCTGAAAAATAAGTAGAGGAAATATATCAATTTCATGAGTCAGAAGACCCAGCATTGCTAACATGTAATATAATGTAATAAAGATTGATAAAAAATAATGTAAAATTCCCAAAACAGTTTGCTTTATTTATTCTGGAAACTACTGATTTTATTCTAAAATTTATGTCAAGGAGCAAAGGAAAAAAAAATCCTGGAAAAAGAACAAAGGGAAACAATAACCCTTTCCAGATATTAAGAGGAGCTATAAAGCTGTAGTAAACACAGGAAAGATTTAGCATTGTGAGTGTTTCAGTTTCCTAAGCTGCTTAAAGCAAATGCCATGAAATGATTCATCATGAACAATAGGAATTTTTAAGCTTACAGGATTTTTGTTTGCTGTTGTTTTTTTGTTAGAGAAGTTTGGGTTATATAGAACAATTATGCATATAATACAGGATTCCCATATACCACCTGACCAACAACTTGCATTGGTGTGGAACAATTGTTAAAATTAATGATAGCACATTTTAAAAATTGTACTATTAATTAAAGTCCATGGTTTAACATAGGGTTCACTGCTTATGTAGTGTACTTACATGAATTTTTTTTTTTTACTTTTTATTCTGTTATCTTATATGCAATCTAATATTTCCCCTTTTAATCATATACAGATATATATTTCAATGTTAATTGCATACAAAATGCTGTGCTGCTACCATCACCATCGATTACCAAAATGTTTCCATCATTCCAAAGTAGGAGCCCTGTACATTTTAAGCTTTAACTTCCCATTCCCTATCTCCACCCTGAAACCTGGTAAACTATATTCGTAGTGGCATTATTCACAACGGCCAAAGATTGTAGCAACCCAAGTATCCTTCAACCAATGAATGGATAAATAAAATGTGGTATATACACGCAATGGAATATTATTCAGCATTAAAAAGGAATGAAGCACTGATACAAGCAACAACATGGATGAACCTTAAAGACATGTTGAGTGAAATAAACCAAACACAAAAGAACATATAGGATCTCACTGTTTTGAATAATTAGAATAAGCAAATCATAGAGTCAGAATCTAGTACATCTCAATTGACATGATCGTATTCTTTTATCCCTTCATGTTAATGTTATGTGTCACATTAATTGATTTTCTTATGTTGAACCAACCTCGCATACAAGGGATAAATACCACTTGATCATGGTGTATAATTCTTTTAATATGCTGTCGGATTTGGGTTGCTAGTATTTTGTTTGTTGGGGCTTTTTGCATCTATATTTATGAAAGATATTGGTCTGTAGTTTTATTTTCTTGTGGTTTCTTTATTCAGCTTTGGTATGAGGGTGATGCTGACCTCATAGAATGAAATAGTGAGAGTGCCCTTTTCTTCAACCTTTAGAAATAGTTTGAGCAGAACTGGAGTTCAGTCTTCTTGGAATCTTTGGGAGAATTCCCCTGTGAAGCTGTCTCATCCTGGGGTTTTCTTTGTTGAGAAGTTTTTTAATAATGATTCAATCTCTTTCTTAGTAATTGGTTTGTTGAGATCTTCTATTTCTTCTTGAGTCAATCAATGTAGGTAGTTTTTGTGTTTCTAAAAATTTGTTCATTTCATCTAAGTTAACTAATTTATTGGAAGGCAGTTTTTCATAGTACCTTCTTATAGTATTTTTTATTTCAGTGGGGTCAGTAAGAATATTCCCCTTTCATTTCTGCTTTTTATCATTTGTATCCTCTTTTTTTCTTTGTAAGTCTAGCTAAAGTTTCATTAATTTTATTATCTTCTCAAAGAACCAACATTTAGTTTTGTTGATTCTCTTTCTTTCTTTTTTTTTTTTTTCATTTATCTCTGCTCTGATTTTTGTTATTTCTTTCCTTTTGTTTGCTTTCACTTTAGTTTGCTCTCATTGTTCTAGTTCTTCATGTTTTGAGGTTAGGTCCCTGGCTGAAGCCTTTCTTCCTTATTAATGTATGCATTTAGACCTATAAATTTACCCATCAGCACTATCTTCACTGCATCCACAAGTTTTAGTCTGTTGTATTTTCATTTTCATTTTCCTCAAGATAATTTCATAATTTTGCATCTGATTTCCTCTTTAACCCATTGGTTAAGAATATCCTGTTTAATTTCCACATAGTTATAAATTTTCCTTTTCTCTCTATGTTATTGATTTCTAGCTTCATTCCATTGTGATTAGAGAATATACACTGCATGATTTCAATATTTTTTTAAATTTATTGAGACTTGTTTTGTGATCCATCATATGGTTTATCCTGGATGATGATCCATATACACTCCAGAAGAATATGTATTCTGTTTTGTCGGGTGCAGTTGTTCTATATATGTTTGTTAGGTCTAGTTAGTTTAGTGTACAATTCAAGTCCTGTACTTCCTTATTGATCTGACTAGATGTTCTAACCATTATTGAGAGTGGTGAGTTAAAGTCTCCTACTATTAATGTACAACTAAAAATTTCTGCCTCGAAATCTGTCAGAATTTGCTTCATATATTTTGGGTCTCTGCTGTTAGGTACATATATATTTATAATTGTTACATCTTCTTGTTTATTTGTCCCTTTATCAGTAATGTAATGACCATCTTTGTCCCTCATAACTGTCTTTGAGTTAGTCTATTTTTATCTGATATTAGTACAGCCACCCCCAGCTCTCTTTTTGTTCCTACTTGCATTTTATATTTTTTCCATACTTTTATCCTCAACGTACTTGTACTTCTGACTTTAAGATCAGTTTCTTACAGACAGTATATAGTTGTGTCATGCTTTTTTTTTTTAAATCCACTCTACCAATCTCTGTGCTTTGACTGGAGAGTTTAATTCATTTATATTTAAAGTAATTATTGATAATACAGGATTTTCTTCTGCTATTTTTCTATTTAGCCTTTGTAAGTCTTATACCTTTTTTGTCCCTCAATTCCAGTAAAGCCTACTTGTATTTATTTCCTTTATTGTGTTGTACCATATTGAGTGCCTTCTCACTTCTATCTGGATATATTTTTCCTCTGTGTTCCTTGTGGTTATCATGGGGTTAAAATTTAACATCCTAAATATATAACAATCATATTTGGTTTGATACCAACTTAACTTCAATAGCTTGCCTTTATATTTTTCCTATATCACTGTCCCCCACCATGTTTTTGTACTTGTTACCACTTATATCATTGTACAATGTATATATAGTTTCAAATCACCACAGTGAGAAACAGATAACAGAGGCTGAAAAGAGAGTCTAGAAATAGCCTCTTTGCATATATGCAAACCTGATTTGAGATAGATTTGTGCAAGCAAGAGACTTCAACAAGTAACAATGTGACAGTTGCATCAATAATAACAAAAGAGTAGAATATGTGCAAATATTACTTCTTTGCATTTTTAAAATGTATTTCCCTAAATAAAAATAAGCAAAATAGCAAATATGATTAAAAATAGTGAATGATATGTAAGGAAGTGGAAATATATAAGCAACTCTTGAACTTTGGCTCTGAAGAAAATCAGAATATTTTGTCACTAGTTTGAGGGATGCAAGGATTATAAGAATGATCCTGTAAGGATTGAAAATTGGTAAGGCCAGATGGTAAGGGTATCAGTTGGCTAAAAGGCACCTGCATATGGAACTTTTAATCCTCTGAAATGAAGTATAAATGAAGCATGATTATAATGTAGACATTGTGAGCATGGGCTGGAATAGCACCAGGTTCTTAGATTGCAGATAGAAAAGAAATTGGCTGAAAGGAAAAAACAAACAAAGAATATTTCTGGAAAAATATTTTTGACATTGAAACACATAAAGCAGACATCAGTGTTAAATGCATGAGTTTGGATATCATGGGACAAAGAGAGATAATTTGATAAAATTTACTTCCTTTTATTCCTACAAGGAAGTTTTCCTTCTTGATGTATGGTCAAGTGTTACTGTTTTGAATTTCTTAATTTTAGAATGGGCCCTGGGTCTACTGAGCTTGTGCAGTGGATAAGGCAGGGTTGACTGAAGTTAAAGTTATAGAAATCCTTCCTTATCCCCTATGCATACATTTCTGCATCCCTTTTTTCCAACCTTGAACTTTTAATTCTAATTGATATGGGTTAATTAAAAATTATCTTGGGGTGGTTGTAAAAATACTTGGTAAGCATTACTGCTATTCACCAAAATCTGTCCCTTTTCTACCTCTGAGAGTATGGGGAAATTGTACTTTCCTACTCCTTAACTTATGGAGTGATCATGTGACTTGTTCTGGCCAATTCTAATATGGGGAGGAATGAGAAGGAGTAAAGCGTCTTACTTCTGGGTGGAAGTCTGTGATGGATTCTCTAGCCCTCTCATCCCTGACTGCCATGATGGTGAAAGTATGTGTTGATGTGGACATGCCATAAATTTAAAGCAGCCTGGGACGCTGAGCAAACATATGGAGTGAGGCTGCCCTGGGGAGGGTACCAGAGTAGACTCTGAGTGAACAGAAACAAATCCTTGTTAGGTTAAGTCATTGAAAACTTCAGATTTTTGTTACAACAGCATTTACAGAATAGCATGGAGCACCTTGATTGAACCAAAAAGCCAAAGCAGAAGGTAGACCAGAAGAATTCAATGCCAAGAGAGGGAAGGAAGCCCAGTAGTAGAAAATCTAAGTCTTCAAAACATCCTTGAATCTTAGGAAGGAGTTGTATAAGTAAGAAACTGTAAAAAATGCTATGTCATGGTTTAGTTCAGGCTATTGATTGCTTTTTGCTTGGTCTGGGTTTGAAGGTTGCCTGCTCTGTTATCTGTTATCAATATCTTAATAATATTTTATCTCATTTTTTTCTATTTTAAGTGCCTTGCTTGCTCCAGAACCAAAAAAGCTACAGCCTAGAATTTTGAGTCATACAGCTAGAAAATGGAATACATTTTTTTCAATGTGTTTAGTATTTTTTAAAGAAATTCCTAGGATTTTATTAATTCTTTGGGGAAAGATTATCTTGCAAAAGTTAACAGTGACCAAGGAACGGTAATTAGAAATGACTGTTTTGGGGAGTTTGTATTTACATGTTTTCTCTGTCATTTTATTTTGGGCACCTTGCCCAAATTTCCTAAAAACAAACAAACAAACAAACAAACAAACAAACAAACAGCAGCTCAAGCTTCCCAGCTCAATATACTCCTACCAAGAGATTTCAAAAACTTTATCTTCCTGGTTGGGAACACACTTCTGTAGTGAGAAGAGATATTTGTCAGTGAATTCCAGGCATGACATATAAAAAGTTTCACACTCAGACTTTCCTTTTTTCATTCCTTATTGACTTTTAATATTAAGACAGACAATAATGTTTTTATTCCAAGGGTCAGTTTGCTGAAACAATAAGCTGGATAAAAATAATACTGCAATATTTCATAAAATGAAACCAGAAAATAAAGCTCTGAAATTCAGATTGCCACTTTGTCCTTACTTTGGCTTTCTTGTTGGAATATATTGAAGAGCCTTTTAAATGGCATCAGAAAAGCCTCATATCAGTTAATGCTAGCGTGGAGAAGAATAGGTTTTGCTATGTTTAAATTCCATTAGAGCATTGCGGGTTTTCACTTCCTAAGTGAACCTTTTAACTTCTGAAGAAAATCCTTTGAGGGCTAAGCCTATTTGCTGTCACCAAAAATATAGTTTGGGGAGTAAGAAATAAAAAAGTTTTTTTTAAACAACAGTAATTTTTAAGCATGCATTTATGAAATGTTTTCATACCATAATATGTAATTCAAATTTATTTAAAAATTAAATTTCATGTCATAATGTATCAGTTTAAATTTATAATTAAATAGAATACAGCTAAACTGAGCAATCAATTGCAATTTTTTATTTCATTTATGGAAGGAAGCACTAAATAATAAGAAACAAATAGCTCACAACTTCAACATAGTAGAAAAAATGAGTCATTTCAAACCACATGATACAGTTATTTTCCAAATTTTGCTGTTGGGTTTTAATATAGGATGGATTAGATCCTAAAGCTTCATGCAAGATGCATTTGTTAGCCTAAATAGGGTCATTGATAAATATAACTTACATAAATTCATGATTATATGAGATAGAAAACATAAAAACAATTTTGACCTGTTTTTACCAGTTTTATTGATCATATCTACTAACACATTGCATAATCAACACTTTTCTTAGAGATTACATAATTCTGATTCACTAATTTGACTCAAGCTTCTGGTTAGACAAGGAAGGTTATCATTAGCACTTATTTCCTCTATGAAAATTCACTGATATAGGAATTAAAACTATGTAAAAACTCTTAAGGTCAAAGAGAACAAGACAAGAAATAGTGCAGCCTTGGAGAGAGGCATGGATCCCTCACTTAGCAGATTTAAAATATAATGTCTGCAGGTGTCATGACTGACAAGAAGAATTGTTTCCACAGCAACGGGGATTTAAGTTACCGAAGAAGGCAGGGATAAGGTGGGGAGTTGAAAAGAGGACATTTGGGAAAAGTCTGTATTTCAACTGCGCACCCCCAGTCTTTCTCTACAAACACATGATCGAACACTAAAGGTTTTTCTAGAGAAATTCAACACTACCTGAGAATAATAGGCACAGAAGATGGCATAAGTCAGGCTTTGGGCTTTAAACAGAAGATTAGATGAAAACTAGAACACTAGCCATCTTCCTCAACCTTTCGCATAATAAATACAGCACTCTAGCATGTATCTTTACAACAGGAAATTAAAGGATACCAATAAAGAAAGACAGGCTTTTTGCAGTTCATCCATAGTAAAGAGCTCCAGTCAACAAATCCCTCACAAAAAGCATCCAATCAGCTTTAAGTGCCTCACTTTTAAATATAATGGGACAGTTAAGGGTTACCATATTTTTGAGGAAAGCACTAACTTGCCTATCCCCTCCATTTTCCAAAACTAACAGAAAATAGAAAACGTAGGAAAAGAAACCAGTGCACCAAGAAGAAAATAAAGTTAAAACAAAACAAAACTAATTACTTTATTGAAATATGAGATATTATATCTAAAAAATAGGTGTTCTGTTCAGAAAAATTGAGAGAAAAAGAAAGAGGTCTTGGAATGAAATAAAAGCATTTGCTTAATGGACTGGATGATAAAGCTGAACCAATTTTGTATTATGTCCTTAGGTTAGAAAATGCACCTTGCAAAGGCAAGACAAGAAGATACAGGGAGGGGAGTGATATCTTTGGCACAATTAGAGCATTTCTCTTCTACTAGAACTGGCAGGTGATATTTGGCAGAACGTGTCAAAATTCAGTTGGTAGCAACGATACTTGAACATCAAACATTTGAGCAACAGAGGTCAGGTTTATGAGTATTTTATTTATTATTAGACTGTTGCATCTGTATGCATAAGGGAAATAAGACTGCAGTTTCATTTTTTGGTCAGATTTTGATTACAAGCTTTTAAAGTTTTTTATTTTATAATATTTCCTATATTCTGGAAGATTTTTCTCAAAATGATCACAAAAATTTGAAATACCTGCTACAAAACCAACTGTGTCCATAGTTTCTAAAAGTAAATGATTTTAAATCTATTTCAGTTTCTCCATGGATGTTAAGCTGTTGAAATTTTGTTTTGTTTTTTTAGTAGACTTTGGTAACTTATACTTTCTCAGATATTTTCCACTTCCTTTGTTTTTCAAATGTACTGGCATATATAAATGCATATAATATACTCTAATTTGAAGGTATTATTTGTGGTTTTAGCCTTATAAACATGCCTTTATGTGTTGATTTGATTAAACTTGTATTTTTTATGTTTCTATTACCAGACAAACTTCATTTTATTGTTCTTTGCTTTATTGCACTTTGCAAATACTGCTTTTTTTTTTTTTTTATAAATTGAGGTTTTGTGGCAATTCGTGTCTAGCTAGTCCATCAGAGCCATTTTTTCCAACAGTGTTTGCTCACTGTGTATCTCTGTGTCACAGTTTAATGAATGTATATACTTTGTTTTTTTAGACATGATGCTATTGTACACTTAGACTACAGAATAGTGTAAACATAACTTTCATATGAACTGGGAAACCAAAGAATTTCTATCACTCTCTTTATTACCATATTTGCTTTACTTCAGTGGTCTGAGACTGAACCCTCAATATCTCCAAGCTATATGCCTGTATTTACCCCAGAAAACCATCCTCTGAAGTGATTTATTTATTCTGCTCAGTATTTTTTCTTTCTGTTTCTAATTTATAAATTTCTCTTTAACTTACCTATCTCCTCTACTTTTCTTTGGTTGAATTTCTTGTATCTTTCTTAATATAATAATTAATTTCTATTCAATTTAATGAAAATATATGATATTTGCCTCAGAAAACAGTTGTGTCCACATCCTAAAGCGTTTGAAAGTATTCCCATTTTCAATAAAAACTTTTAATTGCAGAATAGAATTTCTTAATTGAGGCAAGTTTGCTTTTAGAGGAATGTGGTTCAATACATAAATCAGCATTTTATTAATTTTGTCAATGAATTTATACTTGTATTACTTTTAACAGAAAATACAATTAATGCAATCTCCATTCATTGGAGTTTATTGAGCTTTCTTTTATGTTTTAATAAATGATCCTGATTAAGAAATGATTTGTAGAAATAAGAACTATCCCAATATTTAGCCTTATTAAATGTTATACGACTCACTTATATCCTCCTTTTGTTTGTACTGATGATGTAGGCAAAAGCAAACATTATATTTTCTATCGTTTGGATAGAAACTGTATTGTATGTTATAAGGAGTATAGATATACATATTTTACAAATTTTTTTTAATTTGGAGTTGTGTCTTAATGTCTCTTACTGATCTTATGTTTCCCTCAACTTACATTTGTATTCATAAGAATTCCTGGTGTGTGTGTATATATAATACATTCATGTATTATGTATCTATATATATATTCATAGTTATATATTTCATTAGTTAAGCAAATTCTTTTTTCTATGAAGATTCTTTACCCTATTTATTGCTTATACCTTGAAATATACTTCATTGTTTATTTTGTTTATTAATGTAATTCATCTTAAATCTTTTTATTTAAATTTCTCTTATGGAAGTTACTCAAATCTGTTACTTAAATTTTGTCTGTGTTATATATTTTATACATAGTAGATGCATTGATTTTTAACTCCAAGTTTTTTTTTAAGATTTTAGCCAAATTTCATTTTTTTTTAAATATTTTGTTTTATTTCCTTTTGTGGTATCTGTTCTTGAAACTATTGTTTACTGTTTTTTTAATCATATGGAGTATCTTTTCTTTATATTCATTTTTAATCTCTGGAAAATTAGGTATTATACATATTTTCCCCATGGAAGTTAATCTGTTGAAATTTTGTTTTATTCGTTTTCATTTCATTAGTGGTCATTTTATGATTATGCTACTTGCTAAATATCATGTGCTAATCAACATTTCTCTGTCTGGTTTAAGAATAAGGAAGCATCTAGTGAAGTCTCAAGAATTGGGATTGCATTTGCCTGTTAGTAACCAAAAATATAATCACAATTACTTGTAAAAATAGCAGCACATTTTTCTTACAAAAGAACAGATCTGGAAGTTGGTGGTTTCCTGCATTAGCTCAGAGAAGTACAAGGGGCCAATGTCCCCAATATTTTCTTAGCCTTTTCCTAATGTCCTCAAGATATCTACTCTGGCTCTAGTCATGAGAGATCTGTTGTTGATGTAGAAGAAGTAATCCAAAGTTTTCAAGGGGCAACCTCTTTTGTGGAGGTAGGTAAAAGATGTTACTACTGAGATTTCTCTAAATAGGTAAAAACAAGTTAGCACCCTTGAAATAACCAGGTGATATTTTATTTTCATCTTCATAAATAAAATTGAAATAAATAATCTGGAAACATCCAGATAGAAAAATCAACCAATTATCCAAAGATAAAACAAAAACATGCTACTTATGAGGGCACAAAAATCATATTGACCAAGGGTTTTAAGGATAAAACAAACTTTTTTTTTGTTTTTCTTATAATCCTCTTCTATCCTTTTCCAAATTTGACACATATTCTGGTTTATATATGAGAGTTATCTTTATTATTATAAAAAGTTATCTTTAATACTAGATTTTATTAAATCTAATTTTTTATATTTAATTTCTATGTAAAGTTTTATAAAATTATGTATAAAAATATTTAGACAACAACCTTGTTTAAGAGTGAAGGAGTAGGCTCTTTGCCAATGGCCTGCAACCTAAGCTGACAAGGTTTTCAGGGATGAAAACTCACCTACTAGTTACTTCTCCAGGAAAGTAGGTAGAAAGCCAGGAACTGCGTGGACTGGACACCACAGAGCAATCTGACTTTCGGCATACTTCATACAACACTCATGAAAACGTGGAACTGCTGAGATCAGCGAAATCTGTAAGTTTTTGCGGCCAGGGGACCCGCGCCCCTCCCTGCCAGGCTCAGTCCCGGGGGAGGAGGGGCTGTCAGCTCCGGGAAGGAGAAGGGAGAACTGCAGTGGCTGCTCTTATCGAAAACTCATTCTACTGATTCAAACTCCAACCATAGATAGACTGAGACCAGACACCAGAGACTCTGAGAGCAGCCAGCCCAGCAGAGAGGAGACAGGCATAGAAAAAAAACAACACGAAAAACTCCAAAATAAAAGCAGAGGATTTTTGGAGTTCTGGTGAACACAGAAAGGGGAAGGGCGGAGCTCAGGCCTTGAGGCGCATATGCAAATCCCGAAGCAAAGCTGATCTCTCTGCCCTGTGGACCTTTCCTTAATGGCCCTGGTTGCTTTGTCTATTAGCATTTCAATAACCCATTAGATCTCTGAGGAGGGCCTTTTTTTTTTTTTTTTTTTTTTTAAATCCTTTTTGCTTTTTCTAAAACAATTACTCTAAGAAGCTCAATACAGAAAGCTTCAAAGAATTGCAATTTGGGCACGTCAAGTCAAGAGCAGAACTAAGAGAGCTCTGAGACAAAAGGCAATAATCCAGTGGCTGAGAAAATTCACTAAACAACACAACTTCCCAAGAAAAGGGGGGTGTCCGCTCACAGCCACCATTCTGGTGGACAGGAAACACTCCTGCCCATCGCCAGCCCCATAGCCCAGAGCTGCCCCAGACAACCCAGTGTGACGGAAGTGCTTCAAATAACAGGCACACACCACAAAACTGGGCGTGGATATTAGCCTTCCCTGCAACCTCAGCTGAATGTCCCAGAGCTGGGAAGGTGGAGCAGTGTGAATTAACAAAGCCCCATTCAGCCATCATTTGAGCAGACTGGGAGCCTCCCTACACAGCCCAGCAGCCCAGAACTGCCCTGGGGGGACAGCACTCACCTGTGACATAGCACAGTCATCCCTCAACAGAGGACCCGGGGTGCACAGCCTGGAAGAGGGGCCCACTTGCAAGTCTCAGGAGCCATACGCCAATACCAAAGACTTGTGGGTCAGTGGCAGAGACAAACTGTGGCAGGACTGAACTGAAGGATTAGACTATTGCAGCAGCTTTAAAACTCTAGGATCATCAGGGAGATTTGATTGTTAGGGCCACCCCCCCTCCCCGACTGCCCAGAAACACGCCCCACATACAGGGCAGGCAACACCAACTACACACGCAAGCTTGGTACACCAATTGGGCCCCACAAGACTCACTCCCCCACTCACCAAAAAGGCTAAGCAGGGGAGATCTGGCTTGTGGAGAACAGGTGGCTCGTGGACGCCACCTGCTGGTTAGTTAGAGAAAGTGTACTCCACGAAGCTGTAGATCTGATAAATTAGAGATAAGGACTTCAATAGGTCTACAAACCCTAAAAGAACCCTATCAAGTTCAGCAAATGCCACGAGGCCAAAAACAACAGAAAATTATAAAGCATATGAAAAAACCAGACGATATGGATAACCCAAGCCCAAGCACCCAAATCAAAAGACCAGAAGAGACACAGCACCTAGAGCAGCTACTCAAAGAACTAAAGATGAACAATGAGACCATAGTACGGGATATGAAGGAAATCAAGAAGACCCTAGAAGAGCATAAAGAAGACATTGCAAGACTAAATAAAAAAATGGATGATGTTATGGAAATTAAAGAAACTGTTGACCAAATTAAAAAGATTCTGGACACTCATAGTACAAGACTAGAGGAAGTTGAACAACGAATCAGTGACCTGGAAGATGACAGAATGGAAAATTAAAGCATAAAAGAAAGAATGGGGAAAAAAATTGAAAAACTCGAAATGGACCTCAGGGATATGATAGATAATATGAAACGTCCAAATATAAGACTCATTGGTGTCCCAGAAGGGGAAGAAAAGGGTAAAGGTCTAGGAAGAGTATTCAAAGAAATTGTTGGGGAAAACTTCCCAAATCTTCTAAACAACATAAATACACAAATCATAAATGCTCAGCGAACTCCAAATAGAATAAATCCAAAAAAACCCACTCCGAGACATATACTGATCACACTGTCAAACATAGAAGAGAAGGAGCAAGTTCTGAAAGCAGCAAGAGAAAAGCAATTCACCACATACAAAGGAAACAGCATAAGACTAAGTAGTGACTACTCAGCAGCCACCATGGAGGCAAGAAGGCAGTGGCACGATATATTTAAAATTCTGAGTGAGAGGAATTTCCAGCCAAGAATACTTTATCCAGCAAAGCTCTCCTTCAAATTTGAGGGAGAGCTTAAATTTTTCACAGACAAAGAAATGCTGAGAGAATTTGCTAACAAGAGACCTGCCCTACTGGAGATACTAAAGGGAGCCCTACAGACAGAGAAACAAAGACAGGACAGAGAGACTTGGAGAAAGGTTCAGTACTAAAGAGATTCGGTATGGGTACAATAAAGGATATTAATAGAGAGAGGGAAAAATATGGCAAACATAATCCAAAGGATAAGATGGCCGATTCAAGAAATGCCTTCACGGTTTTAATGTTGAATGTAAATGGATTAAACTCCCCAATTAAAAGATATAGATTTGCAGAATGGATCAAAAAAAATGAACCATCAATATGTTGCATACAAGAGACTCATCTTAGACACAGGGACACAAAGAAACTGAAAGTGAAAGGATGGAAAAAAATATTTCATGCAAGCTACAGCCAAATGAAAGCAGGTGTAGCAATATTAATCTCAGATAAAATAGACTTCAAATGCAGGGATGTTTTGAGAGACAAAGAAGGCCACTACATACTAATAAAAGGGGCAATTCAGCAAGAAGAAATAACAATCGTAAATGTCTATGCACCCAATCAAGGTGCCACAAAATACATGAGAGAAACACTGGCAAAACTAAAGGAAGCAATTGATGTTTCCACAATAATTGTGGGAGACTTCAACACATCACTCTCTCCTATAGATAGATCAACCAGACAGAAGACCAATAAGGAAATTGAAAACCTAAACAATCTGATAAATGAATTAGATTTAACAGACATATACAGGACATTACATCCCAAATCACCAGGATACACATACTTTTCTAGTGCTCACGGAACTTTCTCCAGAATAGATCATATGCTGGGACATAAAACAAGCCTCAATAAATTTAAAAAGATTGAAATTATTCAAAGCACATTCTCTGACCACAATGGAATACAATTAGAAGTCAATAACCATCAGAGACTTAGAAAATTCACAAATACCTGGAGGTTAAACAACACACTCCTAAACAATCAGTGGGTTAAAGAAGAAATAGCAAGAGAAATTGCTAAATATATAGAGACGAATGAAAATGAGAACACAACATACCAAAACCTATGGGATGCAGCAAAAGCAGTGCTAAGGGGGAAATTTATAGCACTAAATGCATATATTAAAAAGGAAGAAAGAGCCAAAATCAAAGAACTAATGGATCAACTGAAGAAGCTAGAAAATGAACAGCAAACCAATCCTAAACCAAGTACAAGAAAAGAAATAACAAGGATTAAAGCAGAAATAAATGACATAGAGAACAAAAAAACAATAGAGAGGATAAATATCACTAAAAGTTGGTTCTTTGAGAAGATCAACAAGATTGACAAGCCCCTAGCTAGACTGACAAAATCAAAAAGAGAGAAGACCCATATAAACAAAATAATGAATGAAAAAGGTGACATAACTGCAGATCCTGAAGAAATTAAAAAAATTATAAGAGGATATTATGAACAACTGTATGGCAACAAACTGGATAATGTAGAAGAAATGGACAATTTCCTGGAAACATATGAACAACCTAGACTGACCAGAGAAGAAATAGAAGACCTCAACCAACCCATCACAAGCAAAGAGATCCAATCAATCATCAAAAATCTTCCCACAAATAAATGCCCAGGGCCAGATGGCTTCACAGGGGAATTCTACCAAACTTTCCAGAAAGAACTGACACCAATCTTACTCAAACTCTTTCAAAACATTGAAAAAAATGGAACACTACCTAACTCATTTTATGAAGCTAGCATCAATCTAATACCAAAACCAGGCAAAGATGCTACAAAAAAGGAAAACTACCGGTCAATCTCCCTAATGAATATAGATGCAAAAATCCTCAACAAAATACTTGCAAATCGAATCCAAAGACACATTAAAAAAATCATACACCATGACCAAGTGGGGTTCATTCCAGGCATGCAAGGATGGTTCAACATAAGAAAATCAATCAATGTATTACAACACATTAACAAGTCAAAAGGGAAAAATCAATTGATCATCTCAATAGATGCTGAAAAAGCATTTGACAAAATCCAACATCCCTTTTTGATAAAAACACTTCAAAAGGTAGGAATTGAAGGAAACTTCCTCAACATGATAAAGAGCATATATGAAAAACCCACAGCCAGCATAGTACTCAATGGTGAGAGACTGAAAGCCTTCCCTGTAAGATCAGGAACAAGACAAGGATGCCCGCTGTCACCACTGTTATTCAACATTGTGCTGGAAGTGCTAGCCAGGGCAATCCGGCAAGACAAAGAAATAAAAGGCATCCAAATTGGAAAAGAAGAAGTAAAACTGTCATTGTTTGCAGATGATATGATCTTATATCTAGAAAACCCTGAGAAATCGACGATACAGCTACTAGAGCTAATAAACAAATTTAGCAAAGTAGCGGGATACAAGGTTAATGCACATAAGTCAGTAATGTTTCTATATGCTAGAAATGAACAAACTGAAGAGACACTCAAGAAAAAGATACCATTTTCAATAGCAACTAAAAAAATCAAGTACCTAGGAATAAACTTAACCAAAGATGTAAAAGACCTATACAAAGGAAACTACATAACTCTACTAAAAGAAATAGAAGGGGACCTTAAAAGATGGAAAAATATTCCATGTTCATGGATAAGAAGGCTAAATGTCATTAAGATGTCAATTCTACCCAAACTCATCTACAGATTCAATGCAATCCCAATCAAAATTCCAACAACCTACTTTGCAGACTTGGAAAAGCTAGTTATCAAATTTATTTGGAAAGGGAAGATGCCTCGAATTGCTAAAGACACTCTAAAAAAGAAAAACGAAGTGGGAGGACTTACACTCCCTGACTTTGAAGCTTATTATAAAGCCACAGTTGCCAAAACAGCATGGTACTGGCACAAAGATAGACATATAGATCAATGGAATCGAATTGAGAATTCAGAGATAGACCCTCAGATCTATGGCCGACTGATCTTTGATAAGGCCCCCAAAGTCACCGAACTGAGCCATAATGGTCTTTTCAACAAATGGGGCTGGGAGAGTTGGATATCCATATCCAAAAGAATGAAAGAGGACCCCTACCTCACCCCCTACACAAAAATTAACTCAAAATGGACCAAAGATCTCAATATAAAAGAAAGTACCATTAAACTCCTAGAAGATAATGTAGGAAAACATCTTCAAGACCTTGTATTAGGAGGCCACTTCCTAGACTTTACACCCAAAGCACAAGCAACAAAAGAGAAAATAGATAAATGGGAACTCCTCAAGCTTAGAAGTTTCTGCACCTCAAAGGAATTTCTCAAAAAGGTAAAGAGGCAGCCAACTCAATGGGAAAAAATTTTTGGAAACCATGTATCTGACAAAAGACTGATATCTTGCATATACAAAGAAATCCTACAACTCAATGACAATAGTACAGACAGCCCAATTATAAAATGGGCAAAAGATATGAAAAGACAGTTCTCTGAAGAGGAAATACAAATGGCCAAGAAACACATGAAAAAATGTTCAGCTTCACTAGCTATTAGAGAGATGCAAATTAAGACCACAATGAGATACCATCTAACACCGATTAGAATGGCTACCATTAAACAAACAGGAAATTACAAATGCTGGAGGGGATGTGGAGAAATTGGAGCTCTTATTCATTGTTGGTGGGACTGTATAATGGTTCAGCCACTGTGGAAGTCAGTCTGGCAGTTCCTTAGAAAACTAGATATAGAGCTACCATTCGATCCAGCGATTGCACTTCTCGGTATATACCCGGAAGATCGGAAAGCAGTGACACGAACAGATATCTGCACGCCAATGTTCATAGCAGCATTATTCACAATTGCCAAGAGATGGAAACAACCCAAATGTCCTTCAACAGATGAGTGGATAAATAAAATGTGGTATATACACACGATGGAATACTACGCGGCAGTAAGAAGGAACGATCTGGTGAAACATATGACAACATGGATGAACCTTGAAGACATAATGCTGAGCGAAATAAGCCAGGCACAAAAAGAGAAATATTATATGCTACCACTAATGTGAACTCTGAAAAATGTAAAACAAATGGTTTATAATGTAGAATGTAGGGGAACTAGCAATAGAGAGCAATTAAGGAAGGGGGAACAATAATCCAAGAAGAACAGATAAGCTATTTAACGTTCTTGGGATGCCCAGAAATGACTATGGTCTGTTAATTTCTGATGGATGTAGTAGGAACAAGTTCACTGAAATGTTGCTATATTATGTAACTTTCTTGGGGTAAAGTAGGAACATGTTGGAAGTTAAGCAGTTATCTTAGGTTAGTTGTCTTTTTCTTACTCCCTTGTTATGGTCTCTTTGAAATGTTCTTTTATTGTATGTTTGTTTTCTTTTTAACTTTTTTTTTCATACAGTTGATTTAAAAAAGAAGGGAAAGTTAAAAAAAAAAAAGAAAAAGAAAAAAGACAAACAAGGGAAAAAAAAAAAAAAAAAAGATTTTGTGCCCCCTTGAGGAGCCTGTGGAGAATGCAGGGGTATTCGCCTACCCCACCTCCAGGGTTGCTAACATGACCACAGACATAGGGGACTGGTGGTTTGATGGGTTGAGCCCTCTACCATAAGTTTTACCCTTGGGAAGACGGTTGCTGCAAAGGAGAGGCTAGGCCTCCCTGTATTTGTGCCTAAGAGTCTCCTCCTGAATGCCTCTTTGTTGCTCAGATGTGGCCCTCTCTCTCTGGCTAAGCCAACTTGAAACGTGAAATCACTGCCCTCCCCCCTACGTGGGATCAGACACCCAGGGAAGTGAATCTCCCTGGCAATGTGGAATATGACTCCCGGGGAGGAATGTAGACCCGGCATCGTGGGACGAAGAACATCTTCTTGACCAAAAGGGGGATGTGAAAGGAAATGAAATAAGCTTCAGTGGCAGAGAGATTCCAAAACGAGCCGAGAGATCACTCTGGTGGGCACTCTTACGCACACTTTAGACAACCTTTTTTAGGTTCTAAAGAATTGGGGTAGCAGGTGGTGGATACCTGAAACTATTAAACTACAACCCAGAACCCATGAATCTCGAAGACAGTTGTATAAAAATGTAGCTTATGAGGGGTGACAGTGGGATTGGGAATGCCATAAGGACCAAACTCCACTTTGTCTAGTTTATGGATGGATGTGTAGAAAAGTAGGGGAAGGAAACAAACAGACAAAGGTACCCAGTGTTCTTTTTTACTTCAATTGCTCTTTTTCACTCTAATTATTATTCTTGTTATTTTTGTGTGTGTGCTAATGAAGGTGTCAGGGATTGATTTAAGTGATGAATGTACAACTATGTAATGGTACTGTAAACAATCGAAAGTACAATTTGTTTTGTATGACTGCGTGGTATGTGAATATATCTCAATAAAATGATGATTAAAAAAAAAATATTTAGACAAAAGGTATTTAAGTGTTCATATGATGATTTTCCAACTTTTTAGTTGCATCTTTTGATACATCACTGGTGAATTGTGAGGTTTATGTTCATAGTTGGAGCCCATAGTTTTAATATCTTTATGTTATCTTTTCAAATTCTTGAGTCCAACATTTCCTTGAAGGTATTAGAAAAATTTTCTCAATATTAGAAAACTGGCATGGTCTTCTACCATTCAGTCTTATTTCTGAGAAAACCTTGCTCTACAACTTTTGTGCTCTCACAAGAAACACATTTTTTGTTTCATTTGTTGGATAGTTAGTTGGTTTTTCTCTCTGTATACTTCTAAATTACTTATTTTAATTTGATTTATGAAAATACAAAACAAAAATCCATCTAGTTATTTCAAGAGTGCTGACTTGTTTTTACCTTTTTTGAGAATCTGAGTGAATCACTGCCATTTACATTGAGTAATTTATAAGATCACTATTATCTATACAGTTGAACCAGTAGTCCAGCATGTAGTTTAGTGTGGAGGCTGCTACAAAATGTTGCTGATAGCTTGTAGCAAAGCTAGTCAAAACATCCTGTTACCCCACCACTACCCAGGAATTGAAATACTGAGCGTTAAGACGCAGTTTTAAGTGTTCAAGATGTTATTTGGGATGAAAGAAAAGATATTAGGAGATACATACGAGTGTTATTAATTTTAGGAAACCAGATAAAAGATCTATGAAATCCTATTTATAAGGTCATTAGATGTATCTTGAATCCAGTCCCATTATTCTGTTCCAGTTTATTTCAGGAATGGCCTCAATCACGATGATTAGATTTCCATGAATTTTCTTCTTGTGTTTTTGTCCCACACAATTTTTCAGAATGAAATTTCTCTCTTGAGCTACTTGAGTCATTTACAGTCTTGATTATTTTTGCTTTTGGTACTATGCTTAGAAAGGATACTCTCAAGTAAAAAATCTAAGAATATTGACCAATATTTTCTTATACCCTTTTCTGTGGTTTCAAGTTGTTCATCTTTTGTCTATCTGTATTTATTTGCCCATATGATAGGGCAGTACAGCTTAACCTTTTCTCCTAACCATTTAAACAACTCACAGTTTCCACAATCCTATATATTAGTGCACCCCACCTCATAATACATATGATTATACAATAATATTTTTGCTAAGTAATTACATCGAAAAGTAGTTGAACTCAAGGTGTAAGTTTGAAAAAAAGCATTGCACATTATTTTTTGCCTGAGATTCTTTTACTCACAAGATGCAATGCTAAGGTCACAATGCTTAAAATAAGCACTTTCTACTAGATTAAGGATAACTTTTAATTATAATGCCATTCATACAATATCTCTAATCAAAGCCCTATCTTAGGATTATACAAATATGCTCTAAACATGCAGCTTTAACCTCCACTGATTTCAAGGACTCTGTCATTATCCCATTTTCCAGGCTGAGGTTATTTCTAATTACTGCACATACTGGTGTTTAATTTCTTGTGATAATCTAGAAACTAATAGATGAATGGTTCTGCATATTTCTGAGGACAATATCATTTGATCAGAATGGCAGACAGAAAGCACTTCAGAAATGATAAAGTGAATTTCACAAAGTGAAATATATTTTAAATATGGTTTGCCTACAGTTTTCCTACAAAATGCACAGAAAAATAAAATAGACTAAAATGAAAAAGACAACCATTTTGCTGTTGATTGGATACTGTGTCATAAAAAATCACAGAAAATGGGTAAATTTATTGCTCAAAATGTAATGACATTGGGAGAATGTATGCTATGTATAACATATATAACAGCTTTATTTTACTTTTTGATAGTAGTGAGACATTTAAAAATATTCAAATGAGCATGCAGAGGCAAACAGAAGCATAGCTTTTACTATACTGCTTCTAGAAAATGATTCTTTCAAATAATTATTCCTCTCCCTATTTTTCATAAAAAGAAAGGTAATATCTGCTTATGCTTAATGGACTTTAAATATATGGCTATTGTAACTGTGATGTCAGCAGGCTAGTTTAGGGTTAACAAAATGTCTCTCTAATTAGTGTTGCTTACCTATGTGAAATAGGGGTTTGCTATTGCAGTTGAAGAAGTTAGGGGCAAGTTAGAGGCTCTTTAAAGAAACACACAAAATATTCAAGCATGGCTTGATATTCCCTTGCTGTTCACTCATTTGAGTGCAAAAAGTGGTTTTTGCTAACTTCATTTTGTTGTTTACGGAAGGCTGAAAAATCGATAACTGCAGGTTGATGAAACCTAAATCCATTTGATTCCTTTCCATCACTGCTATTATGCAGACAGTCAAGTGTGATGTATTTAGTTTCTGGAGTACTTATTACTCTCAAGCACAGAAAATTAGAACAGATGAGAAGTAATCAAGAAATTCTGGAGAGGTTGCAAAGATCTTCCTTCTAACTGTTTTTTTCTTTTTCTGTGCTTTTGGCTCCCTCAGGATCTACAAGAAAGGAAAAGTTAACATCTCTGGCACAGATCTCCAGAAAATTCTGCAGAATTGCTTTAAGTCAGTATTTTCTTTAGCATATTATTTTTTTTTTTTTAATTTCAAAACAACCACAGACAAAAGATACTAGCTGAACAAATGCCCAATTAGAAATCTTTTCCCTTCACTAGAGTTACCAGAGCCACCAGTTTGGCAGAATTAAACAAATTCAAAGATGCTTGAATTCACCTGGATACTCTGATTTTCACCAAATTGGTAGGGTATTTAAAGTGCTTGTATAATCCGGTGGTTAAGAAGGTGATTTCAGCAATGGACTGCCTTGATTCAGATCATATTTTCATTAATACTAGATGTTTAGACTTGACCAAGCTATCTGTCCTCTCTAATCATCAATTTCCCCTTCTGTAAAAGGAAATCATAACAGCATCAACCTCAAAAGCCTTTTTGTGAGAAGAAAAGGGGTAATCAATATAAAGCATTTAACACAGTAAACATTCAATATGCTAGTTTTTAGTATTTATTCCTTCATAGCAATACAGATTTGAATATGAGCTAACTCTGTTCTATTTTAGCAATGTTTTGTGACATCTGAATTTAATATTTTAGGTATTTAAATGACAGACCCTCCTATGCCACATGGCTGAAATGCAGATAGCATAATAAAAGATTAAATGATCATCTAATCCAACTTCATATTTTAGTATATAAACCCTAATATGACAGAAAGTCTAAGCGACTTGCCTGAAATCAAATAGCAATGCTTGGTCATGATCCAAGACTGGAACTTGGGTAGTCTGACTTCCACATATATCTTCTTATCTACATGCTCCCATCTTTGAGTCCAGAAATTCTTGCTTTTCAGATGTAGGTGAATAAGATAGGCTCCAGATTGTAGTGTGAGAACTTGGTCACAGGGCTAAACATAATGATTAGTCTTAATAGGAATAGTGCAAGTGGCTGACCAATTGAGGTCAGAATAAACCAAACCTAAAGGAAGGGATAAAATGGTCCTACATATGAAGGTAAAAAGAGACAAAGAGTTTTAAGTTTTAGGGTAAATGAGTGCTACGATCAAGGTCATGATTTAAGAAGATGGACCTAGTTGTAGTGGACAAATTAATTAAATCCAAGAGAAACTGAAGATGGATAGAAGAGCAAGGATACCTATTAAGATTTTCTGGGGACTTTGAACCCTAAGACAAAAAAATACTGTATTCCACTGAAATATTTTCTGTTTAGTAAGACACCAGATACTCTCTGGGTCATACTATGTCAGAGCAGGTAAGGCCATATAATTGAATAAGCATCCTCTGGAATTGTAAGTTATTCAAGAAGGAAGTAAATTCTATTCTATATTGAGTATGCTTTCGTCTGTTCTAATTTTGTAGTATGCACACTTGTGGTATACACAAATAGTGATCATAAAGATGAAAGAATAATTTTTGGTTATGAGCTACAGGAAAACAATACAACTTTCAACATGTCCTTATCCTTTCAATTAGAAAAGATTTCTAATTAAAATGATTTATAGAAATTCATTTTTAAATTGAAGAAAGGTGAGGAAAAAGTCCTACAATGAAATGATTTTAGAATTTTGGATTTTTCAAATATTCTAAGCACAATGTTAGCTAACCTCTGAATTAACCAGAAGTATGACTTTTGAGAAGTGTGTCTCAGATTTTAGTGAATTAAAAGTATCACTTTTAATCCATTAAAGTCTCACTTTTAATCTGAAGAATTTAATTTTTTCACTGGGATTGTGAGAAATTTCAGCAAATAATAAAGTGATGTAGAGATTTGCAAAAAGATGCCAAATTAAAAGTCTCACTTTTAATCTGAAGAATTTAATTTTTTCACTGGGATTGTGGGAAATTTCAGCAAATAATAAAGTGATGTAGAGATTTGCAAAAAGATGCCATACTAGTCCATAAGTTCTTTCTTTTCTTTTCTTATCTTTTGTCTCTGCTTTTAAGCAACATATATCCCTCTATTAACTTTCTTCAACACCCATGCACATTTCTGATGCCCGGCCCCATATCTGCTTAGCCTTCTGCTAATTCCAGCTGGATAGTCTGTATAGGCTGTATCTAATCTTGTAGTAATACCATTTTACCTCAAGCACATGCCAAATATCTTTCAATCTCTTCACTATTTACAGCTTCTCCAAATACGTGGACACCAGTGAGAGACTGCTTGGCACACATGGAAGTGCAAGGAAGCTGATGCCTCCAATGAAACCTTCAACCAAGTAGGAGTCAAGGGCTTTATGTTCCCCTTGGTAGGCCTTAGGTTGGATAAGTCTGCAAAGTATTCTGTATGTTTCTTAACAGGTATTGGGTTAATTTGAGCTCCAGTTCTTCAAGTGAAATTTGATAACATAATTTTTATTAGCCTTTGATCTTTTCCTTATTTCCTCAGTCCTATTTCCTCAGGTTACTTCCTGAATGAACTATCGGTACAAAAGTCTATGTATCAGACAATTGGTACATGGCATGGCCTTAGAATGAAGAACTTCAGCAAGGGGTGGTGGAATTGGCGTACTCATGAATATAAGAGCCTCCATGTTGGTAATAAGTGGGCTGGTGGCAATCCTTGGCATGATGTAACAATACAATTAGTAATATTTGCACCAATGGTAGGTTAGAATGAAATTTAGGTAAAAGATGAAGATTTCGGCTATGATATAGCTAGAGTATTGAAAGAGCATGAGGACAATATGAATAGCAAATATTGTGGAGTTGGTTGGTGTGCTGGTTTGGATACATTATGTCCCCCACAAAAATCATTATCTTTTAACCCAATCTTGTTGGGTGGAACCTCTTGACTGAGTGTTTCCATGGAGATGTGACTCACCCAACTGTGGGCAATAACTTTGATTAAATTATTTCCATGGTGTTGTGGACCCTGTCACTCATGATGGGACTCAATTGATTCACTGTATTACTTAAGAGAACTCAAAAGCTGACACAGTAGCTTGCTGACAATGGAGATGCTTGGAGATACAGACAGAAGGACCTTCAGAGATGGTAAACTAAGAGACGAAGTACAGAGTTTGCCCTGGAGAAGCTAAGAGAGGACCCCCACATGCTTAGAGAGAAATGTCCTGGGAGAAAGTCATCCTGGGACCAGCAGATGCCAGCCACTTGTCTTCCCAGCTGACAAAGGTGTTCTGGACACCATTCTTCAGTGAAGATATACTCTTGTTGATGCCTTAGTATAGATACTTTTATGGCCTTAGAAATGCAAATTTGTAACCTAATAAATCCCCTTTATTAAAGCCAATCCATTTCTGGTATTCTGCATAACAGCAGCTTTAGCAAACCAGAACAGTTGCCTTTTGAGTAAAATGACAGGTTCAGGTAAGCCAATGATGGGCACACTGTGAAATCTAAAATACCTTTCTTGCAGCATTTCCAGAGACATTAATCTCTTGCCACTGAATGACAGACTGTAGTTAAAATCAGCCCAGGATATAATTGTAAGTTTGGTAGAGCTGCAAAGAAAACTGATGTACAGACACATCTTCTATGCCAAATTCAGGGCCATAGTAAAAAGGAAGTGGGCACTTGAGTCCAAGAATAGAGATATTTGGAGGTCAGGCCTGTTACTCTTGAAATCTATATTCTACTGAACTCTCTGTACCTACTGTGCTCCTTCTCCAACAGACAACAACCTTGCCTTGCCTTGCCTTGCCTTGCCTTCTTGAAGCTTGATGACTTATAATGAATGAATTAAAGGTTCTGGAACTGCCTTGGAAGGATGTTGAGAAATATGTCAGGAGGTTCAAGGATGTTCTCTTGATAGAATGAATATGTTACTTGAGAAGGGAATCTCCCACCATCTTAACCTTCCTTACAGCAAAGAGAAATGCATGGGTGAGGAAGGCACTAGTATCTCTGAGAAATCCATGGGTGGCTGTTCTCTGTTGACCAAAGTTAACATAAAATGTTTTGCATACAATTGGTCTCCTTAATAGTATGAAGCTAACAGTATTATGTGGAATTACTTAGGCATATGTGGAAATGCTAAAAGACCATGACAGGAGTAAGACAAATGGACAGCTGACTAAGGTACTCCTTGACTTGTATAACCAGAAAATAATGAGATCTGGAGAGCTGAAGGCTGGTGCCAACTTCCATTTTGGAAAATTGGGATCACTCAAAAATATGTCATGGGGACCTGAAATGCTACCATGCCCTCCTAACAGAGTGGTAGGTTATGGAGAGCATATGATAAATGTTGATACACTCATGTCTGTTTCACAGTGGGTTAATTGGGATTGCACACCCACCCAGACCCGTAATACATATTTGGCATCATTTAGCAGTTGGCAAAAACCATTATTTCTCTGAGTGATTTAGTGATAGCCATTGTGATAAGAACAGACTGGAAGTCCCTGTAAAAGCCCCATACTACCAGATAAGACAGGAAATATAAAGCAGTATTCTGTCACAAGAGGAGATTAATCTACCATCAGATTCTTTCAGGATCATAGAAAATGGTCTTCATTATTTCCATTCATTTCAATTGTCTGGGTTCTACAGAATCAGATGGTTTGTTACAGGTGACTGTGGATTACCATAATTTTAATCAAATGTTAGCCCCCAGCACATTTGAAGTTCTGAATGAGGTACCTTTACCCAAATATATCAACTCAGCCTTGGGCACTTAGTATAGTATGTAGCTATTGATCTGGTAAATGCACTTTTACCATATTAATAGCTGTTTGTCTTCTGTGAAAAGAACAGCAGAAGACTTCATCTTGCTCCAAGGCTAGTTCAACTCAACTTTTCTCTGTTCAAAATTAGATAACACTCTGTTTATCATGACCTCAGAACATCACAATGGCTCACCATGTGGATTAATTCATAATGGAACTAGGAGGCAGGAAATAGTATACAGTTTGTATGTCATGATAAGACATATGGCTGCCTGCCAGTGAGAAATAAAGTCTACCAAGATTCAAGACATGCCATATTATTGAAAGTATTTTTGGTTGTTTACCGAAAGTGGTTGGTACGTAACGGAGACAAGGCAGATTGAGTATGTCCAGTATTGAAGGGATTCACTGGATTGTCTCTTGGTACGTTCATGCTTGTTGATAATGGAGGATACACAATTGTATCAGCCACAGCCTAACAAGAGCAAGGCAGTAAAAAGTTCAGAAATCTCTGAGATGAAGTATGGATCAACCAACAATGGACGCTATCTAGACCAACTGAATTGCTGTGCCAGGCTGAGAGAAATCTAGAATGTTAGTAGAAGAGGGAAATGAATATATAATAAAAGTGGAGAGTATAATTTTTATTTCAGTGACCACTGTCTGTAGTGTTTTCTAGAATATACAAAAGGAAGTGGCCCACCATTTTGAAAACTCAATGGTGGATAACACTAAAGTGGTGCAAATGGTACAGAGTATTAGCAGCTTCAGCTGCCCCACCCTACATCTTCTCTGCTTACTTATGATTGCATCTGAGATTATAGAGACAGTTCTGTGTGGCCTTTGAGACATATGCCAACAGCATCTTGTTGTGTGCCCCAAGATCACTCCAGATCAGAGACACAAATGGAAATTATTCCAACATTCTCAAGAGAAATCTGGAAACAAAGGGGAATTAGAGCCCTTGAGAATAATCTATAACCAGTGTGGTGAAAGGAGCAGATGTATTAATGCTCCTCCTGATTAATCTACAGGTGTATAATTCCAGGAGACAATCTTATCCTCCTTTGAGTATTCCATTTGGAATTCAATTTCAGTTGCCCACAGCAGAGAGGTCAATAAGGCCTTTCCTCCTTCCCTTAGTTCTCTCAGTTTTTCAGTTCTACTCACTCAGATCATCTCCTAAACAAACAATTTGCTTGTAAATCCTTGATTTTGGCTCTGCTTCAAAGGGTGGCCAGGCTAAGACATCCTCTCTAAGCAAATCCATAGTATTAAATTCTGCCTGGTCATAAGAGAAACATTTTGGTAAAGCAATTATACTGCATGTTTAATGGATTAGTAAAAAGAGTTCTTTCAATTATGAAATCCAAGATATTTCTTATGACTTTTCTCACATACCCTACATAATCAATTTTGTATACATATATTAATGAAAGTTAAGCACATTTGTAATGTCTGTTTCCTCTTTATTGATCACCACTATACATTTTAAACAAAAGATTCTTTCTTTTCTTGATTGCTATTTTCACTCAAGTCACTATTACATTTAGTTTCAAAACTCACTAGTCCCTAAATTTTAAAGAACTATATGACATCATGTATAAATCAGGGGGAAAAATGAAGGCTCAGCACTTACAAATGTAATTTAAGCATTATGGGGAATTAGATAAGGGAATCTGGGTAGTTTCGTGTTTGAATAATAGATTTGTAATGATATTAAATTCAGTAGGATTAGAGACATAAGAGAATTGTTAAACCCATGCCCCAATTGAATTTATTTACCACTTATAGTGTATTGTTACTGGAAATACTCTTATTATATTGTGATTCTCTGTGACATGTATTCATTAGAGTCTTTTATTACATTTGGGAAAGCCAGAAATGTAATTTATATCAATTTGCTTTCCATACTTCTAAGGGAATTTGATTGAATATGAAAAAGTACTTCTGAATTGCTGCATGATATACCAGTAATTGGGATATATACCTGCACAAATTAGTTGTTAAAATGTCTAACACTTTCAAATAATTCACTATAAAATATATAAGGCTACCAATTCCTGCCAGGTTCTGAAGACATTCTTCACTTTTGAATTTGGGGTGGGGGGAAGCATGGAGAATTGGTAAAGGGTGGGAAGTAAACCTCATAGGATTCTATAACAAATCGTCTATTTAACTGTGTTTATTATGTGCCAGGTATTTGGAAGTGCCCAATATCAGTTCTTCAAGACTGTCTTTGAAGTAGGTATTATTTTCTTTTTTATACAGGTAAAAATATTGGGCTCAGAGGCATTAGTCAGTTTGATCTTGGCCACACAACTATTAAGTGTTAGAATTGGAATTCAAATCCTTGTTTTATTTTAGATTTAATATTTTCATGACTATTTATTCCTTTCTCTGGATGGAATACATTTGGCTTCCACTTAACCAAAGTACTTTTCTAAGCTCTTAAGTATACAACTACATGTTTATGAACTGATTTTCTCATGTAATTTTCTATTATCTAATTTATTTCACTCCTCCTTTAAATTCCTCAATCAGGACATTTATTATATTGTATTAAAAGATTGGCTTATCTGTAACTTTTTCTAGACTGTGTGTTCTTTGAGGGAAAGGACTTCATCTGTTTAATTATAATGGTATATATAAAATTGTTTAAGATTTTCAGTAAAGATGAATGATTCTACCTCTGCCCTTCTTTCTATTATAAGCTATGAATTTGTTTCATTAATATTGCTATGCTTAATTGCAAATGTTACTTATTTTATAGTTATTGCATTATACTTATCTGATGACAGTGATTTATGTAAAGCTTTCAAAAAATAATTTGACTTTGAACATTAGAATTAACAAGAATTTGTAAGAGATGCTAGAAAAAGGTAATCAATTATTATGAGAGGATTTTGAACTCTTTGAAGAAAATAATATATTGAACCTATGTGATATGACTCCATATCAATCAAAGTAAAAACCTTTTAACCAGGATTGTTTAGATATCAATTTGCCTGGTAATTGTTCTAGTCCAAAAACATGACTGAACTGTTGTTTAAAAATTATATACAAATTATGTTAAATGGTACTTAAATGATGCTTTAATTCTTATTATTAGATTCAAGCTAGTTTCTTCCCTTGCATGAAAATGGCTGACTTCTATCTTCTAAATAGTCAATATTTTAAGAATAAATAAATTTGTAATATTATTACCAAGTATATATTCTTTAATTTACTAAATTATTCTTTCACTTTAATTTTGATTTGGTTAAAAATAAAAACTTAGCAATTTGAGCTTATTTTGCTATTCTGTCAAAGAAGCTGAGGTTTTTGGTTTGTTTGTTTTTGTTTTGTTTTGTTTTGTTTTTTAAGATAGATTATACAAGGTACCAGAGCTTTTAAATAGCTTAATGTAAAAATAAAAATTATTGATCATATATATCCCTTTGAGATATTTTGGTAGGTTGCTTATTGTACTATTAGAAAATGAATGCTTCTATTTCAACAAGTTCAGTTAATAAAACAAATTATATAATAGACCTGCCAGTGCCACAACCTCATCAAAATGTTTTTGGCTCACTCCTGAAGAAATCTTCTCCCACATGTCCTATGTGAATTCATCAATATTCTTATTTGTATTTCTCTGTTTTCTGAGTTGACTTACTAAGGGGATGAACCATCCCCTCACTAAGCAACTTCTAGAACTTTCTGAAAGCTTAATAAATTTTTGTTGATTATATTTTAAATGTAATATTATTAAAGAAAAGGTGTTTGTCTTAAATACTCATTGGAGGAGACCAGGGAAGGCTGTTCCAGGCATGGAAAGCATTGTCTCATCCTTTGAGGACACACCTCTGACCCTTTTATGGCACCCACTGGGGAAGCGCTGGTGCAGACCCTCTCATTTCCAGGTTCTCCAGAACTTCCAAAGATTAGCAGCTGCAGTTGCAGCTTCATGTGAACATCAGACATTCATTCAATGCTCAATCAGTACCAGTCACAGGGCTAATTCCCTTTCACACTTGACCACTTCTAATGTCCATAACAAAGCTTTGAGGTATGTATTAATACGTAGTTGATGTAAAATAAAATTTGGATTTAAAGAAGTTCAACAATTTTTCTATGATGGAAAGGTAAGACCATCTAGAACCAAGATTCTACACAGGTCAGTGTGACCTCAAAGCCATGGTGTAAAGGAAGTGAGTAGTGTTCCCTTGGAGGAAGGACTTATCCCTTTCATTTCATATATTTTTAGCTCATAATGATCTATTGGTGCTTTAATGTACAAATATCCTCAAGTAACTTCCATCTCTAAACCTCCAATCTTCTCTCTGGTCCACATGTCTATTTACTGAATATTCTGACTCACTTCTTAAAAAAGCATCTACATTAACTATCTTTTTCAATTCCCCATATCAGTATGTCCATGTGGCCCAACCTAAGGGCTTATTTCCTACTTGCATTACTTGACCTCTGTCTCAGGTGACAATGCTGACCACACTCACTTCTATAACACTTTTCTACCTCAACTTGTTCTACTCTACTGAATGCTTTGAAATCTCCCTATGGGCTGCTCTTCCTCTGCTTCTTTTCCAGGATTCTGGAAGTTTCCTGGCATGGGTAGTGTCCTTCAATAGTGCCAGGTTTTTAACGTCTATACTTGCCCTTTGCCAAGTACCACAAGCCATTCAAACTCAACATTACTTTTCCTAAAAGCCCTCTTCTTCATTATTAACACTTGATAAATTATACCACTTCACATTCAGAATCACCAAGCCAACTGATATTCTCTAAAGATCTTTTATATATGATTTCATTCTATATCCATTAAATCTGCCTCTTTTTTTTTTTTTTTTTTTTTCATTCACATCCAATCATATCTCACTGGGTAACTGGGAAAAATGACTATTTTATGTACATTAAAGGTATTAATTAATTTCAGCTTGGAAACAGGTTGATGAAGCAGAAAGTATTAATATTATTCCATTTATAAGGGTGGAAACTGAAGTAGAGAGAGTTTAAGTAACTCAGCAAAGATGGCACAGAGGAAATTCAATGCAGATTGATCTAGTTCCAGAGCAGTACTTTTATCCTCTCTGTTATACTTTCTTTTTCACTGATTTTGCATCCTCACTCATCTAGCCCTAAATAAAACAGGAAAACAGAAATGTGGTTTCTCATTTGTGTCAGAATTACTTAATTACAAATGTGACAATATTTTACTAACATCTCTAGACTGACAGGCTGCTAACATAGCCTCTCTGTTTCATATAATTGATGAGAAATCTTCATTTCCTTTTCTATATTTTTACTCCTGGCATCGAAATATGAACTCAACTTCATAGAAGCAATCCCCTTGTTTAAAACTTTTAAGATTCAGTCAATGTGATCATTACTAGTATTTCTTTTCAATGAAGATTATTTGCATGTGATATTTTTTCAATATGAATTTAAGTCTAAGACTGGGGAAATATATTTGAAGATATTCAATACCATCCTGGCAATAGTGAAGATATGGAAATGTTGGTTAGCAACACAGTTTTGAAGTGTAAAATAAGTTCAGTATACACAAATGTGATAATCATTTTCTGTTTGCGTTAGTGTTTAACAAGCATTATTCATCTCTCATTGACCGTGAAAGTTTTCTAGATCCTGAAGTATCTCAAAGAACCAGTGGTGGTCTGTATGCTAAGTTTGGTAGCTTTATTACTGAGAGATTTCAAAAGTGTTAATCCCATTTTATAACTGTTTTGAATAAATGGGGTGTTAATTTCTAACATTGCTGAAATATAATAATGGTAGAGATAATGAGAAAATATATTTAGTGTTTTGGAAATCCAGTTTTCATTCATATGTAACTGTAAAAAAAGGGAGACTCTTACCAATGGATGTCAATGGAGTCATGAACTGCTTTTTACCCCCCTCCTTTTAACTGCATTTTTATTTCTATCATAATTCTAACCTGACTGTTCTTTAGAAAGTGATATGTTTTTTACTACTCCAACTTTGACCACTTTTAAGATGTATATTCCAAATGTCATAAGAGCTGTAGGAAACCCAAATTTTCATTTAAGAAGAAAGAAATTTGACAGTCAGAACTGTAAAGAAATGCTGAAAAATCAATTATGCCTGATCCAGTTGTTAAAATTTCACTTACACACATAAATTAATCTAGGTAGGTACATTAAAAACTTTTACTGGCATTCTTGAATCTAGGAATTCCTAGACATACATTAAGGATTAAAATGGAATTAATACTGCATAATTTCTAAATAAATCTCCAGTTTGGCTAGAATAGATACATGCAAATGCATACTGATGCTAAATTGAAAGTGAGTTTAAGTGGACTAACACTTTCCAGATTGGAAACTTTCTTTAGTGAACAGGTTAAAACATCCATACTTATTAACAAAGTCCATAGTAGAATACTGTCATTCTCATTTCTTCTGAGCCCCAGGCATAGGGGAATAGCATAACTTGATTCTAAATGAAGCTGCATTCTCTCAGAACTTACTAGTCCTCAATAGCCAATGTATGTCTACAAAATGAAAATTCTCACTCATCAATTATCAAAGACCTATATAACATTGATTATTGTTTATAGGACAATTACCTCAATATTTTACACAATATCTAATATATGTGCATTGCTCAGTTAAATGCTGATTGGATCTTTTTTATGTTAATACTTAACAGACAGTTTGTGTAAGTACTATTACTTTGGGAAGGTGACACTAATCATAGAAGATCTGCTTGGAGCAAAATTCAAACAGATAAACCCTTTTCTTTGTCATCTCATATGAAGGAATCATCAGTGAGTACCAATGGTAACAGGCTTTTGATTGTGTGGGTAGAATAAATGCAGGCACTCAAGAATATCATTGTAGCTAAGTGGTTAAAGAAATGGACTCTGGAGTGTAACAGATTTTTCATCTTGACTCTCAATGTTATTTGTACTTGGATAAATTACTTAAACTCTGTAAGTCTCACTTCTCATCTGTAAACTGGGGGTAATAATAACAGACATTTCATATGAACAATGACTAAAACAGAACAGATACTAAATATATGTTAGTTATTTATATGAGAAATTTGACATCTGTATCTGATGTTAGAATACAGGTGATTTTTAATCATTTTTCTTGCTTTTTGTCAGTACTAATATTAGTTCCATATTTGTATCCTAAAACCCTCCTAAAATTCTGAATGACAGGTAAGAATTAAAAAATTAAAGTAAATTTTTCCGGGGAATGTTTTAACATTCCTTGAAACAAGTGTCCTGAATTATATTAGTTTAGCTCAATATTGGGGTCATATTCATTTTTCTGTGTTTTTATTTGTATTATTAGAATTACATAGGAAGCTAACATTGGAAGGGAATTTACAGGGAATTTAGAGGTCATCAATCAATAGTTTCAAATAAGAGGGTTGGAATCTAGACCCAGAAGAATTTAATCACCTTTTTGAAATCATCCAGTAAGAAGTAGAGGACCTGAGACTGAAACTCAGGGCTTCTGATACACAGACCTGCCTTTTTCAGTAACAGTACTCTGCTCTTCTCAGGTCTGAAACTGAAAGACTTTTTGTTTGTTTGTGTTTGTTTTGAAATGTACATATTCTCTCTTATTTACACATGTATTCCTCAGAAATGATGGAATGCTATTATGATTGAAAAATAAATTTTCCAGACTAATTTATACGCAGACAGCATTTTCCTAGCTTTCTGATTCTAAATAATCTTTACACTATTGAACAAATGATTAGGCATTTTTCACATCCCAGGATGTAAAGCCAGTATTGTTTAATCTTTAAGCAAACCCAGAGGCAATACATCAAAGGAATCAACCATTGTAATGATGATGACTTCAATTAACTATTTTGTAATCTGATAATGCATTTCATTAGAGTAGTCTAAAAACTTTCCAGGCATTATTACTATAATCTTCAGTGCTCCTATTGGTATTTATTTCTGGTCCTGAACATAACAGATAGAGAAACACAGTCCCTCCTCCAGATGACTTTCATTTCTTAGCAGAACATACTGTAGAATAATACGTGCCATAAAAGGAAATATTTGCACCAAAATTGTACTACTGTGTATTAGTGACAGGTCCAGGTATGTTCTTTATCAGAGAAGAAAGAAGAGGTTTGAAAATCAAATGAGAGATTGTTTTCTGGCTGTCAGACAACAGCTCTTGCCAAGTATTAAAGCTGCTGGCAATTTGTAAATGAAGGTGAGTTATTCACTTAATTCACGAAAGACCCGTGAAAGATAACAAACAATAAGCATAGCTTTTCACTCTGGAGAGTTGAGACAATTATTAACAACAGGCTCTGGGTCCTTGTGATATTCTGACCTCCCAATTAATTTTTTTAAACCTTATCATCATCTTTTTTTCAACTCAGAATCTCCTTCAGCAATATAATTTCTCTGTAAACAGTTCTATGTTTCTGTGAGTCTAAATATGTTTTCTTTTAACAATAACTGTCAATCAATCAAGAGACTATATGTTAGTTCCTGCTAGGCAGAGTAAGTGAATGAGCATGTGCACACACACACATACCTTAAAACCAGGTTATCTCCCTGCCTAACAAGTTCTTTGACATATGAAGAACTGACAGAAATTCAACTGCACCTGAACTTAATCTTTGTCTTCCTGGGGATAAGAAAAAAATTGATGTTCATGCTTATTTTCCATTTTCCAGTACCATAAGATTAACTCCTAAAAGGGGGAAGAATACAGCTCATCCACAATTATTACAGGGAGGGCTTTCTCTGTATGCGTTCGTTGTGACTAGGAACTCTGCATAAGTGGTCATTTTTCTGTAGGTTTACAATGAATTGTTCCTTTATATTTTCACAGCTCTGACTGGAGGCCATTTTATCTAAAGTACAGCTTAACTTCTCTCTCTCTACCATATAAAAGTAGATCAGAATGACAACAGTGACTCCTATAATTTTAACTAAATTTTTTCTTGGTTACTATGATATTTGCCCCATTTAACAGGTAAAATTAAAAAAATCTATAGAGCTTATAAAACAGGCTTTTTAATAAAACCATGTATTTGAAAAGATTTTTCTTTTTTGATTTTGTTTTTGTCTTTAATTTCAGTCAATGAATCTAATCATTTAATAAAAAGTCATGCAGCAGTTCCTTTAGAAATCAAAAAAATAGGTTATTGGTTATCAAAACCTTAGTATTTAATTTCATACATTTCCTATTTGTCTAACTGTAATATTTCCAAGAATTGCAATTGTTATTGTGGTAGTTTGAAGCTGTTATATTCCCCAGAAAAAGGCCATGTTCTTTTAGTCTATTCCTTTAGATGTAGACCTATTTTGGGTGGGACCTTTTGATTAGGTTATTTCAATTGAGATGTGACCCACCTCATTCAAGGTGGGTCTTGATCCCCTTGCTGGAATCCTTTATAAGAGGATAAAACATACAGAAGCTAAGATGAAATTTGAGAAACACCCAGAGAAGTTTAGAGAAAAAGCCACAGATGGAGAAGTCAGAAGTGAAAGCAATGGAACCCAAAAACCAGCAGACATTGACAAGTGCCTTGATCTGTCAGAGGAGCCCAAGCTTGCCAGCAACCAATCTTCAGAGAAGGTATCATCCTGTTGATGCCTTAATTTGGACATTTTCATGTAAGGTAATAAATTCACATTGTAAAAGCCAACCCATTTCTGGCATATTGCATTCTGGCAGCTTTAGCAAACCAAAACAGTTTTCCTTCTAGCTTCTTTTTTTAAATTATTACTATTTTTTCTTAATTAGAGAAATTGAAGGTTTACAGGAAAGTCATGTAAAAACACAATGTTCCATACAGCTCCCTAATGTTGACACTTTGTATTAGCGTGGTAGCTTTGTTAAAATTGTTGAAAGATTATTTAAGTAATATTATTAACCGTATTCCATAGTTTACATTAGGTGTACTTTTTTCCATATATCATCCTGTTATTAACACCCTATATTAGTGTCACACATTCATCATAATTGATGAAAGGATATTCTTATCCTTGTACTTTTAACCCTGTCCATCATCCACAACAGGGCTCACTGTGTTATACAGCCCCATATTTTTTTCTTTTTTTTAAATTTATTTTGAAATAAATCCAAATTTACGTGAATAGTTGCAAAAACAATACTAGCCCCATACATAGAGTTCCATCATACCCTGACCCCCCTCCCCCGATAGCTCAATCCACCAACTTTAACTTGCTGTCACATCGCTGTTTCTTTTCCTCCCTCCCTCCCTCCCTATCTATCATCCATCATCTATTGATCTGTCTTCTGAACATATGAGAGTTAGCTGCACACATCCTTGAACATACAGTATAATTCACATATATACTTCCCATGAACAAGAACATTCTTTTATGTAATTCCATTAAGCGCAGCTAAGAAGTATAAGAGATTCAACAATGATACAAAGCTTACATTCTATATTTCCTTTTCCTTATGTCTCAGCTGTGTCCCTTTGAGGCACCTGTCCTCTATCCTCCAATCTCATCCAAGTTCATCCTTAGCATTCAATTGTCGTCTAGTTAGACTGTCTTTTTTTTTTTTTTCTTTTTTCAGTTGTGGAAACATATATACAGCCTAAATCTTCCCATTCCACCCCCTCCCTAGCCTTCCATTAGTGGGATTAATCACATTTAGAATGTTGTAATGCTCTTTCCCACCATCCATTACTAGAAATTTCCCTTCACCTCAAACAGCAACCCTACACTCATTTCTTAACTCCCCATTGCCCCTTCCCCCATTTCTCTTAACCCAAACTCTAGTTTTCATCTCTATGGTTATATTCTCTGATAATTTCTTTGTGTTTACTGTGGGGCTTAAAATTAACCTCTTAAATCCCTATCAGTCTTCTTTTTCTTTGATACCACCTTCACTTCAATAGGGCATGTAAACTATGTTGCTATACTCCTTCAGTCCCCCACCTTTATATAGTTGTCTAAAATTACATATTTTACATTGAGTTCAAAACCACTGATTTGTCCTTAGAGTTGGTGCATTTTTTATCATGTAGGAAGTAAATAGTGGAGTTACAGTTCAAAAATTATTGACTTCTATTTGTATTCGATTGTGGTTGGAGAATGTGCTTTGAGCATATTCATTTTTTTTTTTTTTTTTTTTTAATTTCTTGAGGCTTGTTTTATGTCCCAGCTTATGGTCCCTTCTGGAGAAAGATCTGTGATCAGTAGAGAAAAATGAGTGTCCTGGTGATTTGGGATGTAAGGTGCTATATATGTCTGTTAAAATTCTCTATATCTCTTTCTCCTTTCTTTGTCTCTCTGTTGGTAGGGCTCTCTTTAGAATCTGAAGTAGGGCAGGTCTTTTATTGGCAAACTCTCTCAGCATTTGTTTGTCTGTGAAAAATTTAAGCTCTCCCTCAAATTTGAAGGAGAGTTTTGCTGGATAAAGTATTCTTGGTTGGAAATTTTTCTCCCTCAGAATTTTAAATATGTCATGCCAGTGCCTTCTCACCTCCATGGTGGCTGCTGAGTAGTCACAACTTAGTCTTATGTTGTTTCCTTTGTATGTGGTGAATTGCTTTTCTCTTGCTGCTTTCAGAACCTGCTCCTCTTCAGTATTTGAGAGTTTGATCAGAATATGTCTTGGAGTGGGTTTATTTGGATTTATTCTATTTGGAGTTCGCTGGGCATTTATGCTTTGTGTGTTTATATTGTGTAGAAGGTTGGGGAAGTTTTCCCCAACAATTTCTATGAATACTCTTTCTAGACCTTTACCCTTCTCTTCCCCTTCTGGGACACCAATGAGTCTTAAATTTGGATGTTTTACTTTATCTATCCTTTCCCTGAGATCCATTTCAATTTTTTTTTTATTTTTTTCTCCATTCTTTCTTTTGTTCTTTCATTTTCTGTTTTGTGGATGTCTAGGACACTGAGATGTTGTTCAGCTTCCTCTAGTCTTGTATTGTGAATATCCAGAGTCTTTTTAATTTGGCCAACAGTTTCTTTTATTTCCATAAGATCTTCTGTTTTTTTATTTACTCTTGCAATGTGTTCTTTATGCTCTTCTAAGGTCTTCTTTATGTCACTTATATCCTGGGCCATGGTCTTCCTGAGTCCTTTAAATCCTTTGCCATGTTTTCATTCCTCGATTGTAGTTCATTGATTAATTGTGCGAGGTAGAATGTTTCTTCCGAAATCTTGATTTGTGTGTTTGGAGTTGGATTCTCCATATTGTCTGGTTTTATCATATGCATTAAGATTTTCTGTTGTTTTTGGCCTCTTGGCATTTGTTTTACTTGATAGGGTTCTTTCAAGTTGTAACAAAAAAAAAGATATCAATCTAATTTTTCAGAGACATAGTTTGGTGATGTACACTTTCTCTAACTAACCAGCAGATGGCGTCTGTGAGTCATCTATATCCCTCAAGTCAGTTCACAACCTTGTTCCTGTGGTGTGTGGGGAAATGATTCTTGTGTGTTCAGTTGGAGAACTTGGTTTGGGTATGTTGCTGGAGCTGTCCACCCTGAATGTGGGGGCGTGTGTACAGGTGGCCAGGGAGGAAGGGCAGGTCTAATGTTCAAATCCCCCTGGTTCCAGGAGATTCCAGGCCACCGCAAGAGTCTAAGCCTTCATTTCAGTTCAGCCCCAGACCCTCTCTCTCGCTGCTCCACAAACCACTGGACTTTGCATAGCGCCCTTGGGTTCTCCAAGCAGGTCCCCCCTCCCAGCCGCAATCCTCCAGGAGCTCAGCCGAGGGAATGCCATGCTACATCACCAGTGCGCGCCATCCCTCAAGGGGAGCCCGGGGCTGCCAGGCCGTGCCGCATCATGCTCTCAGCTTGTTTCAGAATGCAGAATGTCTGAGGCTGTCTTTACTGCAACACCTTGCAGGCTGAGAACAGCTGAAGTTTTCTCCACAGAGAGAGAGGGACAGAAAAACTCCCAGGTTCACCTGTCAGCCAGAGATAGCACCCGATCCTCTGGGCTCCCTATCCTGAGACAGATATGTCCCCCGATTCTCCCAAGGTCAGTTGTCACCAAAAGCCTCTGTCTGCTTGTTGAGGATTCGTTGTCTGTATTGAGCAGTTAATATTAAAACCTCACTTGGAGCTGGGCTGAGAGAGAGCATGGCGCGGCTTCCGTGAGGGAGGGGCTCTCAGCTCTAGGCTCTCTGCTCTCAGCATGGGTCCGCAGTTTTACTTACAGATTTTATGCTGTGATCTTGGGCATTCCTCCCAATTCAGGTTGGTGGATGATGAGTGGGCAGTCACGTTTGTCTCCCCGCTGTTATTCCAGGTTATTTACTGGTTTTTTGTTCATTAATGAATTGTTCTGGGGGAGACTAAGTCTTCCACTTCTCTCTATGCTGCCATCTTCCCAGTGCTCACCCCATATTTTATGTTCTAACTTTCATTCTAGCAATGTACATGACCCCAAATTTCCTCTTTCAAATACATTTACAAACATAATCCAGCTGTATTAATTACACTCACAATGTGCTACGATTAATATCATCTACTTCCAAACCTTTACAATCAACCTAAATAGAAACTCTGTACAAATTAAGCATCAGCTCCCATTCTCTACCCCAATCTATTACCTGAAAACCTGTATTGTAGATTTTAACTCTGAGTTTTCTTGTTATAATTAGTTCATATCAGTGAAATCATACAATATTTGTGCTTTTGTGACTGGCTTATGTCACTCAGCATAATGACCTCAAGGTTCACATATATTGTCTCATGCAACAAGACTCATTCCTTTTTTTTTTTTTTTTTTTTTTAATCTTCATTTTATTGAGATATATTCACATACCACGCAGTCATACAAAACAAATCGTACTTTCGATTGTTTACAGTACCATTACATAGTGGTACATTCATCACCCAAATCAATCCCTGGCACCTTCATTAGCACACACACAAAAATAACAAGAATAATAATTAGAGTGAAAAAGAGCAATTGAAGTAAAAAAGAACACTGGGTACCTTTGTCTGTTTGTTTCCTTCCCCTATTTTTCTACTCATCCATCCATAAACTAGACAAAGGGGAGTGTGGTCCTTATGGCTTTCCCAATCCCATTGTCACCCCTCATAAGCTACATTTTTATACAACTGTCTTTGAGATTCATGGGTTCTGGGTTGTAGTTTGATAGTTTCAGGTATCCACCACCAGCTACCCCAATTCTTTAGAACCTAAAAAGGGTTGTCTAAAGTGTGCATAAGAATGCCCACCAGAGTGACCTCTCGGCTCCTTTTGGAATCTCTCTGCCACTGAAGCTTATTTCATTTCCTTTCACATCCCCCTTTTGGTCAAGAAGATGTTCTCTGTCCCACGATGCCAGGTCTACATTCCTCCCCGGGAGTCGTATTCCATGTTGCCAGGGAGATTCACTCCCCTGGGTGTCTGATCCCACGTAGGGGGGAGGGCAGTGATTTCACCTTTCAAGTTGGCTTAGCTAGAGAGACAGGGCCACATCTGAGCAACAAAGAGGCATTCGGGAGGAGGCTCTTAGGCACAACCATAGGGAGGCCTAGCCTCTCCTTTGCAGCAACCGTCTTCCCAAGGGTAAAACCTGTGGTAGAGGGCTCAACCCATCAAACCACCAGTCCCCTATGCAACATTCCTTTTTATAAGTGTGTAATAGTCCATCATATGTATATACCACATTTTGTTTATCAATTCATTGGTTGATGTCAATTGGGTTGCTGTTATCTTTTGGCAATTGTGAATTATGCCACTATGAACATCAGTGTACAAATATCTGTTCAAGTTTCACCTTTCAGTTCTTCTGAGTATATACCCAGTAGTGGGATTGATGGGTCATATGGTAATTCTATATTTAGGTTCCTGAGGAACTGCACCATTTTACATTCCCACCAGCAATAAATGTGTGTTCCTATTTCTCCATATCCTCTCCAACACTTGTAATTTTCTGTTTTGTTTTTAACAGTAAACATTCTAGTGGGTGTGAAATGATATCTCATGGTGTTTTTGATTTGCATTTCCCTAATAGCTAGTGATGTTGAGCATCTCTTCATGCGCTTTTTAGCCATTTGTGTACATTCTTTGGAGAAATGACTATTCAAGCCTTTTGCCCATTTTTTATTTGGGTTGCATATCTTCTTTATTATTGATTTGTAGAGTTCCTTTATATATTCTGGATATTAGACTCTTATCAGATATGTGGTTTCCACATATTTTCTCCCATTGAGTAGACTGCCTTTTCATACTCTTGACAAAGTCCTTTGAAGCACAAAAGTATTTAATTTTGAGGTCTCTTTTATCTATTTTTTCTTTCATTACTTGTGCTTTGGGTGTAAAATCTGAGAAACTATTGCCTAACATGAGATCCTGAAGAAGTTTCCTTATATTTTCTTCTAGGAATTTTATAGTGTTGGCTCTTATATGTAGGTCTTTGGTCCATTTTGAGTTGATTTTTGTATATGATTGAGATAAGAGTCCTCTTTCACTCTTTGCTTATGAATATCCAGTTTATCCAGCACCATTTGTTGAAGAGTATTCTTTCTCAATTGAGTGGACTAGGGAACCTTGTCAAAAATCAATTGGCCATAGGTTTGTGGGTCTATTTCTAAACTCTCAGTTCAATTCCATTGGTGGATACATCTATTCTTGTGCCAGTACTATGCTGTTTTCACCACTGCAGCTTTGTAATATGCTTTAAAGACAGAAAATGTTGGTCCTCCAACTTCATTCTTTCTTGTCAAAATGCTTAAGGCTGTTTGTGGCCCCTTACCCTTCCAAATAAATTTGATTGGCTTTTCCATTTCTGCAGCATAGGCTATTTGAATTTTGATTGGGATTTCATTTAAGATAGAATTGACATCTTAACAATATTTAGTCCTCCAATCCATGAACATAGAATGTCCTTCTATTTATTTAGATCTTCTTTGATTTCTTTTAACAATTTATTTTAGTTTTATATATGTTCCAGTTTGCTAATTCTGCCAATATGCAAAATACCAGAAGTGGATTGGCTTTTATAATAGGGGTTTATTTGGTTACAACGTTACAGTCTTAAGGCCATAAAGTGTCCAAAGTAAGGCATCAACAATAGGGTACCTTCACTGGAGAAAAGCCATTGGCATCTGGAAAACCTCTGTTTGCTGGGAAGGCACATGGCTGGCATTTTCTTGCTCCCAGGTTGCGTTTCAAAATGGCATTCTCCAGAATGTCAATGTCATCTTTCAACAGCCATCTTCAAAACATCTCTAAGCTGCTCTCCAAAATGTCACTCACCGCTACTCTGAGGTTCTTCTGTTCTGTTTGTCAGCTCTTTTATATGGCTCCAGTGATTTAATTAAGACCCGCCATGAATGCGTGGGGTAATACCTCCATGGAAATTATCCAGTCAAAGGTCTTGCCCATAGTTGATTGAGTCACATCTCCATGGAAACACTCAATCAGAAGGTTACAACCTAATTAACACTAATATGTCTGCCCCCACAAGGTTGTATTAAAGAACATGGCATTTTGGGGGACATAATACATCCAAACCGGCACAATATATATTCTTTACATCCTTTGTTAAATCTATTCCTAGATATTTGATTCTTTTAGTTGCTATTTATAAATGGGTTTTTTCCTTGATTTCCTCCTCAGATTGTTCATTATTAATGTATAGAAACACTACTGAATTTTTTATGTTGAGCCTGTACCCCACCACTTTGCTGAATTCATTTGTTAGCCCTAGTAGCTTTGTTGCTGATTTTTTGGGACTTGTGTGCATAGGATCCTGTCATTTGCAAATAGTGAAAGTTTTAATTCGCCTTTTCCAATTTGGATGCCTTTTATTTCTTTTTCTTGTGTAATTACTCTGGCTAGAACTTCCAGTACAATGTTGACTGGTGGTAGTGACAGTGGGCATTCTTGTCTTTTTCCAGATTTTAGAGGCAAAGTTTTCAGTCTTTTGTCATTGAGTATGATGGGTTTTTCATATATGTCCTTTATTATGTTGAAGAATGTCCCTTCTATTCTTATTTTTTCCTAAGTGATTTTCTAAGTTTTCAAGAAAGGATGCTAATTTTGTCAAATGCATTTGCTTTACCAGTTGAGATTATCATGTTTTTTCCCCTTTGTTTTGTTGATGTGATGTATTATAGTAATTGATTTTCTTATGCTCAAGCACCCTTGCACACCTTGATAAAACCCACTTGATCATGGTATATAAATCTTTAAATGTGCTGTTGGATTTAATTTGCAAGTATTGAATTATTTTTAAATCTCTATTTGTTAGAAAAATTGGTCTGTATTTCTTTATCTTGTAGCATTTTTACCTGAGTTTGGTATTAGGGTAATATTGGCTTCATAGAATGAGTTAGGTAGTGTTCTCTCTGTTCAATTTTTGGAAGAAATTCAGCAGGATACATCATTAATTTTTCATGGAACATTTGATAGAATTCTCCGTTGAAGCCATCTGGTCCCGGGTTTTACTTTTTGGGGAGGTTTTTGATGACTGACTCAAACTTTTTGCTTGTAATTGGTCTGCTGATGTCTTCTATTTCTTGTAGAGTTAGTGTAGGTGGTTCATGTGTTTCTAAGAATTTGTCTATTTCATCTAGGTTATACAATTTGTTGGAATACAGTTGTTCATAGTATCCTCTTTTAGTTGTTTTAATTCTGTGGGATCAGTAGTGATGCCCCCCAACATCATTTCTGTTTTTATTTCAATCTCTCGTTTTCAGTATCATTCTTGCTGTTTGTCAATTTTATTCATATTTCCTATAACAGACTTAGTTTTGTTAATTCTCTCTATTGTTACTTTTTTCTTCTCAATTTCATGTATTTCTGCTCTAATCTTTGATGTATAGTTTGCTGATATTATTCTTTTATTTCCTCCAGCTGTGCAGTTGCATCTTTGATTTTAACTCTTTATTCTTTTTTAATGTAAGCATTTAGGGCTATAAATTTCCTGCTGAGCCTTAACTGTGTCCCATAAATTTTGATGTGTTGTGTTCTCATTTCTATGTGTCTCAAGATATTTACTAATTTCCCTTACAATTTTTCTTTGACCTGCTGATTTTTTGAGAGAGTATTTAACATCCATATATTTGTGGATTTTCCAGTTCTTTGCCTGTTACTGATTTCCAGCTTCATTCCATTATGAGAATATGCTTTGTATTATTTCAGTTTTTCTAAATTTATTGAGACTTTTTTGTGACCCAACATCTGGTCTATCCTGGAGAATGATCCATGTACACTTGAGAAGAATGTTTTGGTATGCAGTGTTCTATATTATGAACTTTAGTTCTAGTTCATTTATCATATTATTCAAGTTCTCTGTTTCCTTATTATCTTCATCTGGATGTTCTATGTATTGATGAGTGTGGTGTATTGAAGTCTCCAACTATTATTATGGAGGTGTCTATTTCTTTATTTTTTCCATCAGTTTTGCAAGTGTTGGCCTCATATATTTTTGGGCAGTGTGGTTAGGTGCATAAATATTTATGGTTGTTATTCCTTCTTGTTGAGTTACTCCTTTATTAATATATGATGTCCTTCTTTGTTTTATAACAGCTTTTGACATAAAGTCTGTTTTATCTGATATTAGTATACCTACCCCAGCCCCTTATGGGTTACTATTTGCATAGAATATCTTTTCCCATCCTTTCACTTTCAAACTATTTGTGTCTTTGGGTCTATGGTGAGTTTTGTAAGCAGCATATTGTTGGGCCATACTTTTTAATCCATTCTGCCACCCTGTGGCTTTTGCTTTGGGAGTTTAATCAATTAACATTCAGTGTTATTCCTGTATAGGCAATATCTACTTTAACCATTTTGTCCATTGGTTTTCATATGTCATATCTTTTTTGTCTCTTTTTTCCTTTATTGGAAACTCCTTTTTTGTATAGTTGATTTTTTTGTGATGTATGTGACTGACCCCTCTCTCAATTCTGTTTCTGTATATATTTTAAACACTATCTTTGTGGCTACCCTGGGTTTTATATTACACAATGCATATTTACAATTTACTAATTTGTGAAGATACCAAATTACCTTCAATACCATACATGATTTCTGCTCCAATATCCCTCTATTTCCCCTCATTATGTTATTTTTATCCCACTTTACCACTATATATTTTGCACATCACTTATCAGTAAATATGCCTTTATATTGTTCCTTTGTATTCTGATTCTTTCATGAATAAAAGAGTGGTGCTGTATATTGAGGATACAGAACTATTGGGTTTTGCAATTACCCTTTTAATTATCTTTACTGATGATCTTCATTTCCTCACACTACTCCAAGCCACTCTCTCCTGTCTTTTCCTTTCAGTCTGCAGAACTCCCTTTAGTAATTCTTGCAGGGCAGATTTCTTGTTGCTCTCACTGATCTTGATACCTAACCAGGGACACTCAGACTGTTTCTGTGGGTAGTCCTGTTCTGAAGCATCTTTGGCCATGGCAGGTGATAACTGCATTTGGCAAGGAGAGTTCGTGCTGCAAATGTCACTCCAGAAACCTTTGGCTGGGTGTTCCACTGCTTCTTGTTCCACACTACTCCAATTGCTAGATGCAAGGCTACTATCTTCTCTGGGGCCAGAGTCCAATTTCAAATGCAAATCTTGACTTTCACCAAATATTTTCTCTTCTGGAATACCTGCACCTGACAAAGGATGTTCTGTTAACACTGTTGTGTTTTGCAAACCAGCAAAATTCAAGTCACCATATTGGTCTATGTGTGTGAAAGAGACAGAGAATAGAGTCCATGAGTCTGTAGAACTGTGGGAGAAAGTAGTCACTTCTGTTTTTCCCTATGAACACTGAGAAGTAGGATCTTTCTGCTTTATTTCTTCATGTTCCATTGCTAATATACCTTCTTCACATTTTAAAGTCACCTGTCCATCTGCACAGTTCTGGACTCCTCCTGGACATTCATTTTCCAAGGTCTTGTTTGTCTGAACCAAAGAAGTCTGAATGTGTTTGACAATAGATTCCATAATATGGACTCTGTCAGTTCCAAATTCCTCCACTTCATCAATTTCTAGATCCCTCTGGTCCAAAAGTAAAAATTTAAGTTCTGTTTTCTGACAATGTGTTGGGAAGTATTTTTTCCTTGGGCATTCAGTAGAGTCCAAAAACAAATTTGAGAAACTGAAAGCAGGATTCCTCAATATTATGTACACCTAAAAATTCCACACATTTACACACTTCATTCCACATTGTCCTTACTTAAAATCAGTTTAACAGTGTAGGCAAACTAAATTAAAGGTTCAAAACCTTTAACTGTCACCTCTTCTAGTAGAGTATTATTAAGTTCTGCATTGGCCTGCCCTGATTCTCTGGTGGAAGTAACTGCTGCATGAAACCAGCAAGGACCAGTGAGCATGGAATCACTGATCCTCCACGAAGGTGGTGACATCACACAGCTTTTTTATTTTTTATTTATATTAAATTTCCTAAAGTATATTAAATTTATTAAATATTATTTATATATTTTAACATGTATCTTTCCTAATATATATTTATAAATCTATAAATTCTACTCTACTACTTTGCTTCATAAAATATTTTGCTTCATTTTGATATATACTAGTTTTGTTTGATTTGCTTCTAAATGATTTTTTTTTAATTTGAGGAATTTGGAAATATGGCTTTAAAATAAAAATGAATCTTTATTGCTCATGTTGTCATTATTGATATTTAATTTAATTGTATTACAAGTAGAGTAAGTTGTCTGTATAATAATGATTTTTGAGCATTTTCAGCTTTTTTTTACTGCCAAGCTAATAGCCTATTTTTATAAATAGCTTATGTATGTTACAGAATAATCTGTATAATGTTGACTGCAAAGTTTAATATATGCCCAGTAAATGAAAATTACTCATTTCATTGTTAAATATTTCTTACTTTCCTGTTTTTTCACTTTGGTATCACTAATTGAAAGGATTCTGTTGAAATTTTTGACTAAGATGGTAACTTCTTCCATTTCTTCCTGTTTTACATTTTAAAAATATATCATGAGGCAATTTTATTAGGAAACACAAGATTAAAATCATTATTTCTTCTGGGGGTATTGAATCTTTAATCATTATACAGTGTTCTTATTTCTTATTGAAGTTATTTTATATAACAGTAATAGGATTACACCAACTTTTCCTGGAACATATTTTTCCATCTTTTACTTTCAATATTCCCTTTTCTTATTTTAAGAGGGTCTCTTATAAACACCAGACACCTGATTTTTAAAAGTCCAATTTGACATTCTCTTGCTTTAAATGAAGAGTTTATTCTGAGATTGCCCATGCATTTAAATTTGTTCCTAGCTTTTTAGTTTTTTGCTTTCTATTTTCCCACTTTTTTCTTACTTTCCTTGAAACAAAGTGGGAAAAGTTGCATATCTGTACCTTTAATTAAAATTTTTAATTCCATTTTTCTTCTATTCCTTTGGAAATTGAATCTTATATTTCTTTCCTGTTAAAGATTATCATTTATGAGTTGCACTTATTATAGTGCAACATATATATTTTAACACACTTCCAAAAATGTAAGGACCTTAGAACCTACTAATTTGGGTAAATCCCATTAATTGAAATTCTTTGCCATTTTTGTCCAGTTTCTTTTTTAACAAAAATATTGGATACTATAATTATTATTGTTGATACAGACAAGGCTTGGCTAGATTTACCCATATTTATTAGTTTACTTTTTGACTGCTCAGTATAATTTTTATTCTGTTTTAGAACACCCTTTAAGTCTATTTTTCATATCCCCTCAATTTTCATTATATGAATTATGTTTTAATTTTATTCACACTCTAAATTTTTTCTAGATTTAAAATTCTAGATTGGTAATTTTAGTCTTGACTTTATCCCATGTCAATGTTTTTTAGCTTCACTTTTTATTAATAAATCTGCTGAAAGTTTAATTATTATTTTTAATTAACTTTATTTATCAAAACAATAAAAAAAATCATTCCCAGGTAAAATAAAACAAAGGAATAGGAAAAACAAATATCTTGAAATAACTTCATTGCTTCCAATATGCTCCTACCATACCACAAAAAAATTAACAAATCATAGTCATTCCTGAACATTCACAACTTTTTTGAATTTTTCTTTCTTTCTCTGCTTTTAAGAGATTTGGTTAGACTTTGGTATCTCCATTTTCATCTTGAAGCATCTGGGTGTGGATTTCTTTTATTCATCTTATTTAGTTTGCATTGTGTTCAAGAAATACAATGTACATGATATCTGTTGATGTAGATTTTTTCATAAGTTCTGGATAACTTTGTTCTTTTTTCTCTCAATTAATACTGTTCTGTTTTCTAAGTCTCTCCCCCTAGAATTTATTTATTTATTTATTTGTTTATTTATTTATCTCTCAAGTCCATTTGCCTGAATTCTTTAGAATTTTCTATCAATTGTCTACTCAGATGCTTTTTCCATATTTCAAGTATGTCTATTAGGAGTTACATTTTTTACCTAAAAACCTTCTCTTTGGTTCTTTTTCAAATTTGTCTATTGATTACACATTTTTGTAACTCTAATTTTATTTTCTTTAATCATCAATACATAGGAAAATATATACTGATAACTCAAATAGTTTAATATTTGAAGTACTTGGTTATCTAAATCTGTTTTTTTAGAGCTAATTTGCATTCTTATATCTTGCTTGATTGCATGTTTGGTGATTTATTGAGCTCATATTTGGGTGATCACAACCTCTGAAAAATCTAGAGGCCTCAGTTGAGGAGATTTGCTCTTGCTATGTTGTCAGAATCCAGTAATGATTTCTGATTTGTAGCTCCCCTTCTTGCTCCAGCCTTGGAGCAACCTCCTTTTATATATACTCACAATTCATTACTCTTTTTGGCCTCATGGAATTTATTTTCTTTCCTTTGAGACCCAAAATACAATGAACATTTTGTGCACCATCTGCATCACTAGAACTTCTTAAGCTATCTATCCACAAATATTATAGTTTCTTTTTTAAAATTATCTTTTAATCAAGTCATTGCTATATTGAAATTTGAAAAATCTGTAAGTTTATGTAATATAGTATTAAACTTACTCATTTAATAATTTAATTAGTGGATATTTGTGTATGTGTTTTAAGAAGTAAAGTTATAACTCATTAAACAAGATGCCATAGACGTGCGAAGGGGCAAAACTTTAAAATAATAGTTCTTTCTCTATAGCCACACTATTTTATACAGCTTAAATTCTCAGTCCATGAAGTTGCCAACTTTATTTTCTTTTAACCAATATATAAACTAGATTAAAATTGATTGTATTTGTTGTTTTAATGAACCAAGGTACTGCATTTCTAACTAATGCTTTGGAGAATATTTATGTAATATAGAAGTCTTCCATCATAAATCACTTTGGTGAATGCAACAATTTTTTATTGGAGGTCATCAGAGTCAGGACAAAAATCAATTCAAATCAAATCAGAGTGTGGCTGCACACATCTGAAGCCTTTAATGGAATTTATATACTTGCATTGGGTTTGCTCTTAATACTTAATTTTAATCTTTAAATAGCATTCAGATAAGGTTAGTGTGTCATTTCTACTTATATTTTTACCAAAAATACAAATGTGAGGGAGTTTAAATATGATTTGCAATGATGTCTTAATGCATAATTAATTTCTACCACCAAAGGGCTATGGCCAATATGATATTTTACAGGTAGAGAACAAGAGTCTACTTAAAATGCAATTAAAACCACACATGATCACATAAAATTGAGCCTACAAGTTTCTTTTTATAAATGAATAAATGAATAAAGAGACAATTGAATACAAGGGCTTCTATATGGGAATGCTGTGCATCCTAGAACTACAGATTTGAGTACATCCTGGTCCTAAATTGGCAATTACAAAAAATGAAAAGAAAATATTTATTGGTTTTCACAATAATTTTAACCTTTCATATTGCTGTAATAATATGCAAAGCTCTACCAAATCATTTTCAGAGTAAAAACTATGTAGATAAATTGTGTTTCTTCCTTAGAAATTAAGCCCAAAATCTAAACTCTTTGAATATCTTAATAGAGAGATGATCATTTTATGCTCTAATATGTACTTATGTTTAAAGTTTTAAGGTTACCATTTTTCTCATATGAAAATTCTTCTCATGCCTAGTGGAAATAAGAAAGGCATGGATCATCCCTTGAATCTAGAAGGAAAACACCACCATCATCAACAATATAGTGCAAGGCAATGGCTCATATTATTACATGCCTTAAGAAAATTACTCCAGACAACAAACCTAAGAGATAAGTAGATACATTATAGCCACTTTCCACAAGAGAAAGATATGGAAAATTGATTTTCTCAACACCTCTTTATCCCTTTATTTTAGCCTGAATTCCTATAAATGTAAAGCAGGAAATCAAAAGTATATATTACAAAAATTCTCTTATAGTTGGACTTTTCATGTGATCCAGCATTTACCAAGCACACATAGCTTGTGTGACATGGAAGTTGAAAGTGACGGTTGTGAAAGGGCTGCCACATTGGTCTTCTGATCCAGGTGTTTTGGTTTGTCTTTTCTTCTGAGACAGATAGATCAGTGGCTCTGGTGTGCAAAGAGTCCCGAAATTGAATGTTGCCAAGTGGCAACAATGGTAGCTTATTGATTTAAACCTTTCTTGTTTGTGAAAAATGCCACATGGTTCTTAGGTCAACAGAAATGGCAGCTCCCTAGCCAAGCCAGTTTCACAGTGTGTCTTGGGGAGGCTTTCCTGGGAGGTCAGCCAAAGCCACTTTCTTCAGCTCTTGAACACTTCTTCATGCCACCTAAAACCATGTAATAAATTATTTTTTTCTTACATCTTGGATGGATTATATTGTCTGCAACTATGCTCTGGTCTATAAAGCAGATAGGGGAACTGAGACAGAGAAAGGCTAAGTTACATGCTTCAGGTTTATCAGTTGTAGAGACAGAGTTTGAATTTAGTTAGCTTGGTGCTAGAGCCCTAAATATACAAATATACCATTTTGCCAGTTGTGGTGGTTTGGAACTGTATGTACCCCAGAAAATCATGTGTTTAAAGCTAATCCATTCCTGTAGGTATAAACCTACTGCAAGTAAGACCTTTTGATGAGTTCACTGCAATTAAGCCATGGTCCAAATTGAGTCTTAATCTTCTTACTGCAGTTCTTTATAAGAGAATGAAATACAGATTAAGAGAGAAAAAGCCACAGAAACAAGAATCTGAAAGCAATGAAATCTGCTAGAGAAGGGAGAGAACAGCAGACACTACCACGTGCCTTGCCATTTGGCAGAGGGGTCAAGGACTGCAGGAAGCCAGTCTTCAGAAAGAAAGCATCTCTTTGACGATGCCTTGATTTGGACATTTTTCTCAGCCTCAAAACTGCAAGCTAATAAATTCCCATTACTAAGCCAACCTACTTCATGGTATCTTCTTCAGCAGCCTAGCAAACTAAAACACCAGCAAATCAAATATTTAAGGATATCAAGTAAAGGCACACACAGAGCATGATATTAGAAAGGGCCACATAGGCAAACTTAATTATTTGAATAAATTTACAATTCAATGAAATGCAGGCATCATAAAATATGTTACCATTTAATTCCAGAAATATGCAAAATAAAGGAGTAAAACACCAACGGGAGAACCAGAAAACAAATTTTTAATGTGGTAGACGTAAATACAAACATATCAATAAATGCATTAATTGTTAATAAACACTCCAATTTAAACTCAGAGAATATAAAAAAGGAACTGAATTTTATAATCTACAAATTATGCACTTTAAATATATGCAGGTGGATGGGTTAAATGTAAATGGATGGAAGAAGATTTGCAATGAAAGCATGAGAAGACTGGAGTTGCTATATTAATATGACATAGTCTAGACTTCAAGAGAAAGATTATTATTCTAGGTAAACAGGGACACTTCTGTTTTGGTTTGCTAAAGCTGCCAGAATGCAATGTAACAGAAATGGGTTGCCTTTTACAATGGGGATTTACTAGCTGACTAATTTCAGTTCTAAGGCCATGAAAATGTCCAAATTAAGGCATTAACAGGACCATTCCTTCTCTGAAGAAAGGCCACCAGCAGTTGGGACAGCTCTGTCACATGGGAAGGCACATGGCCAATGTCTGCTGGTTCTTTTCTCCCTGGATTTGTTATATTCAGCTTCCAGCTTCAGTGGCTTCCTCTCTCAGCTCCTCTGGGGGCTTTTTCCCTTTGTGGGCTTCTTTAATTTCATGTCTCAGTTTCTCTGAGCTCTCTGGGCTTTTTCTGTCTTTTATCCTTTCATAAAGGACTCCAGTAAAGGATTAACACCTGTTTTGTGTGGGCCAGATCACATATCAATTGAAATTACCTAACCAAAAGGTCCCACCCATAATAGGTCTGTACCCATAGGAATGACTTAAAAGAACATGGCCTTTTTGGGGGTGCATAACAGCTCCAAACCAGCACAACTTAATTATAATAAAAGTTAATTCTTTGTGAATATATAGCAATTGTAAATTTTTTTCTAATAACAAATCTTAAAATTACATGAAACAGAAATTGGCAGAATTAAGGGAGCTATAAAAGACCCAGTCTAGCATCCTTGGAAGCATTTTGTATAGTCATTATTTCTTATTTTAACAATTTTAATAAATATGTAGTGATAGCTCATTGTGGTCCAAATCTGCATTTTCCTGATGGCTAATGAGTTAAATATATTTTCATGTTTCTATTTTCCATTAATACAGACTCTTTGATGAAATGACTCCTCAGGTCTTTCACCCATTTTATATTTGGATTGTTGAACTTTTATTGTTGAATTATCTGAGTTCTTCATGTATTCTAGATACAAGTTCTTTGTCACTTAAGTGGATTGCAAATATTTTCTCTATAGCTGGTTCTTTCATCCTCTTAACAGAACACAGAAGAAAAGCTTTTTCATGGACCCAAAAGCTTTTAATTTTAATAACTTCTAGCTTACCATTTTCTGAATGCACTGTAACTTTCATGTCATATCTAACAACTCTTCTCCAAGTTTAGACCTGTGTTTTCATCCAAAAGTTTTATAATATTAAATTTAAATTTATTATTCATCTGGAGTATTTTTGTGCAGGATGTAAGATTAAGTCAAGGTTCTTCTTTTAATTATTATAATTTATTATTGTTATTATTTTGGCTATGGATACCCAGTTACTCCATCACCATTTATTAAAAAGTCTGTCCATCCTCCTTTGAACTGCTTTTACATTTTTATCAAAAGTCAGTTGGCTGTAATTGTCCAGGTCTATTTCTGAGTTCTCAATTCTGTTCCATTGATCTATGCATGTATCCACTTGCCAATGCCAAATAATCATCTTGAAATATAATGTATATTATATATATAATGAATATAATATTATACAATTATATAATATATATATATAATGCAAATATAATAAGTATTGAAATAGAGTTAATCAATTCCTACCAGTTTATTTTTCTATTTCAATATGGTTTTAGCTATTTTGGTCCCTTTTGTGTTTTGCTGTTGTTAGGCAGATGTTTCTATAAATGATGATTAGATTCTGTCAATTAATGTTCTTACATACTTGCTTCTTTCCTATTAATTTTAGCAATTGTTGAAATAGGATGTGGATTTCTGATGGTAATTATGGGATTTTCTGTTTCTCTTTTCTGATCTCCCAGTTTCTTCTTCACATTTTTTTTTCAGTTCTGTTGTTCACTGTATACATATTTAAGATTGCTCTTCTTTTGTTGGTAGATCAATCCTTTTTGCATTATATGGTATTGCTCTCTATCCCAGGTAATAGTCTTTTGCTCTAAATCACCTTATGTGATATTATCACATTTGTGCCTCCTTTCTTTTGATCAATATTTGTATGCTATATCTTTCTCTATCTTTATGTTTTCCAACCTACCTATATCATATCTGTGGAGAGTTTGCTGTATGCAGCATAAATTGGGTCATTGCATTTTTATATATTCTGCTAATCTTCTAATTAATGTACTTAGAACATTTACATTTACTGTAATTATTGATATTTAGGCCTTAAGCATGCCATTTTATGTTTGTTTTGTTCGGTCCTTCTGTTCTTTGTTTCTCTATTTCTTTTTGGCTCCTTCCTTCAGGCTTCTTGTACCTTTTATTAAATTCTACTTGAATTTATCAATAGTATTTTGGGGTGTATCCCTTTTTGCAGGTTTAGGTTTCTTCAGTGGTTACTCTATATATTACTTTTTTACATAAATAACTTCTCAAAGTCTACTAGTGTTAACCTTTTAAAGTTCATGTGAAGTGTAGAAACTTTACTTCCCTGTATATTTCTTTAACCCCCAACTGTATATAATTATCTTAAATATTTTCTCTATATACATGGCAAATCACATCAGATGTTCATATGATTTTTCCTTCAACCATCAAGCATAATTTTGAAAACTCAGCAACATAAGGGAAGTCTATTGTATTCAACCAGATTCCCTCCTATTATTAACAACCTACATTAATGTGGTATATTTGTTACAATTGTTGAACAAATATTAATACAATAATATTAACTAAAGTCTATTGCTTATATTACATTCAGGTTCACTCTTTGTGTTAACAGTTCTATGGCTTTTGATAAAAGTATAATATCACATAGCCTTCATGACCGTGCCATACAGAATAGTTTCACCCCCTTAAAAATTCCCTGTGTTCCACCTATCCATCCCTCCTTTCCATCCTATGCATGCCTGACAACCTATGATCTTTTTAATGTCTTTGTAGTTTGCCTTTTCCAGAATACATATAGTTGGGATCATAGAGTATATAGCATTTTCACACTGGTGTCTTTCAATCAGCAATATGTATTTAAAGTTCCCCAATGTATTTTTGTAGCTTCCAGTCTGTCTATCTTACAAAGTAGCTGTTCAATTTTGCATTTCCACCAGCAGTGAATTCTTACCTGCTGTGCCACTTCTTCCCCAGCATTTGAAGCTGTCATTGTTTTGGATTTTATTCATTCTAATAGGTACGTGGTGGTATTTTGTTGTTGTAATTTACAATTCCCTAATTACACATAATATTACCATATTTTCATATGCTTACTTTCCAAGTGTACATCTTCTTTTGTGAAATGTCTGTTCAGATCTTTTGCCCATTTTGTAATTAGATTTATTTCCTTATTGAATTTTAAGAGATCTTTGTATAATTTAGATACAAGTTCTGTATCAGATACGTACTTTGCAAATATTTTTCCCAGTCTGTGGCTTGTGTTTTCATTGTCTTAACAGCGTCTTTAAGATCATAAGTTTTAATATTAATGAAGTCTAATTTACAAATTTTTCTTCTATGGATTGTGCTTTTAGTGTTGCATGTAAAAAGTCATCATCAAGCCCAAGCTCTCCTAGATTTTCTTCTATGTTATATTCTAGAAGCTGTGTAGCTTTGCATTTTGAATTCATCCATACATATGACCCATTTTCAGTTAATTTTTGTAAAATATATAATATTTGTGTCCCAACTCATTTTTGGATGTGTGCCAATATTCAGGTATTCTAGCATCATTTATTTCAAAGAATATCTTTTCTCCATTGAACGTCTTTGCTTTTTATCAAAGATCAGTTGACTATAATTGTGTGGGTCTATTTCTGGGCTTTCTTTTATGTTTCATTGATCTATCAGTCTATTCTATTGCCAGTACCATGCTCTCTTGATCACTGTAACTCTATAGTAAGTCTTGAAGTTAGGTAGGGTCAGTCCTCTGATTTTGTACTTCTTCAGTGTTGTTTTAGCTTTTCTGGATCTTTTGACTCTACATATAATTTTAAGCATCAGTTCGTCAACATACACAAAATAACTTGCTGGGATTTAGACTGCTGTTATGTTCAATCTATTGAACAAGCTGGCAAAATTGACATTTTGTAAAATTGTTTTCTTTCCCTGTTACCCCTTTTCTATGAAAGGGAAATTTAACTTCACTAAATGTGCAAACAAGCTACAAGCAAATCAATGAAAAAAGTAGTGCAGCATGACAATACTCATTAATTATTTTAGCAGAAATATATATGTATGTATATATTTACTTTCACTTTGCATGTTGGTTTAATCTACCTTTACCCCTCTAGACATTATCCCAGTAACCAGTAATTAGTTTCTTATATTTTATTGCCTTCTTTTTCACAGTACAGTCTTGAATGTAGGTTTTATGTTTTCAATATTTATAATCTTCAAAATGTCTCTTTTGTTTTAAATGGTCCAATGATTATTTGACCTTTGATTGACAGATATCAAACTGGTTTTAGGCTATTTGAGAATTAGTTTCCTGTTTTCTTCCCTCTCAGATACTTGTCTAAATGTTTATTATAAATCAGTAGCATATTATTGTCTTCACTGAATAGTTTTCTAGTGACTTCAAAAAGTAAATACATGTCTTTCTCATTTAATTCAAGATCTGGGGATAATTTAGGCAGAAGAAAGTAAAAGTCATATCAAAATAATACATCTTTGTGTTTCAGTTTCTCAGTCAGCAATATAGCAAACACTAGGTGCATATGAAATCACTGGGTCATGTAAATAATAATGATGCATTCATAAATTTACTGTACCTAAATGGCAGAAGGGAGCATATGAAAATGGAAACTCTCGGATTCTCTTTTCAGTAACAACCACAATTGTAATGATATAATATTTAAGGAATCAGTCATTCAGAGGAACATGGGAATTCAATGAGAAAACATTTTGTTTGATAGAAAAGACATTAAAGCTATTTATGATCAAAACCTATAATTGTAAAACTCTAGCTACAGTTTATTGGCCACTTACAGTATGCTTTTCATATCTACATAATTTAATTCTTTCAAAAACATTCAGAGGTTTATATTATCTCTGATCTAATTATGAGACAAATGAAGCTCAGGAAAGTTATTTTCCCATTGTCACAATCAGCAAATACTAGAATTGGGATCCAACTCAGGCTAATATGTCCCAGACTCATTTACCTATGCAAAGCTAAGTTTCAATATTATTAATTACTTCCTTAAATAGGGTATACTAGCTATTTTAAGATTATTTAATTTGGTGAATAATTTTTAATTAAATATGCAAATAAAATATTTCTTCAGCTTTGCCAGGTCTTCCTTTTATCTCTTTCTAGAGATAATGACATGTGCAGTTTAGTTTTTAAATGAAGGATAAGTAGTACGAATGATGCTACACAAATATGGAAGAGTGATTAAGCAGACTGTTTGAATTCCTGCTGCTTTCTTAAAGGTAGATTTATGATGCTGTGCTGATAGGGTTTTTCAATGCCTCAACAAAAATTCATATCAAAGATAACTGAATACCTTTTGGAGTAGATAATGCCTGAATCTGAAATCTGTAATAGCGTGAACAATGTCCTCGACTACTAGTGTATTAAGTAAGTATAGAAGATCTTTAAAAATATTAGGTCCTATTTTTCAAAGGCTATAAAAGGCATAATTCCATCTTTTGAAGAAAATACATCTTTAATACACTGTTTTTTTCTATGCATTACTTCTGGTCTACTGCTCACGCTCCTCTGTCTTCTTTCCTGTTTGGTCTACAGGGAGAATGGTTTTCCATCTGCCTAGGTCCTAGGGATTATTCTTATGCGTCTTTTAAGTGGTATATGATAACATGTCTTAGGGCAAATGAAATGTTTATGTTCTTGGTGCAAAAATTCTAGAATATATTGAATTTATGATGCCTGGGAGAAGACTCAGGCAGACCAAATTTATGTTTGTTTGGAGCTAGTCTTTTCCTGTGAGAATTTATTATAACCTACCACTTCCAAAATCCAGAGAAAGTAAAATTGTGGTTTAGTGAGAAACTTATTTTGTATTATTTGCTACAAATATACAAATAAATTTTAAAGTAAAATAAAACTTAAATGTTGTTTCTTAATTGAAGAATAAAGGCCAGTGATTGAGAAATATAAGAGAAGGGAAAAGAAAGCCATTTAATATAAAATTATTTTATCATTTAGACTAAAATTCCCTGTTAAACTTAAATAAATTTCAATATTACAATTTCAATTTTTCATCCTGATTCCATTATTTCTAGTAACAATAATTGCAGCTAATACTAATTGTGTGCTTGCTGTGTGCATTTATCTGAATGCTTTATACTGATTATGCCACTCTCACACTATAAGGTAGAAACTAAAAATATTTTCTTTATATAGGTGATAAAATTGAGGATTAGCAAGTCTAAGTAGCTCATCAAGTTGGAGAGCAATGCTGTATTTGAACACAGCTGTGCTGTCTCCAAAATTTGCATTCTAAGCCAGAACAGGATTCTCCCTCTAAATGGTTTGGAGGCCAACATAGATATACACACACTGTAAAGACAAATAACACTTTCTGTAAATTTTTCCTGACTCCATTTTCACTGATTTGCATTTGTCAGGTATCATACATGGACCCTGTCTCACTTCAGAATAAAGGAATGCCTCTGCTTCCACTTGACAACTGTTAAATTCTCCTGGCATTTTCGAACTGGATTGGAGGACAGAGTAATTTCTCAAGCTGCTTTTGGAAGTTTCAGCATGTCACCTTGGGAGGGGAAAAAAAAAAACTACTTCCATTGGTTGTATAAAATCTCAAGCAATTATATTTATTATTGATATTTCCAGGAACCCACTGGGTATCACTGTGCTACTGCAACAATAAAGAAATGCAAAGAACTATGGTCAAATATATAGGGAAAGCTAATTCTTCAAGAGTGTTTCAAGTTCTGTCTCCAACTGCAGCGAAGTTCTGTTTGATTTTGGTAACTAGGACTTTCATGCCTCTATCCTGCAAAATAATTTTATTTGGTGATTTAAATCAACACATACCTTTAGACTAAAGCCAAAAAGGATTTCAGGTGTATAAGTTGATGTCCAGAAGACTAGTCACAATATTTTGAATTTTGTGTTTTTGACTGTCTTCATCTGTTTCTGTGGGAAGAAAATAGAAGCTGCATCTAAGGTCACTAATCATATGCTATTTCAAAAGAGAATACTTCTTACCATTTACTGTCAGAAATAAGAGATTAGACCCAAGAAAATAAGCCAGTTGGCAGCATTGCATCACTAACTTTTTCTGTATTCAAAGGTATAAATTCCAGTTACATGTTGTTTACAACATATTGTAGAAAGAACAAAGGGAATGAATGATTAACTTAGAAAATCTGCCATTCATTAAATATATGCAGAAAACTGTTCATACTACAAGATTGCATCAATATTCAACTTGTGGATTTGAGAATTCAGAACACAGATTTTGCAAGAGGAAGTTTCACTTTGAGAACATGTTCAAATCTCAGGTGCTATCAGAGCAGAATAAACCACATGGCAGCTGGTAGTCATGAGAGAGCCCCACTGGTGAAGTCTAAATTGCACTTTGTATGTTAAGGTATCTTTGCCTCGTGTCACTGCAGAATCTTCACCATTATGCATAGATTTTCTTAGGAGTTTTAGCTAATTTTTAAGTGTAAATAACTGGTACAGTTTCTATACCATTTCCTCTCAGGGGCTTTAGGAAAGTTGTTGAAACTAGCATATTTTTTAGAATTAAAAAAAACAACAACTAGTATTTATGCTCCTAGAAGTGTAGTTATTCATGTCTTAGAACAAATGTGACCTTAAAAAACTATGGGTGGATTTTTGGCTTCATTTTCTAATTACAATGAAGTGTAAAGTAGTATCCAGTTTCATGTGATTTAGGTACATGTCTTTTCACTATTAAACTAGAAATGTGTCTTTTGTTTTAAAGAAGAGAAATGAACATCTTGATTTCCATTCAAACAAATCACTCTTTTTCTCCCTGTATGTATATGTGTGAATGTATACACACATATATGCCTTTGTGTATCTGTGTATGAATGTATATATTATATGTATAGATACATATATATGTGTATGTGTAAGTGCATACACATGCATGTGTGTATATATCTCCCACCATGAGCTCAATGAAATGTTAGGTGAGGCTGTGGAAACTACAAATGCACTGTGAAGTAACAAGGAATCAGTGTTAATGTTTACTGACTGGCATCATCAATGTTCTTCCTAAATAGAGAGTCTTGTAAACTTCAACCTTCTATCTAAGCTTAGTCGTTAGACATTGATGATGCAACTACTGATTGTCCAATCGTCTCCCACCCAAGGCCTTTAAAATCCTCCCAGTTGGAAATGTGGGGTATCCTAAAATTTTATCTTCAAGAGAAGGGATTCCTGTAAAATTTGTCAAGTTTTTCATCATTTACCACACTTATTTCTTTTAGCACATTTTTAGTAGATACATACTAATACAAACCAAATATATATTAGATACAGCCAAAATGTTGAATAATATCTGCCCTCAAAGAGTTCACAATCTAATACACATAGCACTAGTTTTCAGGTCCGACATAATCTAATTGCAATCTCTGCCACAACACTACTTAAATATATGACATAGAGATGCAGCGAACAAAAATTACGTAATATTTGTGAAGTGCTTATTACAGTGAAATGGACAAGAAAAACAGTCAGCAACTAGTAGCTTTAAATGTAAGATTCAATAATAATATTCAAATAGAGTAAACATGTTACTAACGAAGAAATCACTAAATCACTGTAAGTTCGCCATTCTGCTATGACATATATGAGATGTCTTAAACAATGAGAATTTATTGGCTCATGGTTTTAAGGCCAGGTGAGGTCTAAAATCAAAGCATCAGCAAGGTGACACCTTCTCCCTAAAGTCTGTAATGTTCTGGTGCTGACTACAGGCTATTCTTGAGTTCCTTGGAGCTGTCCTCTCATTTCTCATCCCAGTTCCATTGACTTCTGGCTACCAGCTTCTCCCCATGGCTTTCTCTCACACTGGCTTCTGTTTAATTCTCATTATAAGGCCTCCTGTAGTCTGAATTAAGACTAAACTTCATTCATTTAGGCCACGATTTATCTTAAAATAGTATCTTCAAGAGATACTATTCACAATGAGTTTTTATCCACAGGAATGTGGATTAACATTGAGATCATGTCTAAACTGGGGTACATAATTCAATCTATCACAGTTGCTTAGATATTTTTCTGATGAATTATAAAACAAATATTCTGACTATTACTTTGTCTGTACCAATTTTGTCCTCATCTTTCCCCCAAAAATGCATGTTATATCAGAAGCCAAAGTGAACAATATTTTTTCTTTAACAACCATCATTGTCTAAATTATGTCATTTTGTATTTTTAAACCTATTTGTATAGCACATATTCAGCTTTGTGAAAAGACTTCTCTATAAATTGAAAGATTATACTGAAGAAAGAAAGGTACTATATATTTAAGGAGCACTTTTTAAAGTACACTTAAAACTGCAAAAAAATAAACATAAAAATACACACCTTACTAGTGTTCAGCTCAATAAATTATCACAAAGTAAATCCACTAATATAACCAGCACTCAGATCAAGTAAAATACTACATATCAGAAGTCCTATTCATGCCCCTTTAAGTCACTCCTTTACAAAGGTAACCAATATCCTAATTTCTATCATGTTAAATTAATTCTGCCTATTTTTTTGACCATATATAAATGGAATCTTATTGTCTATTCTTTTTTTGAGTCTGGCTTCTATCACTTGGCATTATGTTTTTAAATCTTCAATGATGTTCTGAGTAGCAGTAATTCGTTCATTCACATTGCTGTGTTATATACTATTTCGTTGCATGACTATACTGCAATTTGTTTATCCTTTCTAGTGTTGATGGACATTTGGCCATTTCAAGATTCCAACTCCTGTGAATTATAATGCTATGAATAGTCTTGTACATCTTTTTGCTTAAAGTGTGGCTGCATATCTCTTCAGAACAAGTGTATTCTTTTGAGTTTGGCTTTTTTGTCTGAATAGCACACTTGCTGTTGAGGTGGTAGTTTATTCATTCACCTTGCCCTATAATGTCTGAGTGCTGTGTTTTGATATGTGTTTTCTTGCTGCTTTCCCTGGCTTGCACATTTTTCTGATTCAGGTTTAATTTGCCTAGAATGATGTTTGCCCCAGGGAAGAACTGTTAATGGCCTGTGCATTTTCTGCCTCTTTGCTGCCATCCTGAAACAGCTTTCTTAGATGAACACTCAGCAATCAATGCTTAGTACCTCAGTAAAATAAACTATAATCACGTGAACACCAAAAAAAATACTCTACAAAACAAAGAGTTAAAACCTTTATCATTTAAATCAATTTGCCATTGATTTTATAATTTATTGCTCTTTTTTTTGGAATCTCTAATTAAGCAAAGCCAATGCCTAATTTTACTAGAACTCTTACTTTTGGTTAGTCTTTTATCTCACAGTGTGCATTTCTAGAAATTTAGAAAGTAATGAAAAAAAGCTTGCTTAGATTTGTTCAAAATGAAAGTTCATATATAAATGGTTACAAATTAGTCAGTTCTATCTGTCCTATCAGGTTGTTCTGGGCTTCTCACCAGCAAATTGCATGTTGAATGGTTCTACAGAAATTGTTGGCTTTATTTTTATTTTAAACAATCAGCCATGTCACTATGTCACTTACACTTTATCTTATCTCAAGATTTAGTTACTGACACTATGAAAAATTGTATCGCTTCATCTCCGTTTAAAGAAAATTCTATTACTTAAGTCAATTTCTACTATTCAAGTGCTATATCTATTTTTGAATTTTAGTTTTTCTATTTTTAATACATAATTTCAACATTCCTTAGAGATTTTTGCCAATACTTTTTAAAAAATAAGACTTTACTTAGTAGTATTTTTAGCATGGGATTCTCATATATACATACAAAGACAAATTATCTTCCTCAAAGATATATCAGAATAGCTTGAAACATGAAGCTTATAACAGTTGCCTTAGATTATCTATTTCATCTCTCCCCCAAATTATATTTTTCTCTGATTTTTTCATTAGAGAAGTCATAGGTTTACAGAAAGATCATGCAGGAACTACAGAGTTCCCATATACCCCTACCGGGTTTAACATTTTCATTAGTGTGGAACTTTCTTGCAATTGATGAGAGCATATTGTTAAAATTGTGCTGTTACCTATAGTCCATAATTTACATTAGGGTTCACTGCATGTGATGTTTGTTTTTTTTTCCTTTTAATTTTCATTCATACTATATATATATATAGTAAGATAAATTCAGAGAGTATACATATATAATATATATATAGAAAACAAATAACCATGGAAGTAGAATATTGGAATATTTTAATTTGGGGAGGAAAAATAGCAGGAATAAATTCATTAAGAATAATGAAATTGTGCTGATCTATTCTTGAGGGCATCATATGCACAAAATATTTGTTTATAGACAAAGTTGTACAGAAGTACCTTTTAATACAGTAACTTATTTCAAAAAACAGTGACAAAAATGTGCTTAGTTATTGCCTGAATATGGAAATTGACTATTGTATTTTCTTCTTAGGGAAAGTTATAAATACAAATAAGTAAATATTTACTATAAAGGGTATAGTCATTATCCAAAGACATATCCTTATGATTCCTGTATAAAAATATATCAACTCACTAATAACTATTGTAAAGAATGAAAAATTCAACCTTAATATCAACTCTTTCTATATCTTTTATTCTTGAAATGAGTTTATTTACCTGGTAGGTTTTATAAGTAAGACCTGATAAGTTTAATTTCTTCTAAATACAAATGAAACCTGAAAGCAATGACTCCCTCTGGACCATAGGTAATTTCCAAGTTGCTACAATTTAGTGTTACAGTCAAGTAATGATATTAAAATAAAATATATCAACTTCTTTGCCTTATGTGCAACAATGATTATATTAAATCACTATTACAACTGTGCAATTTTATCATCACAGACAAAAACATGAAAAGAAGTCTTCAAATTACCTTTTGCCTGTAAATTGTCCACTGTTGCGATGACCGTTGATACTTAATGATTTTGTAAAGTGTTATATAAATCACCACTTCCTGTTTTGCTCTTAGACTTGAATTTCCTGTCTCCTGCTGTGCTGTCCTATATATCCACTTACCCCATGTGCCTGTCAACCTACTATTTTTAAATTTAATATATTGTAAGAAGCAAATGAATTATGAGAATGAAAAATGCTATTAAATTTTATTTTTCATAAAGTGGCTTTATACTTTGTATCATAAATGCAAAAGAAGTAAAGCAGTTTTCAAATTATTTATGCTGAGCTAGACTACTTCAAATGTAAAATAATTCAGTTTTCTCATTTGTAAATCAAAAATACCACAACTGATTTTTAAAATCAGCTTGCATATCTGAGAATTGCTGCTGTACCTCTCATTCTACAAACTTTCAAATATTTCCTTTCTAAATTTTATTCAAATATGAACATATTTTGAGAACAATTAAATAAAGATAGATGAAATCCTTGTGGATCTCACAGGATTTAACATAGTTTTAGCCTTTAAAAGATAACCAAAATAAAAACATAATAAACCTTCTTTGTGAAATTATTTGAAGGGTTTAGTTTCTGGAACAATAAATGACTGCTTGTTTCCATACATCTTTTTACAAGCATGTTTTTATAAACACTATGAATCACAGACTTTTAAAGAAATCTATATTTTGTCCTTTATTATCTTGCTCTGTCTTAGATTCTGATCTCCTTCTGATCCATCTACTAATCCATATGAGTCAGAGTAGCAGCAGGATGGGAGAAGGTCTGAGATTCTTCTTTAAGGCTACAGACTCTGTGACAAATAAGCTCGACCAGTTCTAAGATCAATTCTCTACATTCTTGGGAAGCTGTGAAAGGAAGAAAGGGGAGATGAGTTAAGAAATTGGAATGCTGTCAAAAATGGAATAACTTGAAAAGCTCTAATGCAAAGAGAATATGGGTGTAAGCAGTATGGCACAAATAAGAAGAGAATTTCTTCTCAGAGTTGTTCCATGGTATTTTCTACCCTTCTGCTTCCTGGATTTCAGCAGAGATTCGTCTGTTGTTGGACAGCAGCTAAGTTCTCTTCTTCCTTGGCACTCTGCTAGACAGCATTTCTCAGGTCTTTTGCTGTTATCTGCAGACATGTAACAGAGTAGTGGCCAATGTCCTGTCAGTAGAAGGGTGTCATAGAAGGGTTGTACACCTGTTCCTGGCCTGGTTCTTAGATACCTACAATTTCTCATATAGTCCCCCAAGTTCTTTCTCTTTCCGCAAAATGCAGAGACTCTAATGAATGATCCCAAGCCCTTGAGCAGCCACATAAAAGGGAGGAGTCGTGATCCCTGAGTAACTCTGTGAAGGACTGAGAAATAATCTCTGATTGTATTAAGTCACTGAGATGTTGGAGTTGGAAGTTGTTTTTATACTAATTAATAATACTTAGAATGATTAATATATTTTGTTTGTTGTCATGTGCCTATTACTGATAAATGTTGAACATAACAAGTCAAAATTTCCAGTCTGTAAGTTATTTTGCCTAGTCTACATGTGTTTGTATATATGTTTTTTGACATACAATTTTTATTATACAATTATATATAATATATAAATATGTTAATATATAAATATATGTTATATATTTACTATACAGTGAACTGCAGAATAAAAATATCACAGTTGAAGATTTAATATGAATTTTCATTCTCTCATTTGGGACAGATTTAGAAACATACACTTGCCTCTGTTGCTTAAAGAAAGAGCTCTATTCTGGTTTTGACTGAATTTCTCTTCTTGCAATATTTGGTTCTGAACAGGTTTTTTTGCTGATATTAATATTCTAGTCCAAGCTATTTTGGAATATTGTCTTTTTGTAAAAGACCTTCACAATTTTTGGAGAAATTTTTGAGTTTTTTTAAAGTACATAATTTATTTTAAACAGATGTATTGTTTTGAATATTAAGTCTTTCAATATTATCTAAAAAATGCAAAATAGGATTTATATGATACCTTCCTGAAAATAACTGAATGGTCTGAGATTTTACCCTTCTTGCAACCAAACAAGTTAGTCTGTTACAATTTTATCTTGGAAGAAGTTTGTCTTGGCAGTTTTCTTTTGAAAGAAGTTAAGAATATACTCAGTCAGAAACAAAGGATTTTATTATTCACAGAGATAACATTGACTACAGTATCAGCATCTCCTTGCACTGATTCCCCAAGCACCAGTCCTCACAAAGAAAGAGTAAGAGGCCTAATGATACCTGCACTCACAGGAGAGCAACCCTTATCTTAGGGAACCTGAATATTTTTAAATTGGCAGTAGGGATGCCTGCCCTTTGCTCCACAAGGAGCCTCGATTTGCATCTTCTAATATCATTTCTGTACAATCTTGAAAACATGTTCCAGAACAAGGGTGCCTGTGCTTGTAAGATGTATAGAAACATGAGGGAGCAATGGAGAATTGTTTCCAAACACTACCAAAGACACTGTATATCTATAGACACCTCTACTTTTGTTTCAGTTTCTATAAATTATTTTCTTTTCTCTGTCCTTGTTACTACAATGAGAGAGTCTTTATTCTACTCTATTTACTGAAAAGAATAACAACTATATTATAATGTCAGCCAAAACTTGTTGTTCCCACTGTGCTGAGTCAAAGGATTTTGATATGTGTTTGACACCATCCTTGAACAGCTTCTCTGCATTCTGTTTACAGCTGCTCAAGGTACTAATATTTTTTTTTCCATTTTTATTGAGATTGTTCAGATACCATACAATTATCCAAAGATCCAAAGTGTACAATCACTTGCCCCTGGGTACCCTCCGACACCTGTGCATCCATCACACTTAATTTTTGTTCAATTTTTAGAAACTTTTCATTACTCCAGAAAAGAAATAAAGTGAAAGATGAAAAAAGAAAAAAAGGAAAGGAAACTCTAAACCTCCCCTATCCCTAACCAACCCCCCTCAATTGTTGACTCCTAGTATTGATATAGTACGTTTGTTACTGTTTATGAAAAAATGTTGAAATACTACTAACTGTAGTATATAGTTTGTAATAGGTATATAGTTCTTCCCTATATGCCCCTCTATTATTAACTTCTAATTGTATTGTCATACATTTGTTCTGGTTCATGAAGTGATTTCTAGTATTTGTACAGTTGATCATGGACATTGCCCACCATAGGATTCAGTTTTATACATTTCCATCTTTTGACCTCCAACTTTCCTTCTGGTGACATATATGACTCTGAGCTTCCCCTTTCCACCTCATTCACACAACATTCAGTGCTGTTAGTTATTCTCACATCTTGCTACCAACACCCCTGTTCATTTCCAAACATTTAAGTTCATCCTAATTGAACATTCTGCTCATACTAAGCAAGAGCATCTACATTTCTTCCACAAGGCAGGAGGGAGAGTCAAAGAAGGTAGAGAGGCAAAAGAAAGAGGAAACAAAAAAAAATGACAGCTAGGAAGCAGCAAAAGGAAAAATAACCTTAAATCAAAGTAGAATAAAGAATCAGACAATACCACCAATGTCAAGTGTCTAACATGCCTCCCCTATCCCCCCCCCCTTATCTGCATTCACCTTGGTATATCACCTGTGTTACATTAAACGAAGCATAATACAATGATTCTCTTAGTTACAGTCTCTAGTTTATGCTGATTGCATCCCTCCCCCAATTCCTCCCCATTTTTAACACCTTGCAAGGTTGACATTTGCTTGTTCTCCCTCGTAAAAGAACATATTTGTACATTTTATCACAATTGTTGAATACTCTAGATTTCACCAATTTACACAGTCCCAGTCTCTATCTTTCCTCCTTTCTTGTGGTGTCTCACATGCTCCCCATCTTTCTCTCTCAACCGTATTCATAGTTACCTTTGTTCAGTGTACTTACATTGTTGTGCTACCATCTCCCAAAATTGTGTTCCAAACCACACACTCCTGTCTTCTATCACCCTGTAGTGCTCCCTTTAGTATTTCCTGTAGGGCAGGTGTCTTGTTCACAAAGTCTCTCATTGTCTGTTTGTCAGAAAATATTTTGAGCTCTCCCTCATATTTGAAGGACAGCTTTGCTGGATACAGGATTCTTGGTTGGTGGTTTTTCTCTTTCAGTATCTTAAATATATCACACCACTTCCTTCTTGCCTCCATGGTTTCTGCTGAGAGATCTGCACTTAGTCTTATTAATCTTCCTTTGTATGTAATGGATTGCTTTTCTCTTGCTGCTTTCAGGATTCTCTCTTTGTCTTTGACATTTGATAATCTGATTATTAAGTGTCTTGGCATAGGCCTCTTCATATCTCTTCTGTTTGGAGTACGCTGCGCTTCTTGGATCTGTAATTTTATGTCTTTCATAAGAGATGGGAAATTTTCATTAATTATTTCCTCTACTATTGCTTCTGCCCCCTTTCCCTTCTCTTCTCCTTCTGGGACACCAATGATACATATGTTATTGTACTTTGTTTCATCCTTGAGTTCCTGGAGACGTTGCTCATATTTTTTCATTCTTTTCTCCATCTGCTCCTTTGCATGTAGGCTTTCAGGTGTTTTGTTCTCCAGTTCCTGAGTGTTTTCTTCTGCCTCTTGAGATCTGCTGTTGTATGTTTCCATTGTGTCTTTCATCTCTTGTGTTGTGCCTTTCATTTCCATAGATTCTGCTAGTAGGTTTTTTGAACTTTTCATTTCTGCCGTATACATGTCCAGTGCTTCCTTTACAGCCTCTATCTCTTTTGCAATATCTTCTCTAAACTTTTTGAATTGATTTAGCATTAGTTGTTTAAATTCCTGTATCTCAGTTGAAGTGTACGTTTGTTCCTTTGACTGGGCCATAACTTTGCTTTTCTTAGTGTAGGTTGTAATTTTCTGTTGTCTAGGCATGGTTTCCTTGGTTATCCAAATCAGGTTTTCTCAGACCAGAACAGGCTCAGGTCCCAGTGGGAAGAAATATTCAGTATCTGGTTTCCCTGAGGGTGCGTCATAGAAAATTGCTCCACCCTTTGATGCCTCGGGTCACTGTGCTTTTCTGCCCAGCAGGTGACGCCTGTTAGCCTATAATTCTTGACTGGTGTGAGGAGGTATGGCCATGTTCCCCCAGGCTCTGGGGTCTGGTTCTGAATGGAAAGGGCCCCTCCCCTTTCCTCCTAGAGAAGACAGACCCCTCAGGTGGAGGTCATTAGCATTTCAATGGTCTCCCTCTCTGCTTGTGGTGTCTCCACCCTTCCCCGAGTCACAGCCCTGGAAACGGAAAATGACTGGGGCTTTCTCCACTGAGCCAAAAAAGAAACAGATAGTCCCCTTCAGACCCAGTCCAAGGCAACCCTCCGGCTCTCCCAGGTCAGTCGTCACCTAAAGCCTCTGTCTGTTTTTTGGGGCTGCGTACCTGTAGTGAGCAGTTCACACTCGCTACTTAAAACCCCAGTTGGAGCTCAGCTGAGCTATATTCGCTTGCTGGGAGAGAGCTTCTCTCTGGCACCACGAGGCTCCGCAGCTCGGGCTATGGGGGAGGGGGTCTCCCAACCTAGTTCCGCAGGTTTTACTTACAGATTTTATGCTGTGTTCTCGGGCATTCCTCCCAATTCAGGTTGGTGTATGATGAATGGATGGTCTCGTTTGCCCCCCCGCAGTTATTCTGGATTATTTACTAGTTGTTTCTGGTTTTTTGTAGTTGTTCCAGGGGGACTACTTAGCTTCCACTCCTCTCTGTGCCGCCATCTTGCCCGACCCCTGCTTTATCAAGGTACTAATATTTAACCATCAACAGCCTGTGCTCTCTGATATGGGTAATGTGAGCCACAAAGTACATGATTCTTTATTGTTTCCCTTAAAGGATACATGTTATAAAAGCCACAACAAGACATATCACATGAATATAAAAATAATATGTAAGAGGCTGAATGTGAACAGAGCCAAATGTCAAGGTAAGTATGATTGGTACATAAATTCCTTTGTTTCAAGTAAAAACTGCTCATAAAGATGGACGCTAATGGATCATCTCTACTAAAGAAGCTATTTGAATAGAGGTTTTAATTTAGTCAAGCATAAAGTTAGAGTCCTCACATGCTAACACGATTAGTTAATTCTGCCAATTTGCTTGCAAAAGTTGCTCACTTTAGAGCATCACTGTTCAATAAATAAGTAATATAAGCCTCAAAGGTGAGTATCATACAGAATTTAAGTGCTAGCAGACACATTAAAAAATAAAAAAGATAAATTAATGTCAACATTTTAAATCCACATATGCAAAATATTATCGTTTATGTTATATAATTAATATAAAATTCTTAAAGAGGTAGTTGACTTTTTTCTTTAACCTAATCATTCAAAAGCAGTTTTATTTTACAATTGCAGCACATCTCAATTTGAGCCAGAAACATTTCAAGAGCTCAATAGCTATAGATGTCTAGTAGCTATAATATTACACAGTAGAGATTTAGAAGAAGAAAAATAAAATAGTTTCATTTACTTGCTGCATCAAATGTACAAAATGTTTATTAAATTGGAATTACAGGATGCCAAGATGTTCTGTATGAATGTATCTGGACAAACTAGTTTTCATTTCATCTTTCCATTATAGCAGGATGGTACGATGGCAAGAGCATTGGATTAAGGTTCTGGAGTCACAGGCTCAAGTTTTAGCTGAACTACACACTAGTTCTACAACCTTGAATAAGTAATGCAAATTGGGTCTTATTCCCTTATATGTAGTAGAAGGGCATTGGGTTTTATGATTCATGAAGTAGTTTTAGTTCTAAAAGTTTGTTATTCTATGCAGGCCAAGTAAATGGATATGGAGAAAATAAAATTCCATTAATGTGAGAAATAGATAACTCCAACTTTGATCTGTTTTCATTTCCTAGGCTGCTGAAAACAGTACCATGAAATGGGTTGGCTTAACAATGGGAATTTATTATCCCACAGTTCTGAGACTGAGACAAATGTCCAGATCAAGGTATCATCAAACTGATGTTTTCTTCTGAAGACTGGCTGCCTCCGAACCTCTGCCACCTGACTCCTCTGCTACCTGGCAGGGTGCATGGCAGCATCTGCTGGACTCTCCCCTCTCTCCTGGGTTTCGTTGCGTTCAGCTTCTGGCTTCCATGGATTTCTCTCTCTCTTTCTGTATTCATCCCATTAATTAGGGCTCCAGTAGGATGATTAAGTCCCACCCTAGGCCACCTTAACTAAGGTAACCTCATCAAAAGGTCCTACTTACAATAGGTTACACACACAAGAATGAATTAGCTTTAAGAACATGTTTTTCTGGGGTACATCCAGTTCCAAACCACCACAATGCTTTACATAGTTACTAAACCTACCTTATCTAGGTAACAATCACATAAACATTTGTGATGTCACACAAAGTATTGAAATTACCTAGGAATAAACATTTAACAAAATTTAATTAAACATTTAACAAAATTGGGATGATTATACCATATTTTGATTTGAGGGCCATATTAATATATCTTTGTCATCTATCACCAAAAATTCTATTGAGACAGTTCATCTAATTCAGAAGTACATCATGTTTTTTTGTTGTTTTTTTTTTCTCAAGAAGTTTGGTACAATGAACCAGCAAAATGCGGTAGAGAAAACGATTCATTAAACATGCTGCGGTCTTCCCAGACACATGCATTAGCCTGTCTTGCTGAAGGTATTTGCTAATTTATTTAGTTCAAAACAGTGTCTTGAAAACTCACAGCTGATAAGAAATCCAATCTTTTACAAAGCTATATACCTGCTGGCAGCACAAAGAAATATTCAAGTTCAACTTCAACTGCAATGGGAAGTTAATCATTAAGTTAACTTCCAGATTTCAATTATATTGAATTTGCCCTTTTACATTTTGCTTTTGTTCTGCCAAAAAGTGTTTTGGCCCCAAAAAGAGAGGAAAACTGGTATTGATAGAACAATTGTATACAGGAATGTTTGCTCTGCAACCACTGGGCTTATCATTCCTTGCTGATGACTCATTGTGTTTGAGTAAGGCGAATTTCTTCAAATTTCTGATCTTACTAACACCTCAGAATTCAGGAACATTTTATTAAGTTTCCTTAATTTTATGGCAATGTAGTTGTCTGCATACATTCCATAAGAAGCTGCTTTACTTAACCAGAATCAAAGCATACCGAGTGTTCTATTTGAGAACAAATTTCATCATTCAGTAAAGACAAGCCATCCATTAAAAAACAAGGTCAGTATTTTATATGTAAAGGCAATGTATAGAAAACCTCCTGGAAACTGGCCTGATACCTTGTTTATAACTAATACACCTCAGTCTTACTTGCTGGCAGGACTAGAATATTTTGGGGAAATTGAGAAATCTCACCTACATCAACACGTACTGAAGGTAAAGTCTGATGGAGAGAGTTTCTTCTGCTTGGCGTCCTAGGCTTATTATACAAGAACAAATGATAGAGGTTTTTAAAAAAGTTCAATTCTATATTTCTTAGTGAAAGTTCCAGATAAAAATTATTCCCTGGCCTTAGTAGTTTCTCAATAATGCGTGCTCAAGGAGATTTATAATTAATACCTGTAGCTTCATCTATGTAAATAATAATGCCAAAACATAACGAGACCAGCCTTTTGTTAAATCAAAACACATTTAGAGACTATTTATGATCAAATGGAAACATTGTTAAGGAAAACTATCAAAAACTGGCAGTTTTACACAAGCTCAGTAAATGATTTTCTATTTCTCCAGAAGAATTTACCTGCTATTTATTATTTGATATGATCCTAGACATTGTAGAGTTGGATATTAGCTTATAGATTTCTATCAGGTGGAAGAGATAGCCCTAAGGGCTATGAGGATGAACCAGGTTTGTATCTAGTCTAACAACTCTGTAATAATATCATATTTTTCTACAGTCCTTTGCCAGTGGACTATATATACTGGCTCTTTAAACGATAATGGAGTCAGCTCTACTATCTTGCTAGTTCTATCATTAATCAATGAGTAGAATAAACCAATCTTCACACAGTCATTAATTATACTTTAACACTGAAAATTATCTTGAACACTAAATTATAAATGTGATTCAGTAATCTTAGAAAGCTCTGTAAAATGTGTCTAACCATATTCCCAAACAGTTTGCTCATTTCAGCAAATGCCTCTTCTATCAAGTCAATATATTGTTCACTTACCAAAGAGACAACTGTATATATATGAAGACACCTGTGTTACCAGTTCTGAACCATTGTGACCCAGAATTTGCCCATGCCCAATAGATTGTCTTTTACAGCTACTGATATCTTATAAATACACTCTCCTAACCTCCCCTTTCTCAGAAACTACTAAGATACTGTTAAATTGTAGTCTACTTTATTATAAGGTCTAACAAACTTAAATTCACCTGAACAACAGAAGAGTTTAGTAGTCCTTTTGTGGGGTTGACGGGTGAGATTCTGGACCATGGATAGGACTTTGAATTATTTTGAAATTGTTTTGTGTTTATGAGGATATGTCAATCTGTGGATATAAAGAATGACTTTTATCACATTATAAAGTGCTCTGCATCTCAAAATGTAAGATGTATTCATTAATTAGAAGATTTACTTTCTGGATTATTTTGATGATTAAAAGGTACTGGATCTATCTTGTTATACCTAGAGAATCTAAGTTCTTTACATGGGTGAGTATAATGGTTGTTATATGACTTTTTCTAGGCACAGCAATATCTTCACAGTTATTTTAAAATTTCAGTGATGTTTCCTCATTGTACACATGAGTGTAACCAATCAGGAAAATGACTGCTTAATGTCTTACTGCATATTTATACCCCCATAAGCTGTTTTAAGATCCTCATTTTATGAGTGGTTTCTTGGAACATTATTTACCTGTTACACTCAAATAAAATGATCAAAAAGTAAGAATCTATAAGAAAAATCTTTAAGGAAAATCTTAAAGGTGATATACCATTAAGCGTGATAGCAATAGCAATATGTCAAGCCAACCTTTTTTCATTGCTATATCCTTTTTTCCTCTATTTTTTTTTTTAGTTTATTTATTTATTTGTTTTTTTAAGTTGAAAGAATAAATTCTTTGTAACTGCTGGGAATAAAATGATATTCTTTAGAGTTTGACCTTGAGAAAGTAAAATGTTAAAAGTTATTAGGTTTGAAACAGTATATATATATATATTTATTTAGTTAAAGTTAAGGAAAAGACTTAGCTTTTTTAAAAGTGAGAAGACAATATTTTTAAACAACCAAGGATATGATAAATTTAACATATGTTGAGTGCAAGAAGTTATTTTGATAAAACAGACTTTTTGCATCTTACACTGATTATTTAGAAAAACACTTCTATAACCTTTTATTAAGAGATAACACCTTAATAATTTAAGGAAACCTTTTTCTTAATAAAGACAGCAAGAGACCGTAACATGAGGAGCTTGCAGTACGGTGAGGAATGTTTTATATTTTATGAATTATTAGGCACATAGCCACAACATTGAATTATTAATTACTGCTTTGGGTGGTGGTTAAAATATTTAATGCTATTTTGTTTTATAAAACTACCCTTTTTTCTTTAAGTTGTGAGGTTTTATTGTTAAGCAGTGTTATTACTAGTTTTTACCATTTTTTAACTTTGACTACAGAAATAATTGTTTTCACAAACTTTTTACAGCTTTTTGTATATATCTTTTAACCTTGACTACAGAAATAAATTTTCCACTTTCTACAAACCTTCTACAACTTTCTATATCCATTTAAGCTTTATCCCACATTCCTATCTTTCCAGGATTTATTTTACATTCCTAAACAATCGGTTATTTAGGACAAAGTTCCTTGCCTTTTTCCCTTAATTAGAAAAACATTCTTTATACCTTCTACACAACATGATATTACCACCAAAATCAAACTTGTTATAATGATGCTAAATATTCAAAACAAAACATTCTTTATAGAGAGAGGGAGTTCAAGTTTCCATTATCAGATTCCTTAGTAGAGATCTTATTTTATGACACTGGTTTTTTACACAAATGCAAACTGTGCAAACTGCACAAAATTTAAAAGAACTATAAATCTGGGGTTATGGTTAGTGGAGTGCTCAAACCCGCTGAGTTTGTGTGCACGACTCTTGGATTAACTTAATCAGCTTTTACTACATAATAGACTAATTGAAATAAAAGAAAGCAAAGTGAAGACAATAAAGAAAAATTACACACTTACCCAACACAGGGAAAGTTTGAATTGTAAAGCTACCTTAACTCAGATGCATTTGGCATTTGTCTGTGGCAGGCACTTTCATCTGGACTTCCTAGACCGGGTATTCTAGGAAAAATTTCTGGGCAATTGGTTAAGCATAATGAGGCAAACAAAATTTCCAGCTAATGCTGCCTTGTGAAGACAGCATTGCCGAACTTGTGTGGCACTTTTAGGGAGGGAAGGCAGCAGTGGTGGCAGTGGTGGTGGCGCAGGTGGCAGCTGTGAAGGCAGCAGTAAAGGAGAAAGGGGAAGGAGTGAGGCTATGGTCATTTCCCTGCTGCCTTTATAGGCTGGTGATATGGGGACCGAGGGCTTGGGAGGCGGGAGGCATTTATCAGAGAGAGCAGAGGTTTCTCTTTCAGGGACCTCAGTTTTAGAACTCTCAGTCTCAGCAATATGAAGAGGGGCCAGGGCAATGCCAATAAGAGCCCATGTAGTAAATGTTTTAGAGGAAACTTTTTGTCCTTGCTTAAAGTGGCACTTTAAATTTTGTCCAGCGTGCTCCCACACATCTAAGTCTAACATGCCTTCCTCAGGAAATCAGCGGTTATACTGAACCACCTCATGCAGGAAAGAATACAAATTATCTTCTGAAACAGAAGCTCCACTAGCCTGCAGCAGCCATTGTAAAACTAACATATACCGGCACTGGGGAACACTGAGAGACTGACACATATCCTTGAGTGGCTGAAACTACTGACCCACCACGAGACAACTCGCTTGTACTTACTGTGCAGCTTCCAAACATCATGATCAGGATTGGTGAGCCTCACACAGGGCAGCAATTGTGAAAGAAGGGGAGCACACTCCATCTTCAGTGTCCATGCAAAAGAAAGTTTTATTCTACTCATTTCTACAGGTCTTTATAGCATACAAGGTAGTTTCCTATGTGACTGCTCTCAGGCATTTCAGGGAGGGTACATTTTTTCTAAAGCCATGAGGTATATTTACATATCTTTAGTCTTAAGGGACAATTTCTTTGGGGGCTAGATGGGAAACAGTGGGGGTGGGAGACAGGAACACAGAAGGAGCCCAGCAGGAGCTCAGAGATTATTCCCTCATCTAAATTGCAGTCTGCTTTCAGACATGCAAGGCTTTTGGCCTTTTCCTAGCCCAGAGCCTGCCTTCAGGCTTCCAGATTTTAGGAAATGGGCCCTATGTATAATCTATCAAGCCAGGGGAACTTTCGTGTCTCCACACTGGCCAGAGCATGTCCAGCAGATTCCTGAACAACCTCCAGGTCAATATAGCTGAAGCAGAGTGAGCTGGGGCAGAGGTGGGGATGGTAGGAGATGTGGTCAGAGAGTTGAAGACTTGGGTGGCATAGATCATGTAGGACCTAGTGAGACATATTATGGGTTTTAGCTTTTCCCTTCAATGGAATGTGGATATCTTTGTGGGTTTTGAGCTTAAAAAAAAAGTGCTATGAACTTTCTTTCATTTAAAAAAACATCTTCTATTTGCTGAATTGAGAATAGATTCACTCCTAGATGGCTAGAAACAAGGAAATCATTTTGGAGAGGATTGCAATAATCCAAACAAGAAATGATAAATGATTTAGACAAAAGTTTTGAGGAAAGCTGAGTAAGTTTTGAATTTAGAAGCACTAGGATTTGATGATGGAACAAATTTAACTTGTGGAAGAAAAAGAAGAGGTAAAAACTTTACCTGAGACTGGAAGAGTGAGTTTAACTGAGAGTTTTTAATGAAAATCAAATTAGCAAATCTAGAAACTGTTTAAGGAATTTCTACTTTTAACATATTTTAAGATGAGGAATTCATTGTAATGTTAAAAACAATGAGATATATTGGGGGGGCAAAAACAATAAGAGAGGCAAAAGAGCTAATTTTTGCTTCTAAGTAAAGACCACATTTCTCTTAGAAACATCAATCAGTTTGTTTCTGATTTGGAAAAAGTATAATTTATAGAAATGTGACTATGTAGGATACCATCTACACTTAAGTATCCAGGTCATTTTACACTTGATTATGTTTTTTTTTTTTTTCAAATTCAGTTTTATTGGGATATATTCATATACCTTACAATCATCCACAGTGTACAGTCAACAGTTCACAGTACCATGATATAGTTGTGCATTCATCACCACAAGTTTTGAACATTTTTATTACTCCAAAAACTAAAAATAAGAATAAAAATGCAAACACCTCCCCCACCCAGAATTCATTTAATTTTTGTTCCCCTTTCTCTGTTCATCTGTCCATACACTGGATAAAGGGAGTGTGAGCCACAAGGTTTTCACAATCACAGTCACACCATGTAAGTGACATAGTTATATAATCATCTTCAAGAATCAAGGCTACTGGATTGCAGTTCAAGTTTCAAGCATTTCCTTCTAGCTGTTCCAATATACTAAAAACTAAAAAGGATATCTATATAACATAAGAATAACCTTCAGAATGACCTCTCAACTCCATTTGAAACATCTCAGCCACTGAAACTTTATTTTGTTTCATTTCTCTATCCCTTCCCCCCACCTTGGTCATGAAGACTTTCTCAATCCCCCAATGCCAGGACCAGGCTTATCTCCAGGAGCCATGTCCATGTTGTCAGGGAGACTTACATCCCTGGGAGTCATGTCTCCCATTGTGGCGAAGGCAGTGAATTTACCTACCAAATGGGCTTAGAGAGATAGGCCACATCTGAGCAACAAAGAAGTTCTCTGGAGGTGACCCATAGGCACAATTATAAGTAGGCTTAACCTCTTCTTTGCAGTAACAGGCTTCATAAGGTAAGCTCCAAGGTCAAGGGCTTGGCCTTCTAAACTGATAGTCCCCAATGCTTGTGAGAATATCAGGAATTCCCCAGGTGGGGAAGTTTAATATTTCCACATTTTCCCCAGTCCCTCAGGGGTGCTTTGCAAATACAATTTTATTCTCTGCCCAAGTTACTTTGGGATATATCAGGGTTTCACACTAAACTGTACAAACCAACCAGATCTTACTCCCTATTCAAAGTTCCAAGTAATTATGGTGTTTGAATGAACTGATTGCAAAAGTTAAATTATTTAGTGTGCTACAGAAAATATAGATTTTTGCACAAAATAAACTCTCTTCCTTTGGGCTCACACAAAAAAAGTTGACATTTTAAAACACAGTCAATAGCATCCTTTACCATTTAGTCTGATTTGCCTTAGTCCTAACCAGATCTGCTTCATTCGTATCTCTAATTGAAGTCTGCTCTCATGTTCAGCTTTTTTCAAAGTTGCTATTTGGGGTAATATTGACATTCATAGCTGACAAACTCTAGCTCTGAGTCTCAGGTGTCACACAGATACTCGAAGTTCCAGAGACCAACCAGGTTATACACAAAGAGCTCAGCACCTCAGCATTTAGATAGCCATTACAACTCAGGAATAAATGTGACTTCTTTAAGAGCTTACAAACTAGAGATCTTTACAATAAGCCTTTCTCTGATAATCTGTGCTCTAAGATTCAATTCTCAGAGTTTGTACATTATAGTTAGTCCATATTAGTGAGTTGTTACAATATTTGTCTTTTGTTTCTGGCTTATTTCACTCAAAATGCTTCCCTCAAAATTGATTCGCCCAGTTGCATGCCTCACAACTTCATTCTTTCTTGCAGCTGCTCAATATTCTACTGTATACATATGACTCAGTTCACCATTTTGTTAATCAGTGTACCCTTAGGCCACCTCTATCCATTGCAAATTGTGACCACTGCCACCATAAACACCAGTGTGCAAATGTCCATTCATATCCCTGCTCTCAGTTCTTCCAAGTATATACCCAATAATGGGGTTGCAGGACAATATGCCAACCTCATACTTAGCCTCCTGTGGGACCACCACACTACCCTCCTTATTGCCTGCACCACTCTACTTCCCCACCAACAGGGAATAGGTACATACCTCTCCCCATGTTTTCTCCAGCATTTGTATTCCTCTGTTTATTTTTCCCCTGCAATTTTATAGAGATATATTCACATACCCTACAATCATCCACAGTGTACAATCAATTGTTCACAGTTATCATCATATAGTTATGCATTCATTACCACAATCAGCCCTTGAACATGCCAATACTCCAAAAAAAATTAAAATAGAATAATAAAAATGATAAAAGAAAAGAAAATACAATAAAAAGGTCAGACAACACCACCACCACCAAGAATCACATACCCCTCCCTTTTATCCCCCTCTTATAGACTTTAAGCTTTGGCATATCGCCTTTGTTACAATCAATGGAAGCATATTGCAATGTTACTCTTAACTATAGACTCTAGCTTTTATTGATTATATTTTTCCCCAATACCATTCCATTTTCAAACCTTGCAAAATTGACATTCATTTGTTCTCCCACATTAGTACATTTAAACTGATTATTTTGAAGTCAGTGATGATGAGGAAATCATGTCATGGAGAATGGATTGAAGATTATTTAAGATTATTTACCATTTTTTCCTAATTAATAGAATTTACTCCTTTAAGATTGACCCTCCTTTCTAGTTCAAAATACTACCACACAATTCTTCACTATTCTGACAAAACAAATTTACAGATTTGTAGTCTTATTTTATTGAAACTATCAATAAATCTTTCACTATAACTAGTAATAATAAAACTGAATAATGAATGTTTGCTCCTTTCTCCCAGATTCTATAGATTTTGGAATTTTGAGGTGTTGTAGAAATAAGTGAACTATAAAAAAAGAAATGGTGGGAAGCAGCCATAAACTGGATAATCAACTCCTAAATAGTTAATACTAAGCTGCAAGGTAAAGTAATAAAATAAAATCTGGCAAGGGAGATTTGAAAAACATTCACTGCTCTTATAAGTAGATAGTACAATAAGTATGCCATTGGCATAAACAAGCTTATGGTACAGTAACTGCATTCATAATAACAGAAATTTAAAGGAATTACATGTTAAGTGATGCTTCTCTGAGATAATTTTCAAATAGTTGAAATTCAATCAATTTAATTTTCAAGGCTAACAAATGCATGATAAATTCATTTTTTGAACAAGGCACTACACACCAAGTCAAGAAGACTAATTTGATTTTTTTCAAGTGTGCTGAGTGTTAGGAATTCATAATAGCATAGTGATCACTGTACATTTGTATGTTAATGTTACCAGGTAATCATCTTGAAAGACTGGAAATGATTAACACCTTGAAGCATAAACCAGAGAAAATGTTCAACACTTGACAGAGACAGGAACATTTAGGACAATGCAAAAACATCTGCTCAGGAAATTGTTTTCCAAACACTGAAAATTATAAGCAATTATCAATAATTTTACCTGACTCTACTCATAACTCAGACTTAGTGGCAGCTTAACTGGTATACTTCATTTTTCAGCACTAGGAATTTTGGATAATCACCATGTGCCTGTACTTTATAATGCTTCATCTTTCTTCTTTATACGTGCAGAAAATATTTCAGCAATGTATTTTTAAAAGGGTAATTAGGTGGAAGTATAAAGCTCATTTTATTTTTTAGAACTAGTGGAAAGATTTGGTGTTACTGTGCTTACCTAAAAGTTTGAGAACATGTATTTTTCTCATTTTTACTTTTATCTTTTTACAAATTAATACCAGGATACCACTTCTCATTATCAATGTGTATACATTTTAATTGCACTCATCTATGAATTAGTTAATAATAAATTATAATACTAGTAAAAAAGAAATAAATATCATAAAGGACCATGTAAAAAGGTATAGATTTTTTATCAAACTAACCTTCTAATTTTAGCATCTTTGTCCACTCCTCTGTGAACTTGGACTTCCTTCAATCTCAGTCTTCTCATCTGTAAAATGGGAAATATTTCTGCTGGAAGTATTAATAACATAGTTTACATGAAGTGTGTGGCCAGCATATAGTAAATATTAAATTAATAATAATTACTTTTTGGCAACAGTGCACTTTTATAATATCCATTAACTATTATAATTTCTAATACATAATTTAACTACTGTTTTAGTCTCATTAAATATATAAACTTTTATATCAAAATAAAATAAGAGGATAATTGGTTGATGAAAAGATTGTTTAAATTATGTGCGAAGATCAAAGAGGGTAACCATAAAGTAAATGTAAAGTGCTCTGAGCTTTTAAACCTCAGTGGAAGACAAAATCCAATGTTGTTATGTATGTGATGAACTTCCTTTTCAATTCTTTAACCTGTCACAGCTACATCTAAAAAAGTGAACCACAAAATTTTTTGGCATGAGGCTGCCAGAAATAAAGTGGTACCTATAAGGGAATAAACACTCACTTGGTTCTGGAGGAAAAAAGAATTTATTTATGATCTGGCAAGATACGGTACATTTAGACAGAAATGTGGTGGACTGGTGTGTGGGAGGAAGGACATGGATATCTTTTAATCTATTCCTATTGTGCAAGTCCCTCCCCTGTTTCCCCATTGGCTGGGTACTACAGAGGTTACAGCCTATCCAAGAGAGCCAACTATCCCATCTTTAAGATTTTGAATTGTACAGCCTATCCAAGAGAGTTCATTTAGTTTAAATTTCCTGCTGGGAGTTCCCGCCTCTGTTTATACCCCATATCCCTTTACATTCCAGTAACCATGGTTACTTTTCTATATAAGTAGCTGGTACAGATTCTAGGCTTACATCATGGCTCTGTTTCTCTTCCCTTTACCACAGGCCTTTTTAGTCTAGTTCTGCCACCATTTTCCCTATTCCATGCTGTCTCTATGTGAAAGCTAAACTTAACCCTTTCTTACAAATTTCCTCCTCTTTCTTTTTTAAACCTTTTTAGTTTTCACATTTTAGATTCTCCAATTTGCTAAGAGCTTTTTCACATTCCTTATCATAGGGATCTTTCTTTTTAAGGGGGGTATACATTGTTCTGTTGATATTCTTGATTAGAGTGGTTTTGATGGGTCTCTGAACTAGCCTCTGGGCACACGGGATGATGTAGCACCCAGCTGCTGCAAACATTCCAGCTGAAATGATAAGGAAAATGAAAATAGACATTGCAATTCCATTCCATTTCCCGAACCAATTTTCCAACCATACTGTGAATGGGTTGTCAATGCTAGAATTTTTTGCTAGTTCCTGAAATAAGGCTGCTAAGCCTTGTAGATCTTTGGTGATAGGTCCATCAGGTGCTATATTATTGGGGATGAATGTGCAACAACTTCCCCCAACTATAGCACAGATACCTCCTTTTTCAGCTAGCATAATGTCTAGGGCCATTCTATTTTCCCATGCCATTTGTCTAGTGGCATCTAACTGTTCTGCTATTCCCTTAATGACATCCCTGGTATAGTTGATAAATCTTAGCTGATGATCCACATTTTTATTGATGGTGACCCACCAGAATAAGAACAATTCAAATCCTGCAGCTACTTGATTTCTAGCTTTAAACTCATTAGGAACTTCCCAGGGAACCTCTATACTATCTATATAAATCTTTCTATTGAAGGAACCAGGTACGTTTTGTACATTTCTCTTTTCTCCTTTGCCTTGGGTTGGTACCTTTTCTTTACTTTCAAATGCCAGGGTGAATGAGATAGCCAATTGAACCAGAGCACAGGTTCCTCCCCACTTTTCATGTAGTGTTGGTCAGAGGATGCCCTTCCCGCAGTACCACCAGAGATCTGCTCAGGGCATAGCTAAGCTGGAAGAATTGCCAGTACTATCCTTGCTCACATTTCACACTTGTGTACACCAAGCCATGGTACCAAGATCCTGGAGCCCTTCTTCCCATCTGGAGAGATAGGCAGAGTGGTTTCTGGGATCAAGGCAAGAAGCTGGTATGGCCTTGACACTTCCCTTCTGGACTGGAGGGAAAAGGGATGGCAACGTACTACAACTTTCACCAGGAGTAGCATTTTGAAAGAGAAGTGTCATACACTTAAACTCCTTTTCATGCTTTTTCATCCCCAAGGGGAATGGCACAATTTGAGCAGTGGGTTGTCCCATTGCACAAGCATATCAGTCGCTTTTGTTTAGACTCTGGATGGTATATTTGACCCATTCTACCCAGGCATTTGTATTTTCATAAACTGTTTCTATTTTTATGGTCTGCTTTAAGTCTTTGGCCTTAAGTATTCTAATGTCTTTGGGGTCAATTTGAACTGGGGAGTTAGACTCCAGCCAAGTTTCCCTTAATGGTTTTCCTTCCAATGTGGGTGAGACCCATTTCTTATTCTGTGTTGTCTACCAAACAGTTTTCCAAGAATAGCAGGGGTGTTCTAGTTTGCTAATGCTGCCAGAGTGCAAAACACCAGAGATGGATTGGTTTTTACAAAAGGGGGTTTATTTGGTTACACAGTTACAGTCTGAAGGCCATACAGTGTCCAAGGTTAAGCATCAACAATCAGGTACCTTCACTGGAGGATGGTCAATGGTATCCAGAAAACCTCTGTTAGCTGGGAAGGCATGTGGCTGGCATCTGCTCCAAAGTTCTGGTTTCAAAATGGCTTTCTCCCAGGACATTCCTCTCTAGGCTGCAGTTCCTCAAAAATGTCACTCTTAGTTGCACTTGGGATATTTGTCCTCTCTCAGCTTCTCTGGAGCAAGAGTCTGCTTTCAACAGCCATTTTCAAACTGTCTCTCATCTGCAGCTCCTGTGCTTTCTTCAAAGTGTCCCTCTTGGCTGTAGCTCCTCTTCAAAATGTCACTCACAGCTGCACTGAGTTCCCTCTGCCCATCAGCTCATTTATATAGCTCCACTGATCAAGGCCCACCCTTAATGGCTGGGGCCACACATTCATGGAAATATCTCATCAGAGTTATCACCTACAGTTGGGTGGGGCGCATCTTCATGGAAACACTCAAAGAATTCCAATCTAATCAGTACTTAAATGTCTGCCCCACAAGATTGCATCAAAGAATATGGCTTTTTCTGGGGGACACAATACATGCAAACTGGCACATTCCACCCCTGGACCCCAGAAAAACATATTCTTTCCAAATGCAAAATATATTCATCACATCACAATATCACAAAAACTTAAATCATTCCAGTAACAATAGTAAAGTACAAGATCCCATTGAAATCAATTATAGGCATTGTCAGTCCCAAAGCATAATTTTCCTTTAGCTGTGGATCTGTGAACTTAGAACAAGTTATGTGCTTCCAATATACAAAGGAGGGACATTCATAGGACACACATTCTCATTGCCATAAGGAGAAAGAGTAAGGAAAACAGGGTTAACAGGACCAAAACAGTTCCTAAAACCTGCAGGACAAATTCCATTAGATTTCAAAGTCTGAGAGTCATTAACAAAGTGAGGTTGCATCCTTGGGGCTTGAGAGAGTAGGAGTCTAACCCTTCCTAAGGTCCTTTGTGGCAGCCCTTTCCTCTCCAAATGCTTAGGTAAGGGCTCCAACATGTCCACACATTAGGGAGACCACCTTCTCAGCCCCACTTTCCTCAAACATTGGGGCAGCTCTCAGATTCCCTTCCATCTCCAGGGCACATGCTCAACCTCTTCAGAACAGTATGGTGGCAGCCAGGCTCTCCCCAATTCCCTGGGAATGTGCTCCACCCTAATTGGGGCTTGGGGTGGCAAAACTCTTCTGGAGCATTGAGGTGGAAGGCCCACCCTCAACCTCCAGGGCAAACTCATCCTTTCCATGCATGTGAGCCACTCCACTCTCCCAGCCCAAGGCCTCTTGACTCCAGACCTCAATCTTCATGGCTTTGTCTTTGAAGAAATTTTTCCTTCAATTTGTTCCTTGTCTGTCCCTTCCAGTCCAGACTGGTGGCAGCTCCATCTATAAAGATCTCACAAAAATTCTGTTGGCTTCGCATGAAGCACACAGGGGTCAAAGCCATCAGACAACAGAATTTTCCAGAAATCCTTTCTGCTTAACTCCTTTTCCAATCTTGGCTTGTACTGAAATGGCAGCTGGGTTCCAGGTTTGGTTACCTCCTCACATTGGGCTGTAGCTTCTGGGATTTCACCCCCTGGAAGCCTGGAATTTTCCAAACCATCAGCTTCTGGTTTCTTTGAATCCAAGAGTTCAGTTCTAAGTTTATCTCTGTCCTCTTGCATTTTACTATAAGCTGCAAGTAGAAGCCAGGCTACTTCCTCCACATGTAGTCTGGAGATCTCCTCAGCTAAGTATTCCAGGTTGTCGCTTTCAAGTTCTTCCTTCCTTCTATCACCAGGACTCAATTTTGCCAAATTCTCTGCCACTTTAAAACAAGGATCACCTTTCTTCCTGTTCACAACAACACAGTCATCGTTTTTGTTCAAGGCCTTGTCAGAAGTATCTTTAGAGTCCATATTTCCACAAATAGTCTCTTCAATGCAGTTTAGACCTTTTCTATTAAGCTCCTCACAATTCTTCCAGAATCTTCCCCTTATCCATTTAAAAAGCCATTCCAACATGTTTGGTATTTGCAAACTCAGCAGCAAAAGCACCCCACTTCTCTGGTACCAAAATCTGTTCTAGCCTGCTAATGCTGCTGGAGTACAAAACACCAGAGATGGATTGGTTTTTATAAAAGGGGGTTTATTTGGTTACACAGTTACAGTCTGAAGGCCGTAAAGTGTCCAAGGTAACATATCAGCAATCAGGTACCTTCACTGGAGGATGGCCAATGGTATCCAGAAAACCTCTGTTAGCTGAGAAGGCACGTGGCTGGCATCTGCTCCAAAGTTCTGGTTTCAAAATGGCTTTCTCCCAGGATGTTCCTCTCTAGGCTGCAGTTCCTTAAAAATGTCACTCTTAGTTGCACTTGGGATATTTGTGCTCTCTCAGCTTCTCTGGAGCAAGGGTCTGCTTTCAATGGCCATTTTCAAACTGTCTCTCATCTGCAGCTCCTGTGCTTTCTTCAAAGTGTCCCTCTTGGCTGTAGCTCCTCTTCAAAATGTCACTCACAGTGGCAATGAGTTCCCTCTGCCTGTCAGCTCATTTATATGGCTCCACTGATCAAGGCTCACCCTTAATGGGTGGGGCCATGCCTCCATGGAAATATCTCATCAGAGTTATCACCTACAGTTGAGTGGGGCACATCTCCATAGAAAAACTCAAAGAATTCCAATTTAATCAGCACTAAAATGCCCCACAAGACTGCATCAAAGAATATGGCTTTTTCTGGGGGACACAATACATTCAAAATGGCACAAGGGGTCAGGTGACTCATTAGTTATACTCTCAAATGTTCACCCCCCAACAATCTTGCTCTCTGTTTGAACAGTCTGCTTACATAAATACTTATATTCCTCCCTTAGTTGTCGCTGATGTTTTAGATTTTTACAGCTAATTACTTGAAAAATGTCAGATTGTACAGTTTGGAACTCTATGCCTTTGACTACACTTATAACTAGTTTAGCAGAACCTGTTACTCCTTGAATATCTAACATTATGATCAGTACAAGCAATTTCATGATTAAGCTATACACAGAGCACAATGCAAACACAAGGTTTAATCCAGCCCTTCCTCCCTCCTAGTATGTTCTTCCAACTACTGTCTTTTTAGAGTGATCTTTAGGGGATCTGAGGTGGGAGTCACTCTCCAGGATTTGGGTTGAGTTGCTGGATACTTATTGTCTGGTTCAGGCACTGGTCCCTTTACTCATGTGTAATGAGTCCAGCCTCTTTCTGCTGTTTGGACTGCCATCTCAGTCATCAGCAAGACTTGATAGGGTCCCTCCCAGATCAGTTGAAGTTTAGATTCTCTCCATGACTGGATCAGAACACAGCTGCCAGGCTGATGGCAATGGGCAGTAAATTCAAGAGGTGGGGTCTGAGCCAGCAATCCACAGTGCCTGAAAGATGATAAGGTAGAAGACAAGGCCAGTATATAACTCTCAAGGAAAAGATCCTTCATGTCTAGGGAGGGGAGCTCTCCAGTCCTCCTGGGGAAAGGCAAACCAAAAAGCATTTCATGAGGGGAAACTCCCAGTTCTTTTCTAGGGGCAGTCCTGATTCTTAGTAGAGCTATAGGTAAGCACTTGATCCAGGGTAACTTTGTTTCCAAATCTCATTTAGAAAGATGTTTCTTTAAGATTTGATTCATTCTTTCCACTCTCTTGGAGGATGGCAGATGCCAGGGAGTGTGGAAGTCCCAAGTGACACCCAGGCTTCCCATGACGTTCTGCAACACATGGGAGGTAAAGTGACTGCCATTGTCAGAGTCTATATTTTCCACTAACCCATAATGGAGAATGATTTGTTCAAGGATAACTTTAGAAGTTCCCAGTGCTGTGGCTGAGGATAGAGGGTAGGCTTCCACCCATCCGGTGAGGTGGTCGACAATTACCAAAATAGACTAAACGACCTATTGGGGGCATTTCAGTGTAATCAACTTGAATGCTCTGGAATGGTCTCAGGCCCGGCTCTCTTCCCCCTTGTACCTGTTTTCTCAAGACCTTTTTATTAATCTGAAAAATTATGCACTGTTCACTTATTTGTTTAGCAACTGTATAAAGGCCTACACATCCAAATTGTCTAAGTACTACATCACACATGGCTTGTACCCCCCAATGACTCCCCTGGTGTAAGACTGCTAATATCTCCCTCATTATTGTTTATTCAACATTTGTCTGCCATCTGGGAGAAACCATTTCCCCTGATCATTTAAGGTTGCTTCTAACTGTTCCAGCTCCTTTACTTCTTGGTAGAGAATGCCAAATAACTTCTATCCCAAACTCTTTAGGGATAGAGGTTATCAGGACCATTATTTCAAAAGGCAGACAGAAAGAGTCCTCCTTAGCCTTCTCATCAGCTAACCTATTGCCTTTTGCCTCAAAAGTAGGGCCCTTTTGATGTCCATTTATATGTACCACTGATATTTCTCTAGGTAAGAGTAGATTGGTTAATACTTGTTTCACCAATTCCCCATGAACCAGTTCTTTTCCTTTGCTATTGATTAATCCCCTTTCTTCCCAGATCTTTCCAAAGGTGTGGACTACCCCAAAGGCATACTTAGAGTTGGTGTAGATTGTACCATCCTTTCCCTCTAATAATTTAAGGGTTTGATATAGTGCATACAACTCACAAGTTTGAGCTGACCACTTATTGGGCAATTGGCTAACTTCTTTTACTACACAAGTTACCCCATCTACAACTGCATAGCCATTGTGCCTTTCTCCTTCTAAGACTTTAGCAGATCCATCTACAAACAATCTTTCCCCTGAGTGCAGGGGAAGATCCCTTAGGTCAGGTTGGACTTGGGTTTGGTATTCAATTAGGTGTAAACAGTCATGTTCAGGGTCTCTACTTGTTCAGGCCCCTTCCAGAGGAAGGAGGTTGGGTTTAGGCTATGATCTGTTGTCAAGACTAAATCATCTTTTTCCATTAGGATTGCCTCATATTTCAGGATTTGGGTATCAGTGAACCATCTCCCTGCTCTTTGAGACAGAACAGTTCTCACCTGATGAGGGGTACAAACTACTAATGCCCCTCCAAAGGTCAACTTCCTGCTTTCTTCTACTAAAAGGGTGGTTGCTGCAATGGCTTGAACACACCCAGGCCACCCCCTAGAGACTGGATCTAAAACTTTTGAAAGGTAAGCTACAGGCCTTCTTTCACCTCCCCAGATTTAGGTTAGGACCCCTAAAGCCATTCCCTTATCTACTGTAACAAACAGGTGAAAGGGTTTCTCAAGGGAAGGAAGCGCTAGAACAAGAGCTTGCACCAGTGCCTGCTTGAGCTCATTTAAAGCTTCTATTTCCACTTCCTACCATTCTATATTGTCAGGCTCTTCCTCTAGTAATTTTTGGTATAGCCCCTTAGTTCAAGATGAAAAAGAATCTATCCACAATCTATAGTATCCTACCAATCCCAGGAATTTTCTTTTGTTTGAGGAAGAGGTAACTTGACTATGGCCTGGATCCTTTCTGGATGGATTTTTCTTTTTCCTTCGCTTATGAGGTGGCCTAGGTACTTAACTTCCCTTGCTGCAAACTGCAGTTTACTTTTAGATACCTTTAATCCTTGATCCCCTAAAAAGTTCAGTAGATTCTTTGTAGCTTGAGCCATCACTTGCCTTTCTTTACCCAAAATTAATAGATCATCTACGTATTGCAGACAGGTGATCTCAGGTGGGATTGGAAATTTTTCTAGTACCCTTTCTAACTCTTGCCCAAAGAGATTGGGGGCTCTGTAAAACCCTGAGTTTAGACCGTCAATTTGTATTGCTGCTTTTGCCCATTGAAGGGATCTTCCCACTCAAAGGCAAACAGATCTTTACTTTCTGGATCAAGGGGACAGGCCCAGAAGGCATCCTTTAAATCTACTACACTAAACCAGTCATGATGGTAGGGGATTTTACCCAGGAGAGTGTAAGGATTAGGAACTACAGGGTGTCAAATCTGGACAATTTGATTAATGGCCCTTAGGTCCTGCACCATTCTCCAGTCACCATCTGGTTTCTGGATAGGGACAATGGGAGTATTAAAAGAGGACATACAGGTCTCTAAGAGTCCATCTCAAAGGAGACCCTTAATGATGACTTGGAGTCCCTGTCTTCCTTTAAGGGGAATAGGATATTGTTTCTGGCACATGACCTTCCCTTCCTTCTTTAACTTGATTTTAATTGGGGGAATTTGAAACCCTCCCCTGTTTCCTTCTTTTACCCATACCTCCTCCTTAATGTCCTCATCTTCTTCAGTGAGCAGGGCCAAAACCTCAATTTGTCCATTCCTTACTTCTAAATCCAGTCCCATAGGCATTATTAGGTCTCTTCCTAATAAATTACTCCCAGCTTCTGGGATGTGCAACAAGGGAGCTATAATTGGATTATTTTCCCAACAAATGTTAGTAGGCTCAAGAACGGGAACTTTAAATCCCTCCCCTTTTATCCCAGAGATGGTGAGGAAACTGCTAGAGAGCCTGGCCCCCTTTGGAAGATGATTTACAGAGGATTGAGCTGCTCCAGTGTCTACCCAGAATGTAATTTCCTCTTGATATGGGCCCACCTTTAAATTTACTAAAGGCTCCTGGTGGTCTTCTGAGATGAAAAGCCTCTGACTCTTCCAGTCCTCAAAATTCATTAGGGGTATAACTTGACCCTCCTTCTGTAAGTCTGGGCACTCCCTTTTGAAATGGCCTGGTTTTCCACAGTGATAACATCCTACAGAGTTCTGCATTCTCCTTGCTCCATTATTTAAGTCAGCCCAGCCCACTCCCTTATTTTGCCTCTGTCTGCTTCCTCCATTCTATGCTTCTAATCTTTTCTTGACCAAGTGTCGACAGTGGTCATCATGACTTTAACCTGTTGCTTTTGCTTTTTTGTCCTCCCTTCTTACAAATACTTTCTGTGCTTCCCTTAATAACTCCTCCAATGGCTTATTCATCCATCCATCTATTTTCTGGATCTTTTTCTGAATATCAGGCCAAGATCCCTTCACATAGCTGACCTTTAACATTCCCTGGGTCACAGGGTCATCAGGGTCCATACCTGAATATTTCCTCATTTGATCTCTCAATCTTTGCAGATAAGCAGAGGGAGACTCATCTTTCTCTTGATTCACTTCAAAAGCCTTTTCCAAATTTTGAAATTTTGGTACAGCCAATTTTAACCCCTCTGTAATGAGGTCTCTGAGATCCTACATTTGTGCCCTATCCTCCTTGTTGTTAATATACCAATTGGGGTCAGTGCTTGGAAATTTTTGCTCTGCTGCCATCACCCCTTGCCCTGGCATGTGTTGCCTTTCCCATTCTTTCATAGCCACCCCTCTCACCATTCCTCTCTTCTTTTGTAAAGAGGATGTTTAATATAGACATAAGTCCAGACCACATGTATAGGCTAGAGCCTAGGAATTGATCTATTTGCTCAGCCAGCCCCATTGGGGCCTCTATTAGCAATTTCATCTCTTTAAATTCCTTACTTTTGCACTCATTAATGGGGCATCTACATATCCAACTTCTTTTGGTCCCATAGGTACCTCCCTCAAGAGGTAAAGGGATTCAATGGGGTGATGTTACCTTACTGTCTTTCTTTCAAGAGTTTTTGGAAATGGAAAATTCTGTATCTCCTTTTTGCACTGTGCTAATTCTTTCCTCAACAATTGATGGGTCATATCTGGTGGGGCAGTTGGCACCGACGGCTCTCCTGGTTCCCCTGGAACCTGTGTGGACTTTATTAGGTTCTCAGATTCTAACAATTTCTGCCCTGGGAGAGGACGGGAATAGTAGGGAGGAGGAAGGCTTAATAAGGGGTCCCAGGGTTTAGATTCTACCAACTCAGTTTCTGAGTTTGGATTTTTATCTTTCACAGGGAAGAGGGAAGATTTTTTATTCTTTAGCCAGCAAGTGGAGTAATTAGACTCCTCCTTAGAAAAGGGTTTCTTCTCATTAACATAAATTGCAAGATTGGCACAGAGCCAATCCTCCTCTGTCCTGTACTTTGGCCAGAATACATCTGGTGGTGAAATGCTTTCTTTGGTCCAAATGTAACAACAACATTTAATCATTTTCTTTTTGTCCTTTCTCTTGGTCCAATCACTATTGGTCCAATATTTTAACATCCTACCTAGTGGACTATCTGGAGGGATGTCCCTGAGGGACCCTATAGGTGCCCCCTTTGCTTCCTCCTTGGCTAGCCAACTGCCTCTATTCCCTATTCTGAGTCTTGTCTGGGCTTCTTTCTCTCAGTTCCTTTTGCTGTGTCCATCTCTGGCCCTTTCCGTCACGGAAGAAGGGAATTGCAATTCGGGACTCCACACTCATTTCATGCAGTATGTCGTACATCTCAGTCACACACAATCAGCCTCAGACTCATCACGAGTTCCCAACCACCAAGGTGATATAATATTTAATAATCCTCTTTCCTTACCTTGGTCCATGCATGAAGTTGCTTGGTCAACCAGAGGCAGGCTTTCCCTTTTCCCCTTTTTCTTATCCACAACCAGCAGATCCAAGCATCTGGTCTTGGGCCCTTCAGCTGCCAGAGATGGGCCCCCAATGATGGAGTCCGAGACCGCTCAATCAGTGGGGCATGCCTTCCCTTTGTCCACCTCGGGGGTCCCCCTCTGAAGCTCCAGATCCCAGATGATCCCCCAAGTTGTAGGAAATAAAGCAGTACCTATAAGGGAATAAACAGTTCTGGAGGAGAAAAGAATTTCTTTACGATCTTGCAATATAGGGTGCACAACCAGAAACATGGTGGGCTGGTGCGTGGGAGGAAGAACATGGCGATCTTTTAATCTCCTATTCCTAATGTGCAAGTCCCTCCCCCATTTCCCCATTGTCTGGGTACTACAGAGGTTACAGCCTATCTGAGAGAGCTAACTAGCCCATCTTTGAGATCTTAATTTGTACAGCCTATCCAGGAGAGCCCACTAGCCCATCTTTAAGATTTTGGATTGTACAGCCTATCTGAGAGAGTTCATTCAGTTTAAGTTTCCTGATGGGAGTTCTTGCCTCTGATTATACCCCATATCCCTTTACATTCCAGTAATCATGGTTACTTTTCTGTATAAGGAGCTGGTGCAGATTCTAGGCTTACATCATGGCTCTCTCTGTCTTCCCTTTACCATAGGGCCTGTTTAGGCTGGTTCTGCTGCCATTTTCCCTATTCCATGCTGTCTCTATGTGAAAGCTAAACTTAACCCTTTCTACAAGGCTGCATTCCCTCATCTGATTTGCATCCAGGATAACTGCATCTAGGTATCAAACAATAACATAAGTATTATAATCAGAGTACTGGTGTTAAAGGCTATAAGAAAAGGATTTGATGGCTGATAAATTTTGAAATGTAAGTCTAAGGTAAAGATAATCCATAGCAAAATAGATGACATAACTGCTCAGTATTCCATATTTGACATTGATGTCTCTAAACATGAATCCATACTGCCTTTATTTTAATATTACAAAAGTGATATGTTTAACCTCTAAGTAAATTTGTAAAAATGACACAAAATAAAATGCCTTATCTATGAAACTATGTCACTAGTCAACATTCTTCTGAATCTCAGAAGATCCATTCTTAATTTGCTTGATACCTTCCTGATATAATTATTCTTCTATTATATTTTAAGTTGTGATACAATGTTGAATGCAAAGTTTCAAAATTTTAAAATATATTTAATAAATTTTACTTACAAATAAAAATGCTAAAAATTCTCATTTACTGCAGAATCATATTGATTATAAATGCTAATTATATTCTGCTATCAAGATAACAGTTCATGAAGACTCCTTTTTGAACCACAGCATAATTTTGTGACTTCTGTTAATAAGAAGAGAATTTATGACATGGGAAAAGTTCACACAAGTGAATAAAACACCATCATCATGATCATCATTTTAATTATTATCAGTATTGTTTCTAATACTAAATATGTAGGGATCAATTTAGTGTTAGGACAGAAAGCTATCAATTTTATAAGCATTGATAGATATATAAAAATATTGAACATCTACCAAATGCCAAAACATATTTTGAATCTATGTCTCAAATACACTGGGTACAGATGGTATGGCTGAGTGAAATGTAAAATATTTATTTGAATTACATCAAATTACTTTTCTTCTAAAATGTAGATGATAAAAGCCTGTACGGTTAAGAGAAGAATTAGGTAGGACCAGGAAAATATCTGTTTTTTCTTTCTTAAAGTCCATTTATTTTATTTTTTTTTCTCAACTTTGAGAAACTCAGTTGAAAAGTGATACTTAAGGAAGATTGAGGAATTTGTCATCCATCCACTTCTCAATGACTATTTTCTTTTAGAATCAAGTTCAATAAGAAGAAAGATATACTTTTGAATTATCTTAGACAACAGTGTCAGCTATAGTGCCACTTTCATTGAATTGCACTTTATTAAAAGAAATGACATATTTTGTTTAAGAAAGAGGCCATTTTTTTGGCAGACAATAATAATTATAATACTTCCATTAAGTATTTCTTTTCAAATAAATCTCTGGTTCTTAAAATCCATCTGCAATGCCATAACTATTTTATTTGATAGAAAGAAAATAGGTGGATTTAGGTAGTATTATCTACTAATTACCAATGCTTTCATTTTTTTATTTGTCATCAAAATTCTATCCTATCAAAGAATATTTCTGAAAGGTAATTTTCTATTTGATTACATATTTTGTTGACAGAATTTTAATGAATTAAAATTAGTTTTTTTAGCCTAATGAATTAAAATTAATTCCACTGCCACCAAGCAATGAAATATGGTGGAAAATCTACTTTATTCCCTCAAGATTTTCCTAGTAATAAAATGTTTGTTTTCTGGTGCCTGTACATTTGGTTCATTTCAAAAATTTTCTTCAGAATTCTCAGCACCTTTGTACTGAAAAATAATTCAGAACATTCTTGGAGTTGATTAAACAACTTGTAGCCTCAGGTCATTATGGAAATTATCTGTTTTTGAAAAGGTTCTATCCTGAAAGTATTACCTTACTGCCAGAAATCTGACTCTTTCTGGAGGTCTTGTGTAATGGATTCTGGTGGGAAAATGGTAGGAAGCAGTGGATTAAGAAAGATACTTTACTACTTCAATAATATCTATTGAAAAAGAAATGGATAGAAAAAGCAATTTTAAAACATAAACCATTTTGAGGATCTTTGAAAGAAGCACTAGCTGGCTGACCAAAGACAATTAACAATTGATACCATACAAATAGAAAGAAATGCTGGTTTTATTCATTTTGCTGCATGAGGAAACAACCTGATGATTGCTGTGTGTGGTCTATTAAGGGTCTGCATCTATGCATAAGGATTTGTCATGTTAGCACATGAATGCTGTTTGTAGGATAGATTGTAGAATGCAGAGACAGAAATTCCACTATATTTTGGTTGCTAAGAACTAGGTGATAATATTTGAGCTGAAACAATGAATTCAAAAATTAATTGGAAATGGTATATATGAAAAATATATAGAATTGACTGTGTATTTACATTTTTATGCAATGTCATTTAAACTATGTAACCTAGTCTAACTTTTCATGCTTTTACAGGCAAATGGGAACCTACCCTTTACAAAAAATCTTCTTTCTCTAAAAGAAAAGAATAAAAGATGTGGTGTTTTTTCTTAAACTCATGCCAGTCTCTCTTTTTGTTTCCTTTCTTGCTCAATCTAGTCCAGGTAGTTGAACTTTTGCTTCTCAAAGTTCAACTTATTCTATTCTTTAGCCTCCCATACAATGCCATGCTATTTTAATGCAGTTTTTGGCATTTTATTCATGCCATCCTTCCATCTTTTAATACATTTTTTTTAAAGACATAAGCCCATTAATGAGCACATCTATATACAACCAAATTATTATCTGTAGCTGATTGAATTTCTTTTATTAATGTTAACTTTTTTCCCTTGGTAATTACAGTCTTTCTTGAACTTGAGTTATAGTTGTGTCTTGTTTTATCTTTAAAACTTATGCAAATTATCCTTTTCAATCCTAATTCTATTAAATATTCCTTTCCTTGGCAATTACGATTTATGAGATATCTTGAATCCAGAGTGGCATTTTTCTCTGATTCTTTCCTCAAACCAATGAGGAATTAAATTATCATTTGGTCACATTATCTGATTTTATTACAATGAGGCATCTTGTATCAGGACTCAGCAAATATTTGAAGCAGGTGTTATAATGGTATATCACTGCCCAGTCCTACCCAAATACCTGTACTGAAATTCTCCCTCAATATTTCTAAGGCATCATTGGGGATCAATGGCTCCACCTCCATTTTCTGGGTAGAGAAGTTTCCTATCCAACCGCTTGCCCTATTAACAACAATGATGATACCAAGTGAAGTCCAGATACAGAGACCCATCAAGCTCAGTTTGTCATGAGTGTGTTCTACAGGATGAGCCATAGAAAAAAGGCAGGTAGCTTTCTGACACATGGTGTAGGAAGAGGATGTGAGGTGTTGTTCTGGCTTCTACTCAGCTCAATCAACTGCTCTTGGCCATCTCTCAAGAATGATTACTGCATTGCTTCCTGGTCCACCTGGCCCCATCACATCCCTATTGTGTTAGGGGTTAATTTCTTTGAACAAACAAGCAAACAAAAATATATTAACTTTTTAAATTCAATGTTCTTGTATAACAATCCTAGTTTTCCTCAAGGCCCTGTAGATGACCCTAATTGACCAGAAGAAAGATATTTATTTTGAACCTATTTTACAGTGACAGTTCTAAGTGTTGATGATGTTTGCTCCTTGGCCCATGATTGCTCCCAACAAATTACTTTTAATTTGTGGCAATTTGAACACCCACGCAGGTGATTTTCCAAAATTATAGCCTTTCTGTTCCTTGAAGTCCTCTTTGGAGATACTGTCCTGTACTCTACAACAGTATCTCACTCCCATGGTCATATCTTCAACTTGATTGATACAAATAACTGCAATACCACCATAGTTTGCATTTCATGTTTCCAATCCTTGACCACTACATCATATTTTTCCATGTCATTCCTTTTGGTATCCTGATCTGGAAAACTCTGTGCCACTGAGACCTCCAGTTCATTGCCACTACCACTTTTGGAATGTTCCTTGTGCAGTTGATGCCCTCTATGCCTTCCTTATCAAGTTTAAATCCTATGTTTAATTATTATCACTTCCTTATATACTCCTTTAATTCCATTGTCCCATCTTCATTTGTGTAAGCACTAGGAAAAAACATATCGCTGGTGAAAATCATCTCATTGCCTAATTTTGCACCTTCCTCAGTGCTGCTGAATATGACTAAAGGAAAATACACACACACTAGATTATCTCACTTTAAATTCATGAACTATAAACCTCAAGTGGGCCATTAATGGTGCAGTAAATAATACTCTAGATCTCTCATTTATTTATTTTTTTAATCTCAGACATGTTTATTTCACATTTTTCTCTTTTGTTCAAGAATCTGAGACTTTATTTTCCACCTCATATTTAGACAATGGCCATGTTTTCTACTTTACTGACCAAACAGAAGCAATTTGAATAGAATTTTCAGAAACTGAATACTTCTTTTACCCACTTATCAGCACTCAGATATTGTCTTTTCTCTTTTTTACCATAAATGAACTCTCTATATTTTGATTACAAAATTTGATACAACAAAATTTAAGTTGTACATCAAATTCTTTCACTTCTCCTGTTTGTTAGAATATTACTTCAACAGTTTTCCCCTCTCTCCATCATTAATTTGCATCGGTCTACAGCAAAATTCTCATGAAAATGCAAACATACTCTTATTTCTCCCATTTTGTGGAGGAAATGAAAAATAAAACAAACAACAAAAAAACACAAAACTGACAAGCAAACAAAAACACCTTTTCTTAAATCTATTGCCCTTTCATGTTACTTTCCCATTTTTAGGCCACCTTTTGTAACATTACATTTCAAAAGAATTATCTTTACTTGTTGTCTCCAATGTCCTTTTAAACATACTCTATAAATCAACATAAGTAAAGCTTTCACCCCTTCTGCACTACATGTTGTTATAAAGGTCATCAGGGTCTCTCTTCTCACCTTACTTGAACTTGTAACAACATTTGGTAGAGTTGATTTTTCTTAACCTGTTAGCATATTCTTAACCTGTTTTCTAGAATGCCACACTTTTTTTGCCTATTTCACTTTTTGACCCTTTATTTATTCTTGTTCATCTTTCCTCTTCTCCAACCTTTCATTTTGGGGTACCCTGGGGCTCCATCTTTCTTCCACTTTTCTCTATCCACACCCACTCCCTTAGTTATCTCATCCAGCCTCAAGGTCTAAAACCCTGTCTGTATGTGAATGGCTCCCCAATGTACAGCTCTATATTTTTGACATACTCTCCACTTGTCCACTTGGATATCTAAATATACATACCTGAAATACAGCATATCCAAAACTAAATTCATGATCTCTCCCAAAACCTTCACTACTTGTGGTATTCTCCATCTCAATTGATGGCAAGTCCATACTTATATTTACTTGAAACAAAATCTTTGGAATCATCTTGGATCATCCTTAATTCACCTCTTTTATCACATCATTTATGCATTTGGCAGCAATCACCACTGGCTGTTCTTTATAAATACATCCAAAATGTAAACACACCTCATTAATTCCACAGCTACAACACTGGACCAAGCCACAGCCCTATTTTAGCTAGCTTGCCAGAATAGAATTCTTACTGTTGCCTTACTTCTCTAGAAGTCTTTTCTCAAATCAGCAGCTAGAGTGATCTTTTTTAAAACAAATGAAAGTTGATCATGTCATTCCACTCCTAAAAACCCTATAATGGCTTACCATGGAATTCAATATAAAAAGGAAGTTTCTTAAAATGACTTATGAGGTCCTACGTGATATGTTCATTTTTCTCCCCCTCCATTTGTCTTCTGTCTTTATCTTTCTTGCTTATTTTGCTTCCTCCACAATGGCCTTCTTGTTTTCTGAACAAGCCAGTATGCTTCCTTCCACTTTCTTCTCTTTGTTCTCATTGCTTCCTCTGCCTGAAACATATTTCCTCTGATATATGCATGGCTAGCTCCCTCAGTTTCTTTAAGATTTTTCTTATGTCTCACTTTTTCAGAGAGGTCTGCTTTGACCCTCCTGTTTAAAAAGGCAGTCTTTCCTGCATGCCCTACTTTTCCCTGGCACCTACATCACTCTCACCCTCTTCTACTTTTATTATTTTTCCCCTCATAGCACTTAATATTTACTGATATATCATAAAATTTACTCAATTTTTAAAAATTTTTTCTCCCTCTGCTACATTTCATGAGAGTCATTTCTTATATGCATGGCTTTTAGAGGTTTGAGTCCTCCCATGTTCTACAATCTCCCAGGCAGTCAGTTCTTATGATTTCCTGTGGTCTGAATGTACCACAAACTACTTCTCTGAGCAAATATGTAAGGAAACAGATCCCTAACACATACTGATTTGGAACCACCCCAATCCCCACCCACAGAATCTTTTCTCTAATCACTTCAACAAAATATTTTTTAAACCTTGGAAACCTCTTCTTTTACTCACTCAATAAACCCTCACAATTTTTTAACTGAATGTTGACTATACAAAGTCAGAAATAGCTGCAGATTCTTCTGCAAAGCTCCTCTGAACCAAAAGCAACTGAGCCATCTACAATCTAATGAGCAGGGAAAATATATACATAGCTATAGATAAGCATACATGCATACACACAGACATAAACAAATTGATGATTAAGTTGAATATTTATGCTTACTATGAACCAGATAATGTGCTGTTTCTCTTCTGTATAAAGACAGGAAGAAATATTCCTTGTCTTCAAGAAACTAACATATTCTACATTTGAGGTACCCTATCACCATGTTATCTCCTAATTTAATAAAATATTAGAGTAGAAGGGAGATTTAGATGACATAGAGATAAGTATCCTAAACTTCTGCAATGAAAGTAGAATCTAGTAACGGATTTGATGAACATGGTTTCTGTCATTTGATATGGGGATCTGGATTTGATGAATGCTTTCTTCTTGAGACCAATCAATAAGGAGGGACATGCAAGGGAAATGGTATACTTTCACTGTACTGCTTCTGGGCTTTATTATTGTAATGGTTTAAAGCTCAAAAACATGTCCTTAAACTGAATACCCTTCTGTGGGTGTGGACCCATTGTAAGTGGGACCTTTTGATGAGGTTACTGAAGTTAAGTTCAGGCTCTGCCTTCTGAGAACACTGGGGGACAGCACTCTCCCTGAACAACTGAGCAGAAGATGTGCTCTCTCCAAGCATAAGGGCAGACTCACCCTTCCCACACACCTGGGTGGGCCCAGGCCCTTGACCTGAGAACATGTCTTTGGTTCAGACCTAAGCTTCCATGGTAATGCCCTTGAAGTGATTTTTTTCTCCTCAAACTGTCTCTTTTCTTTCTCATTTAGTCCAGGCTGGCATCGTATAGATGTCACAGAAATTTTTTTGCTTTTGCATGTAGTATACAGGGGTCCAAACCTTCAGAAGGTAGGAATTTCCACAGATCCTTTCTGAAGAACTGCACCTCCAATCCGGACATGCACTGAAATGACTAACTGGATCCATATTAAGTCAAACTCTCACATGGAGTATTATTCTCTGGAGACTCACTTTCCAGGAACTCAGAATTTTCCACACTATCAATTTCTGGTTTCTTTGTGCCCATGAGTTAGTTCTCAGCTTACCCCTTTCCTTTTGCATTTTACTATAAGCTATAAGGAGAAACCAGGCTGTACTTTCCACACTTAGCTTGGACATCTCTTCAGCTAAATATCCAAGTTCATAGCTTTCAATTTCTGCCTTCCATCTAACATCCATCCTAGGTTGCTCAAAGCAAATACCATGAAATGGGTCAGGTTAAACAATGGAATTTATTAGCTCATGGTTTTGAGGCTGGGAAAATGTCCAAATCAAGGCATCATCAAGACAATGCTTTCTTTTAGAAGACCAGATGATGGCAACCCTTGGCTTCTCTGCCACATAGCAAGGCACATGATGGCTTCTGCTGGTGTCTTTCTTCTCTTCTGGACTTTGTTGCTTTCAGCTGCTTGCTTCTGTGCCTTTCTTTTTGTCTTGCTTTCACTTATAAAGGACTCTAGTAGTAGGATTAAGACCCATCCTGAATGAAGTGGGTCACACCTTTACTGAAGTAGCCTCACCAAAAGATCCTGTTTACAATGGGTTCACACCCACAGAAATGGGTTAATTTTAAGAACATGTTTTTCTGGAGTCCACACAGCTTCGAACCACCACACTCCAGCCTCTGAACTCCAAATAAAACATGTTATTTCTACATGCAAAATAGATTTATTCCATCACAATATCCCAAACACCTTAAGTCATTTCAGTAACTGCTTAGTACAAAGTCTCATCAAAATTGGTTATGGGTGTTCTCTGTCCTGGGGCACAATCCCCCTGTCTGTGGACCAGTGAAACCTAGAGAACAAGTTATTTGCTTCCAATATACAAAGGAAGTACAGGCATAGGATGAACATTTCCATTCCAGAAGGGAGAAATTGGAAGGAAAACAGGTGTCATGAATCCCAAGCAATTCCAAAACACTGCAGGGTATGTGCCATTAGATTTCAAGGTCTGACAGTCATTTACAAAATAATGTTTTGTCCTCCAGTCCTTATAGAGTGATAGCCCCAACCCTTCTAAGGGCTCACACAGCAGCCAAGCTCTCACGGGGTGAAGGCTCCAGCCTCTCAAATCATTGAGAGGACAGCAAGACTCTCTGCAAATACCAGGGCACAGATTCCACTCTCATCAAGCACTAGGGTGGCAGCAATACACTGCAATCCTCAGGTGTAGGCTCTGCCTTCTGAGGACACCAAGGTTGCAACACTATTTTTCAACAAGGTGGAAGGCCCACCCTCTCCAATCACTAGGACAGATTCAACTTTCCCACATGCCTGAGTGCACCACTCTCTTGAACCAAGAAGATGTATTTGGTTCAGACCTAAGCTTCCTCAGTAATTTCCTTGAAGTGATTTCCCTTCAATTTGTCCCTTTTCTGTCCCACTTCATCCAGGCTGGCATCATTTACATGTCACAAATTTTTTTTCAGTTTTGCATGTTGTACATAGGGGTCCAAACCGTTAGAGGGTAGGATTTTCCACAGATCTTTTCTGGAGAACTGCACCTCCAATTCTGTCTTGTACTGAAATGGCTGAGTGGATCCATATTCTGTCAAACTCTCACATGGAGCATTATTCTTTGGGAACTCACTTTCCAGAAACTCAGAATTTTCCACACCATCAATTTCTGGTTTCTTTGTGCCTAGGAGTTAAGTTCTCAACTTATACATTCCCTCTTGCATTTTACTATAAACTGCAGGGAGAAAACAGGCTTACTTTCTACACTTAGCTTGGAAATCTCTTCAGCTAAATATCCAAGCTCATAGCTTTCAAGTTCTACCTTCCATTCAGCATCAGAAATCACTTTTGCCAAGTTCTCTGCCATTTTAAAACAAGGATCTCCTTTCCTCCTGATTCCAATAACACATTCATCATTTCCTTTTAAGGCCTCATCAGAAGTACAAATAGAATCCATATTTCTGCCAACAGTCTCTTCAAAGCTAGAATCTAGGCCTCTGTCAAGTGCCTCAGAATTCTCCCAGTTTTTACCCATTACCCAATTGCAAAGCTATTTCTGCATTTTTGGAATTTACCATAGCAGCACTCTACTCCTAGCACCAAAATCTCTTTCAGTTTCCTACACTGCTGAAATAAATACCATGAAATAGGTTGGCTTAAACCATGGGAATTTTTTCACTCACAGTTAAAAGTCCACAAAAATACCCAAATCATGGCATCACCAAGGAGATACTTTCTTCCCAGAAACCAGCTCCCAGTGATTCTTCACTCCTCTGCTACATGGCAAGTGTCTTCTGGCTTCCCCCTTCTCCTCTGGGTGTTGTTGCTTTCAGCTTCTTGCTTCATGGCTTTCTTCTTTGACTTGCTTTCATTTTTAAAGGACTCCAGTAATAGGATTAAGACCTATCCTGAATGAGGTGGGTCACATCTCAACTGAAGTAGCCTCATCAAAAGGCTACTTACAATGGGTTCACACCCACAGGAATGGATTAACCTTGAGAACATGTTTTTGGGGGTACATACAGCTTCAAACCACCACATATATCATATGTTTACGATATATAGAAATTTTAAAAATAGATTACATTGCTATTTTAAAATTCATAAATGTTTTCAAAAAAGCATATGGAAATATTTATGAACAAAGTCAATATAATATACATATCTATAATATCTGTCTACTCATCCTGATATACATGTTTATAGACAGCATCTGTATCAATACCTTAACCTATGCTTACACCTTTATCTACTTGTATATACTCATACATACACATACCTGTGCATGTATAACTATGTCTAAATCATCTAATCTACATCTATATTTGTTCTATACCCATATCAATATCTATATATCTACCTGTATCTATAGCCACATTCTACATGAAATTTCTTTCTGCATCAACCTACTCAACCCCATTCAGGAAAAATCCTGGGAATAAAATGAAATGAAATGAATGTAAATGAAATAAAAGGGAACTTGCAGAGTAGATGTGTCAACTTGATGATTACAAATCAGTCTCAAAGGAAAAAACAAAGCACATGGTTCTTTGCAAAATAATAGCTGGGTCAATTTTTTTCTAAAAGAGGGTAAGTTTCAAAGTCCTTATTTAGGAAAAATGGTCTTTCTCTGACATGATATTAGACTTCTTTCTACTGAAAAGCAATTGCTTCCCTTGGCAAAGTGTGCTTGTCATTTAGATAAACTATGAGGGAAAATGATGGCTATTTGGTGATAAGACAAAATGAAATTGGAGTAGCCAACTTAATTTCTAAAGGTTTTACCAATCTGTCCTAGTTTGCTAATGCTGCAGAATGCAAAACACCAGAGTTGGATAGGCTTTTATAAAACGAGGGTTTATTTCACTACACAGTTACAGTCTTAAGGCCATAAAGCGTCCAAGGTAACACTTCAGCAATCGGGTACCTTCACCGGAGGATGGCCAGTGGTGTCCGGAAAACCTCTGTTAGCTAGGAAGGCAGCTGGCGTCTGCTCCAAAGCTCCGGCCTCAAAACGGCTTTCTCTCAGGACTTTCCTTTCTAGCAAGCTTGCTTCTCTTCAAAACATCACTCCCAGCTGCACTCTCTTAGTTTCCTCTCTCTGAGTCAGCTCATTTATATAGCTCCACTGATCAAGGCCCACACCGAATGGGTGGGGCCACGCCTCCATGGGAACATCTCATCAAAATGATCATTACCCACAGTTGAGTGGGGCACATTCCAAGCAAGTCTAACCAGCACCAAAAACGTCTGCCCCACACAAGACCACAAAGATAATGGCATTTGGGGGACGCAATACATTCAAACTGGCACACTCCCTGTGAAGATCTTTGAAGCATCTATGATTGTACCCTATTTGCAAGACAACAAGTTAGGCTGAGACAGTTTCATGGATGCTGGCAGAGGACATAAGACTACTTGGTCTGAGAGAAAAGACTTTCTTACTTTAAAGTATAGCACACAGCAAATTTGCATGAGTTCCCCTGCATAATGGGATACATTATAGGACATACATTTTCATCTTAGGGAACTGAATCTTTTATAAAAGACAAAAAGCAAACCACCTTTGCTACAGAAGGTGGCGATGTCTCTGTACTCGAAGGCTGTTTATTATGCAAACATTCTTCAAAAATAGTCCCGAACAAAGAGTGAACAGTGATTTGCTTCTCAAGACGTGAAAAATATTGAGAGATACATGGAGAATTGTTTTCCCACACTCTTCATGATTGCATTTATAAGCACTGCTCTGTTTAAAAGGCTGAATTGTTGTGATAGACAGAATAATACCTCCCCCCAAGATGTCCACATTCTAATCCCTGGAAACTGTGAACATGTTACCTTACATGATGTGTTGGTTTGGAGCTGTTACATACCCCAGAAAAGGCCATGTTCTTGTGTCCATTTTGGGGGGTGCAGACCTGTTGTGAGTGGGACCTTTTGATTGTGTTGTTTCAGTTGAGATATGACCCATCCCATTCAAGGTGGGTCTCAATCCTCTACTGGAGTCCTTTATGAGAGTTTAAAAGTCAGAGACATTTGAAAAGAGCAGAGAGAGAAATGCCCCAGAAATGTTAAGAGAGAACTCACAGATGCTCAGACAGAAAGCCACTGCAAGCAGAGGCTGAAAGCAATGGAAACTGGGAGTGAAGGACCAGTAGATGTTAGCTATGTGCCTTCTCATATGACAGAGGATCCCCAGATGCCAGTAACCTCTTCTGAGAGAAGGTATCTTCCTCTTGATGCCTTAATTTGGACATTTTGATGGCCTTAGAACTGTAAATTTGCAAACTAATAAATTCCCATTGTAAAAGCCAACCCATTATATTGCATTCTGGCAGCTTTAGCAAATGGAAACATATGGTAAAAACGACCTTGCAAATGTGATTAACTTAGGAATCTTGATATAGGAAAATTATCCTAGATTTTTCTGGTATTCACAAGGGTACCAATGTAATCACATCAGTAATTATAAGAGGGCACCTGGAAGTTCACAGTTGCAAATCAATTAAGCGGACTTGGGAAGTTATCACAGATCAAAATAAAATCTGTACAGTTCACTGTTGCCCATAGATTAAGGTCACTTTCCCAGGAAAAATAAATAAATAAGAAGAATGATAGATCATGTGCAGAGAATAGTCAAGTGCAATCTATTAAACTAGGTAAACACAACCCATATTTTAAATAAAAGCTGAACTCAGAACACATCCTAGAATTTATGGGACAGATTTCAACTCACAAAGAACTACCCAGATTTATTCAATATTAATGGGTAACTAAGATCAGAGACAATGTTAAATGAAAGGAAACTTTGAATTGAGTCTTGAAAGAAAGAAGGAATGAAGGAATGAGATAAGGAGAAGCAGTTCAAAGAAAATATAAAAATATTGAAACTATCTAGATAAGGATATTTTCCAAAATATACTAATAAATAAACATTATTTATAAGCCAGGCATTTATAATCATTATAACTGATAAATGGATGACTTTTTCCTTTCATCCCTCCAACTCTCACCAAAGGACAGAGAAGAGTAATTTAAGATCTAGTAAGGTGCTGTATATTTGAAAGACACCATGAATTTTTGAAGCTACTGTGATGGTTAAGTGTCAGCTGGGCTAATTTATGGTATCCAGTTGTTTGGTCAAGCAAGCACTGGCCTGATTTTTACATAGGGATATTTTCTAGATGGATTTCAATTATTAGTCAGATGATTGCATCTATGATTGATTGCATTTACTATCAACAGAGGAGATTGCCTTTAGCTATGAGATGAGTCCCCTCATCCAGTAAGTTGAAGACCTTAAGGCAAGAACTGAGGATTTCAGCAGAAGGAAAGAATTTCTGTGAATATTTCATTCAACCAGCTTCTCCTGGGGAATTCAACTTCATCTTTATCAAATTTCCAACTAGTGGTCTGAAATATGGAATTTGGACTTGCCAATCTCCAAGGTTATATGAACCAATTCCTATAATAAGTATCTTTATATAAGAATGTCAGCTCTATTTCTCTGGAAAACCCTGATTAATCCAGATACTAAATAATTTTCACCCAGTGATGTAGTTTGTATGTTACGTTTGATGAGAACATGGAGTCACTGGACTTACCTTGCCTCTTAGAAAATCTGTAGTATAAAAGAAAAATGTGTCTTTGCAATCCAATTATCTGAGCCTAAACTCCACTGAATATTTTTTATTCATGCCATGACGATAGAAGTTAACCTCTTGCTTTCATGAGACATTTGTTTTTGCAGATGTACTCTAGGTATTATTGAATATTTCTACCATATATTTCTACCGTATTTCAGGTGGTAGAATATTTTCTCTTTACTGTTAAAAAAAGACACAAGTACCTGATTAAAAACACAAAAACATAAAAAATAGCAAACATGGATTTTTAAGTATTACTCTTTCAATGTAAAATCTAAATATTCTCATTATTTTACTTTCAGAAATAACCAAACCTATTTGTGCATGGTACAAAATCTGAAAGAGTAATGGAAAATTCTTCCCTAAATCACTTCATTTCAATAAAGTTTTTGAAGTCAATTTTCATAAGTCAGAATGCTGTACCAGTGAAGATTATCTGGTTAGAGTTCAGTGTGTTCATGACATGAATTTCATAATTTGCAAACTCCTTCATTAAGAGGTTTTGCCAATTATACCAACAATTTTGAAAACATTTACAATTTTTCACAGCTGCATTTCCTTTTTTCAAATCAAGTGAGTGTGATAGGATAAAACTAACTCCAGATTTGACTTGTTTCAATAAAATTAATGCTTTCCAATGGATATTTTATTTCTATTGTATCTAGCATTCTGAAAATGTGAAAATATAATACATGTATTTTGCTAAGAAAACTTTTGATTTACTTTGTCATCACCCTTGTATTATTGAGAGTACTCTTTCTTACTCTTAGAATGAACAGTAGTTCTGGAAACTTCTCCAACGAATTGTGGCAATATTCAACTTTAGCTCTATATGTGAGATCACTTAACTTCTTCTATTTGCAAACCTCCTGTTTATATTTTAAGATATTCTGAAAGTGATGGGTGTGTTGGTTTGGAGTTGTATGTGCCCTAGAAAAACATGTTCTTAAACTCTAACCATTCCTGTGGGTGTGACCCCTTTTTAAGTAGGATCTTTTGATGAGGTTACTTCAATTAAGGTGTGGCCCAACACAAGCAGGATGGGCCTTAATCCTGTTACTGGAGTCCTTTATGTTCAGAATGAAATTCACGCAGAGATGGACAAAGCCAAGGCTGTGGCCAGAAAGTGAAATTCAGCAGAACCAGAAGGGCTGGGAGAGGCTAGAAGAAGCCTCCATTTGCACCACCATGTGACACAGGAGCCAAAGATTGCTGGCAGCCGGCCCCAGAACACCAGTCTTAGGGAAGAAAACATCTCCTTGATAACACCTTGACTTGGACTTTCTTTTAGTCTCACAACTGTGAATGAATAAATTCTCATTACTTAAGCTGTCCAGTGTATGGTATTTGCTTGAGCAGCAGAAGGAAAACTGTAACAGTGAGTTTTTGGCAGAGGAATTTATAGTGTTTGGACAATATGTGTTCCAAGGCAAGCCTGTGTGTGGGGCTGAAGTGAGGGAGGTGGTGTCAGGGTAAATATACTCTGAGTACTCTCATCAACAAACAGAGTTGGTACTTATGCCAATCCACTCTGAATAACTAATATTGTATGCGTGTGTGTGTATGTGTATACATTCCATTATTTTCCGAATTTTAAAAGTTAGGAAATTGAGTCTTCAGTTATATAATTTTCCTAGATTACACATCAGATAAACAAAAGAGTCAGAGCTATAACCCAGGGATATATGATTCCAATGTTCAAACTTTCAATTACAGTAGTTGTAATTGCCTCAATATACAAGCTTTATGCAACCTAAAGTTATATGAGGCAATCGGGAGTAGCCTTACCATCTGTCTGCCTTGGATCACAAATGAGAGAAAATAAAAGGATAGTTTAGTTAAAATGCATGTGGTTCAGTTATCTCCTGCTACATAACATATCCCTGAATCTCTCATAGTTATGGGGGTAACTGGGCACTGTTAGGCAATTCTCAGCTGCGCTCTAATGGATTTGCAGTCAGTTGGCAGCTGGGAATAGAGTTATGTCCAAGGTTTCTTCACTCATGCATCTGACAGTTGATGAGCTGATTGTGAGCTAGGAACTCAGGAAAGGCTGTCAGCCAGAACACGTACATATGTCCTCTATATGTATCTGTGTTTCTTTTGGCATGGCAGTTGGATTCCAAGAACAAGCATCCAAGAGAGAAAGTCAAGTGGAAACTTTTACAACTTAGCCTCAGAATCATGGTGTCAGTTCTACAGCACTCACATATATGTTATAATGTGAGTCAACCAGTATTCAAAGGGAGGGGATTAGATTCCCACTCTTGATGGGAAGTAGACCAAAAAACCTACAGTCCTATTTAAAAACCTCTTAAGTATACATGTGTCCTAATCTCTTCAAATACTTTTATTTCATTACCAGCTAGTAGACTCATTTCCTAATTCCTTGCCAGTTGTTTGGGAATCATTGTTCACAACCACCAAAACATAGGAACCAGGCTGGTCATTCATATTTGACATACCCTATGGTCATTTAATAACTGTTAAACTACATGCTAAAAGTTTTAATGCTTGACAACTTGACACAATTATGTAATGAGTTAGAATGAAAGGAATACCTTCATGGAAATCAGAAGACATGGGCTCCTGGCTTTATCCCTTACTAGTCAACATACTCTTGGGCAAGTTACTAAACTTCCTGAGCTTTAGTTTCCCCATCTGAAAAAAATGGAATACCTATAATGCTTCAAATTCTAAATGAGATAATGAGAATTACAAAAGGACATATGATAAACTTTTCTCAACATATGGTACAATTTCAAGAAGGAGGAAAACAGCCTACCCATTAAACAAAATAGATGTGCTGCCTCAAATAAGCTGACTTTGAAAGCAGATAAAAAAATTTAAACAAAGACATTTCAATGTAAAATGGACTTTAGAGAGAACCTACTGAACTCTTAATTTTACAAATGAGGGAAATGAGATTAAAAAGGTTACAATATTTACACAGGTCACAGATTGCTGGACAATGGCATAGATGAATTCAAAAATCTGATACTGGTACTCCATTTCAGAATCTTATAACAACTTACCAGTAACATAAGATATCATTGGTGTGTTTTTATAATCAAATTACATTTTTTGGCTTTATTTTTTTATGCATTGACTTAATTGGTCTATCTTTTGTTTGTGTGCTGAGAAGTTTAGCCAACTTGGAGCCTGTGTTTTTACCATTTCATTTGTTTCTAAGTTATTCTTTTATTCTAAAATCTATGTTTTAGTAATAATTATGTTTAAACTTTATCCTTTTTGATCAAGATGAGTGTAAAGGGAATGGAATCTGATTATAGTGATTTACTGGTGGAGCAAGAAAAAATGTAGTCAGGAAGTGAATAATCAATTGGCAATGTAGAGAAGGAAAGCTAGAACACATTAGTGAGTTAACATATTATTCTTCTATTTTTTTCTCTCATAGATATTCCCTTGCCTTCTATTTATGGCAGTGAGGTACATTTAAGAAGAAATAAGACCATATTTTGAAGTACATGTCACATATTATACAGTACCTTTGATGAGCTCACCTTACATTTTAAACAAAATTTGTCTTAGAATAGGACTGTAGCTGTGTATTTTCTTACTCATTTATTGGGTCTCTTTTACATCCCTGGGCCTATATGAGATGCTGGAGATAAAGTAATGATGAAATGGTGGCTTTGGCTTATGGAGAATCTGTCTTATGGAGAATATAGATAGTTGATACATCATGGAGGAACATGATGAGTAACTTGTTGGTGGAGGGATGGGTCTCAAAGGAAGTACTTGTTAAATTACTGACTACGACATGGGCTGGTGATTTAGTTTGCTGAGTCTACTATGACAAATACCACAAAAAGAATTGGCTTAAACAATGGGAACTTACTGTCTTATGGTTTGGGCAGCTAGGAATAAAAATAAATAAATAAATAAAAATAAAGGTCTCGACAGGCCATGTTTTCTCCAGGAGTCTGTGTTGTTCAGGTGCTGGCTTGAACAGTACTTGGGGTTCCTTAGTTTGCATCTGTGCCTGCATCACTCGGTTCTTCTTCTGGTTTTCCCTTCTTCTGCTCCGTCATCTTTCCAGATATTCTCTCTTATAAGCTCTTCACCCATATAGATCAAGGCCTACCCTAATCCAATTTGGCCTCATCTAAATAGGATCTTTGAAGATCCCATTCACAAATGAGTCCACACTTTAACTAATAATATCACATTCAAAGGTCTCCTTTGCAAATGAGTTCACATGCATAGGACTGGGTTTTGAGACCTGAACATGACTTTTGTGGTGGGCATGATTCAATCTTCAACAGAAACTAAGAGAAGATTTGATAGCTAGCATAGTCTGAGAGGATAGCCAAATTAACTTCTCTGGTGAGAAAGGAAATGATAAGCTAATGAGGTATGGAACTTCAGAGAAGTAAAAGAAACTGAGAATAGGTAAAATAGGACTAAAACAATAGACTATCCTTGTTTTGATGAGAATTTTAAAACAGTACTTTATGGTTAAAGTGAAAATTATAATACTCTCTGATGTACTGCTCAAAATAGGTAGAGAAAGTACTTAAGGAAATAGTATTTTTAAAATGAGGAGGATAAAAGGTTTTGAATGGTGATAAAATTTATATAATGATCCTAAGTATGTATGCATCAAACAGTAGAATCTACAAATACATGAAGCAAAACTGATAGAACTAAAAGAAGAAACAGAGAGATCTGTATCTATATTTGGGAACTGAACCTCCCACTATCAATGATAAACAGATGTATTATACAGAAGGATATAGAAGAACTGAACAACACAATCAACCAAAAGGATAAAATTCATTCTGATTTACTTATTGTATGTGTTTATGTGTATATATGAAACTCCTCCCCCTAAAAGCAGAATAAATATTTTTTAAAAATTTTAACATTTTTTATACATATGTAATTAGAATAAGCATAAAAACAAAAGTACCCATACAACATTCACCAGATAGACTATATCCTGGGACTTAAAACTAACTCACGAAATTTAAAATAATTGAAATCACATGGAGAATATTTTCATATTATAGAGGAATGGAGATTGAGACTTGAATGTGTCTTTTGTGGGAGACATGATTCAATCTCCAACAGTTGGTGGGTGACGTTTTAGTTAAGACCTAAAGCTTGAGGAAGATTAATCAGACAATGGTCAGAGATGGGTAAGAAAACACATATTTAAGAAGCAACAACAAAAATTAAAAAAAAGAAAACTTTCATTTTGGCTGAAATGGCAGAAAATTTTCATATGTAAGAAGAGGACAAAGCACTGAGTGAATTATGAAGCATATTCAAGGGTTTAGATTCTATTTCCAGAATAATGAGAAAGCAAAGAATGTATTAGATCTTCTTCCTCTTTCAAAATTTGGGGTAAGTTTCTCCATACCTCTTTTCTGACTTATTCCCCACTCACCAAACCTAGAGTCCAACCCCACTTATCTTTTTTTTTTTTTTTTTTTTAATCATCATTTTATTGAGATATATTCACATACCACGCAGTCATACAAAACAAATTGTACTTTCGATTGTTTACAGTACCATTACATAGTTGTACATTCATCACCTAAATCAATCCCTGACACCTTCATTAGCACACACACAAAAATAACAAGAATAATAATTAGAGTGAAAAAGAGCAATTGAAGTAAAAAAGAACACTAGGGACCTTTGTCTGTTTGTTTGCTTCCCCTACTTTTCTACACATCCATCCATAAACTAGACAAAGTGGAGTGTGGTCCTTATGGCTTTCCCAATCCCACTGTCACCCCTCATAAGCTACATTTTTATACAACTGTTTTCGAGATTCATGGGTTCTGGGTTGTAGTTTAATAGTTTCAGGTATCCACCACCAGCTACCCCAATTCTTTAGAACCTAAAAAAGGTTGTCTAAAGTGTGCGTAAGAGTGCCCACCAGAGTGATCTCTCGGCTCGTTTTGGAATCTCTCTGCCACTGAAGCTTATTTCATTTCCTTTCACATCCCCCTTTTGGTCAAGAAGATGTTCTCCATCCCACGATGCCGGGTCTACATTCCTCCCCGGGAGTCATATTCCACGTTGCCAGGGAGATTCACTTCCCTGGGTGTCTGATCCCACGTAGTGGGGAGGGCAGTGATTTCACCTTTCAAGTTGGCTTAGCCAGAGAGAGAGGGCCACATCTGAGCAACAAAGAGGCATTCAGGAGGAGACTCTTAGGCACAAATACAGGGAGGCCTAGCCTCTCCTTTGCAGCAACCATCTTCCCAAGGGTAAAACTTATGGTAGAGGGCTCAACCCATCAAACCACCAGTCCCCTATGTCTGTGGTCATGTTAGCAACCATGGAGGTGGGGTAGGCGAATACCCCTGCATTCTCCACAGGCTCCTCAAGGGGGCACTACATCTTTTTTGTTTTTTTTTTTTTTCCTTGTTTGTCTTTTTTCTTTTTTTTTTTTTTTTTTAACTTTCCCTTCTTTTTTCAAATCAACTGTATGAAAAAAAAAGTTAAAAAGAAAACAAACATACAATAAAAGAACATTTCAAAGAGACCATAGCAAGGGAGTAAGAAAAAGACAACTAACCTAAGATAACTGCTTAACTTCCAACATGTTCCTACTTTACCCCAAGAAAGTTACATAATATAGCAACATTTCAGTGAACTTGTTCCTACTACATCCATCAGAAATTAACAGACCATAGTCATTTCTGGGCATCCCCAGAACGTTAAATAGCTTATCTGTTCTTCTTGGATTATTGTTCCCCTTTCCTTAATTGCTCTCTACTGCTAGTTCCCCTACATTCTACATTATAAACCATTTGTTTTACATTTTTCAAAGTTCACATTAGTGGTAGCATATAATATTTCTCTTTTTGTTCCTGGCTTATTTCGCTCAGCATTATGTCTTCAAGGTTCATCCATGTTGTCATATGTTTCACCAGATCGTTCCTTCTTACTGCCACGTAGTATTCCATCGTGTGTATATACCACATTTTATTTATCCACTCATCTGTTGAAGGACATTTGGGTTGTTTCCATCTCTTGGCAATTGTGAATAATGCTGCTATGAACATTGGCGTGCAGATATCTGTTCGTGTCACTGCTTTCCGATCTTCCGGGTATATACCGAGAAGTGCAATCGCTGGATCGAATGGTAGCTCTATATCTAGTTTTCTAAGGAACTGCCAGACTGACTTCCAGAGTGGCTGAACCATTATACAGTCCCACCAACAATGAATAAGTGTTCCAATTTCTCCACATCCCCTCCAGCATTTGTAGTTTCCTGTTTGTTTAATGGCAGCCATTCTAACCGGTGTTAGATGGTATCTCATTGTGGTCTTAATTTGCATCTCTCTAATAGCTAGTGAAGCTGAACATTTTTTCATGTGTTTCTTGGCCATTTGTATTTCCTCTTCAGAGAACTGTCTTTTCATATCTTTTGCCCATTTTATAATTGGGCTGTCTGTACTATTGTCATTGAGTTGTAGGATTTCTTTGTATATGCAAGATATCAGTCTTTTGTCAGATACATGGTTTCCAAAAATTTTTTCCCATTGAGTTGGCTGCCTCTTTACCTTTTTGAGAAATTCCTTTGAGGTGCAGAAACTTCTAAGCTTGAGGAGTTCCCATTTATCTATTTTCTCTTTTGTTGCTTGTGCTTTGGGTGTAAAGTCTAGGAAGTGGCCTCCTAATACAAGGTCTTGAAGATGTTTTCCTACATTATCTTCTAGGAGTTTAATGGTACTTTCTTTTATATTGAGATCTTTGGTCCATTTTGAGTTAATTTTTGTGTAGGGGGTGAGGTAGGGGTCCTCTTTCATTCTTTTGGATATGGATATCCAACTCTCCCAGCCCCATTCGTTGAAAAGACCATTATGGCTCAGTTCGGTGACTTTGGGGGCCTTATCAAAGATCAGTCGGCCATAGATCTGAGGGTCTATCTCTGAATTCTCAATTCGATTCCATTGATCTATATGTCTATCTTTGTGCCAGTACCATGCTGTTTTGGCAACTGTGGCTTTATAATAAGCTTCAAAGTCAGGGAGTGTAAGTCCTCCCACTTTGTTTTTCTTTTTAGAGTGTCTTTAGCAATTCGAGGCATCTTCCCTTTCCAAATAAATTTGATAACTAGCTTTTCCAAGTCTGCAAAGTAGGTTGTTGGAATTTTGATTGGGATTGCATTGAATCTGTAGATGAGTTTGGGTAGAATTGACATCTTAATGACATTTAGCCTTCCTATCCATGAACATGGAATATTTTTCCATCTTTTAAGGTCCCCTTCTATTTCTTTTAGTAGAGTTATGTAGTTTTCTTTGTATAGGTCTTTTACATCTTTGGTTAAGTTTATTCCTAGGTACTTGATTTTTTTAGTTGCTATTGAAAATGGTATCTTTTTCTTGAGTGTCTCTTCAGTTTGTTCATTTCTAGCATATAGAAACATTACTGACTTATGTGCACTAATCTTGTATCCCGCTACTTTGCTAAATTTGTTTATTAGCTCTAGTAGGTATATCGTTGATTTCTCAGGGTTTTCTAGATATAAGATCATATCATCTGCAAACAATGACAGTTTTACTTCTTCTTTTCCAATTTGGATGCCTTTTATTTCTTTGTCTTGCCGGATTGCCCTGGCTAGCACTTCCAGCACAATGTTGAATAACAGTGGTGACAGCGGGCATCCTTGTCTTGTTCCTGATCTTAGAGGGAAGGCTTTCAGTCTCTCACCATTGAGTACTATGCTGGCTGTGGGTTTTTCATATATGCTCTTTATCATGTTGAGGAAGTTTCCTTCAATTCCTACCTTTTGAAGTGTTTTTATCAAAAAGGGATGTTGGATTTTGTCAAATGCTTTTTCAGCATCTATTGAGATGATCAATTGATTTTTCCCTTTCGAGTTTTTAATGTGTTGTAATACATTGATTGTTTTTCTTATGTTGAACCATCCTTGCATGCCTGGAATGAACCCCACTTGGTCATGGTGTATGATTTTTTTAATGTGTCTTTGGATTCGATTTGCAAGTATTTTGTTGAGGATTTTTGCATCGATATTCATTAGGGAGATTGGCCGGTAGTTTTCCTTTTTTGTAGCATCTTTGCCTGGTTTTGGTATTAGATTGATGTTAGCTTCATACAATGAGTTAGGTAGTGTTCCATTTTTTTCAATGTTTTGAAAGAGTTTGAGTAAGATTGGTGTCAGTTCTTTCTGGAAAGTTTGGTAGAATTCCCCTGTGAAGCCATCTGGCCCTGGGCATTTATTTGTGGGAAGATTTTTGATGACTGATTGGATCTCTTTGCTTGTGATGGGTTGGTTGAGGTCTTCTATTTCTTCTCTGGTCAGTCTAGGTTGTTCATATGTTTCCAGGAAATTGTCCATTTCTTCTACATTATCCAGTTTGTTGCCATACAGTTGTTCATAATATCCTCTTATAATTTTTTTAATCGCTTCAGGATCTGCAGTTATGTCACCTTTTTCATTCATTATTTTGTTTATATGGGTCTTCTCTCTTTTTGATTTTGTCAGTCTAGCTAGGGGCTTGTCAATCTTGTTGATCTTCTCAAAGAACCAACTTTTGGTGATATTTATCCTTTCTATTGTTTTTTTTGTTCTCTATGTCATTTATTTCTGCTTTAATCCTTGTTATTTCTTTTCTTGTACTTGGTTTAGGATTGGTTTGCTGTTCATTTTCTAGCTTCTTCAGTTGATCCATTAGTTCTTTGATTTTGGCTCTTTCTTCCTTTTTCATATATGCGTTTAGTGCTATAAATTTCCCCCTTAGCACTGCTTTTGCTGCATCCCATAGGTTTTGGTATGTTGTATTCTCATTGTCATTCGTCTCTATATATTTAGCAATTTCTCTTGCTATTTCTTCTTTAACCCACTGATTGTTTAGGAGTGTGTTGTTTAACCTCCAGGTATTTGTGAATTTTCTAAGTCTCTGATGGTTATTGACTTCTAATTGTATTCCATTGTGGTCAGAGAATGTGCTTTGAATAATTTCAATCTTTTTAAATTTATTGAGGCTTGTTTTATGTCCCAGCATATGATCTATTCTGGAGAAAGTTCCGTGAGCACTAGAAAAGTATGTGTATCCTGGTGATTTGGGATGTAATGTCCTGTAGATGTCTGTTAAATCTAATTCATTTATCAGATTGTTTAGGTTTTCAATTTCCTTATTGGTCTTCTGTCTGGTTGATCTATCTATAGGAGAGAGTGATGTGTTGAAGTCTCCCACAATTATTGTGGAAACATCAATTGCTTCCTTTAGTTTTGCCAATGTTTCTCTCATGTATTTTGTGGCACCTTGATTGGGTGCATAGACATTTACGATTGTTATTTCTTCTTGCTGAATTGCCCCTTTTATTAGTATGTAGTGGCCTTCTTTGTCTCTCAAAACATCCCTGCATTTGAAGTCTATTTTATCTGAGATTAATATTGCTACACCTGCTTTCTTTTGGCTGTAGCTTGCATGAAATATTTTTTTCCATCCTTCCACTTTCAGTTTCTTTGTGTCCCTGTGTCTAAGATGAGTCTCTTGTATGCAACATATTGATGGTTCATTTTTTTGATCCATTCTGCAAATCTATATCTTTTAATTGGGGAGTTTAATCCATTTACATTCAACGTTAAAACCGTGAAGGCATTTCTTGAATCGGCCATCTTATACTTTGGATTATGTTTGCCATATTTTTCCCTCTCTCTATTAATATCCTTTATTGTACCCATACCAAATCTCTTTAGTACTGAACCTTTCTCCAAGTCTCTCTGTCCTGTCTTTGTTTCTCTGTCTGTAGGGCTCCCTTTAGTATCTCCAGTAGGGCAGGTCTCTTGTTAGCAAATTCTCTCAGCATTTCTTTGTCTGTGAAAAATTTAAGCTCTCCCTCAAATTTGAAGGAGAGCTTTGCTGGATAAAGTATTCTTGGCTGGAAATTCCTCTCACTCAGAATTTTAAATATATCGTGCCACTGCCTTCTCGCCTCCATGGTGGCTGCTGAGTAGTCACTACTTAGTCTTATGCTGTTTCCTTTGTATGTGGTGAATTGCTTTTCTCTTGCTGCTTTCAGAACTTGCTCCTTCTCTTCTATGTTTGACAGTGTGATCAGTATATGTCTCGGAGTGGGTTTTTTTGGATTTATTCTATTTGGAGTTCGCTGAGCATTTATGATTTGTGTATTTATGTTGTTTAGAAGATTTGGGAAGTTTTCCCCAACAATTTCTTTGAATACTCTTCCTAGACCTTTACCCTTTTCTTCCCCTTCTGGGACACCAATGAGTCTTATATTCGGACGTTTCATATTATCTATCATATCCCTGAGGTCCATTTCGAGTTTTTCAATTTTTTTCCCCATTCTTTCTTTTATGCTTTCATTTTCCATTCTGTCATCTTCCAGGTCACTGATTCGTTGTTCAACTTCCTCTAGTCTTGTACTATGAGTGTCCAGAATCTTTTTAATTTGGTCAACAGTTTCTTTAATTTCCATAAGATCATCCATTTTTTTATTTAGTCTTGCAATGTCTTCTTTATGCTCTTCTAGGGTCTTCTTGATTTCCTTCATATCCCGTACTATGGTCTCATTGTTCATCTTTAGTTCTTTGAGTAGCTGCTCTAGGTGTGTCTCTTCTGGTCTTTTGATTTGGGTGCTTGGGCTTGGGTTATCCATATCGTCTGGTTTTTTCATATGCTTTATAATTTTCTGTTGTTTTTGGCCTCGTGGCCTTTGCTGAACTTGATAGGGTTCTTTTAGGGTTTGTAGACCAGTTAAAGTCCTTATCTCTAATTTATCAGATCTACAGCTTCGTGGAGTACACTTTCTCTAACTAACCAGCAGGTGGCGTCCACGAGCCACCTGTTCTCCACAAGCCAGATCTCCCCTGCTTAGCCTTTTTGGGGAGTGGGGGAGTGAGTCTTGTGGGGCCCAATTGGTGTACCAAGCTTGCGTGTGTAGTTGGTGTTGCCTGCCCTGTATGTGGGGCGTGTTTCTGGGCAGTCGGGGAGGGGGGGTGGCCCTAACAATCAAATCTCCCTGATGATCCTAGAGTTTTAAAGCTACTGCAATAGTCTAATCCTTCAGTTCAGTCCTGCCACAGTTTGTCTCTGCTACTGACCCACAAGTCTTTGGTATTGGCGTATGGCTCCTGAGACTTGCAAGTGGGCCCCTCTTCCAGGCTGTGCACCCCGGGTCCTCTGTTGAGGGATGACTGTGCTATGTCACAGGTGAGTGCCGTCCCCCCAGGTCAGTTCTGGGCTGCTGGGCTGTGTTGGGAGGCTCCCAGTCTGCTCAAATGATGGCTGAATGGGGCTCTGTTAATTCACAGTGCTCTCCCTTCCCAGCTCTGGGACATTCAGCTGAGGTTGCAGGGAAGGCTAATGTCCACGCCCAGTTTTGTGGTGTGTGCCTGTTATTTGAAGCACTTCCGTCACACTGGGTTGTCTGGGGCAGCTCTGGGCTATGGGGCTGGCGATGGGCAGGAGTGTTTCCTGTCCACCAGGATGATGGCTGTGAGCGGACACCCCCCTTTTCTTGGGAAGTTGTGTTGTTTAGTGAATTTTCTCAGCCACTGGATTATTGCCTTTTGTCTCAGAGCTCTCTTAGTTCTGCTCTTGACTTGACGTGCCAAATTTCAATTCTTTGAAGCTTTCTGTATTGAGCTTCTTAGAGTAATTGTTTTAGAAAAAGCAAAAAGGATTTAAAAAAAAAAAAAACAAAAAAAAAAAAACGGCCCTCCTCAGAGATCTAATGGGTTATTGAAATGCTAATAGACAAAGCAACCAGGGCCATTAAGGAAAGGTGCACAGGGCAGAGAGATCAGCTTTGCTTCGGGATTTGCATATGCGCCTCAAGGCCTGATCTCCGCCCTTCCCCTTTCTGTGTTCACCAGAACTCCAAAAATCCTCTGCTTTTATTTTGGAGTTTTTCGTGTTGTTTTTTTTCTATGCCTGTCTCCTCTCTGCTGGGCTGGCTGCTCTCAGAGTCTCTGGTGTCTGGTCTCAGTCTATCTATGGTTGGAGTTTGAATCAGTAGAATGAGTTTCCGATAGGAGCAGCCACTGCAATTCTCCCTTCTCCTTCCTGGAGCTGACAGCCCCTCCTCCCCCGGGACTGAGCCTGGCAGGGAGGGGCGCGGGTCCCCTGGCTGCAAAAACTTACAGATTTCGCTGATCTCAGCAGTTCCACGTTTTCATGAGTGTTGTATGAAGTATGCCCAAAGACAGATTGCTCTGTGGTGTCCAGTCCACGCAGTTCCTGGCTTTTTACCTACTTTCCTGGAGGAGTAACTAAAACATACAGCTCACCAGTCTGCCCCCCACTTATCTTTGTTAACATGAACATAGAATAGTGGCAAAAAAAAAAGTTTGATATGCATAATTAATAACATGGAGAGATATTAATTTGTGTTTCCTGAATGTTTCTTGTTCTTATAAGAGAACCATGCATAATGAGAATTTTTTTTTATTTAATTTCCCCCTCTGTCTATACTCTCCATCCACCACTGCCCCATCACAAAAACAGTAAATAGCAATTTGATTCAGTCAGACATTTAGGTTTTGAAGTAGCATAGTTCCCCTTGATCCAAGAGAAAAAAAATAAACCATATACTTTTTAAATAAAAAAAACAAAAACAAAAACTAAACTGAAATCTAGTTAGTTTCACAACCTCAAATGCCAACTGGAGTAAGTTAACTAAGCTAAATGAGTAAAAGTGGCCATATTTAAGAAATGAATAAACAGTTAAAACGTGTGTAAAATATATTTGGAGGAATAATTGGAGAATTAGAATATAATTAAGTATTTGATGACATTAAGGGATTATTGTTAATTTTTTACTTGTAATAATGGTATTGCACTTCTGTATAAAAAATGTTATTTTTTAAAGATGCACACTGAATTATTTAAGAATAGCACAATGTCTGCATTTAACGTATAAACATTTTGCCAACAAAGGTAAATAAGTAAAAAAAAAAAAGTTTAAGAAATGATAGGAACTGTATTTAAGGAAGAAAAATCTTATATATTAGGAAGCCATTACTCAGCTTTCCTGACAAGATGAAACAGCGGCCCACAGTTTGCCAGATGTCAATTTTGTAAAATAACCCATATATCCAGAGTTTTATATAAGATCACCTGAGTATTAAACATTAGCAATTAATTCATCAATTTAAATGTATCATTTAGTCCAAACAAAGCAGATTAAAAGCCCTTAAATGCTTAGACCATCTCTGGGATCTCTAGCCTAGGCTCATTTACAAACATGGGTGTTAGGTTTGGAGGGTGAGAAGGCAGAAGCAGCCATCCAAGGAGAGGTGTTGAATGCATCCGTTTAGAACAGGAAGCAAATATGATAGTTGAAGTGCTCAAGTAGTGCATGTGCAGGAGATGGTGGGGTTGAGAGGGCTATATATCATAAAGATGTTTGTGTCATGCCCCTTTTCCTTCAGGAACTATGTGGGTTTGTATTATAAACATATTGGTAGATACCAATATGAGCCTATGTACCTTAAGTTTTGGATTTTATAAGATCCCTGGGACATTGGTGTCCATTTGGGAGTTGCACATCCTCCCATGGCTGTAATTGAATTTTACGCACCATCTGGTAGGATAGAAAGTAGAATGGATTATGTTTTATTCAGTAGCATAAAGTAAATGTGACGTTTCATATAAACATTTTGTTGGGTGAAGTTCAAATCTGCTACAGATAATTTAGAATTATTGTATCTAAAAATACCAGTTTGGAAAATGAGTTAGAAGTGATAAACCTAATCAATGATGGTGAGATCAAAAAGGAGGCTATTTTAGTAGTCCAACCAAGAGGGGATGATGTTCTGAGCTAGGGATCTACAATGGGAGCACAATTCAGTGGAATATAAGAAATATTGAAGAAATTTGATTTAATAGAATTTAAAAATGAGATGGATTGGAGTAATGGAATTTTCAAAGAGAATTCCTGGGTTTCAAGTTTAGTCAACTGGGTGGATCCTCACATCATCTACTGGGACAAAAAAAGCTGGCATAGAAGCAAGTTTAATTTAAGATGTGACCCACCTCATTTAGTTAAGTCTTAATCCTTTTACTGGAGTCCTTTATAAAAGAATGAAATTCAGACAAAGAGAGAGAAAGACATGGAAGCAAGAAGTTGAAAGCCAGGAAATCTGGAAGAGAAGGGTGATACAAGCAGATACCGTGTGTTGCCATGTGACAGAGGAGTCCACGATGGCTGGTAACTGGTCTTCAGGAAGAAGGTATCATCTTGATAATGCCTTGATTTGGACATTTTCACAGCTTCTGAACTGTAAGCTCGTAAGCTGTTAAATTCTCATTACTAAAAGCCAACCCATTTTATTGTATCTGCTTTTGGCAGCCTAGCAAACTAGAACACCATTCCTTTGGCCACATTTATTGGTAAAAAGGGTAAGCATGTGACCTGAACAGGAGTAATAAGAGTTAAACTAGATCTGGAAGAAAGATGTTCTTTTTTGTTCCTATTGGGGGCCGTGAGTGGATGATTTCAGGGCACCTCTTTGAGAGAAAGCAAGGCTGCAGTGGAAAAGAATGCAGCTCATAAACAGGGAAAGACAGAGTTGAAGGCTGTGAGATAGTCTTGATGGCATTCAAGATTTTGGTTCCACTTTTTCTCAAAGCCAATTTATAAAACTCCAATGTATTTTTTTGAGTTGCTTAAGTTAATTCATTCCCAATATGTAACATTTCCAAGAAGTTGTTGCAGGGTCGTAAGGTATGTTAGGGTTTAGGAAGAGTTGTTTTTTTGTTGTTGTTGTTGTTTCTTAATTTAAGGAGAAAAAAGGTAAAGTATGTTTAAATGACTGTAGGAAGAAACCAGTAGTAAAAGCGGGGAGGGTGCATTTAGGGAATCAAACTGTGAATATTAACATCCATTCTTAATCATGTAACTCACAAAAAAGTGATTTAAGTAGAAGTTCATCTTTAATAAATAGGATTATTTTACCAAAGTAATCACAAAAGGATCTATTTTCCAAGGGAAAAAAATCTGTGTATAAAATGTGAAATTTAAAAACTTGTGAGAACAAATAATATATCATATTGCACAGTAATTTTAGCATTGAGTGTTTTTTCCCCTTGATATTTAAACTATTTCAAAGTATTCATGTAGACAAGGTGATGTACCACTGAATTTACAAGCTCATTTTATTGCAATTAGTAGTATTTTATATATTAAATGTAAAATACATTCTCCCACAATTTACTTATAAAAATTGTTTTGGATTTATCTTTTTCTTATCTTGATCTTTGGATTAAAACAAAACAAAACTCTTATTTAGCAAGCCCTGGATGTGAGTCTGATACTGGTAAGTGAGAAATTCACTAGAATTTTGACACAGTAGAAAAAGGTGCCAACATCAAAGTGTCATTCTAAGGGGGAACTGAGCCATGCAAATATGATGAAATAGCTTGACTAGGTGGCAAATCATCAATTTATATTCCCACAAAGTTTATGGTAAAATCAATAAATTTGTATTCCCACAAAATGAATTTGGAACATTACTATGAATCTCATTTCTTTATTTGGATAGTTCTGAGAAATAACTACTTTGAATTTAAAATGAGGTATCATTACTAAAGAAAGTATATTCATATGGAATGTCATTAGTAAGTAGGGTGATGATTAGGCTTCCTTTATTATTATTATTATTATTTTCATCATCTTCATTATTATTTAATAGATTTTATCTTTTCCACTTTATTTCCTTTTTGCCAAAGACATATTTTTTGGAAAGTAGATCTATTACAATTACTGTATTTCAATTAAGGGTATGGAAAGAGAGTAAAAGTAAACTGTTATTTGTTACATTACTTGTTTCCAATGCACTTTCATCTGAAATGACATCCTTGTTAATAATTTAAATATGAACCTTACATTCATTTAAGAGAAGTTACGTAGACACTCAAAATGAATTCTTTTAAATGTATTATAGACTTCTATGTATTATGCTGATGGAATATACTAGATGCTACTTTTTAATTTAAAATAAATCCAAATACTTCTAATGTGTTTGATGGCCAATTTGCAGTTATGATCTCCAGGATGAGATTCTTCCAGGAAATGAGAGGTGCATTATAATTTAAATGGAGTTATAGATCTGGATGATTTAAATTTGTAACCTAGAGGTCAATAATTATTGGGTGTAATAACCCTCTGGTAATGGAGAAATTCAAGGCACATTTATATAATGAGAAATCATAACTAGTTATGATTCAGGAGATGATTTTTCTCTTTACCATTCTGATCTGCTGCTATTCTGATTTTATTTTATAGACCATACCTCCAGCATTTAAGACATATCTTTAGTAGGCAAAGTTATAAAGTTAGCCTTTGATTTATAATGAAGTTTATAATATTCACTGCGTTCAATGCAGTACTACTTTATATGCTTGCTATTTTTAAATGTGTGATTTTATAGTCTTTCTGGTAACTTTTGTATTAGTGTTTCCTTAATATTTTGTTCCTCAGGTTTGTCTTTCAGACAATTAGATTTTCTTAATTTCAGATTTTCCTAGTTTTATTTATTTATATATTCTTCACTAAATTAAAATGCACATTTCCTAGAAGAAAAAAATTCAGAGCAGAGCTGCCCTTGTATATAAAAGTTTTTATTGCTCATAAACACATACAAAAAAATTCATGACAGCATCAGAAGCTATTATTTCCTAGTTAAATGAGAATTACACATAGCAAAATACCTTAAAATCTGATCTTTATTCATCATCACCTGAATCAGAATTTAGCCTTAAATTTAGAATGATGCAAATCTAAATACAGTAAAAACTTTAAAAAGTGAGTGAAAAAGATTTTAATATATAGAAGTGCTTTACTCATGAGTAATACAATAAGGATAAGATAAATTTTCTTCAGCAATTATGTTGCTATATGACAGAAACTCATTAAGTAAAGCATTCTTTTACTTAATCTTCATACTACCAGATTAGATTGCTATTACTGTTACATCCATTTAAAAATAAGAAATCTGAGACTAACGCAAGTTTAGTAAGTTGGTCAAAGTCACATTGCTATTAAGTTAAAGCAATGAAAGCCAGTACTTTGCAACCTCAAACCCTGTGCTTTCTGAACAGCAGAATTCTTGTCTACGGGACATGAGAATCTGTATTTTAACATCTGCACTAGAATTCACATTTCTTACATGTGGTAGCCTGCAGAAGATAAGTACTGGTAAATAACTAATGATGGGTCTAACTCACTTCAGATGATAAGCTATGAACAGGATTGTGGCCGAACCAATAATAAAGTGGGATAAACTGGTAGAAAACTGTCTAATTTAAATGATACATAAAGTAGTAAAACCTTTGACAGTGCTTTCCTTGGACTTCCCCTCTTCTAGTTCTGAACTACATCTCAATATCCTTAAAATGTGTGCTTAGGAGCTTATACTTGACTCATCTCTTTGTCAGAAAAAATTGGTCAGAGTTGATGTTGGAAGCAGTAATATCTTGTGTGTGGTGTGTGTGTATGTATGCATGTGTCTGTGTGTTCGTGTGTTTATATATACACAGTTATGTTGAACATTCTCTTGATTTGTTTCAAGGAGCTTTTTAGGCACCACTTTTGTTTTTCAACAAATATATCACAGACTTTGTAATCATAATTAGACTTTTTAAAATATCAACATTCCTTTCCTGGAGTTTAAATGGTTTTATAATAGGTGAAACAAATATGTTTATTGAATGTCTTTGATATTTAAATGAACAAATTTTCAGTCATTATTTGATATTAAAAACGAACCTAGAACTCTGATCTATTGGGGGAAAATTAAAAAAAAAATTAAAATCTGAAAATATCAAAGCTGGAATTTAGATGTTGTGTGTTTGAAATATGGGTGAAAGAAATGTTTAATATGTTTCAAGCTCTTAAATATCTTCAGTCAAAATGCTGAATTTTTGGTGTATTTGAATCCTGAAAAAATGTTCATATTCTAAGGTAATATTGAGTAATTTATGGGAGCTTCAGTAAAAGTGGTTTTTGAAAGGTTAAAATTACATTTAAAAATAAAATAGAAACTAAAAATTGGAAATCAGGTAAAAAATACAAATATAAAAAAAAATATGATTCAGGTCACCTGACTCACATTTGAAAAAATAGGATTATTCTTTATCTACCTAACCATGTTAGCAATCCAGTGACAGCCTCCCAGAGACAGCAAAAGTTTTAAGAGTTCTTAAACCTGTCAGATAAGACCAATTTGTTCAGATACCCAAGGCCTTCAGAGTAGATCTGCTCAAGATCAACAAACAAACTTTGTGTATTACAAGAATAAAGTGGTTCATTGTAGAATAAAGAAAAAAAATAAAATTATGCATTGCCCACCTGAGTGGAACATTATCATTTGGTGTGTATTCTCTCTCTCTCTATCTCTCCACACAGTTGGAAACACAGTGGTATGATATCTGGTAAATTCTTCCATCACTTTGCAATCTTCCCTGAATCTTCTTAGGAAGTACTTTTGATGACTATTTTAATGGCTTTATTCTATTTTCCCAAATGGATTTTTTTAAAAGTGAATTAAATTAGCTACTTCGGACATAACAACTGTCAAGATTTGATTCTGCATGTACTCCAGAAAAACATGTTGTTAAAGTTAACACATTCCTGTGGGTATGAATCCATTGGAAGTAGGATCTTTTGATAAGATTATTCAGTTAAGGTGTGACATACCTCAATTAGAATGGGTCTTAATCATATTACTGTGGTCCTTTATAAGCAGAATGAAGTCCAGACAGAGGGGGAAAAAGCTACAGAGGGATCAGCCAAAAGCTGAAGCCAGTGGAACCTGGAAGAGAAAGAAGAGGCCAGAAGAAGCTACCATGTGCCGTGACATGTGACGAAGGAGCCAAGGGTCACCAGCAGGCAGCCCCAGCATGCCGGTCTTCAGGAAGAAAGCATAGGCTTGATGATGCCTTGATTTGAGCTTTCTTTTAGCCTCAAAACTGTATGTGAATAAATTCCCATAGTTTAAGCAAACCAATTGCATGGTATTTGCTTTACCAGCCTAGGAAACTAAAACAACCACCATATAATAAAGGGGATAAAATGCCGGCTGTGGAAACAACTACATAGTCTTAAATATTTGGTGCACTTCCTCCAAGTGGAATGATCTAATCTGTGATATTTAACCTCTCTGTGCCTCAGTTTTGTCAAATGAAAATATGAATAAAGTTATTTTTTGCCTCATAGAGTTGTGAGGAGTCAATGAATTAACACTTTTTAAAAACAGTAACTGGAACATGAATGTCTGCTTAATGAATATTAGGTATTGTGAAGTCAATGATGATTGTGATATAACTTCCAACAAGTAGAATTTATGAGTCAAAAATGATGCATAATTTTTAAAACCTTTGACACCTGTTAAGAAATTGCTCGGGTTTGCCCCACTGGAAGAAAGAGAGAGAAACAGAATTGGATCTAGTTCTATTCTCAGATCCAGAATTTACAACAAAATTTAACAAGCCAATAACCAACATTTTTTTTCAGAATTTATGAAACTAATATGCCAGGCACAAAATTCAGCTATGTTTCTAACTCAGTTCTTTATATTTTACTTGTAAGTTGTTCATATCTGTTATGATGAGCAATACATCGTATTACCATCCTTGGATAGTTAACTGTCTTTTCTTCCTCCACGTCCATGCTAACTAGCACATGTTATTGGAACTTTATAAAGTCTTTCCCAAGTTGAAATACACAAATAGCATATCAGTGTTCTTTAAAAAAATATATTTAATATATTTTTTAGGTAAACAATTTTTCTTCTTTTTTTCTTTGAGCTACTTTATATTTTATTATTTCTATTAGGTTCCTGTTTCCACTCATTACTAATGCGTTAAACCTTTGTCTGTAAAGCAATTTGCACCCTTTCTCTTTCACAGTTCGCTTCTTGCCTTGACTTCTTTCTTTCATTGCTTCTTCATAGGGTTTATGATGTGTTTATAAATGTGTGTGTGTTGTTAAGTCTATCAATACTTAAGTTTATCAACTTTTTTGTTTTTATAGTTGATGTAAAATTAATGTTTATTTTTAAATTTTGACTTGGTGTGTGTGTATCATCAAACTATTGCATATTTCATACTAAAAATATTAATAATATTAATCAATTTTGGCTTCCAAAAAATTCTTCATAATTTCCACAATGGCAGCAATAATGCCTAATTGTTCTGTCATTCTAATAAGTAATTTGTATGCATTCTTTAACTTATTTTCACAGAGAACAAGTATTCTATTAACTCTGGTTTGTTTTTGTCATTTTTTTTTTTTTCAAATTAGGCATATAAACTTTGGTAATGACCGAATTTCATAGTTCTAGAAATGGCAGGGATGACTTTTCTTGCAAACCTAACCACTCTCTATGTCATAGCTCCCTAACATATTGGAAACGGTGACACACAGTAAAAGGTGATGAAAGGCTGTGTGCATCAGAACTATGGAGCTGGAAGAGAACTTTGAGATCATCTGTTTCAAATGCTTCAGGTTTTCCATGAATGGACCTAGGACCAGTGTAGTTGAATATCTTGCCTAACTCATCATATAGTAAAGATTTTCAGAATTTAAAGTTTGCATATTGCATATAGATATGGGAAGTACTTGGTTGAAGTCTTTGAATCTGGAAATTAAAACATCTTGATCCATGTAAAGTACTTTTCTTCTTAGCATTACCATTTCCAGTTTTGTTTTTTATCATATTTACATGCTCTTAATTTTAAGACATTGACATTTTATCAATATTTGCTCAAAAGTCCCCGTTATTGACTGCTTTATGGAAAGATGCAAATAAGCTACCAAAGATTATTATTACTTTATTAAACATATGTGACATATATATCTTTATTATATATTATCTTTATTATGTATAGTTAGCTCAACCCTTGGAGTTGTGCAACATATTTGCTCGCATATATTTCCTCTGATTATTAGGATTGAAAATGAAATTAATACAAAAATTTTCCATACATGATTCCTACTTCCATGTAGCTTAGTACTTTCATGCACACCAGCAGGTTTATTTTCCCTCCTTTTTTTTGATATTGATACAATGACTGACAGCAGAGCCACTTGAGGCTTTGAGAACATAATTTATTCTTCAGAATAGGATTTTGAGAGAAAGCTCAACAAGGTCCTCACTTGAAACATTGCTCTAAATGTTTTCTGTATACTTGGATTCTCATGTTAAGGGGATACATTTATAAATAAACCAATACCATGTTAATGCCGTATGTTTTGTGCCAGAGAAGAGGATTATATTAATGATAAATCAAATAGAATTCTTTTCTTCTGGCAGTGATGGAGAACAGCAAGTCTTCACCTCTCTACCTCTTGTAGCTTTTCTCTAGTTACTTCTCACTCCATCTTGACTAGTATCTCAAGTTTTTTTCTAGGGATATCTCTGTGCAGTAATATGGAGCAGTGAAACTGAGAAGCAAGGGCTGAATTCTTTATGGAAAAAAACACCCTTCAAGTTCATCTCTGACATTAATTCTAAAAGTGAACACCACATTTCAATTGTCTTTTTAAATTCTTTCTCTCTTTTCCCTTTATTTCTCTTGAATAAATGGGAATATGAGAGACAAATGTTCCAGGATTAACATAAGTGAAAAGAAGTATGGCCTGGCATTTATGATTCCTGTGAATTTAAATTTTTGTTGGGACCTGTTCTTCCTGTTGGTAAGTCTGAATGGTATTTTCTCCCCAGTTCTAGCCTCTAAGATTAACCAGTTCATTTTGATGTGCTATGGGCTTCTTTGGTTTGTTCACTCTGATATTGACATTAACTCCTGTTTTGCTTCACAACACCTTCTCATCCCATCCTGATAAAGGTGTTTATTGGCTTGATCACTTTTTCCCACAGGAATACATGGAAGCTAACTTAAGGAAATTCACAAAGACCCCCACAGATTGTCTTCTTATGTGACTGACATAGGGTATATCTATAACACGCAAACAAATCCATGTTGATTCACTTTTACTGACATTTATGGAACACTTACCTATATACTAAGCACTGTGCTAGATGTTAAGAAATTACAAAGAATAGACACTTCCCTTGGGAATGCCAATCTTCCTGATGTCTTTTAGTTGTCTTTCTTAAATCCAACAAGAATGGACAATTGTAGTATCCTTCAAAGTGGACAGATAGTTCCACAGAAAAAAAGTTAAAGATTAAGATTGTACTGGCTGAGCAAAAATGCATACAGCACCAAGCAGGGTGAGAGGGAACTCTATGCCTATTTGTGTCTGTTTTCCTAGTCTCTAGAGGTGTGTCTGACAAGAGTAGGCCTCAAAATGTATTACGTTTCCTTAACTGTGCAATTATTAGTGATTCTGAGTGCCATAAGAACTCAGAATAAATAGAATACACTGATAAGCTGGATAGGTCAGGTCAAAAAAGGCCCAGTGGAGATTTCATTTAAATTGAAGATAGAAGTATTAGATAAGCTGAAATGGGAGAAAGGGTAGTTAATCAACTTACAGATTATTGTGAACGGAGATGGGACTTCGTAATCAATCCAAGAGAATCCACCCTCTCTAGTCTGCTTATTAATGTAGTTACTTGAAGTTTGCAAAAATGAATTTATATAAATTACACGCACTTTGGTGTAAATTATATCACATTAATTTATTCTATAAGAAGAGGGACACAAACCTTTATGAAAATAGGAGAAAATTGAGAACGTACGCTGTGTAAAAGAAAGCAAAAGAGTTACAGATTTTTAAAATGTATAGACTTAATTATATTTTATGTTGATTTTCACTGTGAACATATTTATTTCAAGCTATGAGTAGAGATCAAAAATATTGATACATTCTCAGAAGTCCTCCTTTTCTCTTCCTTTGTTTTAAGTTAATGCATGAGAAAGGAAAATTAGGAGAGTGAATGTGAGATGTTAATACAGTAATTTGATAAATAGGCATTATGCCAAAACAGCATTTTCCACACACATACACACAGAAAACTTGATAAAGAACCAATAAACCCCAAAAATGGGGAATGCTTCTGAAGACAACAGAAGGTAAAGTTTTATTTTGGAGCAGTATAACCATGACATTGTTTTTGGAGACTCAATAGCCATAGCTGATTATGCCTTTGTGCAATAAGCAGATGTGGTGGTTTAATTTGTAATAAAAGTAGAAAGTCAGCCTGAAGTTAGAAGAGTAGGTTTTAGGCTCTCTCCCAAGCTTTAATAGTGAGAATAAATGGTGTGTGCTGACTAAGTGGGAGAAATGGCAATGATGAAGTCTTTGAATAGACAAGAAAATATGTTTTTGAGACCATCTTCTCATGGATAAACCAATAATTGTTTTAAATTATCTTTAGCATCTAAAACTACATTATTAGATTTTAGTATCTAAAACTATAATTCAGGACCAAGCTTATGTAAAAACCATGAAGATGGAGAAATTTATTTGCAAGGTCTCTAGTCACCTCTGTAGAATTTTGTATGTCCCTTGTTGATATACACTTGAATAAAAAGAACTTTTTGTCATGGTCAATTTAATACAGCTAATAAGAGGTGCCTGTGCAAGGTTCAATTCAAGATGGAAAAAAGCAAGTATGAACTCAGGAGATATCCCCAACCCATTCCCCAAACTTGTGCCTTTCCCTGTCTCTCAGTTTCTCTCAATTTCCTCCCAATTAAATGATACTAGGTGGGATGAGAATTTTTTTTTGCATAAAAATTAAAACCTCGGAAGTATAAATGTTTATGAAAGTACTTGGAGATAAGTATAAGTGACTATTTTTATTATTTTGGTGTGAAGAAGAACTTTTATATAAGGACACACAAAAGCTACAAACCTAAGAAGAAAAGCATTGCAGCATTTAACTATTATAGCTTTTATGTAAATGATAAACTGGGCAAAAAATATTTACTATATATGTATGAGAGGGTTCATATTCTTTATATAACAAAAGTGCTTATAAATTAACAGAAAAAGCAGGAACGTAAGAAGAAATAGGGAACAAATATGTACAATTAAAGTTTAAAAAGATATTCTTATAAATAGGCAATGAAAATAAGATATTTAAAGTCATGCAAAATTTCAAACATGAGATTTTTTTTTTAACATCATATTAACAATGATGGAAGACTCTCCAAGATTCAAGATACATTGTTAATATTAAAAGTCAAGTTCAAAGGATAATATGAATACTATAATCTCAGTTGTGAAAACCCATCCAGTTATTAGCGTGTTTGTTGTTTATGTTAATACAAACCTATCTGAATTATGTGTGTGTGTGTGTGTGTGTGTACACATACATATAAATCCATGATGGTCTGGAAGGATACACATAAAACTTCATTCTGAGCATTTTGGACAAGGTGAGTTGATTGCAGGATGGTTAAGGAGAACCTCTCTTCTCATTTCATTACCCAGAATTATGACACATATCTAAATAAAAACCAAGTTTTGGCATAAAAGCTGAGACCAGTGGTAAACTGGAGATGGCTTCAACCAGCTCATGAGAGCTGATTGTGTACACTTTCTTCTAACTACATTTTCAGTGACATAATGTTGGTAGTTTAAAATAGTGGGAGTATTTATACCACAGCAGTCACCAAACACTGCAAATCAGGGCTTTTTTCTTTTCTTTGTTTCTTTTTTATTTTATTTTTTTTCTGAAGAGATGATTGTTACATATTTATCAGTACACCACTGGATGAGCTCGCCATAATTGGTTTAGACATATTAGGATTTACCCCTCAGCGTGAGTCATACATGAGGGGCTTTATTATAAACTCAGTGTTCTCAGTAATTTAAAGTGGTGGAAGAAGTTTAGATAATTAATTAACAGTGACTGCTAGTGTAGCATAGAGATGAAGAGCAGAGATGATTTCAGTGTATTCTGGACTGTGCTAGTACCTTTCAATTACCAAATTCAATTCTAGCTAATTCATTTTAAGGTTACACTGACAAAACAGGGGATTCAGATGAAGAAAAACAAAGGTGCTATGTCTAGAAAGCATGACACAAATTATCATTTAAGGATATGTGACTGCTTATACTGGAACAGACAAGTATCAAGGAAAGTATTGCATGTTCCTCAATATTTGAACATCCGTCACTTGAAAGAGTGCATTGACTTTCGGGGAGCAGGGCTGGAATGTGATCATACACATTCATGGAAGCCAAAATACTTTCTTGAGAACTTGTATGATTAACAGCATAATTATTGTGGGCTTGACTGCTTCTACTTCATTGGATATAATTTTGTTTTTTAACCATGTATAATTTAATAATCACAACTTATTACATTTTTGAAGACATAAAGCCATCTTTAAATTAAATAAGCAATAAGGCAAAAGTCAACCTCTTAAATCTTCTTTTTAATCCTGTTTTTATCAGCTTTTATAATTATCCACTTAAATAATTTGATGTGTGGAAAATAATCTTTACACTACTATAAAAACACATTAGTCTCTATACTTTCTTGTATAACACATTTTCATGTTAACTATGACTGAATATTATAAATACTATCATTGAGGAACACCACAGACCAGAAGAAAATATGTTTTTATGCAGTGTTCCTGTCAGTACAGTGAAAGTTAACAACAACAAAAAAGGCAAAAGAAATCATTGCTGCCCACAAGAAACCAGTGCCACATCAGGACAAGGAAGGCAATTCTTTGCCCCAGTTTCCTGTTAGCTTTTCTGCTGCATTCTTATCATAGCAGCAAAAACAAATGCTGTGCCTTTTTCCCTTATATTGCCTTTGGCTATTTTTATGCCACTGTTGTAACAAAGTAAGGTAAATGACAATGACGTACAACCCATAAACATAATGTCATGCTTCATAACAAAACAACATAATATGTTCTATATATAACTCTTGCTGTGCTGCACAAACTGCTCATATTTTGACTAGGCATGATAGCTCCAATTATATGCCTAAATCAGAAGCAAAATGCCTAAAACAATATGGCTTACAGAGGGATGATCAGAGCAACTCATTTTAATTAGGGGAATTGGGCATTTAAATAAGATTTTACTTGCTACTACATTTCTTTGTCTGCTAGTATATGCAAATAGGAAAATGAAGTAAAACAAATAGTATTGGTTTCTTCACCTTTTCTTCTTAAACCAACTAACAGTATGCCAGTATATATTGATTAGCAACTTGGAGTCAAATGTTGGACCAGAATTACAGAATGTCAAACTCCCTATTTACCCAAAATGTGTGAGCATGAGGAAATGCCTTGTATTCATCAGACTTTTTCATCATTTTGCGAAAAAACAGAGAGTTTCTACATAATTTAATTTAAAAAATTTGTATTTTAATTCAACATCCAAATAAAAAGAATTTGCTGTGAAAAATCAGAAAATCTAGAATCAATTCCATATTCTATAAAAAATGTATGAGGAAATCACTTCCACACACAAATGTCCCAGCTACACTGTGCCGAATGGAAGGAAGAATGCCTTAGCTTCTTTATGGGATTTGCACATCAATTAAGATATATATAATGCTTGTTTTAAAATATGAATGCACTATATAATTAGCAAGACCTTATTACTATTTTTGCAGACATGTATTTACTATTTACAATGTTCTAGATATTCTATAGGATATGGATTTTTATTTAAGCAATATTTATTTATGGTCTACTAGGTAATAAGGTGCTACCTTAACTCCTTATACTGTTACTGAACCTTTTGGACAACCAACTGAGGATATATTTCCTTATTACAGATGAGAGAACTGGAACTCAGATATGTGAAATTTGTTAAATGTCTAATAGCTAATAGACCCCAAAATAAATTAGTTAGATTTTAAATCCAGTTCTCCTTTATGCATATATGAGTAAATATAAGGCATATTTTGCCATGAAAGAGTTTCAATTCTACTTGGACAAAAAAAAATAAATAAATTTTAAAATGTTACTTAAAACAAGAATCTAAAATATTTGTGTCTTTCTGGCATCGATAAGAGAGATATAAAATTTCTAAGGAAGGAGAGATCACTGGTGGCTGAAAGGGTAAGCAAGGACTGTAGAAGCTGTTATTCAAAGTTTAATAGTAATTATAATGGCAACATGAGGGCTACGGAAGGACAAGCCTAGCACAGAAATGGTGGGAGACGAAAGAGGCAAGAATTCATAAGGGCTGTGAGATGAGGAAATTATTAATAAACATGTTGGTATAAAATATAAAATATCAATCATTACACCTCCATGTGCTTTGTTAAGTGCAGCAATGGAAAGGAGATCGTAAAAGTGTATGTTAAAAATCCTTTTCAATTAGATACAATACTAGCCTATAATTAATTTTCAAAATTTACAAGAATGAAATGAAAACATCCAAATATGCCTTTCCCTTATAGTCATTCACTTCTCTGTTTTTCATAAGATGTATGTGTGTGGGTGTATGTGTGTGTAAGTGAGTGCATATGATATATTACATATATATTAAAATATCTACACTTTAACTATCAATGTTTTCTTAATAAATTCAGATAGTAGTTGAAAGGAATAGCCACTGTATCATTTTCTCAGCTTCAAACAGCCATTTTGTTTGTACTTTTATTGCAGCCTCAGAATCTTTCTAACATTACCATTCAGTAAATCAATGGATCTAAACATACTGGCAAGCTGCACACAATAGTAATATTGTGTTTTATTCATTATTGTGAAGCAATACCTGGAGACATCAGAGGACAAAACCATTGAGGAGGGAGCTGACCATTAAATCATTGATTTTTCACTATTATTTAAATCCTGAGCATACATGAAAAGATTAAAAATTGGGTCAATTCTAGGATAACCACTTGGCAAACTTCCATGGAATTCATGATCTTAATTTCTTCCCCTTTTCCCTCTTGAATTCATATGGTTCAGAAATAAGAACAATGTAACTTCCTATGAGTTACAGTTCATAGTGTTCATTAGCATTTACACATAAGCCCAGATTACTCATCTATACAATGCGTAGAATGATAAATATTTACCTTTTTTCTCACAGGTTTTCCTAAAACCTTGCTAAATAATGCTCATAATATGCTTTGAGATTCACTGATTAAAGCTATTATATAGATATAAACATAATACCTGAAAATGAAAATTTTGGCTTCCTATATTCTTTTTTTTTTTTTCTCATTGACATTGGTTTATTTAAATTATAGATATTACCAAAAGATGGGAAGATACATTCTATACATTTTCAAATAAGTGTATGTTACTTACAGCTCACTCTTTTTTTTTTCTGACTTTATTTTTTTATCTTCATTTTATTGAGATATATTCACATACCACACAGTCATACAAAACAAATCGTACATTAGATTGTTCACAGTACCATTACATAGTTGTACATTCATCACCTAAATCAATCCCTGACACCTTCATTAGCACACACACAAAAATAACAAGAATAATAATTAAAGTGAAAAAGAGCAATTGAAGTAAAAAAGAACACTGGGTACCTTTGTCTGTTTGTTTGTTTCCTTCCCCTATTTTCTACTCATCCATCCATAAACTAGACAAAGTGGAGTGTGGTCCTTATGGCTTTCCCAATCCCATTGTCACCCCCCATAAGCTACATTTTTATACAATTATCTTCAAGATTCATGGGTTCTGGGTTGCAGTTTGATAGTTTCAGGTATCCACCACCAGCCACCCCAATTCTTTAGAACCTAAAAGGGGTTGTCTAAATTGTGAGTAAGAGTGCCCACCAGAGTGACCTCTCGGCTCCTTTTGGAATCTCTCTGCCACTGAAGCTTATTTCATTTCCTTTCACATCCCCCTTTTGGTCAAGAAGATGTTCTCCATCCCACGATGCCGGGTCTACATTCCTCCCCGGGAGTCATATTCCACGTCGCCAGGGAGATTCACTCCCCTGGGTGTCTGATCCCACGTAGTGGGGAGGGCAGTGAACTCACCCTTCAAGTTGGCCCAGCTAGAGAGAGAGGGCCACATCTGAGTAACAAGGAGGCATTCGGGAGGAGGCTCTTAGGCACAATTATAGGGAGGCCTAGCCTCTCCTTTGCAGCAACCGTCTTCCCAAGGGTAAAACCTATGGTAGAGGGCTCAACCCATCAAACCACCAGTCCCCTATGCCTGTGGTCATGTTAGCAACCAATGAAAACAAACAAAAGGAACAAAACAAAACGCAGACATGTTTGCCAGAAGAAAGCCCTAAAGTTTTGCCAATTCAAATGGCCTAGTTTTCTGGCCAACAAGTATTTTGCGTTCAAAATATACTATATATAACAATATATAACATAAAATATGAAGTAAAAATATATATCTATAATGCAATTTGTTTGAGATACAGTGAAGCAATAGTGTACAAACACTTGAGAATATTTATTTTTCACTTTGCTTTTCTTTTGTCTTGCTTTTTAAGAATAAGAAGTGTCATTCATATTTTGCAACTCAAAAGATGCTCATCCCATGTTTAAAAAACATGATTCAATACAGAGTTTATTGTATATGTAAAAAAGAACATTAAAATTATTTCCCCTATAAAATTCAATAATTACTGAATGAGGGTCTGAGAGACTAAAAGACAAGAAATTGAGCTGTTAAAAAAGATGTATTACACATAATTCAGTAATGCATATTTGTAAAAAAAAAATACAGCAACAAAAACAAAAACAAATAACTTGATTCCTAAAATAATTAAAATATTTTGATTTTGTTAGGTTATTCTTACCATTAATGGGATACAATTTAGAGTGTTACTAGTTCTGTGACAGGGCAACATAAAGAGATATGAAGATAATCTGTCACATTTGAAGATTTGAAGGATATCTATATTTTGGAAATTTTATTTATGAATAAAAAGTGGCACCAATCAATTCCAGAAAAGGAACCAAACAAAAGGTGGCAGAATGATTCAAGTCATCCTTAAATACATGAATATTCATGGTATAGTCACTCAAACTTTGCTCTATGGGTCCTCAAGAGGGTTACAATTTTAGTGTGAGAAGGAAATAGTAGAATTTTCAACACATTTATTTTTTCTCATTTTCCTATTCTTTCCATTATTGTTTTTATGTGATAGTATATCATATATTATTATAATACATATTTGTAAATTATGATAAATAACTGAACATATATAGGGTTGTAAGTTATTTTTTAACCAATATAATTGTAAAGTTAGGAGATCTCTCCTCTAGGAAATCTCCCTTATACACCACCCAGAGCAAGGATATTTAAAGGAACTCTAAAAATATGTTAGTTGTGCAAGAATTAAACTGAATTTAATCAATACAATGATAGATAAACCATTTACCTCCATATAACAAAAAGAAGGGAAATTTGTATATTTCATTAATTCTATTTTTAATGAAATCTTAAAGGTCTTTAGAGAGATTTAAGAAAGTATTTTCTGATAACCTTGGAAAGGTTGCTTAAATTCCCTTCTGAGCTTTTTTTCTTTTCCTGATTATGTGGAAATAGGCCAACAACTTCATTATTCTAGTTTGCTAAAGCTGCCGGAATGCAGAACACCAGAAATGGACTGGCTTTTATAAAAGCGGGTTTATTTGGTTACACAATTACAGTCTGAAGGCCATAAAGTGTCCAAGGTAACACGTCAGCAATAGTGTACCTTCACTGGAGGATGGCCAATGGTGTCCGGAAAACCTCCGCTAGCTGGGAAGGCACATGGCTGGCGTCTGCTCCAAAGCAGAATGATAAAAGATAGATAATGATAGAAGAAAAGTTAGGACAAATTTTAAGGTTCCTTCCTTGTTCATACTTAAATTTTTTTCTTTTTAAAATATGAATAGAATGTCATTATTCAGTCATTATTTGTTTTTCTTAGTCCTCTTGATTAATTCTTTTAAAAAATGCCTGTTCCTGAGGTAACTGTATGTAGTTCCTCTTTTCATGTTCTAGAATACCTAAAACAGTAATTCACAAATATCTTTGAGGCAAAAAGTCAAGGATAAGCTTGCTGACGTTGTATTACATTTTTCCTGACTAATCAACAGATCAGACACATTATATTTAGCTTGGTGTCTCTTCTATGAACATTATTGTTTGCTGGTTTTCGTATATATTTTATGAAGTTGTATTGATTGCATATATATATCAAGCAAACATATTATATTGTACACAAGGGGTAGCTACCTTGTTTCCCACTGGGAAAGTGACTTCTGTAATCATAAAAGATTGTGCTGACATAATCATATGCTTGATCTTTATTATCTTAAAATATTTAAAGGATAGACTGTCTAGAGAGAAATAGAAATTTTCAATATATTTTGTTGGGAAGTAGTTCTATTATTTGTAAGTAATTATATTTCAAATAATTTACTTTTTCTGAAATAAGAAACAAATTCAAGATAGTACTGTATAGATAGACTATGACTTTACATTTTAGAGTATGCTGTATGTTAAAAGATGTGCATTTTTAATAGGCCAAACTATGATTTCGGGACAGCAAACAGTCTTTCAGTGGGCACTGAAGAATGAAGTCCTAGAAATTTTGCTAGTGCTGTATGTCTTCCTCATTTTCCTCCTTCTCTTTTTAAAGAAAACAGAAAATAAAAAAAAAAAAAAGATATGTGTGAAACATGTTAACAAATGCTACTTCTGGTATTTGCATAATCCAAAAAGAATGACAATGTTTCAGTATAAAAATAGGTTATGACCATACTAAATACATTTCATATATTACTCTATTTTTCTAAGCCATAGGTCTAAGAATACAGATTCACTAGCTTTTTGAGGAGTTATAAAACTGTATAGCATTTAGTATAGCACTTAATGTCAGGAATTAGATTACTGTTTGGAGTTCAGTTTAGATCAGTCCCATGTAGAAAACTAGAATTGTTCTCCACATTTTAATAGGATCACAACAATCTCTTAACACACCTGAGAAGTATCCAAAGATACTGCATGAAAGACCAGTCTAAAGGATGGCATAAGAATAGTTGAACATTGACCTCAAGAGTTAGCTTTTCCAATAATAGACAGTGGGAAAAAGCCAATCATCTGCAACTTACAGTTTCCTCTGTCAAATTCACAATGCCACTTTAAGATAACACAGCAAACTTACTCAAAGGTTTCATCTTGATTTTTTTTGAAAAGCCATTTTATTTAATATTGTGCCAGTTTGAAAAAGCCATACTCTTTGATGCAATCTTGTGGGGCAGACATTTTAGTGCTGATTATATTGGAATTCTTTGAGTGTTTCCATGGAGATGTGCCCCACCCAACTGTAGGTGGTAACTCTGATGAGATAATTTCCATGGAGGTGTGGCCCCGCCCATTCAGCATGGACCTTGATTACTGGAGCAGTATATAAGCTCAGACAGAAGGAGCCAGCTTGCTACAGCCAAGAGGGACACTTTGAAGAAAGCACAGGAGCTGCGGTTGAGAGACATTTTGAGGAAGGGTGTTGAAAGCAGACTCTTTCTCTGGAGAACTGCAGCCTAGAGAGGAACGTCCTGGGAGAAAGCCATTCTGAAATCAGAACTTTGGAGCAGACACCAGCCATGTGCCTTCCCAGCTAACGGAGGTTTTCCGGACACCATTGGCCATCCTCCAGTGAAGGTACCCGATTGCTGATGTGTTACCTTGGACACTTTATGGCCTTAAGGCTGTAACTGTGTAACCAAATAAACCCCCTTTATAAAAGCCAATCCATTTCTGGTGTTTTGCATTCTGGCAGCATTAGCAAACTAGAACAAATATGTTCAAATATGTTATATTTATAGGTTATGTTAATATGTTTAATATGTTCAAATCTTACCCCCAAAAGAAGTCCAGCAAAGTTGCTAAGCTTTCTTAAGAGGTCATCAATGGTTTTAATGCTTTTTCACATATAGAAGCAAGAATTAGAATTCTATAATGCTATTCAATAATTCATTTAATTAAGAACTCTCTAGGCATCTACATTGTACATTACATTGCACAAGTCAAAATAGGGAAATAGAATGCTCTGGTAATAGATGACTCCAATGGCAAAAATTTAAAAAAAATTCAGTTAAGGAGAGAAGACCTGTCATTTAAAAAAAAATGTCTAGGCAGTATGTCAGCTATCTGATCAAAAGACAGTTAATACATATGAAAAACTTCAATTTTTTTTTCAAACGGGACCTGGAATGGCTGTGAAAAAAAGACATTCTATAAAAGGATTGAATGTCCAGACCATTTATTTGAAAATTTTAGCCAGTCAATAAATGTTTATTAATTGGAATTGAATCCCCACCTCCACTGCCTTAATTGTCTAGGGGTTTACAAAGTATCCTATTTTCCCCTAATGTGCTTCAGAAATACAGGGCAAATTACACATGCCTGGCAATTGAATTTGCTGAAAACAGCTTTGCAAATTAAATATGGCCAGGTTCCGAAGACATTCATTTGACATTTACCCTGCAGGCCTATAACTTTCAGCTTTCCCAGGTGAGTGACATTCAGGATGTAATTGGTCATTGAGTTTTCTAAGCTCATATTGTTGTTAAATGGGGCTATATGAAAAGAAAAACACAGAAATAAATGTATTTCTGCAAATCACACTTTAAGTTGCATTAGCTGAATACATAAATAAAAGTGTTATCTTTGTAGACAACTTAGTCTTTGCATTTCTATACTCAAATCTGCAAATTAAGAATGTCCTGAAATCCTATAGTATCCTTCATTCCATTAGAAATGTGCCCAAAGGCTGCCAAGTGATTGGAACATCCAATATACCTAATACATAATACATGTTCCTATTGACTATGGCTAATGTGGACCTAGTCCTCCTTCAGGATATAGGAAAGCATTCAATTATTAATTTAAAAATGACATTCAAGAAAGAAACAGTCTTTTAAGTTTAATTAGTAAATCTTAAAAGACATATTGCTAAAATAGTGTATTATTTTCTAATATATTTTCTATATTTGTCTCAAATAACTTACGAAATATTATCAATAAATTTAGGATCTCCAGAATGATATCATCCATCTCAAAGGTTAGGTCTTCCATGTCCCATGAAATTAAAACCATCTTGTAAAGTTAACTTTTTACACATTGTAAGCATTTAGATGTTATGCATACCATTTTTCATTGGGCAACTTTGAATTGGGTACTTTGAGTGTTCTGTTACTTATTTGTCAGCTATAGACTTTAATATTAAAAAAAATTAACAATTCACTCCTATTAGTGATTCTGAAGTTTGATTTAAGTATGTTATTGTTACTAGAAGACTTTGTAAGAATCAACTCCTATTATGCTTAAATTGTGTAACTGGAAAATACATGTTTTGTCTTTACTATACATTTTTAAAATATTGTTCAAGGTCTTATAATATTCACAATGAACACCATGCAATTTCCTGCTAAGGAGCCTTCTTTGCTTGCATTCCAGTGCACTTCTTATGAATGGCTCTTAATCATCAATGACCTCCCTGATCTGCACTCTACCTTTATTCCCAAGTTCCTTTCTCAGCTTTCCATGCCTCACCTCAGTAAAACAGCAGATGTCTATTCTTTAAACTGTCCTGCTTCTTTTTCCTGAGCTGTGAAATGGCTCGTAAAATCCCTTCCTCCATTCTCCCCATTCCAAGAGGCTAGTCATTCTTCCATTCCATAACAATGGTTCTCTGCCCATTACTCTGTTCCAAGCACTGCTCTAAGTGCTTTATATTTGTTAAGTTGGTTAATCCTCAGAATAACCCATGAAATATTATTGTTGCTGCCTCCATTTTATGGATGAGGAAACTGAGGCATAGTGAAGTTAATTCCCTGCCAGTTGCCCAGCTAATTAGGACAAAGCTAAAATTTGTACCTGGATCATAAGATTCCAGAACCAGGATTTTTAGCTCTTACATGGCCTCTTAATTATGAGCTCCAGCTCAAAAATTATTTTCCTAGGCAGTATACTAACTCATCATAGGCAAAGTACCTTTTCTTTCACTGCATTACTCTTTTGATTCCTATTTTAGCTCTTACGATATTGAAGTTATGTTATAAAAGCTTGTGTGTGCAAGATAACCTAGCCAATTATTAGTTGCCTCAAATAAATACAGATGAAACATTGTTAGCATCATTAGGTGAAAAGACTCCAAATTATATATTTTTTCCCTTGTCACTAGCTATCATTTTATCTTTAACCACAGAAAATTAAAAATGGAAAAGTTGCAAAATCAGGGACTGAAACATTTATTTTGACATTGGTCAAACTAGAAATTCTGACCAAATTCACATGTAGTTGTCTTCTTTATATCTGTTCACTTCTCCAACACTTTTGTCTGTATTTTGTAGATCTTAGGTATCTAGTGTATATTCACAAAATTCATTTTGAACTCGAGAAAAAGGGGTAGCCTGGTTATCGAGATTTCCCAGAGATTTATTGAATTTCCCAACATTTGGTAAATATATACATTTTTCCCTGCTTTAAAACAGAATCAGTTTGCATTTTCTGAAATTGGCAAAATTAATTAGTGGAGGTGTAGGTACCAGGAGTGGTTGCTGGTTGCAGGCAGATTTCCAAGAAAACTTGATAGTATGATATTGATTATTGGGTCCGGCAGAGGCTGAGAGCAATAAAAATCCAGTAAGTATTAAAGAGTGTGAATTTGGCAGCTAGGACATGTAGTGGCAAAACAATTAAACAATAATATATTGTCATCTGAAATGAGGGACACAATTTAGGAAAGACTTTGGTAAATCAAGTGGCCATTGATTAAAACTAGCTAACAAAATAACAACATAACATAAATGTTTGAAGGGTGTGAGGATGTAAAAATTGGGAGTAGGGTGGCTGTCTCTAATGATTGTAGGTAACTGGAAAAGACAAAGACAAACTCAGATGCCTACAATTTAATTTCAAGGCACAGACTGAATCCCAGGGACTTCTTATAAGCTGATGAAAGAATGTCTTAATTCACACAGCCATAGGGCCAAGGTAGTTAAAATCCGCATGCAAATTCTGAATTGGTTGGTTGCTAAATTATGATGTTAGTTGGATTTAAAGTCTCACAAGGTTTTACAAATAAAATGTAGGGTATTTAATAAGATAGAGAAGGATGCTGAGAATTGGAATGGGGATTCAGAGAACTCTAGGTAACTCATCTCCCAATCCCCATAGGAATTCCTTTGCCACTTGAACAGCTGTTCCTCTGTTGTTCAGAAATGGCTTCTTGTATTAGCTGAAGTTCTGCAATAATTTTGTGTAAGTTAATTACATATGAGGAAAAGCCAATTTGCTTTTCAGATATTTCCCTTGCTAACCTCTTCCTTTCACTTCTGCTTATTGCTTCTGTATATAAAACTGGGTTCTGGATCCCTTTAATATAATGGGCAAATGACAAAGTCAAAGCAAATGTAGAAGGCTTACCTCACAAAATTGTTTCCAGACTTTGATGTTATATATAAACAACACTTGGGTGAATGTATGTGGGAATGGATTTTGGAGTATAGGCAAAGAAAGTAAAAACATGCTTTCACATGGAAGTAAATTTATAGATATGATTGGACTTCTCATTTTGCACTTAAATATACTAACATTATTATTACCATGAAAATAATTATTGTAGTTATAACTAACATTTATTGAAAACTTCTGCAGGACACTGCTTTTTAAATTTACTTTTTTTTACTTTACATACAATAAAATTCACTCTTTCTAGTTTAGAGTTTGTTGAGCTTTGACCAAATACATAGAGTCATGAACTAAACTACCACCTTTTAAAATCAAGATATAAATCAGTTCTAATACCACCTTGAAATTTCCTCATGGTGATCTGTTGTAATCAGTCCATCCCCTTACTCCTAAACCATGGCAACAACACATAAGTTCCTATAGTTATGTGTTTCCAGAATGTCACATTAATGGAATCATATAATATATAGCCTTTTGAGTCTGGCTTCTTTCATGTAGGATAATAAATTTTGGTGTTCATTTTTAGTATTTGGTTGCTTTTTATTGTTGAATAGTATCCATTGCATGGATATACCAGAATTGTTTTTTAATACATTCACAAGTTAAAGTATATTTTTTGAATTGTGTCCAGTTTTTGACAATTATGACTAAAGCCATCAACAATAGTCATGTACAGGTTTTTGTGAATATATTTTTTATTTCTTTCAGTTATATAGTGAAGAGCAGGATTTCTAAGTCATATGGTAAATTCATGTTTAACTTAATAAAAAACTGTAGAACTGTTTTCACTTATATAATTGTTGATATGGTTGGTTGTAGGTCTACTATTTTATTTGATTTCTGTTTATCCTTCTTTTTTTGTCCTCTTTTCCAACTTTCTTGCCATATTTTGATTATTTGAATAATTTTTAATATTCCACTATGATTTATTGTATTTTAAGCTACACATATTTTTTGTTTGTTTCAGTGATTGTTGTAGATCACTGAATCTAACTTTTCACTTAAACTCTTTACATTGAGTTTATATTTTACCACTGTAGTGTAAATAGGGGTAATGTTTACATATAGGTCTTTCACCTTCACCACTTTGTGTTATGGTTGTCAAATGCTCTAGATTTATATACACTATACATATTGAAAACTCTACCAGACAACTTTATATATAATTTTTATTTCTATTGGTAATAGATATTTTTAAAAATTTAATAGCATTAGAATATCTATTGTGTTTACCGAGATGTTTACCATTCCTGTTGCTCTTTATTCCTAAATTCCAACTTTGCTCTAATCATTTCCTTAGGCCAAAAAGAATTCCTTTAGCATTTCTTTTAGAGCAAATCTGCTATCGACAAATTCTCTTTGTTTTCCTTCTTTTGAAAGTCTTTTTTTTAAATTCCAATTCATACCTGAAGGATATAGAATTCTTTATTGACAGTTCTTTCCTTTCATCTCATTAAAGATAATGTTCTGCATCATAGTTTTTAATGAGAAACTGCAGTCATTCTAATCATTGCCCCTCTGTATGTAATGAATCAATTCATTTGGGCTGCTTTCAAGCCATTTTTTTCTTTATCTTTGATTTTCAGCAGTTTGTTTATGATGTGTCTGGGTGTAGTTTAATTTGAGTTTATTCTCTTTAGGATTTTCTGAGCTTCTTGAATATGTAATTATATATCTTCCACTAAATTTGGGAATTTTTCAACCATTACTTATTCAAATACTTTTCTGCACCAATTTCCTTCTCCTTTCTTCCTGGACTCCAATGAAGCAAATATCAGACCTGTTGATATTCGAAAATTCCCTGATGCTCTATGTTGCTTTTTCCTTTTTGCTTTTCTAATACCTTTTCTCTTTGTTCTCAAAATTAGATGATTGCTATTCATTGATCTTAAAGTTCACTGATGCTTTCCTCCATTCTGCTCCTGAGCCTATTCACAAAACTTATTGTTTCTGATATTGTATTTTTCAGTTAAAAATTTTCATGGATTCTTTTTCTACAGTTTCCATTTCTTTTCTGAGAGCTTCTATCTTTCCATTCATTTCAAGAATGTTTTTATTTATCTCATCTTGCCTGATTAAAATAGCCACTTCAGTCTTTGTCCTCTCAGCACTGAGTGGTTTTTGTTGATTGTATTTTTCTTTGAAATGCATCTTATTCTCATGTTTTATTTTTGAAGTTGAGTAATTTTGATTTTTACCCTTGCAATACTACATTGCAAGCCTCTGGTGCTACTACAGTTTTATGGAGACCATTCATTTTTGTTTTGTTTTTGTTTTACAAGCTGTCCAGATGTAGAACATATCTTTCATTACAAAAGTTCAATGGACAGTGCTACTTCTGAGCCTGTTTGCTTTAGTAGTTAACTGAAATCCTGTTTCAACAATGACAGAATGATGATGGAACTTAAGCAAGTACTCAACAAAATTCAGAAGAAGAAATCACAAGATGTAGGGACAAATGGATATGGGAGACATTTGATATGTATGGGCATTTCACCTGGCCTTTAAGTTTCCTTGAGTAGACCTATAAAGCACTCTCATTATGCTTTCAAATATATTTATGAAAAGGAGCTCCAGATTATTTGAAAAGTTTGTCAGTGGCTGTTTTCTTTAGCCAAGAGGTACTTGTGAAAGACATTGCACATGAAATAGGCATCCATGATCCTAAGATAGCAGAGGCTAAGGAAGGACACTTAAGAAGCAGGAGCAAGGTGGACATGGTTATCATAGGTCTGACCTGATAATCAACCAATATCAGAACCTGAGCCAGTTCACATACCTAGGAAACTGTGAATGAAGGAAAATCTTAGTACAGTTGAGGAAGGACCTGCAATAACATTGTTAATCATGCTCTGAATGTGACTCATAGCCTTCCCATGGGTTTGGGGTATAATTACAAGGATATCTAAACTCTAGGGAAAAAGAAATATCCTGATGTTTCCGGAATTATTGGAAACTAACACTAATCATTGCAGATAAAGGTCCTCTGCTCATCATAGTGACAGTTAATATATGATAGATATTAAAAGGAATTTTGACACCAGTTTGACCCAATCTAGTCTCCATGAAAATCCCAAATAATACCAGACTTATTTCCAACTTTCCTAAGTGGGTAGTTCGGTCAGATAAAAATATCTTTATGTAGAATTACTGCATTTTCTTTGTGATTCTAGATATAAATACCATTATTCTAGGATGGGCCAAATATTATCATAGATTTGACAAATACTTATGAAATCAACTATTTGAAGAAGGCTGAGTGTTGGTTCCTATTATGTCCTATAGATGCCCTTTCCCAATAAGCAAGAATATTTTCAAAGAGGTCCAGTAGAACAATGAGGACAAGAAATCTTCCCAGTAACTAGAGCTTCAAGAGGGGCTACTTGCTTTCCCTTTGTTAGGAAAATCTGGCTCAAGATAAGTACATACATTGACTTTATATAAGGTATAATTTTTTCTCTTTTGCTAGGTGATTGTGGACTTTGATGAATCAATATTTAAGAATGTGAATAGTCTATAGTACAAAAATAGAAGTGTCCTATGAGAGTTATCACTAAAAGTACCTCATTGGTAAGAAGATTCTTAGAAATAATGCAGACAAGCGTAGAATTCAGTCCCCTTTCCCATCTATGCTCATTATTTTTAATAGGTTCATTCATTAATTTAACAATATTAGGATGATTTAGAAGTTTTAGTATGTCAGGCACTATTTTAGATGTAGGGGTATAAAAGTAAACAAATCAGGCAAAATCTTTGACTTACAATCAAGGAAATGAGATAGACAATACAAAAAACAAATATATTAATCAGATAGTGCTATGTGCTACATCAGGGGATAGAGAATGTTCGGGGCAGGTGATGCTTCAGATAGGGCAGTCATGGAAAGACTGAGCAGAGTTCCTAGACTCTGTGGACTTGATCACAGAATGGAAGTTATACAAGCCTCCACAACATGTTCCTCTTCTCATATAGAATACTCCATTTTCATGCAGTAAAATCCAGTGCTGAGTCCAACATGGCACTTTATACCATGTGACCAGCCCTCTCGCTATAACAGCTGGTTACACTGAATCCTTTCTATTAATGAGAGGGCAACAATATTTTCCAGTGAAATACACATTTATTTTGGATTTGGATTTCCTTTCCATGCCTGATTTTTATGCAGTATTATTGAAGGGCACTGTAGATTTATTGAATGGCATCCCACCCACATTTGCTTCACATTCAGGGATTCCACTTTACAACAAATTTAAAGGGATTTCCTGGTGTTATCATATATCCAAATCCCCAAATGTACTTAAACTTAAAGAATAAGAATGGTTAAATGTAAGCAAATTTGGCATGTTATTCTATTAATTCAAAATACGCTCAGACTACTTATTGATATATGAGACTATTTTTCCTGAAAGCAAATACACATATCTTGCCACCAGAATGTCTATATGGGAATGAACCCTTTCATTAAAATAACTCATTATCCATTTTTTAAATACACAGAAATTTTCAACTCTTGCTGGGAGATAAAACAGAAGAGGTTTACTGTTACACAATGATGGAAGGAAAGAGTAGGGACGGCAACTAGAGGGCATCCCTCATTAGCAAACACACTGGCATTAAGTTAAGGAAATCTGAATCATGTGGGTAGGACCATATAGATACTACTTGGACCATTTAAGACCCATATAATGCCATGGGAAGGTTCCCAACAACTCAGAGCCCATGGGAACAGAGTTTTGGGTTGCTCAAAGCTGAAATAATTCATTGAACTAAAAAGATAGTTGAAGATAAAGGGAAAAAAAAGGAATGGATAATAGAAGAGGGAAATAATAAGTGTCAACCATACCCCATTACCAGTTATAGAAGTGAAATGAGGATTGCATCCTATACCAGCATTTCTTTCCTATTGAATTACAATTATCATATAGATAGATTGATGTATATATGTAGATATATACATATGGCCTTTTATAGATAAATCAACATGATAAATATATATTTATTTATCTAACATAAATAGATAAAACATCTGTCTATCCAAAGAAATTTCTCTTTATTTGTTTGTTTCATTTTTGAGTGTAACGAAGTAAGGGAAGACTGGCCATTACCCAGAAATTTTTGGTTTAGGGAGGAGTATATAATTGATGAGCCTTCGGGTGTACCTTGTGCTGCTTGAGGAGTAATTTCATCATGATTGTGAAATCGTAGTGAAATTATAGGAATAAAGGCTTATATTGATATCATGCAAAGTTTGTACTACTATAGACATTTTTTTTTTCTTTTTTCTTTTTGACTTATCAACATATGATCCATTTTCTTTGGGGAATTCTCGACCGTAGGAGCAGAGAGCTTACTTCCAATTATACAAACCCAAAGGACTGAATACTCACTTCCATAGTGGCCCCTTTCAATAATGTTACACAAAATTATGTAGCTTCAGAAGGCTTTACCTCTGATTTTTATGCAGAATTGCAGGATAAAAAGAAGCAAGAAGAGAGGAAAATGCATTCTGAAGCCAATGCTGCTATTCAGGAAAGCTCCATCCAGTTTTCATTGGAAACAGTGGCAAAACTGCCAATGTTAGCAACCAAGGTCCATTTCAAGCAGTGTTCACGATGTAAGCTGTGCCAGCTGGTGTTGAGGTTTGGCAACTGGTGTTCTTACTACACTAGTTCTGTGGATGACATTGGCCATATCTCTGGCTGGCTAGTTTCTTTTACCTCCTGCTGACTTTCTGAGCCCATTTCTCCAACTTCCTATAAATTTAGTGACCTATTCAAATTAATATCAATAATTTATTTTTCTGCTTTATTCAGTTAGAGTCACATTATATTGTTGACAATTAGGAAAACAAACATGCCTAGTATGTAATTATATTTTTGTTATTCTTTTGATCATTGCATGCTCTCTTTATTTGGTCATGAGCACAAATTACCCAAATCATGACACTGAATTTTTTCCCTTTTTCTTTCAATATTTTTTCTTATTATTTTTATGGCCTTGTCTTTTGTCTATGCAATCTTGTGAAATATTCTTAGATCTTCTGCATCATACATTTGTTATTTCATGGAGTCATCTTTTTCTGTTATATTTGCCAATGTGATATTATAATGGTGCTATTGAAATTTTGAAATTCCTTAAGTCAGTCATTTCAGTGTTATTTAATCTGCTGAAGTTTACTTACGATTTTCTAGTATTACATTGCAGAAGCCAGTCAAGGTGAATTCAATTCTTCTAGTACCACTAGGCTATTCATTTTTTATACCTACTTATGTTTTGTAATGTTCTTCTTCTCTCTCTACTGCTCAGTTTTCTGACACCCTGAATGTAATGTATATAAAAGTACCATTCCCAGCACACAAGGCCCTCATTCAGGGCTTCTTATTGGCATATTATAATGCACAAAATTTACTTTTGGATATTACAAGTCCCAAAATTCAATAAATATCTCCCACCTCCTCACTCTTTTTTGGGGAACTGTAAAATCACCTGGATATAACAAATGGTGTAATACAAAAGGAGGAATTGTTACAAATTGGGAAGAATAGTTAGCTAAACTCACAAAGCAATCCTCTGGCCAATCTTTACATCTTGGAGACATGAGAAGAATAGTTGGGGATATTCTAGGTTCTTCAACTAATTTCTGCTTCATAAAACAAATAAACACTATGTTGCAAGCTATTAAGCTTTTCTCATCCTAGGTCTATCTGTCTTATAATTAGTATTCTTTTTCTTCCACATTCTAAATTTTATTATCCATCACTCTTGGTTTTGAGTGCTGTTGAGTTTTGATCTTTTTCCGTTGCTGCTAATTTGTTGAAAGAATATAGGATGTTTAAGGGAAAGCTAACAAAATGCATTTTTCAGTTGATAGCCATTTTAAAAAATTATGCATTGAAATATTGAAAAAAAATCTTAAGGGAGTATTGCTTACATGAAAATAGTATCTGCTTTTCTAGATTAGGAGCACTCACACTTAATGGGTAAAAAGTCCTTTATATTTAAGCAAAACTAATAGGTCTCTTGCTTTACAATTATTCAATCTCAGGGTCCTTTTTTTATATATTTTATAGGCAGGCCTATGTTGTCTTGAGGACATTTGGCTGGGCTACTTCCAAATTATCTTCTCTGGTTAAGTACTGTGCAAGCCTTTGAAAGGACTGTTTAACAGAGCTTTGTCTATGGCTCTGGTGTATTATTTAGAGTCAGAAAATGAAGAGAAATCATATATTGATGCAAAGTTTTCAATCTTCAAATGAATTAGAGTCATTTATATATACTTGTTATTTGCTATTTTAACATGTGAAACATTGGTCTTTAGCTTTAACTCAATGTCAAATATATAATGTCAATTTTTTTTGTTTGTTTTGTTTTTTTCAGGTACTGTAGGGAAAGAACAAAATGTCTCTCTTGTTTTTTTTCTTCATCATTGTATATTTCCTCTACTAAATTTAGTGACATGCTTATTCCTTTGGAAGTAGTACATGTTATACAATGGCAAAATGATGGCAATACATGGCAAATACAGGGACAAGGTGAGCATTTGTGCTATTATTAAATAAAATGATATATAGACAGAAGACATTCCAATAATTAGTATCTGTGTTTTGCCTTCAGTCTTGAGGCTTGCCCTTCTGAGAATTATTACTGTAGTGGTAAAGCTAAGCTTGCTTATAATTATGCCTGAAAGTCACTCCCAGAGAATCTCTTTTCTTGCTCAGATGTGGCCTCTTTCTCTAAGCCAAACTCTGCAAATAAACTCCATACCCTCCGCCCTATGTGGAACATGACTCCCAGGGATGAGCCTGGCTATGGCATCGTGGGATTGACAATGCCTTCTTGACCAAAAGGGGGAAAATAAATAAAACAAGATAAAGTTTCAGTGGCCAAGAGATTTCAAATAGTTGAGAGGTCATTTGGGAGGTTACTTTTTTGTAAATGTCAGCCAGATATTGCAAATTGCCACAGTTTGCTATTCACCTTCAATACAGCTCTGATACTTATAATCCCATTAACAAACAATTGTCACCCTTATTCATTACCATACCTTTGAATTCACCATCATTAACATATCCGAACATTTTAGATTATCATTCCCCCTCAGTAGCTACTATCTAGTAGTAGAGATATTGTACTAGAAAATACTAGATTGTACTAGATAGTCCTAGATATCTAGTAGAGATATTGTGTGACCACTACTACAAACTCTGTGAACAATGTAAAATCAATGTCTTATAATGTAGAATATTGGAGACCTAGTGACAGACAGAAGCTAGTGGAGGGGGGATGATAATATAATATGTTCACATATTTTAATGAGGGTGAATTCAAAGGTATGGGAATGGATGGGGAGATGATTGTTTTTAACAGGATTATAAATATCAGATTTGCATTGAAGGTGAACTGGGTTGGAAGGAGTTGTTTAAAGGCATGTTTCCTGAAGATCAGCACCACAATTATAGATAGGTGCTTGCATGATGCACTGCTAAAGTGTAACAGTAGCACAAAGAGCTGACAACAGAAGGATATATGGGAAAAATCTATATGTTGCATCATAGGGACTATAATTAATAGGGATACCATACTAGCACTGCACAAATACTAGGGACAAATAATTAAGGGCTGACAAGAGCTACAAGATGTTTTTGGTTATGAGAATTGTTTAAAATAGAGAATGATGAGGATTATGCAACTAAGTGATGATAATGTGAGATATGGCTGGGTTATCATGGACATAACATATGCTATGTGAATTTAGGAACTTGCTACTTTATAAATCAAGCCCTCAATCTTGAGGCTTGCTTGAGTGAAACTTACGGTTGCAAAGGGAAGGCTGAGCCCACCTATAATTATGCCTGTGAATCACCTCCAGAGAACCTCTTTTGTTGTTCTAAGCCTCTGCAAATGAAGTCATCACCCTCCCCTGACATGGGACAGGAACCCCATACCACCCCCAGTTGAATGAGTCTTCCTGGTGATGTGGAACACAGATTTTTGGAACATCCCTGATCCTGGAATCAAGGGATTGAGAATGCCTTTTTGACCAAAAGAAGGAAAAGGAAGGCAACAAAATAAGGTTTCCATGGCTGAGAGAATTCAAATAGAGTCAAGAGGCTGTCCAGGAAGTTATTCCTATGCAGGCTTCACCTAGATAAGCCAAATGGCAACAGTGTGATAAGCCCAAGTCAACAGTAATCAAGAAAACCTTAAAGAATGCCTGGATCCCTATCTGGGACTCTATAAAAGTTTTACTCACTAAGTTTATTCTTCAGAAACTTAAATCCTTCAGAGAACTCCTATGACAGCTAAGCCCCCAAACCCAGCATCTTCAAGAACATCAACTAGCTGTGTCCTCTTTTCTCATAAAGTTGATACTCCTTTTCTACATGGACAAGTTATGGTGGTCACTGCCTAGACATCCCTGAATATTGGAAAGTGATTAAAATAGGGGAATGGGTAGCAACAAACAAGATGGAATTTAACAAAGGATTATGAATAATGAATCTTTATATATGTTTCTTTTTCTTAGTTGCTAGAGTATTAGAATAGCTAGAAGGAATGAATTGAAATGGTGTAATTGTAATACATGAAATTTGTTCTATAGCAACTTGTTATATTGTAATTTGAAAGCTATATTTTTTGTATATATGCTATGCTTCACAATAAGAAAATAACTGAAACTATGGTACTATAACTCTTAGCAACTTTGAAAATTTCCTATATATCTAGTTATTAAATCAAAATTTGAAAGATGTTGCCTTTTTGTATATATGCTGTATTTCATAATAAGGAAATAACTGAAACTGTGGAAATGTAACCTATAATATTCTTTGAAATTTGTTCTTTAAATACTTGTTGAATTAAACTTGGATAGTTATCACATCTTTGTACATGTTGTTATATAATACAATAAAGAAATTAAAAATGAAGTTGTTACAGTATGCCAAGCCCCAACCAACAATATTCCTGAAAACCCTAAAGAGTAACCTGGGGAGAACCTAAGATGACGGCTAGGTGAGACTGGGCAAAAAAACACCTCCATGAAAAATACTAGATGAAAACCAGAAAGTGACCCAGAACACCACTGCCAGTGATGAACCAGCCGGACAAGGTCTGCTAAATCCATGGGGAATGGGCATTTGGTGAATTCTGAAATGAGTGAGTGAGTCAGCTAAAAGTCCCACGGCTGCACTGCGGTGTGGGGAAACGGTGGGCTGGTGTTTGGAGATGGACTAGTTCTTTAAAAAAAAAGAGCCTGGGAGTGGCTGCGGATATGACGGGGAGAGCCACACAGTGAAGCATGGTGGGAGCAGGCTGGGCTAATGTCTCGGTGTCTGGTGTGAAGGATACCCCTGCCTACACCTGCTGCTGATTGTCTTGAGACCAGAGGAGCAGAGGGGAGCCAAAAGGAGGAAAAAAAACCATGTTCCTTGCAGCCATCTCCCCAGTGGGTGGGAGACACTCCTGCCCGGGGCCAGACCCACAACCCAGAGCCGCACCAAGAAACCCAGTGTGACGGGGAATCTTTCCCGCAGCACTACACACAAGCCACAATATCAGCCATGGACAGTGGCCTTTAATACACCCACAGCTGATTGTCCCAGAGCTGGGAGGGCAGAGCTGTGGGAAAAGGGGGAAGTTAATGCTCCCCATTCAACCATCTTTGAAGTAGGCTGGGAGCACCCCTGCTTGGCCCATTGACCCAGGGCTTCCCTGGCAGGTCAGCATGCACTAGTGACGTGGCACAGCCCTCCCTCAGCAGAGGTCCTGGAAGAACACAGCTGGGAAGGGGGAACCACTTGGAAATCCCAGGGAACCTATGCGAATACCAAGGACTTGTGGGTCAGCGACAGAGAGAATTGGTGGAAAGACTGAAATGAAGGCTTAGTCTCCTGCAACAGCATTAAATCTCCAGGAACACCTGGGAGGTTTGATTATTAAAGCTGCCCTGCCTGCCTAACCATCCAGACACACGCCCCACATTCAGCATGGACAGCACCAGCAACACACCCAAACTTGGTGCACCAATTGGACCCCACAAGAATCAGACCCCCACACATCACAAAGACAAAGTGGGAGAGAACTGACTTGAGGGGAATAGGTGACTCATGGACGCCATCTGCTGGTTAGTTAGAGAAAGTGTATGCCACCAAGCTGCAGTTCTGTCAAATTGGGGATCAAGTAAAGCAAATGCCAAGAGGCCAAAAACAACAGAAACTCTTAAAGCATACGATAAAACCAGACGATATGGAGAACCCAAACCAAAACACCCAAATCAAAAGATCAGAAGACACACAGTGCTTGGCACAATTAATCAAAGAATTACAGACAGAAAACAAGAGCATGGCTCGGGATATAAAGGACATGAAGAAGAGCATTGCACAGGATATAAAGAAGACCCTATAAGAGCATAAAGAAGAAATTGCAAGAGTAAATAAAAAAAAGAAGATCTTATGGAAATTAAAGAAACTGTAGGCCAAATTAAAAAGACTCTGGATACTCATAATACAAGATTAGAGGAAGCTGAAGAACAACTCAGCCTCCTCAAGGACCACAGAACAGAAAATGAAAGAACAAAAGAAAGGGGAAAAAATCAAAAAAATCGAAATGAATCTCAGGGATACAATAGATAAAATAAAACGTCCAAATTTAAGACTCATTGGTGTCCCAGAAGGGGAAGAGAAGGGTAAAAGTCTAGAAAGAGTATTCAAAGAAATTGTTGGGGAAAACTCCCCCAACCTTATACACAATATAAATACACAAAGCATAAATGCCTAGTGACCCCGAAATAGAATAAATCCAAATAAACCCACTCCAAGACATATTCTGATCAGATTGTCAAATACTGAAGAGAAGGAAAAAGTTCTGAAAGCAGCAAGAGAAAAACAATTCACCACATACAAAGGAAACAACATAAGACTAAGTGGTGACTACTTAGTGGCCACCATGGAGGTGAGAAGGCAGTGGCATGACATATTTAAAATTCTGAGAGAGAAAAATTTCCAACCAAGAATACTTTATCCAGCAAAACTCTCCTTCAAATTTGAGGGAGAGCTTAAATTTTTCACAGACAAACAAATGCTGAGAGATTTTGCTAATAAAAGTCATGCCCTACTTGAGATACTAAAGGGAGCCCTACCGACAGAGAAATAAAGAAAGGAGAGAGAGATATAGATAATTTTAACAGACATATATAGAATATTACATCCCAGGTCACCGGGACACACATTCTTCTCTAGTGATCATGGATCTTTCTCCAGAATGGACCACATGCTAGGGCATAAAAACAAGCCTCAATAAATTAAAAAAAAGAAAAATGAATTCGTTCAAAGCACATTTTCTGAACACAATGGAATACAACTAGAAGTTAATATCCATCAGAGACTTGGAGAATTCACAAACACCTGGAGGATAAAAATGAGGGGGAGATAAAAACATTTCCAGATAATTAAAAGCTGAGGGACTTCATCACCTGTAATCAGTCCTATAAGAAATGCTAAAAGGAGTTGAGCAGGCTGAAAGGAAGGGACAGTAAACAATTGACTGAAACTACATGAAGAAATAAAGATTTCCAGTAAAGATCACATGGTAAATATAAATACCAATACTACTGTATTTTTGATTTGTAACTCCACCATTTAGTTCCTACAGGATCTAAAATACATAAACTATAATGATAAATCAGTGGTTTTGGACTCAGTGTAAAATATGTAATTTTTTACAAGAACTACATAAAGGTGGAGGAATAATGGAGTATAGGAACATAGTTTATGTGTCATATTGAAGTTAGGTTGGTATCAAAGAAAAACAAGATTGTTATAGATTTAATATATTAAATTTAAGCCCCATGGTAAACACAAAGAAAATATCAGAGAATATGACCATGGAGATGAAAAGTAGAGTAGGGGTTCTGAGAAGTGGGGGAAGGGGCAATGGGGAGTTAAGAAATGAGTATAGGGTTTCTGTTTGGGGTGAAGAGAAACTTCTAGAAATGGATGGTGGGAAGGTGATAGCATTGCAACACTCTAAATGTGATTAATCCCACTAATGGAATGCTAGGGAGGGAGGTGGAATGGGAAAATTTATGCTATATATATGTTTCCACAATTAAAAAAAAAAGTTTAAATAGATGACAATTAAATGCCAAGGATGATCCTGGATGGGATCTGAGGATGGAGGAGAGGAAGCTCAAAGGGACACAGATGGGACACATGCACACACACATAAAAAGGAAATATAGAATGTAAGCTTTGTATCAATGTTGAATTTCTTGAACTTCTTAGCTGCACTTAATGGGATTGCATAAAAGAATGTTCTTGTCCATGGGAAAGGTATATGTAAATTATATTGTTTGTTCATAGATATGTGCAGCTTACTCACATGTGTTCAGAGGACAGAGCAATAGATGGCGGATGATAGGGAGAGAAAGAGGGAGAGAGGGAGGGAAAGAAAGAAATGGTGGTGTGACAGGATGTTAAAGGTAGTGGATCGGGTTATCAGGGGAGGGGGGTCGGGGTATGATGGAGTTCTGTGTATGGGGTTTGTACTGTTTTTGCAACTCTTCCTGTAAGATTGAATTTATTTCAAAATAAAATCTATTAAATTAAAAAAAAAGACAAACCTGGGCTATGTCTAACACTCAATAAAAGCTTTACTTATTAAGTTTATTTCATCAGAAACTTAAAGCTTCCTGATTGTTCCTATGCCGGATAAGCCCTGAAACCCAGAGATAACAATATCTCCAAGAACATCAACCAGTTTCATTCCTCTCCCCCATATTGTCGACACCCCTTTTCAGCTCAAAGAAGTTAGAATGGTCATTGCCCAGATATGACTGAATAATCAAATGAGAAGGAGGACTTGTAAGGGAGAAGTTAGGAATTAACAAATGATTATGAGTAACTGACTCATTATAAAGATATTTCCTTTTCGTTTCTAGTGTATTAGAATAGCCAGAAAGAAATAGTGGATAATGATGAACTGTAATACAATAGTCTTGATATATGATATGATTGTATAATGATATAGCTTTAATCTTGTGACTGTGTGATTGTGAAAACCTTGTGACTGACACCCACTTTAATCTACAGTATGGGTAGATGAGTAAAAAAATAAACACATACATGACAAAATAAATGAGAATATTTTAAACTCTCCCTCATTTTTGAAGGGCAGTTTTGCCAGATCTAGAATTCTTGGTTGGCAGTTTTTCTCTTTCAGTATCTTAAATATATCATACCACTGCCTTCTTGTCTCCATGGTTTCTACTGAGAAATCTGCACATAGCCTTATTGAGCTTCCCATGAATGTGATGGATCGCTTTTCTCTTGCTGCTTTCAGAATTCTCTCTTTGTCTTTGACATTCAATAATCTGATTATTAAGTGTCTTGGCATAGGTCTATTCAGATCTATTCTGTTTGGGGTATGCTGTGCTTCTTGGATATGTAATTTTATGTCTTTCATAAAAGATGGGAAATTTTCAGTGATGTTTTCCTCCATTACTGTTTCTGCTCCTTTTCCCTTCTCTTCTTCTCTGAGGACACCATGACATGTACATTCATGCACTTCATGTTGTCACTCACTCAATTCTCTGGTATGAGATGCTCCTCATATTTTTCCATTCTTTTCCCTAGCTGTTCTTTTGTGTGTAGTATTTTTGATGTCCTGGCCTCCAGTTCATGAATCTTTTCATCTGACTCTTCAAATCTGCTGTTGTGTATCTCCATTTTGGTTTTCATCTTTTTTTATTGTGCCTTTCATTCCCATAAATTCTGCCAATTGTTTTTTTTCAAAATTTTGAGTTCTTCCTTATGTTTGCCCTATATCTTCTTTATATCCTTCATCTCTTTTGCCATATCTTCCCTCAACTCATTGATTTGAATTTTGAATTGATTTAGGAGATTTGTTTGATTAATAATTAGTTGTTTCAATTCCTGTATCTCAGTTGAAGTGTAATTTTTTTTCCTTTGATTGGGCCAGATCTTCATTTTTCCTAGTGTGATTTGTAATTTTTTGTGTCTAGGCATCTGGTTTCTTTGATTACCCCAATCAGATTTTCCCACACTAGACAAGCCCAGGTCTCAGGAGGATAACTGTATCCAGCATCAGGTTTTCCTGAGGGTAAGACCCAGAAGATTGTGAAACTTACTTCTGAGGCCTCTACACTCTGTGCTTTTCCTATCCTGCCCAGCAGGTGGTGTTTTTCAGCCCACAGCTCCCACTGGTGTAAGAGGTGTGATCCTTTTAATTCTCAGCAGACCCTGTCCTGGCCAGAGGTGAAGGGTGTCAGAAGCCAAGCTTAAATTGTTTCTGTTCCCCCCCTCCCCAACTCCACTCAGTTCCTGGGGTCTGAATTCTTGCAGGGAGAGCAGCCACTTGAGCTGGGCCCTGCATCCCTTTTCTTAGGGAAGATACATCCTTTAGGGAGTTATCTTCTACATTTCAATTCCTCCTTTATCTCTCTGACTCTGTTAACTCCACCCTTGCCTGGGTCAATGCTGACAATTGAAAATGCCTGAGGCTTTCTCTAATGAGCTACTTAGCATGAGAGAAAAAGGAAAGGAAAAAGACAGCAAGCCCCTTTTCAGAGCCAGTCCCCAGCCCCTTCAGTTCACCGATTGACAGGTGTTGGTACCTGGCTCTCTATGCCCCATTCTTGGGACACAGCCATTTTCCAGTATTCTGAGCTTAGCTATCTCCAAAAGCCTCTGTTTTTAATTATTTATGCATTTTTGTTTCAGTCAGCCCTGTTCTCTCTCTGCCGGGAGGAAACTCAGTTTCCCTTCCTGCTTGCTCTGGGTGTATCTATGCTTGTCGTTTGTATTCAGTAGTCCAAACTTGTTAATTAAAACCACAATTGGAGCTTGGTTGAGTTACCTTCTCCTGCTACAGGTAACATGCTTCTGTTTTCCACTGGGAATGTTTCAGCTTAGACTGCAGTGCCGGTGGGGGAGGGGAGCCAACTCTGCAGTTTGGGGAGCTTTACTTACAATTCTATGCTGCAATCTTAGCTGTTCCCCCCACTCCAGGCTGGTGTACAATGTGTGTTCAGTCATGGATGTCTCCCAACTGTTGTTCCAGACTATTTACTAGTTGTTCCTGGCTATTTACTAGTTGTTCTAGAGGACTAACTAAATTCCACACCTCTCTATGCCATCTTTCCCTGCCTCCTGTATGATTTTTAAATCCACAACTTCTCTAATAAAAAAATTTAAAAAATTATGAATAAAATTCTAGATTTTATATATTAATTCTTTAAGTATTAAGTTTAAAAAATATTTATTGAGGCTCATACAATACTTCACACAAGTATTTGTTTTGGCAAAATAAATACCTTTCATGGAGAGCAGTTAGCTATATTACCAGCAATACAGATTACAAATTTAAGAAGATACTAAGTGCCTATTTGAAAATCCAACAAGGGACTCTTATTCCAATTTTTAAAGTAATGTATCTGTTTATATGATATTGACTCTGAAAGAGAAAAGTTCCCTTGAATGACATAGAATCATGTGGTAGAGTTAGGATACTCCATATTAAATATTGAAGCTTAAACATTTTGTGACTTCTATTATGTTATTTTCCTATTGATGTTCATTTTGCATATCCTATTCTGACTGGCTTAGTTTAGGAAAACACAAAGCTGCTGGAAATATGAGATACAATAGCACAACAGCTTTTAAAAAATTATTATCACTCTCACCAAAGACTCCTGAAGTGTGCAGTGTGGGGCAGTGGTACAGCTTGGCTTACTGTGTTCATCTAGGGACCTAAGTTTCTTCCATCTTGTTCTGCCATTGCTTTAGGTAGAAGCCAGGAAGCTTTCTGTAAAGGGCCAGATAGTAGATATTTTAGGTTTTGCAGGCCTTGTGGTTTTGTTGAAGCTACTTAACTCTTCCGCTGTGGTGGGAAAGTAGCTGTAGACTGTATGTCTTGCATGGATGTGGCTATATTCCAATAAAGCTTTTAAAAGTCAGGCAGAGGGCCAGATTTGATTAGTAGGCTGCTGGTTGCCAACCTCGGTACTAAGGCACGGTTGTTATTTGTTGGTTGAGGCTGGGTCACTGCCATGCCTGGGTTCTGGCAGGAATGGGAAAAGAAGTTTGGAATTGTCACACCGATTTTCTTAACACCAAGACTTGAAAATGAGAAGTGCCACTTGGGCTTACATTAAATTGCAAAAATTTATTCATAGTATCTAACTACTAAGAAGAGATAGTTTAGCCACATGGTGCTGTGTCTGGTGACATTTCTATTTTTACGGAATAAGTGGAGAAATGTATTTGGTGGACAACCATCATTATCTGTCACATTGACACAGTTTGGTGAGAGAAATGTAGAAAATTGATGTCAAAATATCAGCCTCCCTATTTGCGACTCTATAAAAGTTTCACTCACTAAATTTATTCTTCAGAAACTTAATCCTTCAGAGAACTTCTGTGACAGCTAAGTCCCAAAACCCAGAGGCAATAACCTCTTTAAGAACATCAACCAGATGTGTCCCCTTTTCGCATAAAGTCAACATCCCTTTTCAACATGAAAAAGTTGGGGTGGTCACTGCCTAGACATTCCAGAAGTTCAAGAAAGGGATTAAACTGGAGGAAAATGTAGTAGCAGATAAGATGGAATTTAACAAATGATAAAAAAAATAAAAGATTGTATGTCATAAAGTCTATCCCTGGTAATTGCCACCTTTGTCATACTAAGTTAGAACACTTAACAAATGTTTTAGATACTATAATGGATAAATTTTAACTGGCAGCTCATTTTTTCTTTTACTTTGCATGCCTGACACATTCTTAAAACAGAATCCATATTCAGAGCCTGCAGAAATTGATAAATGTATCTGTGCAGCTTTGTGGAGAATTTATGCCATTTGAAACAGCTGAATGTTAACTGGGTTGATGATGCTTCCCAGCTGTCAGCAATGCACTAGAGAGAGTCATGCTATGTACATATACACATCAATATGTTAACAAATATTTTCCCAAAATATATATGCATTCTAAATCTATGTCCCAGGTTTTTCATCCAAAAGATAAACCCAAAAACGAATTCACTGAAATTACTAAAATGTCAGAAGTTAGTTGCCTAAATCAATGTAATTCCATGAATACAATTAAGATACTATGTAATCATGTAGTAATGCAATGTGCTGTTAGCGTTTTTGTTTTCTATGCTTGTCAGTAAGGTGTAAGAACTTTTGACTGATGGTTGGTCCCGCACTTCAATCACTTTACATATTTTCAATAATATAAGATTCATTCATATAAAATTCTAATAATAGCATTTACTCAACACCCTCAAATGGCAACCTGCAAAAACACAATTTTTTGGCTATAGTACACCAAACATATAATGGGATCCATTCAAATGCTCATTTTATTTTCTTTTCACGACAGATTCTCTCTCCTTTAGCATTTCAGCATGTATGTAGACCATGTGCATTTTGTCACAAATGTTTATATTTTTGTTGCTATGTAAAAACTTGATTCCTTTCCCTGTTGAGATATTTGTTGAATTATTGCCTGAAATTTTATATTTGGCAGCACAATATTCAAGCTTATATTTCTCTTTCTCTTCCTAAAAATTATTTGTTTATGTGGTTTGTAGGTACATGAAGGCTTTTAAATTAATTTCTGCTTGTCTGACTTGACAACAGTATAATCATGTTATTTTCTAGAGCAATAAAGATTTCTAATATAATAGGCTGTTAAATAAAACAGGTAAACGAGTCTTTTCAGAGAGTAAATTAATGGCTTTTTTTTTTTTTTGGAAAGGAGTAAAATCAGGCTTCTTTGTGTATTTTAAAAGGATGATTTAATCCATTAGGCATTTGAACTTATGTAATAATGTACTTTTATAAAGGTTCCTAACACATCTCCTAGATTTCTTTAAAGCAATATGCATTTAAGTTATGAATTTGCATAGCACCAGAATAGCAGTCCCTGATTTAATTAATTCTGTTTCCTCATCACAGTACTCTTGAGCACAACAAAACTATGAAAATACCATGGAAAAATACTAAATTAAGCAATGCACCTCTACTATTATAGTGATAAAGTATTTTCATTGTTAAACATATTTGGAGATACATCCCTGCCTCTCTGAGATTCACAATAATGTATAGTAAGTAGAGAAGGAGATTTTGCTCTTAGTTACTACTTCTACTCCCTTAAGATGAAGATCTGATGAAAAGGTTAAAAATGTCACAGCATAGGATAATGTGGGTATGGGTGGAGTGAGATAAAACCCTGATTAAGAAAGTGCTTTTTTCATTTTCTTGCATCTTTGCAAAGGAGAAATTCAGATTCTTTGGATATTCCAAAAAAAAGCCATTCTTCTGCTAAAAGTTAAAAAAAAAGGAAGAGAGAAGTGAGGTCAGGTGTTCTAGTTTGCTAATGCTGCTGGAATGCAAAACACCAGAGATGGATTGGCTTTTATAAAGGGAGTTTATTTGGTTAAACAGTTACAGTCTTAAAGCCATAAAGTGTCCAAGGTAACACATCAACAATCGGGTACCTTTACTGGAGGATGGCCAATGGTGTCTGGAAAACCTCTGTTAGCTGGAAAGGCATGTGGCTGGCATCTGCTCCAAAGTTCTGGTTTCAAAATGGCTTTCTCCCAGGATGTTTCTCTCTAGGCTGCAGTTTCCTCAAAAATGTCAATCTTAGTTGCACTTGGGGTATTTGTCCTCTCTTAGCTTCTCTGGAGCAAGAGTCTGCTTCCAACGGCCATCTTCAAAATGTCTCTCATCTGCAGCTCCTGTGCTTTCTTCGAAGTGTCCCTCTTGGCTGTAGCTCCTCTTCAAAATGTCACTCTCAACTGTACTGAGTTCCTTCTGTTTGTCAGCTCATTTATATGGCTCTGCTGATCACGGCCCACACTGAATGGGTGGGGCCATGCCTCCATGGAAATTATCTCATCAGAGTTATCACCTACAGTTGGGTGGGGTGCATTTCCATGCAGACAACCTAATCCAAATGTTCCAACTTAATCTCCACTAATATGTCTGCCCCACAAAATTGCATCAAAAAATATGGCTTTTTCTGGGGGACATAATACATTCAAACCAGCACATCATCTTTATGTATGTTTTTTTTCCCTAATTTCTTTTTTTTTATACTGTTGAGTTTTAAGAATTCTCTCTCTCTCTATATATATATATTATAGATAAGATAGCTATGACTCCTTTTTCCAATATGTGGCTGACAATTTTTCTGCCATTCTGGACTTTATATTTTCATCCTCTTGATCAGGTACTTTGCAGTGAAAACATTTTCATTTTGATGATGTAAAATTTATCTTTGTGTTCCTTTTATGGATTGTGTATTTGGTGTCACATCTAACAAAGGGTTCTTTGTCTAGCCCTAGATTCTAGTTATTTTCTCTTATGTGTATTTTTTAAAGTTTTGTAGTTTTATATTTAAGTTTGTGATCCACTTTGAGTTATTTTTTGGAAGTTTGAGAAAATTTCATTTTGATTTTTGCCTATAAATGTCTATTTGCCCCATTTGTTGAAAAGAATACCTTCCTCCATTGAATTCCTTTTGTAACTGTCAGAAATCTAGCCTTCCAAACTGTGAACCTAAAAATTCCTATTGTTGGCTAACTCATGCACGGTATTTGTCACAGAAGCTCTGGCAAACTAAGACACTTAAGTAAGTAATACATTTTGCTTTATGTTTTTGTTTCAGATTTTGAAAAGAAAAAACAGCTGGGCATATTTATGTGGCTCTATTTCTGGGTTCTCTATGTGTCTATCACTCCACTTATACTATCTTGATTACTGTAGCCGTATAATCAGCCTTACTATATAATTCTATAAATTCCTTGTTCTGTTTAACTGTGGCCAGATGATTTTGGAAGTTCAGCTCCCCACTGGTCTTGCTGACACTAAGGGTAAGGGGGAAGTGGGGTGCTTACCAGTCCCTGTTTGTTCTGCCTTGTTCAGTCTTCTATATCTGTCACCCTCATTATAATATTCTATATTGTTTGATCACTTTCTTCTTTTTTAAAAAAATCTCAACTTTATTCTTTATATTTTTTATTAGACTTCCTGCAGTGTCAATTCATTTTTACCCTTCTTCTTACATGGATATAATTTTGTTTTCCTTTTAGATTCTTGCAATAATTTTTCCTTCAGGTTATCTTCCTTGTAAGTTAATTTGCCTCTTTCTTTCTTGGTGCAAAATATTTTATTGTTTACTCATGACATCTTTGTCTTGTTTAATTGAAGTCATTTTTTTTAGTTCTCTGTGGAAAAATAGAACATATTATGTGCGTGTGTTTCTGTGTGCCTCTTTTCAATCTAGAAAACATATTGCCTTTAAAACATGGGAATTATTTATAAGTCCTATTCTTGGTATTTTCTATTTACTAATTTTTGACTATTGATCAATAACTATAGACTTATTGTTTGTCACCAGGCATGGTGCACTGCTTGTTCTCATCCATTGCTTTCACTCAGGTACTGCCAGAGTCCCCCTACCTGGTATTTAGATTCTCTTGTCTGTTGCAGAGAATGATTAATGCAGTGCACCAGCATAAAAGGGTATTCGCTTCTATGCTGGTTTGAATGTATTATGTACCCCAGAAAAAGCTATATTCTTTGATGCAATCTTGTGGGGCAGACATATTAATGGGGATTAAGTTGGAACATTTGGATTATGTTGTTTGCATGGAAATGCGCCCCACCCAATTGTAGGTGATAACTCTGATGAGATAATTTCCATGGAGGCATGGCCCCACACATTCAGTGTGGGTCTTGATCAGTGGAGCCATATAAATGAGCTGACAAACAGAAGGAACTCAGTGCAGATGAGAGTGACACTTTGAAGAGAAGCAACAGCCAAGAGGGACACTTTGAAGAATGCACTGGAACTGAGAGAGGAGCTTCAGCTTACAGACACATTTTGGAGATGGCCCTTGAAAGCCAACTTTTTCTCTGTAGAAGCTAAGAGAGGACAAATGCTCCAAGAGTAACTGAGAGTGATATTTTGGAGAGAAGCTGAAGCCTAGGGAGGAACATCCTGGGAGAAAGCCATTTTGAAACAAGTACTCTGGAGCAGATGCCAGCCATGTGCCTTCCCAGCTAACAGAGGTTTTCCAGACACTATTGGCCATCCTCCAGTGAAGGTACCCGATTGTTGATGACTTACCTTGGACACTTTATGGCCTTAAGACTGTGACTCTGTAACCAAATAAACCCCCTTTTATAAAAGCCAATCTATTTCTGGTGTTTTGCATTTCTGGCAACATTAGAAAAACAGAAAAGAGGATTTCATCAAAAGGGATATAGAGATGCAAATTAGCACATAGAAAGGTATTTGGCATCATTAGTCTTTAGGGAAATTCAAATTAAAATTGTGATATATTACTACAAACCTATCAAAATGACTAAAATTAAAAATAGTGGCAACATCAAATGTTCATCGATGAAGATTTGTAGAAAGTGATTGTACATACATTGCTGTGGTAACATGGCAGCCCCTCTGGAAAACAGTTTGATGGTTTCTTATAAAGCTAAACATGCAACTTCCATATGACCCAGCAACTGCACTCCTGAACATTTATTTAGAGAAAAAATTTATATTCACTTAACTGGCACATGAATGTTCATAGCAGATTTATTTGTAATAGCTGAAAACTATCATTAATGCAAGAGGCAAATGGTTAAGCAAACTATGGTACATGCATATCATGGAATACTACTCAGCAATCAAAAAATAAACCAAAACTATTGATACAAGCAACAACCTGGATACATCTCCAGAGAATTATGCTGAATAAGAAAAACCAATCCCGAAGTTACATACTGTACTATTCCATGTGCTTAATGTTCTTGATATTATAAAATAACAGAAATGAAGAAACAATTTAGTAGTTTCTAGATGTGTGGGAAACAAATTGGTTGTAGAATAACAAAGGCAATAACAGGGATCATTTTGGGTAATGGAAATGTTCTGTGTCATGACTGTATTTCTGCTAATATCTTTGTTGTGATATTGGACTATAGCTTTACAAGATGTTACTGATAGAGGAAAAGGGTAAAGGTGCAAGAGGTCTGTCTGTATTATTTCTTACAACTTCATGTGATCTACAATAGTCTCAAAATGAAGCTTTTTGTTTTTTTGTTTTTTTGCTTAAACTAACATTTCAATGAGTAGAACATTCTTAAAATACATTGATGAAGTTTTACCTCTTGATTTAATTCCTGAGAATCTTTCTCTATTTGGTCTTCACTCATTGTCTTGTCTTCAATTCCCCTCATTTGTGTTATTTATGTATTTATTTAGCACTTACTATGTGGCAGACATGCTACTAAGAACATTACACTTACCACCACATTTAATTTTCCCAAAGATCCTATTAGATACTTCCCTACTAATAGGTACTATTAATATCTTCAGTTTAAGAATATGTATATCGACAGATGGAGAGGCGGGGCAAGATGGTGGACTGGTGAGCTGTATGTTTTAGTTACTCCTCCAGGAAAGTGGGTAGAAAGCCAGGAACTGCCTGAACTGGACACCACAGAGCAATCTGATTTTGGGCATACTTCATACAACACTCATGAAAACATGGAACTGTTGAGATCAGTGAAATCTGTAAGTTTTTGTGCCAGGCTCAGTCCCGTGGGAGGAGGGGCTGTCAGCTCCGGGAAGGAGAAGGGGAACTGCAGTGGCAGCCCTTATCAGAAACACATTCTACTGACCCAAACTCCAACCATAGATAGACTGAGACCAGACACCAGAGAATTTGAGAGCAGCCAGCACAGCAGAGAGGAGACAGGCATAGGAAAAAACAACACAAAAAACTCCAAAATAAAAGCGGAGGATTTTTGGAGTTCTGGTGAACATAGAAAGGAGAAGGGCAGAGCTCAGGCCCTGAGGCTCATATGCAAATCCCGAAGAAAAGCTGATCTCTCTGCCCTGTGGACCTTTCCTTAATGGCCCTAATTGCTTTGTCTCTTAGCATTTCAATAACCCATTAGATCTCTGAGGAGGGCCCTTTTTTTTTTAATCCTTTTTTCTTTTTCTAAAACAATTACTCAATTACCCAATACAGAAAGCTTCAAAGACTTGCAATTTGGGCAGGTCAAGACAAGAGCAGAACTAAGAGAGATCTCAGACAAAAGGCAATAATCCAGTGGCTGAGAAAATTCACTAAACACCACAACTTCCCAAGAAAAGGGGGGTGTCTGCTCACAGCCATCATCCTGGTGGACAGGAAACACTCCTGCCCATCGCCAGCCCCATAGCCCAGAGCTGCCCCAGACAACCCAGTGTGACAGAAGCGCTTCAAATAACAGGCACATGCCACAAAACTGGGTGTGGACATTAGCCTTCCCTGCAACCTCAGCTGATTGTCCCAGAGTTGGGAAGGTGGAGCAGTGTGAATTAACAAAGCCCCATTCAGCCATCATTTCAGCAGACTGGGAGCCTCCCTACACAGCCCAGCAGCCCAGAACTGCCCTGGGGGGACGGCACACACCTGTGACATAGCACAGTCATCCCTCAACAGAGGACCCAGGGTGCACACCCTGGAAGAGGGGCCCACTTGCAAGTCTCAGGAACCATACTCCATTACCAAGGACTTGTGGGTCAGAGGCAGAGACAAACTGTGGCAGGACTGAACTGAAGGATTAGACTATTGCAGCAGCTTTAAAACTCTAGGATCACAAGGGAGATTTGATTGTTGGAGCCACCCCCCCTCCCTGACTGCCCAGAAACATGCCCCATATACAGGGCAGGCAACACCAACTACACACGCAAGCTTGGTACACCAATTGGACCCCACAAGACTCACTCCCCCACTTACCAAAAAGGCTAAGCAGAGGAGAACTGGCTTGTGGAGAACAGGTGGCTCGTGGACGCCACCTGCTGGTTAGTTAGAGAAAGTGTACTCCACAAAGCTGTAGATCTGATAAATTAGAGATAAGGACTTCAATTGGTTTACAAATCCTAAAAGAACCCTATCAAATTCAGCAAATGCCAAGAGGCCAAACACAACAGAAAATTATAAAGCATATGAAAAAACCAGACGATATGGATAACCCAAGCCCAAGCACCCAAATCAAAAGATCAGAAGAGACACAGCATCTAGAGCATCTACTCAAAAAACTAAGATGAACAATGATACCATAGTAGGGGATACAAAGGAGATCAAGAAGACCCTAGAAGAGCATAAAGAAGACATTGCAAGACTAAATAAAAAAATGGATGATCTTATGGAAATTAAAGAAACTGTTGACCAAATTAAAAAGATTCTGGACACTCATAGTACAAGACTAGGGGAAGTTGAACAACGAATCAGTGACCTGGAAGATGACAGAATGGAAAATGAAAGCATAAAAGAAAGAATGGGGAAAAAATTGAAAAAATTGAAATGGACCTCAGGGATATGATAGATAATATGAAACGTCCGAATATAAGACTCATTGGTGTTCCAGAAGGGGAAGAAAAGGGTAAAGGTCTAGGAAGAGTATTCAAAGAAATTGTTGGGGAAAACTTCCCAAATCTTCTAAACAACGTAAATACACAAATCATAAATGCTCAGCGAACTCCAAATAGAATAAATCCAAATAAACACACTCCGAGACATATTCTGATCACACTGTCAAACACAGAAGAGAAGGAGCAAGTTCTGAAAGCAGCAAGAGAAAAGCAATTCACCACATACAAAAGAAACAGCATAAGACTAAGTAGTGACTACTCAGCAGCCACCATGGAGGCGAGAAGGCAGTGGCATGATATATTTAAAATTCTGAGTGAGAAAAATTTCCAACCAAGAATACTTTATCCAGCAAAGCTCTCCTTCAAATTTGAGGGAGAGCTTAAATTTTTCACAGACAAACAAATGCTGAGAGAATTTGCTAACAAGAGACCTGCCCTACTGGAGATACTCAAGGGAGCCCTACAGACAGAGAAACAAAGAAAGGACAGAGAGACTTGGAGAAAGGTTCAGTACTAAAGAGATTCGGTATGGGTACAATAAAGGATATTAATAGACAGAGGGGAAAAATATGACAAACATAAACCAAAGGATAAGATGGCTGATTCAAGAAATGCCTTCACGGTTATAACGTTGAATGTAAATGGATTAAACTCCCCAATTAAAAGATATAGATTCGCAGAATGGATCAAAAAAAAATGAACCATCAATATGTTGCATACAAGAGACTCATCTTAGACACAGGGACACAAAAAAACTGACAGTGAAAGGATGGAAAAAAATATTTCATGCAAGCTACAGCCAAAAGAAAGCAGGTGTAGCAATATTAATCTCAGATAAAATAGACTTTAAATGCAGAGATGTTTTGAGAGACAAAGAAGGCCACTACATACTAATAAAAGGGGCAATTCAGCAAGAAGAAATAACAATCGTAAATGTCTATGCACCCAATCAAGGTGCCACAAAATACATGAGAGAAACGCTGGCAAAACTAAAGGAAGCAATTGATGTTTCCACAATAATTGTGGGAGACTTCAACACATCACTCTCTCCTATAGATAGATCAACCAGGCAGAAGACCAGTAAGGAAATTGAAAACCTAAACAATCTGATAAATGAATTAGATTTAACAGACATATACAGGACATTACATCCCAAATCACCAGGATACACATACTTTTCTAGTGCTCATGGAACTTTCTCCAGAATAGATCATATGCTGGGACATAAAACAAGCCTCAATAAATTTAAAAAGATTGAAATTATTCAAAGCACATTCTCTGACCACAATGGAATACAATTAGAAGTCAATAACCATCAGAGACTTAGAAAATTCACAAATACCTGGAGGTTAAACAACACACTCCTAAACAATCATTGGGTTAACGAAGAAATAGCAAGAGAAATTGCTAAATATATAGAGACGAATGAAAATGAGAACACAACATACCAAAACCTATGCGATGTAGCAAAAGCAGTGCTAAGGGGGAAATTTATAGCACTAAATGCATATATTAAAAAGGAAGAAAGAGCCAAAATCAAAGAACTAATGGATCAACTGAAGAAGCTAGAAAATGAACAGCAAACCAATCCTAAACCAAGTACAAGAAAAGAAATAACAAGGATTAAAGCAGAAATAAATGACATAGAGAACAAAAAAACAATAGAGAGGATAAATATCACCAAAAGTTGGTTCTTTGAGAAGATCAACAAGATTGACAAGCCCCTAGCTAGACTGACAAAATCAAAAAGAGAGAAGACCCATATAAACAAAATAATGAATGAAAAAGGTGACATAACTGCAGATCCTGAAGAAATTAAAAAAATTATAAGAGGATACTATGAACAACTGTATGGCAACAAACTGGATAATGTAGAGGAAATGGACAATTTCCTGGAAACATATGAACAACCTAGACTGACCAGAGAAGAAATAGAAGACCTCAACCAACCCATCACATGCAAAGAGATCCAATCAGTCATCAAAAATCTTCCCACAAATAAATGCCCAGGGCCAGATGGCTTCACAGGGGAATTCTCCCAAACTTTCTAGAAAGAACTGACACCAATCTTACTCAAACTCTTTGAAAACATTGAAGAAAATGGAACACTACCTAACTCATTTTATGAAGCTAACATCAATCTAATACCAAAACCAGGCAAAGATGCTACAAAAAAGGGAAACTACCGGCCAATCTCCCTAATGAATATAGATGCAAAAATCCTCAACAAAATACTTGCAAATCGAATCCAAAGACACATTAAAAAATTATACACCATGACCAAGTGGGGTTCATTCCAGGCATGCAAGGATGGTTCAACATAAGAAAATCAATCAATGTATTACAACACATTTACAAGTCAAAAGGGAAAAATCAATTGATCATCTCAATAGATGCTGAAAAAGCATTTGACAAAATCCAACATCCCTTTTTGATAAAAACACTTCAAAAGGTAGGAATTGAAGGAAACTTCCTCAACATGATAAAGAGCATATATGAAAAACCCACAGCCAGCATAGTACTCAATGGAGAGAGACTGAAAGCCTTCCCTCTAAGATCAGGAACAAGACAAGGATGCCCGCTGTCACCACTGTTATTCAACATTGTGCTGGAAGTGCTAGCCAGGGCAATCCGGCAAGACAAAGAAATAAAAGGCATCCAAATTGGAAAAGAAGAAGTAAAACTCTCATTGTTTGCAGATGATATGATCTTATAGCTAGAAAACCCTGAAAAATCGACGATACAGCTACTAGAGCTAATAAACAAATTTAGCAAAGTAGCAGGATACAAGGTTAATGCACATAAGTCAGTAATGTTTCTATATGCTAGAAATGAACAAACTGAAGAGACACTCAAGAAAAAGATACCATTTTCAATAGCAACTAAAAAAATCAAGTACCTAGGAATAAACTTAACCAAAGATGTAAAAGACCTATACAAAGAAAACTACATAACTCTACTAAAAGAAATAGAAGGGGACCTTAAAAGATGGAAAAATATTCCATGTTCATGGATAAGAAGACTAAATGTCATTAAGATGTCAATTCTACCCAAACTCATCTACAGATTCAATGCAATCCCAATCAAAATTCCAACAACCTACTTTGCAGACTTGGAAAAGCTAGTTATCAAATTTATTTGGAAAGGGAAGATGCCTCGAATTGCTAAAGACACTCTAAAAAAGAAAAATGAAGTGGGAGGACTTACACTCCCTGACTTTGAAGCTTATTATAAAGCCACAGTTGCCAAAACAGCATGGTACTGGCACAAAGATAGACATATAGATCAATGGAATCGAATGGAGAATTCAGAGATAGACCCTCAGATCTATGGCCGACTGATCTTTGATAAGGCCCCCAAAGTCACTGAACTGAGTCATAATGATCTTTTCAACAAATGGGGCTGGGAGAGTTGGATATCCATATCCAAAAGAATGAAAGAGGACCTCTACCTCACCCCCTACACAAAAATTAACTCAAAATGGACGAAAGATCTCAATATAAAAGAAAGTACCATAAAACTCCTAGAAGATAATGTAGGAAAACATCTTCAAGACCTTGTATTAAGTGGCCACTTCCTAGATTTTACACCCAAAGCACAAGCAACAAAAGAAAGAATAGATAAATGGGAACTCCTCAAGCTTAGAAGTTTCTGCACCTCAAAGGAATTTCTCAAAAAGGTAAAGAGGCAGCCAACTCAATGGGAAAAGATTTTTGGAAACCATGTATCTGACAAAAGACTGATATCTTGCATATATAAAGAAATCCTACAACTCAATGACAATAGTACAGACAGCCCAATTATAAAATGGGCAAAAGATATGAAAAGACAGTTCTCTGAAGAGGAAATACAAATGGCCAAGAAACACATGAAAAAATGTTCAGCTTCACTAGCTATTAGAGAGATGCAAATTAAGACCACAATGAGATACCATCTAACACCGGTTAGAATGGCTGCCATTAAACAAACAGGAAACTACAAATGCTGGAGGGGATGTGGAGAAATTGGAACTTTTATTCATTGTTGGTGGGACTGTATAATGGTTCAGCTGCTCTGTAAGTCAGTCTGGCAGTTCCTTAGAAAAGTAGAAATAGAGTTACCATTCGATCCAGCGATTGCACTTCTCGGTATATACCCGGAAGATCGGAAAGCAGTGACATGAACAGATATCTGCATGCCAATGTTCATAGCAGCACTATTCACAATTGCCAAGAGATGGAAACAACCCAAATGTCCTTCAACAGATGAGTGGATAAATAAAATGTGGTATATACACACGATGGAATACTACACGGCAGTAAGAAGGAACGATCTCGTGAATCATATGACAACATGGATGAACCTTGAAGACATAATGCTGAGCGAAATAAGCCAGGCACAAAAAGAGAAATATTATATGCTACCACTAATGTGAACTTTGAAAAATGTAAAACAAATGGTTTATAATGTCGAATGTAGGGGAACTAGCAATAGAGAGCAATTAAGGAAGGGGGAACAATAATCCAAGAAGAACAGATAAGCTATTTAACGTTCTGGGGATGCCCAGGAATGACTATGGTCTGTTAATTTCTAATGGATATAGTAGGAACAAGTTCACAGAAATGTTGCTATATTAGGTAACTTTCTTGGGGTAAAGTAGGAACATGTTGGAAGTAAAGCAGTTATCTTAGGTTAGTTGTCTTTTTCTTACTCCCTTGTTATGGTCTCTTTGAAATGTTCTTTTATTCTAAGTTTGTTTTCTTTTTGACTTTTTTTTCATACAGTTGATTTAAAAAAGAAGGGAAAGTTAAAAAAAAAAAGATGAAAAACAAGGAAAAAAAGATGTGGTGCCCCCTTGAGGAGCCTGTGGAGAATGCAGGGGTGTTTGCCTGCCCCGCCTCGATGTTTGCTGGCATGGCCGCTTATATGGGGGACTGGTGGTTTGGTGGGTTGAGCCCTCTACCATAGGTTTTACCCTTGGGAAGACGGTTGCTGCAAAGGAGAGGCTAGGCCTCCCTATGGTTCTGCCTAAGAGCCTCCTCCCGAATGCCTCTTTGTTGCTCAGATGTGGCCCTCTCTCTCTAGCTAAACAAACTTGAAAGGTGAAATCACTGCCCTCCCCACTACGTGGGATCAGACACCCAGGGGAGTGAATCTCCCTGGCAACGTGGAATATGACTCCCAGGGAGGAATGTAGACCTGGCATCATGGGACAGAGAACATCTTCTTGACCAAAAGGGGAATGTGAAAGGAAATGAAATAAGCTTCAGTAGCAGAGAGATTCCAAAAGGAGCCGAGAGGTCACTCTGGTGGGCACTCTTACACACACTTTAGACAACCCTTTTTAGGTTCTAAAGAATTGGGGTAGCTGGTGGTGGATACCTGAAACTATCAAACTATAACCCAGAACCCATGAATCTTGAAGACAGTTGTATAAAAATGTAGCTTCTGAGGGGTGACGATGGGATTGGGAAAGCCATAAGGACCACACTCCACTTTGTCTAGTTTATGGATGGATGAGTAGAAAAATAGGGGAAGGAAACAGACAAAGGTACCCAGTGTTCTTTTTTACTTCAATTGCTCTTTTTCATTCTAATTATTATTCTTGTTATTTTTGTGTGTGTGCTAATGAAGGTGTCAGGGATTGATTTAGGTGATGAATGTACAACTATTTAATGGTACTCTGAACAATCGAAAGTGTGATTTGTTTTGTATGACTGCGTGGTATGTGAATATATCTCAATAAAATGAAGATAAAAAAAGAATACGCATATCACACAAAAAGTACATGATTGAACTGGTTTCATGTTCAGTATGATATAACTTTAATGGCATGATATTCACTGGTAACTTCTGCAGAGTTATTTTAATAGTCAAAGAGAAAAGAAAGAAAAAGTCATCACCCACATACTTAAAATAGAGAATTAATGAAATGTTTGCTCTTCAAATTATTACTACTAAACATGAAAATATATTGAACAAGGTGCTTTTTTATATAAGAGGAAAGCTCACTTGATTCATTATGATCACAATTATGTGATATTGGGAGGAAAGTCTATAAATAATTACAGTTTCTTCTATGTGCTGCAATTTATGCCTATTTAATTATCTTATTAATCACAGTTCTATGAAGATAAAATTGGGTAAAGTGTTGTTTATTCCTGTTATGTCAAGAAATAATGCATTCTTTTCTTTAGAAAGCACATCATGTGGCCCCTTTGAATATCTCCTTGTGAATGATTCATGTCTGCCATCATTTTGACCATAAGGATGATATGTTCAGACATGAAGCAATTAAGTATTAAACATAGGTAAATAGCACTAGGAATGCCTTACATTTACCCAGCCATATTAAGAGAAACTGCTTAAAAAGAAACCACGTTTACTTACATATCATGACAATAGTAGTAACTGTGTTTTCATGTTAACATGTTGTGCTAATTATTTAACCAGTTACCTTTGCAGTTGCAGTATAATTGATAGTTTAGTAATTAATTTTCTAAAAATGTAGAACTGATAGTTCAGAAATTTATTTTTTCCAGAAGGTAAGTAGTGGTTTGGGTATTATTCTAACAAACTAGTCATTAAGTGGAACATGAAGTAATCTATTAGGGAATAATTTTTTTATAACCATGTCCAATAAATTTAGAATTAAAAAGTGTGTTTTATGAACTAGGGCAAATTTGTTTGAAACTAAGCTAAAGTTATCACAGCTCTTGTTTTGGGAAAATACTTACCCAGCTTTGGTGATTTCTGTTTATTTTTCAGAACGTCTTGTTAAAAATTGAGTTGACCAATTATTCAGACATCAGGTTTTTTTTTTTTTTTTTAATTAAAATAACCATCTACCTTGGACAAAAACATTTTAGTAAATACAGCAAGGAACACAATTATAAAGAAACACACAGAACTGAACTCTTTTGTCACATTTGAATATGCTGTAAAAATCTTACTTTATGTTTGTAACCTATACTTGAAACAATTCAAAGTCATGAGATAATCTCGGGCAATTTCTACTCTGAAATTCTTTTGTGCATTGTTTAGAACAGAGTTTTCTTTGTATTTTGAACATTATTTTAATTTAATCTTAAGTAAGTCACTTAATTTTATTTTTAGATCTAAAAATCACAATTACATGTTTATGATCATATCATAGAGTTTCAATCACTCTGGTAGAAACATAAAAATTTGTGTTCTCCGTAATAGGAAAGCAGACTGCTACATTTTGCGATTCAATCATGACAAACAAAAATCACTGGGAATGTTACATTACTTAGTACTGGTAATAAGATCTATGGTTTAGCTAACCAGGATTGTAGTGTTTATTTAAATTAATCTATTTAAGATGGGTGGGTGTTTGAGATTCAAAAGAATGGGAGACAATCCAGAAGAAAGTCAACATTTTATGATCAATGACTTGAACTCTGTTGACACATTTAACATACTGAAATAACCTTAATTTATAATGTGTAACCACTACTTTGTACAATTAGAACTTGGATATAATCATAAACCGTCTTTACTTTTGTTTTCTGCTCTCCTTACATGATTTATTTGCTGGGGAAATATTTCCTCTTGCCCTTAGTGAAAATTCATCAGGAATTAGAAACTCTATGACCATTTAAGTCCCAAACACAATTTCAACTAAAAAATTTAAAATGTTCAGACTCACATAAAAATCAAAATTAAGCACATGATATAATATAAAAGTTCTTACATGAACTAGAACAAAAGTATGTCAATATTACAGGGTATTAATAATAGGATAGTATATGGGAAAAATATAATTAATGCAAACTAAGAACTATAGTTAATAGCAACATTGTAATATTCTTTCATCAGTTCTAACAAAGGTACTATATAACAAAGTAAAGCATCAATAATAGAGGGGTATAAGGGGTATAGGATTTTTTTTTTCTTTTTCAGAGCAATGAGATTGTTCTCAAATTGATTGTGGTACTGAATAAATAATTCTGATTATATCAAGAGCCACTGATTATGTACTTTGGTTGGTATGTATGGTGTGTGAAAAAAACTGATAAAATTATATATAAATGAAATTTTAAGACATTTTTAAAAAAGTATCCCAATACCTTTCTTATTCTACAAAACTTAGATGATTTGTGAATCAAGGTATATTGTGATTTTTTTTTATTTAAACCATGACATTAATCACATAAGTAGGGGAATAAATCAACCATTATAAAAGGTAATCACTGCTATTAAGGTTTTTAATTGACATGACATTGTCACACAAGTGTTGTGTCTCAATTAAAAGTGTACTTTGAAAATAAATAGGTGAACAAAAAGAAAAAACAAAAACAAAACAGCTCTCTAAGTCACTGACACACTAACTATGACTACCAGGCTTTAGTTAGCTAACATTTTTAAGAACTCCACTATTCCTCAAAAATGTAAAACAGAGAGGAGAATTGGAATAATGGTGCTAATTGCTTCGTTACATGGACGGGAAAATCTGTTGGTCTAACATAAAGTAAACACAGAAAAAATAAACAAATACCCAAAGAAGTCCCATTATTCCGAGTCTGGTGTTAGGATGAGGGAGAAATGCTTCCTTCCGTCTGGCAGGACCATATTCTTGGATGGCAGGAAAATGACCCTATGCTCACTACCTTTTATTTAATTAGCATCTTGTATGGTGCTATAATTCCTGTAGTGCAACATGGATTGTAATTGGGATTGTAACAGTAGGATGAGATTATATGCTATGGGCATACCATTTTATAGATACTGTTCCTGGAGTAAGAAAAGGGCAGATTGTTTTAACTTAAACTTGATTCATAATGAGATGATTGAACATCGGAGCATTGGGTGCTTCCTCAGTTCTGAACCCACATCAGAGACTAGAAATTTTTTAAGTTTTTTTGGCACACATGCCAACTCTCCATCTCAATAATTTAGAGAATATGTTTTAAAAGGATCAAGTGAAAAGGAAACAAGGTGAATCCATGCAATATGTTTATGAATACATTTCATGCTTAGCTCTTCCTTCATTCAAAATACATAAAATGATTCATTGAACATGAATTTAATGAAGGCCTAATTTATATTCAGACCATGTGACTCCTGAGGCCTCTGACCAAAAAAAAAAAAAAAAAAAAAAAAACAAAAAAGCAAAAAAATAATCAAAGAACAATGAAAAGAAAATGAACATGCATGAATGATAACATGGCAATGCAGACAACATGTGGGACAAGCACATACATTGAAATAGTTGCCACAGTAAGCAGAGATAAATTTTAGAAGACATCTTCTCTATGTTGTCAGTGAATTTCAGGAATATATGGACTCTGAGTTAAGAGATTTGAGATATAATATTCACTAAGAGATTAAGAAAGATAGCTGAGCAAGAAGCAGAAAGAAATTAAAACATAAGGATAAGAGAAGGATATATTATAAGAAATCTAAAAACACAATAGGAAAACTTTGAGACCCATTAGAAAAAAAAAGCACTAGGAATCAGGATAGTATATATTCAAATTAGGGAGCAAGTTAGAGTAATTCTTAATATGCAGTAGAAAGATGACAAAGAGATGAAAAAGACCACAGAGATTATAACGAAATGGAAGACAGAGAATTCAGATTCAAGGTAAGATACACGTCATTGGTGTTCATTAACTGATTGATTCATTCAACAATTGATTTTTGCCAAGCCCTATGCTAAGCACTATGATTATATGTATGAATGAAACGGATATGGTCTAAACTTTCCAGAAGGGCACATTTTAGTGGGCAGGTGACAATAATAATAATAATATGATTTTAAAATATGATGATATAATTATATAATATTTATAAATTTAGAAAAATGTTTTATTCAGAGTTTAGTTATAGAGAACAGAATTTACTCTAGCTAATTTAATTAGAAAGGAAATTTTTTATAGGTTAATAAATGCCTGCAGAATCATTGAAAGGCCTGAGGAAAATGCTCTAGATTGAATTTCAGGAAAGACTTAAATCCATTTGCAAAACTGAAAACCTTCAGAAGCCACATACAAAATCAAGGAAGCTGTCTCTACAGCTGTTGGTGTCAAGGGTTATCACAATAAGGATCTGCTGCGATCAAGAAACTTGCTATAATCAAGATATATAACCATATAACCATCACTGATGCTATCTGCACAATCACCCTAGGTCAGTTTGATTGGAAGTTGAGCATTCATGGCAGTGCCTCAAGGAAACAATCTAGGAACAGACTGAAATAGAGAATTATGGGGTGAAGCTGTAGGTATGGGCTTGAAGGAAGACAAAATTTGCATAGTGGCTGAGAAAACAATAGGGCATTTTAAACTGGTATCTGAAGATGTGAGAACTAATGTAATGGAACATTTCCTGAACCAAAGGTAGATCTGAGTATACAGTCAAGGGTATTAAAAAATACATGGAAAAAATAATAATAATGGCAGGTAAATAGGTAAAGGTGAATATTTTTAATTTCAATGATTAAAAATAGGATATCTGCAGCTATATAAGCAATGAAAACAAGATACATACAAAGGATATATGTGCCCATTTTATTAAATGGCAATAGAATATATTGTAAATCCATTCACTGCTTCCTTTGTACAGTGTAGTAGATTGAAACATGCACCCCAGAAAAGACATGTTCTTAATCTTTATCCACATTACTGTAGGTGTGAATAGTGACTTTAAATATTTTAAGGTGAATCAGGTTATGGACTCATTTGTGAATAGGATCTTTAAAGGTCCTTTAGGCATGGCCAAATAAATCTGGGTGGATCTTAATCTGTATTAATGGAGGCCTTATAAAGAGAATGTGAAAGTCATAGAAATCAGCCAACAGTGGGCACTGCAATGTGACAGAAGGCAGAGGTAGAAGCCAATGAACTCCCAGGGTTGCCGGCAGCCAGCACCAGAACTCTACAGATGCCTGGAGAAAACAAGCCTTGCTGGTAGCTTGATATTGGACTTCCAGCCTCAAAATCATGAGCCAATAAATTCGTATTGTTAAGATCAAACAATTTTTTTGGTATTCGTGATAGCAGCTCTGGCAAACAAATATATATTTTAAGGATTTGTAACGGTATTGAAGAAGAGGAATTTAAAAGATATACACAAGCTTTTTTGGACATATTAAGTTTATGATACTTATTAGATATTCCAGCAGAGATGCTGTGTAGACTGTTCAGTATTCAAATGATTGAATGGGAAATGATTGAGCAGATGACAAAATAGGGGCAAAATCTATTTTTAGAAAGAAAGAAAATATAGCCATGTGACTGTACAAAATCACAAGGGTGTGAGTGCAAAAAAGAAAAGATAATCAGCCCATAGTCTGAGATAGGGCACTTAGACATGAAGGAGTCAGGGAGATGAGGAGAAACAAGTAAAAGAGATTGTGGAAAATTAACTAGTGTGGGAGGAAGAAAATAGAGAGAGTATTATGCCTTAGAAACCAGAATTAAAAGGGAACCAACTCTTTGTATATCACTATTGTTAGCAATACAGTGGCCCATTCTGGACCTATGATTGAAATTAAATTCATACTTTATAAGCCCCTCTTCTTCAAAAGTAGAAAATGAAAAAGAGGGGAAGGGTTAGGGTCAGCCTCAAATAAAATACAGTGTCTCAGTGGAATAGGCACAGACTAGAAGTGATAAAGAGCAAAAAACTGAAGCTCTGGGCTTTCTTGGTTTATATCTTAATGCAGGCAGCAATTGTGAAAGAGATTTTGAAACATCTGGGAAAAGGAGACAAAAAGAACTGAGGGCCGTAACATGGCTCACTGATTAAATCCAAGGACATTCTGAACTAATCAAATGCAGTTGTAAAAAGGTTGTTGAACTGTCCTTAGAGTCAAGGAGAAATAATCTGGCTTCCAGAGATGGCCAATCTTACTGATAACTGAGCTGGATCTGTCATATTTAATCCTATAAATGCTAAATGAAATGTTCTAATGAATAAATGTCATGAAAATTAAGAGAGCTTTAAAATTCCCTTTAAAAACCGTGTGATCCCCAAATTCAAAAACACATGATGAAATCAAAGATAATCAAATTTCCAAAGTTAATTGTAAAGAATTTTTCAACAACTTTTTAATAATATGCATATGGTAATTGTCACTTCATTATATATTAAAAGGCATAAAACATTTTTGAAAGATAATGAAATTATGAAACAAAAGCAGAGAGAGATAAAACAATATCAGACACATGAAAAAAGAAATAATAATAAGCTATATTAGAAATGAAATGTATAGCTATAAAATAAAAAAAAAAATAACAGGTAGGATGAACACTATAATTTACATGCTAAAAAAAACAATTAATGAATTAAAAGTTACTTCTGAGAAACCCACCTAGATGGACATACACAAAAAATACGAACAAGCACTGAAGAGGAATTAGATGGATTAATTCAGTATTCTTTCCATAGTATTCTGAGAATAGAATGCAAGGAATGACAAAAAGAATACCTAAAAAGATACTTCCTTTGGTGGTTTGGAGCTGTGCCCTAGAAGGAAACATATCCTCAAAGTTAATCTATTCCTGTGAGTGTGAACCTGTTTTAAGTAGGACCTTGTGATGAGGTTACTTCAGTTAAGGTGTGATTCAACTCAATCAGGATGAGCTTAATCATGTTTCTGGAGCCCTTTATAAATAAAATGAAATTCAGACAGATAGAAGGCAAGCCACAGAGGGAACAGTCAGAAAGTGAAATCAGTGGAACCTGCAAAAGAAGGGAGAAGCCCAGGAGAGGCCCAGGAGAGGCCTCCATGTGCATTGTCATTGACAGAAAAGCTAAGGACCAAGGTTCATCAGCAGCCAGCCTCAGAATGCCAAAGTCTTTAAGCAGAAATCATCACCTTGATGAAATCTTGATTTGGACTTTTCCTAGCCTCAAAACCAATAAATTCCCGTTGTTTAAGCCAACTTTTTGCATGGTATTTGCTTCGGCAGCCAGAAAACTAAAACATTTTTCGATAATTTTGTAGAATTAAAATAAAAAATCTGCCTTAAGTTGAGCAGGATAAGAAATAATATCTCCAACCCAAGCAAACTGTAATAAAACTGAAGAGTGTGCTAGATAAAAGAATCTAAAAGCTGATCCCCAAAAGGATAGATTACCTACAAAGAATGAAAGAGTAAGGACTGATGTCCTAGCAGCATGGTAGTAGCTAAAAGACACAGGAGTAATATCTTGAGGAGCTCTTATACTTACCCAAATTATCATATGAAATGAGGGCAAAATAAAGATAACTTCAGACATACTAAAGACCAAGAGTAATTAAAAATCACCAATGTTTACTAAAACAGATTTTAAAGGTATTTTTGCTGAATAAAAATATTTACACAAAGAAATGACTTGATGAAGAAGTGTGGTGAGTACATAAACTGATGAAATAAGTTGAGCAATTTAATTACCTACTGATTACGTGTGTGTGTGTGTATACATATATATATATATATATGACTAAAACAAAAGATCAAATTAAATCATTAAAAAGGTAATGATAAGCTCACTGGGAGGAGTTTGGAAAACAAGTGACTATGCAGTGAATGTTTGAAAATAAGGGTAAGGAAAAAGTTCTCTAGCTCAAAAAATATTTTCCAAAAAAATAAAAAATAAAATAACCACAACACCAATTTTAAAAAGCAGTAGTAGCAATAGTAATATTGGGGAAAACAGATTTTAAGGCCAAAAAGCTTTAGTAGAAATGAAAATGGAGCAATATAATATAGTAATTTAATAAAAGCATGACAGGTAACTCTAACTATCATATACCTATATACATCTGATAACATAATCACAAAGTATGTAAAGTGAAAACTGAATTTTAAAAAGATACTGAAAAACCCTAACCATAATACAAATTTTGTATCTACCTTAAAGAATCCTACTTGATAAAGCAAAAATATATTTAGAAAATAGGTGCTTTGAATATAATTTTTTAACAAATTAAAAGATGAGTAATGTATAGCTCCTGTATTTGTACACACCCATACATACATACTTACATATATATATATATATATACACGCACACACACACATATATGTAGGCACTACATATTTCTCACCTATCAAATTGTTAAAAATATTGATATTTCTGTGTGTCTACATGTGTGTGTACATATATATATATATGTACTCTTACAAACAGATTTACACAAACATATACATATACATGCAGGCATACACAAATGGATTTACATTGTATATATACACAACGTAATTTAATGCATGTCGACATATATACACATATGCAAATACACGTATTATACCTGTACAGCACAAAGATACACACATATACACATGCAAGTATATGTAATATACACATGTGTATATATGCATGTATGCATAGATAACTCTGCTTTAAAAAATAAAGAGCATTTATTCATTCCCTGTCCAAGAAAAAAAGGAAACATTCATAAAATCTTACTATGGACCAAGACACAAAGGAAATTTCAATACATTTCAAAAATCTGTGTTATATAAACTTCTTTTTCTGAAGACCAAATATTTAAATAATAAATAATACTTAAATATCACAGCTAAGAAAATTCACTAAATCTTGGTTCAGTTAAGGAAGTTAGTGTTTCCCATTAAGGAACTTTTTACTGACTAATGGATTGATTTTAGGTGTCTCACCCTTCTTTCTCAATTATTTTATAAGGGACACATTAGATTCAGTGTTGAATTGGAGTTGAAAAATAAATTAAAATTCTTTGCCTCCATTATTAAGAAACCACATGCATTTTGTTTTTCATTTCTGCAACATTTATCTCACTCTGTTACATATCTTAACTCCTACCTCACTATTCAATCATTTCCAAAACTATCACACTTCTATAAATCAATATCCTTGCTCACCCTGTTTCGTTTCCAGCTCCCCAGCCAGCATTAAAATCCACTACTTCTTTCAAGCATGGATCTGAAGTCCTTACTTAGAGAAGAAACTTACAACCCCCCAGTCTGAATTTACCATGAACTCTCATATTACCTGTAACACTTAACTGATTCAACCCTGTAGATTATTTAAATTCCCTAAATAAATTATTAAACATTGAAGTCCTGTATGTAGGAGCTAATCATAATTTATATTTATGTACTTAAGACTCATATATACATTTCTATTCAGTGCCTGCCCTACAGACTGGTGTTTCTTAAGGTGCAAAGAACCCAAGTTAATGTATTAATGGGGACCAAATTTTTTACAACAACATATTTTAAAACTTAACAAATTGAATATATACACTCAATTGGAATAAAAAAGGTTAAAATAAAGTTTTCCTCATTTTTTTAAATTGAAAGGTATAAAATTTTAATGACCTTATTCTGGTTTCTCACAGTTTTTTAAAAAAATTCTAATTGGCATTAATAAAGAGATTTCCTTAAAAACTGGAATTAACATTACAAAAATGTTTAGACAATCCCTCAAAGAACCAAGAATTCTGGGGACATTATTAGTGAAAGACTGAGGACTTCTTGCTGCTCAATAAATGTCACTAGCATTATTGAGGGCTTACATCCTTAACATAGTTAATATTTTTCCAAATGAGTGATACCATTTCAATAAAATATATTAATTATCATAATAGAAAATTTTGTCAATGATAAATTTTGTAAAGTTTGCTTTAGGTATTTGAATTATGCTGGTTAATGTAGAAAAATATCTTCAAAATAATTTTGATAAGAATATGATATATAAAATAAGAGCAATATGATAAGAAAATATGATCCCAAAGAAGTTAAATGAGATTTCCAAATCCACAAATGTATTTCCTGAATTGGTAAAAGCAATCTAGTATTTTATTCCTTCTTTCTTGCACTTGTAATATCTTTTTCCTACAGGGTAGGGTCAAAATACTTATCGTGATTCTTATGTGCTACAAAGTGGGTTAATAGACCAATTGGAAATTAAACATTTATGAAAAAATAAAGGGTTTATAAATGTGCATTTATTTTTTGTTATCTTTTTAGAATAACAAGCCCTGGAATTTGTACATTACCTAAAGGTGTCCATTGACCTTCTAGTTAAGTTGACATTATTTTACTACATCTGGATCAATGCCTATTTAATGTCAAATTCAAAATATTTGTGAGTAGGTGAGCATATCTCACCAGAGCTCAATTTTCCCTGAGTACAAAAAGTTATAGTTTAAGACCTGTTTAGCTATTAACCTGGGATTCTCCTGTTAAGTTTCATGGATTTGGAGGAGTTTCTAAAATTTCTGGAAGTAAGTATTTGCAAGGTTTGGGAAACACTTTGCCAATATTATTGGTTTCTCTATATGAGAGGTTGTTGAGTCAGCAGACCACTGCAAGTAGTATAAAATTATATAGAATATATCTGTTTTAGTTTAATTTTAGTATAAAGTATGGTTCAACTATGATATCATCATTAAATTAAAAATTAAATAAAAATATAGAAATGTAATAGCAAAACATAAAGATATATGTTAAAATATTATATATCTTTATATATATAATATATTATAATATATATTACACTTTAAAAGAGACACTTAGAAATTTGACTGCATAAAACTTTGGATAATACATTTTAGTAAAATGACTGGTAAAGATGAATACCTCAAAATCAATGCCCTGCTTATATGCCCAGAAAAAATACAGTAAAAGAGTAAAAAAGGAAAAAGAACATTCTATTATAAAAGAAAACAACCATAAAACAGCAATGAATAAATCTAACAAGAAATCTGCAGGATTTAAATGTATTAAAAAGTTACAAACTCAGAAGTCACAAAAGAAAATCTGAATAAATGTCCAATGAAAATATTCATAATTATAGCTCCTCCAAAATTAATCTACATATTTAGAAAAATTCTAGTCAAGTTTCCAGTGGAAGTTTTTGAGGGCAAAATTATTTTAAAGCTTATCTGCAAATTTAATGCATAAGAATATTAGTAAAGTTCAAAAAATGAAAAATTCTTGGGGGGACTTTTTGTTTAAGACATAAATACTTATTATAAACTTAGCATATTAAACTGACATAAAATAGGCATGAATGAAGAACTAGAGCATACAAATATGCCTCACTGTTCTATGACTTAAGCAATTCATTGTCTAATAAATGACATTAGGATAAACAAATATATATACTTACCCACGTCTCAGGACAAAATAATATTAGTTGTATTTAAGGATTATATTTTTTAAAAAAGTCATAAAAGAAATAGAAAAAAAATAGATGAATGTCCACATAAATCCTTATGTTAAAGAAGATCTTTAGAACCATGAAAGTCATAGGTAGAAATCATAATATAAATTACTTTGAAATGTCCATATAAAAAATAAAAATATCTTTATAAGCAAAGTATGACAGAGATGGCAACTGCTATGCTTTCAAAATATTCACTTAAAAACTAAAATTGGCAGGAAAAGGTTAAGTATTTCTTTTTACCTTCTATTTACATACACAATCCATTGTCTGTCTATCTATCTATCTATCTATCTATCTATCTATCTATCTATACCTATCTATCTCTGTATCTGTATCTCTATCACTTTCTATTTGTCCAGGGACCTCTTGTAACTTAATTATGGGATAAAAATAGAAATAAATCATTTAAGGTCATGTACCGGATAGTCACAATATTAAAAATGTAAATAATAAACAAGTGTAGAAACAGCTAATCATGAAAATAATCTATAGCAAAATCAAATGAGATACTACATTTTATATCTCATATAACAAACAATAAAGTTCAAGAGGTAGAAAGGAAAAGTGCTTTCTTGGGTACTGCTGGTAGAATATATGTGACCACAAAGGCTCTGGAAAACAATTTGGTAAATTTCACTTAAACCTCTAAAAATAATGCCGTCATTTGATTTTTTGAGTTTCTAATGGTGAAAGATAATGACAAATGCATAACTCAAATAGAAAAAATATAAGTAAACTTTTATATGTCAGTGTGCTAGAAGATTAAGAAAACATTAAAAGGATGTTGATATAATAAGATATTCTCAGTGTATGGATGACATTTGGAAATGAAGTTACAGCTCTTCTCTGCCACCTCCTCTTGTTTTCCTCATTCCTTCTGTTCCCTTTCCTTCCCTTTTCTATAGATTCAGTCTGTTTTGAGGAGTCCCAGAAAGACTGGCATCATGTGAGAATGGTAAGGAATGGAGAACCCAGAACAGGGTGAAGGGAATAGCCACCATGGAGGTTGGGGAGCAGTGGTGGTTCTAGAGGGGTATGTCATATCCAAACAGGATGAGGGGAACATCCAGGTAAGACGATGACCATCATGGAATGTTAGAGATCAAGAAGTGTGTGCAGGGCTTTCATGGTGGCGATGGAGGTGAGGAGGAGGCCTACAAAAGGATACTGGAGCCTATGGGGTGAGGAAGGTGTTTATGAGAATAACACTGGAGGCCTGGCAAGGGATGAGGTAGCCATGTAGGTTGATGTGGGGAAGATGACAGCAATGGGATATTTGACCCTATTCAAGCTGTTGAAGGCCAACGTGATGAAGGAGGTGATCTATGGTCAGGCATGGTGTCTTAAAGTTTAAGTGGGGACAGGAGGTCATCTGTGTAAGAAGTGGGGACACTAGTGGCTCAGCAAAGAGTGTGGAACAAAATGAATGAGAAATGCTTTTATGCTGGAGTTGTCAGCTGACCAATGTCAGCTATAGAATGTTGGTATATCATCGGTCAAGTATATTGAGTATCAGTATATTGAGATAAATAGGAGCTTGCTTTCTTACAATTAGATAAATGAGTTACATTACGGGAAAGGAATAAATTTGAATGAACCATGACATGTTGGATTAGAATTGCAGGTATTTGTCTAAAGTTACAGTTTTCAATCTGTATCTAGATCTATCTATATATCTACTTCTATATCTTTCTCTATATCTTTATCTATATCTATTTTTCTATATCTATATCTATATTCAACCATATCCATATCTATATCAAGTTTTCTGTACCATGATGACAATTTACCTATAATCTGAGTTACTCCCCAAACAAAAGGTGTGTCATTTTTTAAAAAATTAAAATTACGATATCTCAATGCATCAAATTACTCTTTGAGCAAGCAAAATCAATAATTAGAAAAAACCGTTTAGTATATAAAAATTTTCAACAGTGACTATTTTTAATAACAGATCTATTAAGATATAATTCTTCTAGCATAATGGTCATAATTTTAACATATAAAATTCAGTATTTTTTCAGTATATTCATAAAGTTGGGCACCCACCATAACCATCTACTTCCAGAATATTTTCATCACCACAAAATAGATCTTCATACCTTTTAGTAGTCACTTTCCATGCTGGGAAAATCCCAGACACACCTATCAACCAACTCTCAGCCCTTGCCCACATCCCCTCCTTTTCTATCGTGTGCAGATGTTTCAGTATGTTTTCCATTCCACAACCCAGGGAGATGGCCTACCCAATACCTTAAACCCTAAACCTGGATACTGGGAACAAGTCACCCCAGCTGCTTATCACGGCAGGAACTCTCATTGGCAGGGACCCTTCTGACTGGGTTGTATAAATTCCCCTGTCCTCTGGCAGCACAGATTTGTTTCTCCTGACATGAAGTGCAGCTTGCAGATCTGCCATCCATTGACCTTGCCAAGAGCAGTTGGTCTCCCTGGGAGATTGGTCATAATGAGATATCGTCTCCTTTTCTTTTGGATCCATTGTGCTTTGTCAGTAATAAAGCCATCAGTAGCTGTAAGTTTCTGTTGCGCCTGAGCCTGTTCTCCCAGGACACACCATAAAGAAGTAGTTTCACACCCCAGTCCCCTCCTTATCTAGTCCCTGACAATCACTAAACTACTCTGCCCATGGATTTGCTTATTTTGAACATTTCATATGAATTAAAACATACAATATGTGGGCTTTTGCATTTGGCTTCTTTCCTCAAACATGATATTTTCAAGGTTTATCCATATTGTCACGTGCATTAGAACTTTGTTTCTTTTTATAACTGATATTTTATCTTATGCATACACTACATTTTTTTTTTTTTAATCCAGTCATTTGTTACTGGACACTTGGTTCACTTCCACCATTTGGCTATTGAGAATAATGCTACTATGAACACTGTTTTACAAATATCTGTTTGAGTTCCTACTTCCAATTCTTTGGGGACTATAACTAGAAGTGGGATTATGGGGAGTCATATGATAATTCTGTGTTTGACTTATTGAGGAACTGCTAAACTGTTTTCCACAGAAGCTGCACCGGTTTACTTTCCCACCCAATACAAGTGTTTCTATTTCTCTGTGTCCTCACCACCAGTACTTGTTACTTTCTGGTTTTTTTTTTTTTTTTTTTAGTAATAACCATTCTAGTGTATGTATACTGGTATATCATTGTGGTTTTAATTTGCATTTCCTTAATGGCTAATGATGTTGAGCATTACTTCATGTGCTTTTTGGCTATTTGTATATCTTTTTAGGAAAAAAATGTCTATTCAAGTGCTTTGTCCATTTTTAATTGGGTTGTTTGTCTTTTTTGTTATTGAATTGTAGGACTTCTTTATATATTCCATATACTAAACCCTTATTAGATATATGCTCTGCAAATATTTTCTCTCATTCTTTTGGTATCTTTTCCCTTTCCTGATAATATCCTTTGGTGCACAAAATTTTTTAATTTTCATGAAATCCAGTTTATCTAATTTTTAAAATTTTGTTATTTCTGATGTAAAGTCTAGGAATCCTTTGCCAAATACAAAGGTCCAGAGATATTTGTCAATATTTTCTTCTAAGAGTTTTAAATTTTTTCTCTTATCATTAGGTCTTTGATCCATTTTGGGATAATATTTGTATATAATGTAAGGTAAGGGTCCACTTTCATTCTTTTGCATGTGGATATCCAGTTTTCCCAGCACCATTTAATGAAGACACTATTCTTTTTCCATTGAGTACACTTGGCACCCTTGTGAAATCAATCTGACCAGGTGTGTTGGTTTATTTCTGAACTGTTAAATCTATTCCATTGCTCTATATGTCTGTTCCTGTGCCAGTAACACACTGTTTTCATTACTGTAACTTTATATTAAATTTTGAAATTGGGAAGTAAGCCCTCAAACTTTGCTCTTCTTTTGAAGATGGTTTTGGCTATTTGGGATCCCTTACCCTTCTAAATAAATTTGACAATTAAATTCTCCTTATCTGTAGAGAAGGCTGTTGGAATTTTGTTTGAAATTATTTGAATATTTAAATCACTTCGGGTAGAATTGACATTTTAACAATATTAAGTCTTCCAATCCATAAACATGTGATATTATTCCATTTATTTAGGTCTTCTTTAATTTCTTTAAGGAATGGTTTATAATTTTCCATGTAAAAGTCCTTTACATCCCTGATTAAATTTATTCCTAGATATTTGAATCTTTTAATTGCTATTTACAAATGGAATTGTTTTCTTGATTTCTTTTTTGGGTAGTATAGAAACACCACTAATATTTGCATGTTCATCTTATACCTCAGCGCTTTGCTGAATTTCTTTATTAGCTCTAGTAGCTTTCTTGTAGATTCTTTGGCATTCTCTCTACATAAGATTATGTCATCTGCTAATAAAGATAATTTTACCTTTTCCTTTTGAATTTGGATGCATTTAATACTTTTTATTGTCTAATGCTCTGGCTAGGCCTTTTAGTGCAACTTTGAGTAACAGTGGTGAAAGTGGGCATCTTTATCTTGTTCCTCCTCTTAAAGAGAAAGCTTTCAGTCTTTCACCCTCTAATAGACTTTGTAATCCAGTTGTTTACTTTTCAACCTCTGAATTTCTACTTTGTTATTTGTTTTAAAATGATCTCTATCTCTTTATTGGTATTATCTCTTTGGTGAGACTTTATTTTCATACTCTCCTTTAATTCTACAGATATGTTTTTAATTTAGATATTTGAACATATTTATAATAGCTGATTTAAAATTTTTGTCTGGGCTTCTTCAGGGAAAGATTCTGTTGACTTTTATTTTTCTTTGTAAGGGACATATCTTTTTGTTTCTTTGCATATACCACAGTTTTGTAGAAATTTCACTTCCTAAATAATATAATGTAGCAATTCTGGAATTCAAATCCTTCCTCCCCTTCCCCTCTCCCCCCATGGTTGTTTGTTGTTGCTCTTTGTTGTTGATCTCCCTGTTTGTTATTTTCCTGGACAGGTTCTCAAAATCTGTAATCTTTGTCATAGGCACCACTGAAGTCTCTTGTTTAGCTTAGGTGTTCACATAATTATTGGACAGACATTTTTTAAAACCTTGGATCAATAAGACTCTTAGCCTTTGATGTTTTTTTTTGTGTATGTTTTCAGCACTCTCGCAGGCAATTTATATCTCTGCTTTAGCATTCATTTCTTCATGCTCAAAACCCCAAGGTTAGCGAGACCTAAGAGATTTGGACCTAGTCAAGTCTTTCCTGGGACTTCAGATAGCCTTGTATATGCACACAGCCTTCTAGATTCCCAGGGATATGTCAGAGTTTTTCAGAGACCCTCTGGATTACTCATTCTCCAGTTTCTCGTTCAAAATTTTTGGGTCAGCCTCTTATTAGCCTCGACTGGAAATGCTGCCTCAGGCAGCTGTGCTATCAAACAATTGCCACTGATAGTGTATTCTTTTGCATATAACAGTTTGCGTGGATTGAGCGCTACGTGGGGACAGGTAAAGACATGCCCGCAGAAGAGAGTTTTTCAGTGAGTTCCCAGACAAGTAAAGTAGTGGTGATTCTTGAGGGTAGGGTTTTGGGGGAACTCTATACTGTTTTTGCCTCTCCCAGTGATTGCTTGGCACCTGTTTTTCAAAGCTATCATAGTTTCAAGGCTCTTGGTTCTCCAAGAGAACAGCACAGATCTGGGGAGGGAGAATGATACGGCATTAGAGCATGTTAAAATGCGACAAAACCCGCTCTTCTTAGAGAGGTTCAGCCACCCTTGAATAAACACTTCTCAGATTGCTGCCAGCCTTTTAAGTTAATTTTCAGTATTCTGAAAAAGTTGATTTTGACAGCTTTTGCCAGTGTTTTCATTTTATTTATTTATTTATTTATTTATTTATTTATTTATTTATTTTAATGTGAAGAATTGGGTTTCAGAGGGTGTTAAGCCACCATTCTGGAACTTGCACGTTTAATTTTGCATCATGGGATAGATAACAAGTACTGTTTGTTTGCTTGCTTGTTGATTTATTTATTTTCTTGCCATATAGTCATAATTTCTGTTCTTGGTATGAGAACAATCAACTACACAATGCACTCTTCATTACATGCCCCTGAGATACTTTGATATTGCATAAGTTATTTCTCTGAATGAAACTATTCTATTTTATAAGGCTGAGTTAAATAGCATTTCATTGATTAAAAAAGTTAAAATAGCCAGGTACTAGAATGATGATAAACTCACTGTGCAGTCCTTGTAAGATGATGTTTTATTGTAGCAGTCACAGTCCATGGAACTCAGTGTAGAATAATAATATAGGAGAACTTTTGTCTCCAGTCATGGCTCTAGTACCGTCACTGAGCAAATTACAATTAAAACGTAAATATCCATATTGTAGGGAATATGGGGTAATTGGCAAGATTAAATACAATTAGTTCAGAATATATATTGGTGCAAACTTTCTGGAATATAATATATATCCACCAAAATGTAAAAATATATGTAACTGTTAACATAGCAACTCTATTGTAAGGATATTACCTCATGTAAATATAATCATAAAACTTTGCCAATGTAGTGTAATACAGCTAAGTTTGAAAAAGCAAAAATTTGGATACATCCAAAATGCCACCCAATTAATTGAGTTATTGTCAAATAACCCTATGGTAAATCCAAATAGTGAGGTATCTCTGCATATACCACTATGGAATATTTTTAAGATACATTATTAGAATTAAAAACCAAAGTAAAGGCAAGTCATGTTTCATGGTCCCACTGTACAAATAACCTTTTAGACCCCTATTAAATCATAAAATATTTAATGCTGTAGAATGAATTTAGACATACATATGTTAAATATATGTTGAAATTACTTTGATTATATAGTCATTTTATTAGAATATTTAAGAAAATAATATGTTGCAATATTTGTTATAAACAAGGATTTATTTTCTGCTGTTTTGAAAAGCCACATGGGCAAATCCCTATAAAGAGGGTGAGGGATCTGTTTTGTCTTTTGGGTAGGTACCTTTTAAAAAAAATAATCTTTATTGCTGAGTATTATATTGTAATTTTTCTGGTTGACTCTTAACCACATCCATATACAACTTTTACTTTTTTATCAATTTCTACAGTATTTACATGAGATTGAATGATAGAAATTTTAATAGTTAATACTTTTCAAAAGGAAAAATGAGTACATATGTGTATTATTATTCTTTAAAGTAACTTATGTTAAGATATATGCTTACTCTCAAAGAAAATTGCAGAAAGTATTTTCATTTATTTAATATAGTATCTGTGGCAATTCTATATTTAACTATGCAAGCATACCTGCCAACATGTTTCTTTCCTACATTAGGTTTATGAGATTTACAAAGCTTTGGTTAAAGCTTGAATTGCAGTAATGCTTGTTCAGTTGCTTAAAAATACTCTAGCTTCATATGAGTGGGTTACTATAGAAACTTCACTTGAATTCCATTTGTCATCCCTCCTACTTCCTCAGAATTGTTTCTCTCAAGAATATTGGAAAATACCTAGAAGTCTGAAGCTTTCCCAAGGCTGCTTTATACTTGAATGCAAGACAGTGATTGATATGAGACACTATCATTCTCACAAGCTCTGCAAAGTAAAGGTTATTTTCTCCACCAGAATAAGTTTAACTTTTGCCAGGGGAGTGCTCAGGCAAGTTACAATAACTTCTCACTTTACCTCAAATTTTGTCAGGGGTAACTAAGATATGCACTGTCCTAGTTTGCTTATGCTGCAGAATGCAAAACACCAGAGACGGATAGGTTTTTATAAAACGGGGGTTTATTTCACTACACAGTTACAGTCTTAAGGCCACAAAGCGTCCAAGGCAACACATCAGCAACCAGGCACCTTCACCGGAGGATGGCCAGTGGCGTCCGGAAAACCTCTGTTAGCTGGGAAGGCAGCCAGCGTCTGCTTCCTCTTTCAAAACAGAGCTTGCTCCTCTTCAAAACATCACTCTCAGCTGCACTCAGTTTCCTCTCTTTGAGTCAGCTCATTTTTATAGCTCCGCTGATCAAGGCCCACCCCGAATGGGCGGGGCCACGCCTCCATGGGAACATCGCATCAAAATTATCATTACCCACAGCTGGGTGGGGCACATTCCAAGCAAATCCAACCAGCACAAAAACTTCTGCCCCACAAAACTACAAAGGTAATGGCATTTGGGGGACACAATACATTCAAACCGGCACACGCACCTATTGGAATGTTGGTGCAATGATCCTGCTATGCCCAAGTTCAATTTTTATAGCATAAAATTGTCATAAATGGCAAAATACACAACAGGACAAGACAAAATATTTGGATAGAATATCACAAGTATAAGCTGGATCATTAATATGTAGGAAGGATTTTTTTAATATTCTCATGTTTTGGTGGTTAAATGACATGCACATCTGGGTTTTAGAAGTAATTTATTTTGTGACGTATTTTCCACTGATTAAGTTAAAACCTCTGTAATAAGTCCTGCAATAGGTATTAGTATCCTTCAGGCAAGTAGTTTTTCTAAGCAGAATATTCTATTGATCCTGTGTCAAGCTTATTGTACACAAGGATAGAGTACAATCCATTATCAGAGAAAGCAAAGCCATTAGACTCCTCATGCATTCAATTAGGCAATTACTTTATCTATCTTAATTGATACTGCTAATAGTATCATATATAATTGCTCTATATAGGCAAAAATGTGCTTGTTAATGCATCTTAGCTAATTCACAGAATGACATTTAAGCACTACCTAGGACTGCACATAGGTCCAAAATCAATATATGACCTATCTCCTGATCTTATAAGGGGTGTTGAGAATCTGGAATTTAAAGTGGGCGATGATAATTTACAGTGAATCTTAGTGTATTTCAGATTGTTTTCAGGGCAATATGATTTCCTTTTTTATGTTTTTGCTTTTTTTTTTTTCTTTTTGGGAATTACCCAGGGATATAAATTTAGATCTGGATCGATGACCAAATGGGTCTGAAATTTGAACTGCAGTTTTCATAAACTTTTTATGTTTAATTATATCATAAGAAACATACACTAAAAGAAAACAAACTCATTAAAAAGGAAAGCAAAACAAGTTAAAATATTAATCCCCTTCAACTTGTTTGGATTTAAAAATATATGCTGCAGTATAATTAGAAACTGAGTAAAAATATGCATGGATTAGGGGCTATTTTACAATGCATGACTTTTAAACAAGTTGATCTTTGCTTAATGGAAATTGTCCTATGAGTATAAATTAAGCAATTTTCCTAGCTGTCTTAACTCGTTTAATCAATGCAATGCTATTTAACTCAGCCTTATAAAATGGAATAGTTTCTTTCAAAGAAATAACTTATGCAATATCAAAGCATCTCAGGGGCTTATAATGAAGGGTGTGTTGTGGAGTTGATTGTTCTACAAGAACGGAGTGTGTTCTGGATCTGGATTGGAGAGCCTCCTAACTGCAATTAAGTGGCTGTACTAGTGTGGGAAGGGACAGGGAGGGGGTAAATAAAGCTAGGATGTTTTTGTTTGAAAGGCCTACTCTCCTATTCCCTACCATTGCCTGCTAAAATGTTTAATAAATTCTCTTCCTTTAAGTCACATAACTGTTGTCACTAAAAAGAAATTGAGCTATAAAGAAATTGATGTCCTTGGAAGATTATTTGACTTGTCCAAGGCCTTACCCAGCAAAGTTCTCTGCTGAGATATAATTAGATTCAGAATTCTTAAGAACTTATTTTAATTTTTTGGTGGGGTGCTTAGATCACTGAACCATGAACTTAATTTAGAAAAATTTGCATAATATTGTGCATTTTCAATCAATTTATGCAATGTATCTGGCATGTTTTCAAACCAGAAAGAGCATATTTACAGTCACTTTGCAAAAGCAGTTAGAAAAGTGTTTCATTTCTGACACTAAGGTGCCCTCGCCTCAGATCTTTATAAATTTTATCCAATATTTCTACAAGTTCTTCCCAATGGAAACCAACGAACAGCATACAGCTTCTTTTTTTTTTTTTTTTGCTTTCGGTCTCTGAGCAGGATTTTGCTACTAGACTGGAAAATGAGTGAAGAAGAAATTGGAAAAAGAGGCATCTCTATTTTCCAGCTCACTAAGATCCCTAAATGTTACATAAATTCTAAATGGTATAGCATGCAATATTTGAAGAGTGCTTTGGACTTGAATACTAGATAAGTCTGTTTCTTCTTACAGAGAAAATGATTTGAAAACTGAGAAGACATTTCAAACAGTAGTACAAAACCACAAATACGTAATTATCTCACAGCTGTTCTTTGTTTTGTTATGAACAGTTAGGTAACTGAATAACACATACTCATTCTGAGAAAGAAAATCAGTTTCTCCCTGTGAGTGATTGCCTATATTTCTGTTTCTTTGAACAGTTTTAAATGGAATTCAGTTGTTTATCTTTTTATTTGGAAGGGGAGGTGTGAATGCAATAGCTAAACCATATTCAAGATGTAGTAGGGATTGGAGCTTCAATTTCTTCTTTCTTTTAATGTAGGACTATCACAGAAACTTTGACCTTTCAAAAATTTTAATTAATATTCTAAGATCAACTGCTGAATTGTTTCTCAGAAGTGTACTTATATTTAGTTTGTGTAATACAAATCCAAGAGGTTTGGGGAAGGTGCTATTCTTACCAGAACATACTCCAGACTGAAATAACTGGGAAAATGTCTAGCTTACATAGATTGGTAAGCATAACTCTAGAGAAATAAAACTATGCAGCAACTTTTTGTATACAACCAAAATTCGCAATTCAGCCTACATGTGCATAATATGAGCACCAAAAATAAATGGAACATGAAAGTAAAGAAAAAAATTAAATTAAAAAAATAGACAATTTATAGTTTCAATTATAAGATTTATTAAAAATGTATATTTGGATCTCAGTAGACTACCTATTAGCTTTTTGATCTAATGTATTATAATTAACCACTCGAAATCTTGTATTGTTAGGGCCATAACTTTCAAAATGAGAATAATAATACT